>NC_082661.1:20155000-20780000 GCF_025265405.1 Mesoplodon densirostris | reverse complement strand
CACTGCAAAATATGAACACCTCATAGTAAATCTGTATTGTTTTGTTTTGTTTTTCTTTTTCCCAGGTAAGAATAAGTAAGGAGCAAGACCACATAATAATAATTCCCAGAGGCCTGTCTTTTTCTGAAGCCACTGCCTCCAATTTGGTACAATTTTCATTCCTATGTTACTTTTTCTGTGCTTCCTTGTACTTCTCTGACAGATTTTAGCTTTTAATACAGGACAGAACAAGAAAAGGTATGGATGGAAGAACATTTACTAGTGAACAGGGAAGAATTTGGAAAGCTAATGTTGATTTTTAAGAAAAGCTTTAGCGTTCAAGAAAATCAGGGTAGTTGAAGAGCCTAATAAATAAATTGGTCTAATCAGTTAACCTATTTATGTTTTTTAGAGAATCTTGATTTTTTTCACCCTGTATTCTCTGTAATTTGTTTAAAAAAAAAACAAAAAAAAAAAACCCACACACAAAATCTGTATATTGTATAGCTAGATTTAAACAAAGTTCAGTTGGTGTGAGTATGGGGTCTGACAGTCTAGCATTTTATTTTTTCATGATTGTACCCCAAGCCACTGTCATTAGCCTCTAGAAGAGTAGGAACTACGTTGGTTCTGGTGCTGTAGTGTTAATTAGCAAATGAACATTTTCCAGCCAGTTCAGTAAATGCCAGACTTATCCAGACTTTCAGTGAAGAGCTTAAGTTATTCAGTTTCTTGGAAACTGTGCTTCTTGCTAAATGCTGAGTTTTGTTGCAGACTACCTGTTTTTGTAAATAAAATTTTATGGGAACAAAGCCACACCCATTCTTTTACAGTAGTTTGTGGCTGCTTTTATACTACCATGGCAGAGTTGAGTAGTTGCAACAGAGGCCCGCAAAATCTAAAATATTTGCTATCTGGCTTTTGACAAAAAGTTTGCTACCCCCTGGTTTAGCTCATGAAACACAGGAAACTTTGATGCACGTGTGCCAGTTAACTGTGTCTTTCTGATTTTTCCAGGTGAAAGTCAATATAATAGGAGAAGTGGTTGATCAGGGAAGTACTAATTTGAAAATTGACCACACAGGCTTCAGTCCCCATGCCGCAATCTATTCAACACGTCCTGATGTTAAGTGTGTGATACACATCCATACCCTTGCAACGGCAGCTGTAAGTCACTGAAGGGCCAAAATCAACAATGACCCTGGGAAGTATATTTTTTCATGGCTTTCCTTACATGATACTTTATAATCTTCATTCTTTCAGACCCCACCATTTGAAGTTATTTTCAAAGTATTAATCCTCTGCATACCCAGAAAGCAAAAGTCCCTTTGGAGTAAATGCTACTGTTCTAGGAAACAACTGGAGAGATAGCATT
Source organism: Mesoplodon densirostris (assembly GCF_025265405.1). NCBI lineage: Eukaryota > Metazoa > Chordata > Mammalia > Artiodactyla > Ziphiidae > Mesoplodon > Mesoplodon densirostris. Next base: position 20,778,646 of record NC_082661.1, on the reverse strand, counting down.
TGCATTTTTGATCTCATCGGTTTAATAATGGGGTCATTGAGTTCTTTAGAGCAAGCCTTCTTTCCTAATATCTGGCACAGCATGTAAATTGAGTAGTATCCCTAAAAGGTCTTTTTTTTTTTTTCTCTTGAAGAAGTGAAGAACTGAAGTGGGAGGTGGGCTGGAATGGTGAACACAGTGAATTGGCCAGCGGTCCCTGAGCTGACTGAAGAATCCAGTTCCTATGAAGGTGTAGTTAGTAACTAAGTGTGTTATCTTGGCATGAACCCAACCAAATAGGTATCCTCCATGAAGTGCGGGATCCTTCCAATTTCTCAAGAGTCCCTGATCCTGGGAGATGTCGCCTATTATGACTACCAAGGGTCACTTGATGAACAGGAGGAGAGAATTCAACTGCAGAAAGTTCTGGGGCCAAGTTGTAAGGTATGTAGTAGAGTTTCTATCTAAGGAGCTATTTTTGTTGCTGTTACTGTTGATGAAAGCAGTGTGAGCTATGCCAGTTATTTAAACTGATTGCTTTGGGATTCTATTTTAGGTGCTGGTACTCAGAAATCATGGTGTGGTAGCACTTGGAGAAACAGTTGAGGAGGCTTTTCATTACATTTTTAATGTGCAGATAGCCTGTGAGATTCAGGTAAGAAAAATTGTCTACCCCCCTCTCTCTCTTTTTTTTTTTTTTTTTTTTGCTTTGTTATTTGTTGTGTTGGGTATTGTGTTTACTTATTTCCAGAGTTCTATCAGTTGGTGGCTTTTTGTTTTGTCTTTTAAGAGAAGTTCTGCTTCACTTGAGTAAAAAAGGGTCAACTGAGGTATCTCTTGAATTGAAAACAGGAGGAAAGAAAATTGAAATTCATATACAGACACACACACCAAACCTAAGTGCTGCATAAACATCATTTTCCTCATAATCCTACTTTTTAAGATGGTGTAGTTGCACATTTCTCCATTTTCACCCTCTAGTGATGTGGTGCTCATTGAGAAAGGTGACTACCAGTTATCAAAATAGACCAGCTGTGCTGTGGCCACTTTTATAAAAAGTGTAAGAGCAGGGCCAGAAGTTTTATGGACTCATGCAGTTTCCGGCGATGCCACAGCCTCAGCCTCATTATTATAATGGTTACTTATTAACCACTTTTCCCCCAGAGAAGCTGAATGCATTTAATGGCCCTAATTCCGCCCTTTAACAAAAATCAAGCAGATTCTCTTGAAGCAAATGGTAATAATCTGAATTTATTGGAAAGGCCGCAGAAAAGGGGGAAAAAACTTTTTCTACCAACTTGTCTTAACCACCTTTTTTTTTTTTTTTTTTTGCTTTAATGGTCACTCTTCTTCTCAAATGAGGCTATGAAAAGCTTAATTATATTGAGATAATGAGCTGACTTCTGCCTAAATATTCTTAAATTCACAGTATAGTGTTTATATTCCTTTAAAATTATAACTGTCAACAAAAGTATTAACTGGATTGCCATGGGAAAACTGCAAGGAAAGAACTTTAAAATTTGGCAAGAGAATTCAGTTTCTTGAAATATATTAAAAGGTATGGCTCTAAATGTGTTTTCCATCAGGGAGGGTCAGAGTCCTGGAAGGTATAGATAGATGGAAAAGATACTTCAGCTGCCTGCTTTCACAAGTGTATTTCTTTGTTGGCAGCCTGGAGGAAAGTGTTACAGATATTTGCTGAATCAACCTTATGCCTCTTTAAAAGTGAAATACTCATTCTAGTCTTTACAGTCCTGTGCCTCTATATTTTGCCATTGATTACAGGTGCGGGCATTAGCAGGGGCAGGTGGAGTAGACAATCTGCTTGTACTGGATCTTCAGAAGTATAAAGCTTCCACTCACACTGTGGCAGCATCTGGAGGAGGAGGAGTGAATATGGGTGCCCATCAGAAATGGAAGGTTGGCGAGATTGAGTTTGAAGGGCTGATGAGGACTCTGGACAATTTGGTAGGTGAAAAATTGAACATAACCTTGATTTCATGTTTCCAGATTCAAGAGCAGATGTTTCCATCTCCCTTTGGTTTTGGAACATGCTCCTTACTCCAGAGTGTGACCCCAAGAAGGAATTCAGTGTATTTTAAGAATCAGTGAAACATGCAACTGTTGTCTTATCTTAGTTATGAGCCTCTTGCACTAAGAGTCAGAAGGCAGATTGCCTTCAGACCCGGGAACAAATACTTATTAAATGAGCACTGAGATTTGGCCTCCAGAAAACCAGTTTATATCTAGGAACATGTTTCTGGTGAGCAGTTTTGAAATTACCTTTGTCAGGAACAGCTGTGTGAGTGGAAATTGCTTTGTCAGCTGAAATCAGTTTTAACCAGATCTCGATATTTGCTTAATTTTCAACTCTAGTGTTATGTGGAGGTTATATGGAGTTTGGAAAGATCTTCCCTTTATTTGTTTTTTGGTAAAAGGGTCTTATTGAATCATTTGTTTAAAGAATTAGACTCTAAATGCTGTGTTTGCTACAAGTTTGATAGCTTCAAATGTGGTTTTTCCCTCCCCTAGGGATATAGAACAGGCTATGCTTACAGGCATCCTCTCATTCGAGAAAAGCCTAGGCACAAGAGTGATGTGGAGATCCCAGCAACCGTGACTGCCTTTTCCTTTGAAGATGATACAGTGCCACTCTCTCCTCTCAAATACATGGCACAGAGGCAGCAGCGTGAAAAAACAAGATGGCTGAACTCACCAAATACCTACATGAAAGTGAATGTGCCTGAGGAGTCTCGGAATGGGGAGACCAGTCCCAGGACCAAAATCACAGTATGCCCCTACTTTACGTGGTTTGCCTTTCCTAAATATTCTGCCTCGTTTACTGATGAATTGGATGGTCTATGTTGAAAATATTGGGGAAGTAGAATATAACGCTAACAATAATATCACTATAACTTATCAGGTAACCTTTGTGCAAGGCACTTTGTTCTAAGTGCCGTACATGAATTATCTCATTTACTTCTCCTAATATGGAAGGGATGCTGTTTTTCCCCTCCATTTTATAGATGAGAAAACGGAGGCACAGAGGGATTCACTAATCATTTGTGAATGGTAGAAAAAGGGTTTGAATGCAGGCAGTCTGACTCTGGAGCCCAGTGTTACCCATTGCATGATACTGCTTTGTAGTTTATATTGTACTTGTGAATCAACACCTAACGGTGCCAGATTTTGTGAATTACTGCACATAGGCAAGATCTTGTAGATAAAGAAACAGGTTATCTTAAATTTTGCAGCATTTTGTCTCAGATTTGGTTAAATTTTGGAGTGCTTATCACTAAATATTCTATAGATACTCAAAATTGGTTCATCCTATCATATAAATCAGTAGTATTCAATATGGAAATACCTAGGCATCAAAGTTTTTTATTTCCCCTAGTCTATATTGATTTCTTATCTCCTAGTAAAAGAACATAAGTTTCCCAGAATTAATTTTATTGACAGAAACTAACGGCCAGTCATCATTAATCTTGATGAATATTAGCTTTCTTTAAGGGATATAACGGGAAAATGAGAAGAATTATTTAAGGCTTTTCCACCCCTGTGGTGCCATTACACTATAGATTACTACAAGATTATCCCCTTTGTGAAATGCTGGTCAGGGGCTTGGCCCATTCTGTCAGCCAAAAATAAAAATGATATCTGGAAAACTAAATCTTAGGAGATTTCTTGAGTCCTTTTTGATGACTTCTTAGCCATCATCACTTAAAACTTGAATGCAGGTGGCAACTCTGAATGTGAGTTAATGTGAGATCAAGCTCTATATACTTGAAATATTTTCACCAATATAGTTAAAATGCCAAAAGGAAAAAATTTAAATAGGCATAATTTAGTATTCATGTGAATAGTAATGACATTTGTTTGTTTTTAAGTGAATGCTGATTCTAACTAGTATGGGAGATACACTAATTGACCACTAAAAACTACTCAGTGAAATTCTTTAAAATATTAGCAGTGTATGCACCCAACCACTGGAGTCAATCAACAGTTGTCAAGAACCTACCATATTTCCTTAACACAAAGCTTCATTCTGGAAAATGTTTGATTCTTTAGTGGATGAAGGCAGAGGACTCTTCAAAAGTTAGTAGTGGAACACCTATCAAAATTGAAGATCCAAATCAGTTTGTTCCTTTAAACACAAACCCGAATGAGGTACTAGAGAAGAGAAATAAGGTAAGACATGGTTGATCTGTGACTAGACGAGGCCTTTTTATGCAGTTTTATGTTTAAATCACTGGTGACTGAATCTGATTAATGCTAAGCTTAGAGGTTTAAATACAGAAGAATTTGAAATTTAATTCTGTATAATTTTAGCTTGTATTGAATACCTCCAGTTCTGTTCTAGTTTCTGGTGAGCGGGCTATATGGGGAAGAAGTATTAGACATATTTCTGCTGTATTAGTGAAAAATGTAGTCCTCTAACAATGTAAGACAATAGGAAATCACACATCAAGAAGAGTGGAGATTAATGTGAGTTGTTATGATGGTAAAAGAGGGCTTTGTGGAGGTGGGAATTAAAGAGGCTCTTACCCTGGGGTGGTCAAATAGTAAGCCAAAGGTCACCTGCAGAGTTGCCCCCAAGAACTTGTTACTGTGTTTCAATTCAGATTCGAGAACAAAATCGATATGACTTGAAAACAGCAGGACCACAATCTCAGTTGCTTGCTGGAATTGTTGTGGATAAGCCTCCTTCTGTAAGTCCATAAAGCAATATGATCTTTGTTTTCACGTTAATTTATTTGCTTTTTAAATATGAATATCTGTCTTTACTAAAGTTAATATAAACACAAGTTAGAAAGTCAAATAACCCACAAGACTTAAAATGTCACCTTCAATTCCCAACTTCTAGGGGCAAGGACTTTATTCTAGCATACACTTTTGGTTCTAAAGAGCATCTTTATTCTGCTTTTTCTTGGTTTATCAGTTTTAGTCGTCAACTGTATTTCATCAAATCTATTTCATCAACTATGAGAAGTACCATTATTTTATGTATCACTGAAAGAGAAAAAAACCTAATTATAAGATGAATGCCAATTTCAGGATCAGAAAATGTGGGAGAAAAGTGCATCTTAGAATTAATGAAAGACAGTAGTGACTTCTTTTGTGGACTATGAGGATCTAGCCTGTTTACACAAGGCTTCCCTTTTTCATTCACCCAGTAAGGTTGTACCACAATGTTTTGTCTAGTCAGCTTTCAGTGTTTATATTTTTAAACGCTTACTGCTGAGTCAGGTAGTATCCCATGATGACATTTCCTTTCTTATACAACTTTTCTCCCCTTGGAGAAAAAGTTGCCTCCTTTTTTCATTGGCTTAGTACTTAGGATACATTGGGCTTAGTTCTTCCCAAACTTTTCTTAATAGTATTTTCCATAGGGTCAGAGGTAACAGGTAATCTCTCAGTTCTAGCCCTTTGTCATTGTTATTCTGGTCCGGATCTGGACTAGCCCTTTGTCATTGTTATTCTGGTCCGGATCTGGACTAGGTGCTCTTCAGGCCAGAGGTACAGGCCCATCCTGAGGATTCCTGTGCTTCTCACCATGTAGTCCTGTTTCCTGCATCGTATGTCTCCTACTTAAGAAAGGAGACTCCTTTCTTACTCCTTTATCATTGAGCGCATCCTCTAATAGCTTTCTGGGAAAGGATACATAGGAGGTAACAGTCTGAAAACCTGTATTCTACCTTCAAATGTGCATGTAATGGATACAGAATTCTAGTTTACAAATAAAATGAAAAGCATCACCATATTATCCCCTAGCTCCATATCATTGTTAAGAAGTAAGAGAGTATTGTGATTCGTGTACCTTTGTGTAGGCTTTTTTTTTTTTAAGACCCTTTCTATATTCCTGCTGTTCTGAAATTTTATGATGGTGTGCTTTGTAGTAATTTCTATTTAGTCTCCACTTTTAGCACGTAGTAACCCTTTTCAATCTGCAAAGTCATGTCCTGGGAATTTTTTAAAATATTTCTTCAGTAAGTAGTCCTTTTCCCTTCAATTTCTTTTTCTGTCAGGATATATATGCTGTTAGTTGGATCTCTTTGACTAAGCCTCTGATTTTTTTCTTTGCTATTTTATATCTCTTTGTCTTTTAATCCTACTTTCTGGGAGATTTGCTTGACTTTATTTTCTAAACCTTCTATTTAATTTTCTATTTTGAGTTTTTTTTTACTTTTTAAGACTTCTTATTCCCTGAATGTTCCTTTTTTTTTTTTTTTAAATAACATCCTGGTCTTTCTGGATACAGTATTTTCTCTTATTGCTCTAAGGGAATCAATTTTAAATTTTCTTCAGCTGCCTTTATTGTCTGTTTCTTCTGAGTTCCCTTTTTCTTTTTAATTGTGGTTTCCTCCATGTTGGAAACTTTCCTTAAGTGTCTGGAAATCCGTGGTAGTCTGTCTGTATTTAAGAATGAGACACTGAAAGCCAGTCAGAAGCTTCAGGTGGGTGCAGAGCTTGGGAACTGGCGAGCTCCACTGTAGGGTGACTGGATGTGGACCAGGTTGATTCTTTCAGAAATGCCCAGATGTTAGTATCTGTAGTTGTTTTATCTGGGGTCATTTAATTTATCCAGAGAATTCTCTAGTCTCTTGCCAGTCTCCCACCATCATCCTGGGAACCCTCAGCTATGTTTTGTGTCCCCTAATCAGTTGTTCTGAAGAATAAGCCTCTGATCTTCTGCAGAGATGAGAGAGAAGTAAATGCTCAGCTGTGTGGAACGGGAAAGGGGACCTGAGAATCTGTCTGTTCCTTATTTACACTTCTAACTTGTCCCCACTTTTCAGCTTTTCTTCACCGCACCTTCTGTGATACCTGAGCCTTACCAGGCCTCCACAGGGCAAATGAGCAGGTTTCTCCTTTGCAAGGCGAAGGCTTCAACTTTCTCAGCTCTTCCACCCATTCTTCCACCTGCTTTCCATCTTCCAACAATGTGTTACGACTTCTCATCCTCTGTTGGCTCATCTTCCATTCTTTTGTCCTTAAAAGTTTATACTTTTTTGTGGTTGTTCCTTTACTATCATTTTAGTGGGGTTTTGGGAGGAATTTTTTTAAATGCATGGGTTCAATCTGCCAGGTTTAGCTGTAAGTCTCATTAATTTCTTTTCTAGAGCAAATAGGTACAAGTTTATTTTCATAGCAAATTTAAAGTTCTTTTGGTACAGTTTCATTTTTCTAAGACTTTCTTCAAAGACTTTTTGAAATTCTTCATTTTTAAGATATTTCTTAGTTATATGAAGCTTTCTAGAACTTGGCTTAGTTTTTTTTTCAGAGTTATTAAAATTGACCTATGCAGGCTTATTGAGGAAACAGCACTGGCAATTTTAGTCTATTGGATCAGTAGTCTAAAAGCATTAATCTGGTATGAATATTTTAAACAAAGCATGTTACTTTATCATTTCTTATGATTGTTGTGAGGTGGGGTGTCACAAACATCATATATACATTTAAGTGTGAGTATGAAGTTGTGTATATATGTAAATATATATAAATAAATATATAGATATAAGTAAAGCTCTTGGTAACAAGTCAGTGCTTTTCTTTGCAAGACCATGCAGTTTGAAGAAGACGATCATGCCCCACCAGCTCCTCCCAACCCCTTCAGTCATCTCACAGAAGGAGAACTTGAAGAGTATAAGAAGGCAATTGAACGTAAACAGCAAGGACTGGAAGGTTAGTTCGTTTTGAGATTGAGCCCAAGATAACCACACTGCTAACAGCCTCTTGAGGTGGATGACAGAGGGCAGTCAGGGTTTTTTTTTTTAATGTTCCTTTTACAATCAGTTGTTCCATATCCTCTCTCCCAGTCCTTACTTGAGTATAAGTAGGACTGAAATGCAAATAGCTACCACACACCATCTATGTTAACGTGTAGAGAAGACTGTTTTCCTCAGAAAACAATCTGATTGCTAGCAAAAAGTCTTCTATAGTAAAGTGAAATCCCCGGATGAGTAAAGAATCACTAGCTAGAGTAAATGTAGATACATTAATAGATTTAAACATTCAGAATATGTGGCTTTTTAAAAAAACTTTCTATTTTGACATAATTATAGACTAACAAGTATGTGGCTTTAATGCTTTGTAAAATCTCTATTGTTACTGGATGTCTCAAGATGTCAATATTTAATTTCAAAATCAAAATATAAAACAAACTGCTAGAATTTTTATGTGACTTTCCTTAAGTACATGGGCACTCTAGTGAGGTTGCTTTTATCTGACTTCAGAACCCTAAGCAAGGGTTGTATTTTAGAATTGTTCATGAAAATGCCAATTGAATATTAGCTCCCTTTTTCTCAAGAAAAAGAGATTCTTTGTAGCAAGCATTCTCAATCTTGGGTCTTTGGATAAGCTTTAGACAGTCCATGAGCCATCTGAAAAATATATGCTTAATTTTGTGCAATACAGATTTGAGGAAGGCAAGGGTGCAAGGTGGAGGGCAAGAAGTCTGTAACCCCAAAAGAGGGTAAGAGCCTCTGCTTTAGAGCATCTTCAATATACAGTTGAAATTTTTATGCAAAACAGAACCAATAGTTAAAGAATCTTTGTCCCAGTTAGATATCATGTAGAAAGAACTAATGACATCTGGATCATCCAGGGAACAGTTTTTATAAGTGTGTTAGTGTCTTTGTCACAAAAGGAAGTCATCCTGACTCATTAATGTAATTACACTAAATGTTAGGTGATACTATTCAACTTGTTTATTCTAACATAAGGTTGGAAACTTTCTCTGTTTTTGTATTTTGTAAAATGTCCCTCTTTAATCTCTTATTTTTTGAAAGCCTAAAGATGCCAGGTAACAAATACGCACAATAGAACCATCACCTTTTATATATAACTTTATAGTTTCTTCCACATTCATTATGACCTGAATTGGCTCACTAATATTGCTGACAGGAATCACTAATTGGATATTGATCAAAAATTCAGTGAGGCATTCTGCCTCATTAATGTAGCATCATTGGTGAAGCTTTCATATTTCTTTTCATTTGGCTGCTCAATGTATTTTGATTTTCTAACACTCTAGCAAAAGTTAAATGCATACATATTATTTGCCTGGGCTTCCAGTAGCCATGCTTCCTTAAAGCATGTGTATAAAATTACCAGTAGCAGCCAGAAATGTTAACACATTAACCTCCTCTTACTGCATAGTTATCGATATGTGGGATAACTGTTAGCATGCTCAGCTCATTGCTGAAGAGCTTATCATCCCTGTGTATTGCAGGTATTTGATGTATGCACTAACCTCCCTGAAATCTTATGCTTCTTTGTTTTGCATGGCTTTTAACTAAACTCTTATCCAACAGATGCTGAGCAGGAATTACTCTCAGATGACGCTTCATCTGTTTCACAAATTCAGTCTCAAACTCAGTCACCGCAAAATATCCCTGAAAAATTAGAAGGTATTCAATGTAATTTCCCATAGCCTTCACCGACTTAATCTTTAGAGTCTGTCCCTCTGTCATTTGTCTTCATATAAAGAAATTGAACACCTGATACAGTAAGTTTACCATGGATTTTACTTAAAGCTCCCAATAATTTTATATTTTTTATTAAATGGGGTGCTACTTTTGTTCAACATTTATATTGACTTACCTTAACCTGGATATTGGCAATTCTTAAGAATTTGTGAAATTAAAATTGGTTTGTCATATGTCTTCCAAACAGAAGCATGAAATCTTTTTCAATTTTGATTGCCCAGTGACCCCAAAGTTAAAGAAAAATATATGTATGTTGTCTTCTTCATTTATACTGATTTGCTTTACAATGAAACTATCAAGTCATCAAACTGGACTTATCCAGCCTTCATTCTTTGGTCTAACAACTTTCCTCTTTATACCGCTTAAAAGCATTAGCTTTATGCTAATAGACCCATAGTCTATTAAAATAATGATCTATCTTTATTGGAATTAAAGTACATTGCTTAAACATTTCAGTTTTGTAAAATAAAGCAAGGATGTTGACTATATAAAATTAAAAAATCCTCCCCTTTTGTAGAAAACCATGAGCTGTTTTCCAAGAGCTTCATCTCCATGGACATGCCTGTCCTGATAGTGAACGGCAAGGATGACGTGCATGGGGTTGAAGACGAGCTTGCTGAGCGAGTGAGCAGGTTAACTACAAGCACCACCATAGAAAACATCGAGATTACCATTAAGTCTCCAGAAAAAATTGAAGAAGTCCTGTCACCTGAAGGCTCACCTTCAAAATCACCATCCAAGAAAAAGAAGAAATTCCGCACTCCTTCTTTTCTGAAAAAGAACAAAAAAAAGGAGAAAGTTGAAGCCTAAATAAAGTCTTTTTGTAATTATTATTATTACAATGTGACGTTGCACATTTAAAAACCACATTTAAGTTGATCATTAATATGCAGTGGTAGATCAGATTGGGGGTATGAAGCAAACTGGACTTTAAGAACTGGAAAGAGGTTTTACTAAAAGAAAAACATATTATGAAGAACACTTTCAAATTCATCTCTCATTTTGTATGTCCAAAAAAGGTTTTGAATTTTTAAACAATTGCTAGTTTTGATTAGCTCTGCCCTCATGAAGTATTGTTATAATCACCACAAACAGATATCTGTCTGAATTACTTCAGGCCTTCTACATAATATCTGTTGGAAAGAAATTACCAGTGAACAAGTGAGAGAATTTTTGTTTCTCAAAACCTGCTTCACTTGGTAAGCAGATTATAGTTTTTTATCTTGATTATTGACTGTCCCTTTTGGGTTCCCATTGTTAAAATGGGCATTAACAGAATGCTTTAAAAGCTTCTAAGATAAGAATCTATAGCATTAGTATACACTGGCACATAATTGTTTTTTTAAATTTAAGAAAAGATTCATTAGGAATTTTATTCATAGTATAAAATTTCCTCACCTGAAGTAACTTTGTTTGCAAAAAAAACACGTCATTTTAGTAAACTATAATTTTTGAAAAATTCCTTTTTTATTAGTTTAGAAAGCCCCTTATTTTTCAACAAAGGGGATTTTATACACATAACATGGGTTATTTAGTTTAACTCTGGCAAAAACGATTTTTGTATGTTGAGATGTTTGTATACCATTCAGTATAAAAGTGTCTGAGCATATTAGCCAATCATTTAACAGTAGAGCACATTTGAGGCTGCTTGGTACTAAGTATACTTAAATATAATTAAAGAATCCAGGGACTTGGTATCAAAAGGGGATTAGAGCATTTAAAGGCATAACAGGATTCATATTTGAACCTTATAATGTATTTTTCTCTTAGTATCACTAATGAATGAAGAAGCCCTCATAAGGTAACCAAACAGAAAGGAAAAGAATGAGAGAGAAAGTGAAAAATGGAGGGAACAAGAGAGGTGTCATGAGAAGAATTCTAGTTCGATAATGATTCATAGTCATGATAGGATTTGAAGTGTCATTTATTTAACACATGTCCCAAATTTCTAAAATTCTGCTTCTCTGCCAAAATTATTGTATTTCTTAGTTGATATTTGAGTTTTAAAAAGGGTCAGATCCTCCTTTTAACTTGTGTATCTTCAGAAGGCAGCACAAGAAGAAATCAGTGGGTCTAATCCCACCCCCACCGTGAGAGAACTACCACTTCTTAATTTTTACCAATTTTTCTTATCTTTTAAGTTAACTTTCTTTCTAATGTAAATACAAATTTAAACCTAGGCTTAATATAGTTATTTTTTTTCCCTTTCACCCAAGTCATGTCACAAATCAATGTAAAATCAATGATCCAACATAGTCAGTGGGTAAAAATAATCCAAAGTATTTCTGAAGGGTGAGTTGGCGTGTAAAAAATTACACTGATGATAGTGTGCTCTGGGGCTGGTTCTGTTCGACTGTGAGTGTATGATGATGCAAAGTTGAAGTGGAGCCTGGAAAGTTCATTCTAGATCTCACTAACTACTGGAATCAGTGTTTTAATCTTAGTGGAAACTTTCAGTTGCTTAATTCTGTATTTGAGGATTCTTTTATGTTCTACATCATTTATGTTGTATTACAACGTATGTAGAAACAGTAACCTGTGAACTGTGCTTTTCCATAACTTTTTAAAAATATATATGAAATGAATGCAATGTGCATAAATATTTTTTAAATGCAACAGTGAACTATTTGCACCTTTTGCTAATGCCTCTATTTACTTGCTTTGGCATAAAGAATGAGCCAGTGAACCTCTGTGTCATGTGGAAAATGTATAAATGTTATCTGATATTGCTCTTAGATGTAATGCTAATTAATGTAAAATCACAAATAAACAGTATTTTAAATAGATGGACTTGGTATCAAGAGCTTTCAGTTCAAGGGTGGTTACTTATCCTGAATTACTTTGTGGACTGTTGAGTTTTGTACTGCAGTGAGATTTTGAGTAAGACTGACACTTCTGAATAAGGAATGTCCTAATACATTTATTTTCAAATTAGTTGAAAATCAACTATATAAAACCCTTCTTGGGCCTCCCTGGTGGCGCAGTGGTTAAGAGTCCGCCTGCCGATGCAGGGGATACGGGTTCGTGCCCCGGTCTGGGAGGATCCCATATGCCGCGGAGCGGCTGGGCCCGTGAGCCATGGCCGCTGGGCCTGCGCATCCGGAGCCTGTGCTCCGCAGCGGGGGAGGCCACAGCAGTGAGAGGCCCACATACCGCAAAAAAAAAAAAAAAAAAAAAAAAAAAAAAAAAACCCTTCTTGTTTCAGCTCATTTTGGAGGAAATATTCCCCAAGTTACCTACTTTTTTTTCTTGATAGGATATGGCAACCTTAACTAGTTCTCTGACATCTAGAGATCTTTGAAGGACTTAGGATTCTGATTCTCAGTCTCAGAATCTATGGATGTAGAATAGAAAATGTTGCAGAATATGTGTTGAGTTTATAGATTACTTCTCTTTGATTTTTATTTATGTAACAATGTAACAATAAAGAAGATAGTAGAGAGAATAGAAAGGTTACAGTTCCACCACATTAACATTCAACAAAATATTTCACTCCCTTCTAGCTCTTGTTCAGCTATGTATATATTTCCTGTGTACTGGTTATCATGGGGTGAGTGTAATTTTATTCAAGATTTTTTTTCTACTTAAACATAGCATAATCTGTCCTAGAAGATATTCAAACCAAATCCCTCATATGAGTGATTTCTTGTGATTTTTTTCTACCACTTTGTCCTAAAAATAGAGTGCAAGAGGGGAAATCATGTTAATTGAGGGTTCTGGTTAATTGAAGTTTTTACTATAATTACCCATTATAAAAATGAAGGGTTTGGGCAGAGGATAGATTCATAGTCTTGGGCATATTTAAGTATTACTTTGGCTTGTAAATAATCCTTTGGCGAAAACTGCTGTTTTAGAAAGGTGCTCATTTCAAAGTTCCCTTTCATAAAGCAACAAAGGCAATTATCTTCAGTTCTCACTTGAGAGTCCATATAGCATGAAAGGTAATGTTGCCTGTGCCTTTTCCTCTATTGATTAGTATTTTCATTCAGCAGGGAATAAAGAGAACCAAATGGATCAAGTTGTGACAGCATTGGTTTTTCTTAACATCAGCATTTTTTTTTTTTTGACACAGGCAGAAAACACATAAAGGCAAGTGGGTTATTTTTCAAACTCCAGGGTGAAGTATATACCTCAAAGTTGCAATCTAGACCAAACTAGGATTTTAAAAAGAACAATCTTCTTTGTAGCCACTAGAGGGTGTAATAGACCTAACAATCCTGTATGTTTGTAGTCCTTGAACTTAACTTCCCTTTTCTTAATTGCTAGGCACCACCATGTTTGTTGTGAAATACCCAGAACTTAGAAGACTTTGTTGCTTATCATTCTCCTCTCTAGACTGTTCTCAACCTAGTTGTCTCAGCAGGTCCCATTTCACCAATACCAATACCACCAGCAGGGACTCAGTGCCTCTGGAGAGCACATTGAAAATTGTTGAGGTGTGGTCTCAGAAAGAAACCACGGTAGACTCCTCGGAGGAGTTTTCGTGCCTGTGAATGGTAATATAATGCCTGCTTCAATAACTGACATTTTTGCAGGAGATAACTGATAATATCTGTCATTTTTTGATGCCTTCTGTTAATCAAAGATTATGCTAAATACTTTTCATGTATTACCTCATTTGGCCTTCCCAACATCCTAAGAAAGTAGATGATATTCTCATTTTGTAGATAGAGACTAAGGCTTGCAGAAAACTAAAAGGGGGTGCTAGTATTTCACTCAGAGATTCAGATTTCTAAAACTGCTAGTGCCAGACCCTATGTGCCTCCAGTGTACGTTTTCTGGGGGGAGAGGCAGTTTACTTAATGTGGACTATAAGTCCAGCCATGGTGAATTCATGTTTTGATATAAGATGGGATATAGATTTGGGATAAAACATTAACTTTTGATTTGGAAGACTTTTTTTTAACAAATTACCCCAAGAATGAAGAAATTGATGAATACCTGGAAAGTGGGAACAACCTGCGGTAACATGATCCTTTAGGATAAAGAACCAGCTCTTGAACCTTCACCATAATACCTGGAAGATAAGATATCTACACTTTTGCTTAAGATGCAAAAAAGGCTTGGGGGAGATGCTCTTTATCTTTGCTTTTTTTTTTAATTTCCAATGTTGGGATGAAGGAGAGACATTCTAAGGAAAGTTATTTTAAAAACCTGAAAAGGCTGCTTAATCTAGTTACAGAAGCAGTTTTAAAGATAAGAAATATACTGTACCTACGTACAATTTTATTTAAATGAACATACTTGGAGATGATCTTTCTTGGAGAAAAATCTAGTGTACATGCTGGAGATCAGAACAAGGATAAGCAAGCCTTTGGGAGAAATCTGGATAGAAAAAACAATTTGCAAATTCAGTAGTTTTCAAAGAGATTTCATTTCTAAGAGATGACCATTAGGGGGCAATCCTGGGTCTATATTTAGCTTTAGTTAATTGAGGGAAATTCCTTCAAAATATCTATGAGCTTGGATTTGCAACTTTTTTCTGATTATGCATTACTAGATGCAGAATAAGGTTGAGGAAAGTTTATAAATACCAAATTACTTCATTCATGCCTTACAGCCTAGTTATCTTGTTCTGACTTAGGAAGAATCAGTCCTCCAGAGAAGCTGTGCTTGCCTGACTTACAGTTCAGAGATGGCTTAGCCAGGATTCAAGCAAAGGTCTTCAAGTCTGCGTCTCACACTTGTCTGCTATGCTACAGTCTCCCTCGGAAGCCCATTGGATCGTAACCTAGGAACAGATACACAGTTATCTAAAATTCCCTGCAAATTAATGTTTAGAACTTTATTATGGGAATAGTTAAGAGAAACATTGCAGAATGGAGCCTGTATATTATTTATCAATAATTGTTTTTCCTAAAATTTCAAGTCTGTTAGATGCTCTGATAGAACAGTCTTCTATGTTTCCCCTCAAGACGATGTTTTCTTTAGTGCTACAGCCTGTAATATTTTAAATGCCATTTATACCTTAAATGACAAACTGATACCTTTAGATATTCCTTCCATAGCAAAAAATGTTATATGTCTTATCTAGCAGATAGATGGATATGTCTCCAGTCAACAATTATTTTTAAGGCCTATATAATTTCTGGTTGGTTAAGTCTTGATATTGAAGCAATGGTGAAGGTAATTGATTAAGCTAGCTTTTGTTTTACTCCTGCACAAACTACTTTAGGTTTTGTCATTCTCAGGCCAGCATTGACCTTGCTTATAATAGTAAAAAAAAAAAAAAAAAAAATCCTTATTTTCAGTCCCAGGTAACTCCTGTCACTAGACAAAATACTAGTTCCTCACTAAACTATACCTTAAAGTTAATAGCATTGATTTTATTAATCCAATTTGGATGTTCACTGAAGAATATCAAATTTCTAAGAAATCATTCAGTCTCTTGCCTTCTGAGACAGACCGCATTCTGCCTGTGGAATGTGTATCTCTCTAAATAAACTTGCTTTCGCACACGCACAAAAAAAATAATAAATTTCTAAGAAATGATTCTAATTTTTTAATATGCTTTTGAAATAACAATATGTAGCACAAAATCTTATAGACAAGATTTTTCCTCATTATTTGTCTACTTATATTAGACTGTCCCTCGAAAGGCCAGTAAGTATGTGAGCCCTATGGAAGGACCAATTTGTTGTGTTAATTATTGGACTTCTTAGACCAAAGAATGTCCTATCGGGTTGATATTTAGACTTGAGATTTTTAGAGAAAAAACTTGGATTTCCCAAAGCAGTAATATCCTAACCGATGGGGATGGAAATGAGGAAGTGGTTTGGTTATAAGAGGTAGACTGTTCTGTGGATTTCCCACTGGTCCTCTTGACTTAAAAGATATTTTCTGGGTTAAAAAAAAAAAGTGGTAGTGACAGTCCCAGCCTGGACCTGGAGCTGCAGTGCTGCTAGACGCCTTTCAACGACTGCCAGACTAGCATGTGTCCTTCCTTAATGTAAGGGCACTTTCTTTCATAAGCAGGATCTAAACTAATTGTTTTTTCCAAAAGCAATAACTTCTGAAGATTCTTACTGAGCAGGAGCTCTGGAGGAAGTCGTTGCTGCACTCTATATCTCAGCCCTTTCCTGTTGAGTAATGCTCTAGGGGCTGGATTTCAGTGGGGACTGGTTTGGTAGACTTTGACTTCAGAGTAGATGACCTCCTCGGTTTTATGAGACAACATGGAGATACAGCCAACTTGCTGGCAGGCACAGGCCTACTCTTCCAAAGGTGTTTACTGGACTAACAAGTTAAGGTTAAACATTACTTCCTACCTGATTTCTATTTTGGAAATGTTGGCTTCAATTGTTTCAACTGAAATAAAGGTCATTTGAGGCTATTCAGACAACCAAAAATGTATTCCAAATATTATCTACCGGGCCTCGGTGCTGAGAGGAAGAGGGGGAGAGGGAGGGGTGAGGCTCCCACTGCATCTGGATGTTTGGCTGTATTAAGCCCTTTAAAATATGTTGTGTGGTAATTGAGATGTTTCCTTTTTAAAATATCTTTTAAGTAATTTTATGTTGTAGAACCATGTATGGGAAATGATTTTGTATAAGTATGGTCTCATGTCTCCATTTTGACCTTTAGGTGGATATTGAGCAAGAGTACATGCACATATACTTGCTAAAGTCAAGCTGAGCATGGCTCAGTTAACTGCAGAAGAACAGGGCAGACTGGGTGGGGCAAGCTCTGGAATTCTACCCAGTCACCGAGCCAAGTCAGACACTGGGGCAACAGCTTAAGCTGAAGCAGCTAGTAGGAAGTCCAGCCCAGCAGGTGAAGCATGGAATCTGGAGACGTGGCAGTCAACCAAGAGCACAATCCGGTAAAGTGGCCTGCATCTGGGAAATGTAAGTCCCCGTCAGACACCGGAGCAGGAACGCAGGACCACAGAAGTCTTGAAGCACGTGTAGGAGCCCCAGCCCCAGCCCCAGCCTAAGCTTCAAGAGCAACACTTCCTCCGCTTCCTGTGGGGCAAGGGCAAGATCAAGGCAGGACCTCGGGCTTACGGGGCCTGAGTACAGTTCAGGCTTCAGGACAGAAACTCAGATGGAAGGAGAATGACAGATGGGGATCCTGTTATCAGAGCTGAGGTACGTGATACGGCTCAGGATCCCAGGAGCAAAGCAGGGTTCGGAGCCAAGACACAAGGTCATGAGGGGCCTGGAGACAGGTGTGGCTTCTTGCTGAGTGAGTCCCAGAGCCTGGAACTAGAGCCACCTTAGTTCCTCCTGCCTCATCAGGACTCATCCTGGAGCCCACACCCACGTGAGGGGGTCAAGTGGCTCCAGCCGATGCGGGGAGGGGACTGCAGAGACAGGCAGGGGCCTGGCCTGACTCTCACAGTGGAGGCAGCCCCATGTGACAGCAAGACTCAGCAGGGCAGCCAGAATGGGTTATTAATATTTCACACCAGAACCTACCTGGGAGGACAAGGGCCAAGCGCTACTGAAACACTAGCTGTGAAAATGGCCCTGTGTTCCTTGGGAACTCATTTTCTCTATCTGAAGGCACAGCTTCACCCCAGAAAAATGAGCTCTAGGGACGAGTCTGGCCCCTCTTCTGGGGGTCACTAGGAGATGCGACTCAAGAGTACTACCTGGATAGAAGAGGATGAGCGCGCGGTCTGCCTTTCCTCCTCCTGCCGCTGCTGCTGGAATAAGTGAGGCTCCGATTTTAGGCTGGTGAAACAGCTTTTTTTTTTTTTTTTTTGCGGTACGCGGGCCTCTCACTGTTGGGGCCTCTCCCTTTGTGGGGCACAGACTCCGGATGCGCAGGCTCAGCGGCCATGGCCCAGCCGCTCCACGGCACGTGGGATCTTCCCGGACCGGGGCACGAACCCGTGTCCTCTGCATCGGCAGGCGGACTCTCAACCACTGCACGACCAGGGAAGCCCCGAAACAGCTTTGATTCCACATGGCACGTCCTCCAGACCCTCCGGCTGTGGTAACAGCCTTTTGCCCCGAGTCCGAAGGCCTCACTGATTTGTCTTGCCACACTTGCCCACATAACGACCCCTCAGTCCACTCCTCCAGCCTGCTACTAGAGAGGATAACTTCCTCGGGCCCTCACCTGTCAAAGCTCAGATCGGTCATCATCCTCTCTTTGAATCGTTCTGTCCTCCACTCCAGTAGTTGTCCACAGGGCACCTGTTCCCACTGCCTGACAAACAGAACCTCTTTACACCGATCTCCCTTCTCCTGCTTACCCCGCAGAGGGCTTGCAGCCTCTCAGGTAGCTTCCCAGCTCTCCAGGCATCCTCCACCTGGCCCCTTTGATGAAAGATGTTACTCTCACCAAAATGACTTCCTTCTTTACCAAACTCCAATGGCACTTTAGGGTCAAACTTATCTCAGCCTGTCTTAAATTACCATTGTTGATTATCTGTCTCCCCTACAAGACTGTGAACTCTGGGAAGGCAAAGCCTACACCTTGTTCATCCTTTTGTCTTCCGCCATGCTTGGTCAAACATAGAGGCTGCATTTTTGTTGCTTATGATGGACACTACTGTACAAGTTAATGATATGTACATAGCAAAAAGATGTTCTCATATACTTTAAATGGCCAAAATCAGGAAGTGGCTTGAGGTGAAAATCCTGATTGGAGTTCCTAGTTTGATCTGCATAGCAAATACTAAAAATAATTGCTACAGTTTATCAAGTGCCTACCACTCATAGGCATTGTACTACATGTTTGAATTGCATTATCTCATTTAATCCCCATTCCTGCAGTGACAGGAACCTGAGGTTAAGGGAGAAGCTAATAAATTGTCTCATATCGCTACATAGTAAGCGGTAAATCCAGGATTCAAACTCCAAGTCTGTTTCTTACTGTTTGCCAGGTTATTCACCAAATGCAACCCTCTTGTCAGTTGGTAGAAAATTCAAGCGTTAGAACTTGCAGCAATGTCAGAGGAGCCTTCCCCAACCTGTCTCTCTCATGGCTAGAGTGGCTTCTAAGTGACGAAGAGTCTACCCAAGGCAGACTGCCTGGGCAGCGCCACTGCAATCACTAATCTACAGTGGGGGAGGGCTTCCTGTGCACGTACACAATGTAGTTTTGGTTAGGAACCCAAGGACAACTTAGAGGATCTATAAAGAATAGAAGACTGGGTGTTGGTCTTTTCTCAGCAAACACCACCACAGGTGTGCTATTAAATTAACAGTGATACAGCCACTGCATCCTGATCAGCAGTGTGGTTTTTTTAAATTCCTGTATTGCCCATTGGATCTTCGCTAATTGTTTATTTAACTGAAGACTGCTGTCATTTTTTTTTTATAAAGGTGTCACTTTTTTATTTATTATCTTTGGCTGTGTTGGGTCTTCATATCTGTGTGAGGGCTTTCTCTAGTTGTGGAGAGCGGGGTCCACTCTTCATCGCAGTGTGCAGGCCTCTCAGTGTTGTGGCCTCTCCTGTTGCGGAGCACAGGCTCCAGACGCACAGGCTCAGCAGTTGTGGCCCACGGGTCCAGCCGCTCCGTGGCACGTGGTATCCTCCCAGATCAGGGCTCGAACCCGCGTCCCCTGCACTAGCAGGCAGACTCTCAACCACTGCGCCACCAGGGAAGCCCCAGACTGCTGTCATTGATAGAAGTTGTTGGCACATTATAACTCCGTGGGTGAAGTGTAATAGCTAGGATTTACTGAGTACCATGTGCTTTAAATGGATGCATTAATTTAATACAACAAACCTCCAAGAGAGATAGTATTATCTCCCATTTTACAGATGAGAAAACTAAAGTTTTAGAGAAGGTGCCTAAGGTGGCAAAAGCTGGGGTTGAAACCTATGTAATCAAACTTGAGAGCTCATACTTCTACTGTCTTTGATTCCCAAGGATAACTGCTATCTCATTCATCTTCTTCATTTACATGACTTTCTGGGGACAACAGACATCAGTTAAAGAAACTATTACATTATACAGGGTTCATGTTTTCTTTCCCTCTCAGTCACTTTGGTGCTAGAATATTCTATCTATGGCACATGATGTGGTATATATTATCTAATTAAACAATTGTACCAATAATACCCTGAAATTTCCACATTTGAAATTGTTGTAGCATTTTTTTTTTTGTCCAGTAATAGAACATGATTGTCTAATAATTAAGAGCTTATGCTCTGGAGTCATAGAGACCTGAGTTTGATTCCTGGCTCCTTACTTTTCTCTAAATTGGGTATAATAATTGTACTCACTTCTTAGGATGATTATAAGAATTAAGTGAAGGGCTTCCCTGGTGGCGCAGTGGTTGAGAGTCCGCCTGCCGATGCAGGGGACACAAGTTCGTGCCCCGGTCTGGGAGGATCCCACATGCCGCGGAGCGGCTGGACCCGTGAGCCATGGCCGCTGAGCCTGCGCGTCCGGAGCCTGTGCTCTGCAATGGGAGAGGCCCCAACAGTGAGAGGCCCGCCTACCACAAAAAAAAAAAAAAAAAAAAAGAATTAAGTGAAATTGTAATATACACAAAACTTAGCATGGAGCTCAGTATCAGTAAGCCCTCAGCTAATGCTGGTATTGTTAGTATTATCACTTTCTGTGGTCTCCTTTATCTGCCAGAAGAGAATACGTATTAGAAAAAAAGAAGAAACTATAGATGGTTTATCCCTTTCACGGTTATCCATTTGAAATGTTGTCATTCCTGTTCTTTTCAGAACTCTTTGTACAGCTATGACCAGATTTCCAGTCTTTGAAAAAGAAGGGCAGAAGATGACAAGGAGTGAATACATAACCATATGTAACTTGCTCTTTTCCAGTAAGAAACTTTGTTGTTGGAAGGTGTGGTTTGTGCCCTGGGAAGGTGATAGTTGAAGGAACTGTTACATTGATTCCTCCCAGACAAGGCTACTCCAGAGCAGCAACTTCAAGATCAGTGGGAATGCTTAGACCTAAGGCACCTTCCTGGAGAATCCTGTAGGTTCTAAGGTGTATTCGTGGAAGCAACTAACTTTGGGGCTCTTGCTGGAAAGGATTACATTTCCTAGTTCTCTTTGTCCCTTGAAAGCTGAGTGCCATCACATAGGGGGTTGGTTATCTGCAGCCTTTGTGGCCCTAACTGTCTGATCTTGGAAATCTAAGGAAGTCCTTTAGGAACAAGCTTAAATGATGCTTCACAATTTTCAGTTTTCAGCATCTTGGGGTTGCTCTGGTGACAGAGGTTAGTGTGAACTGTTCTCAGAGCACCATGGAGAAGTCCCAGAAAAGGCAGGTTCATAGCAATCCTGGGCTGGGCAAAACATTAGTAAGAAGATAAAGATGCTTCATGAGAAAAACCTGCATATGCTCACAATATAATTGTTAACAGTGGGGGAGAGGGAAAGGGGTTATGTAAAAGTAAATGGGAAGGGAGCCCAGAATGTAAAATTCTTTCTACAGTTTGAATAATAAAACACATTATACACTTTCATATTCATAGGAGAAAGACAGGAAAGAATACACCCAAAGAGAATATATTTAACAGTGGTGATATCTTTTTTTTAATTTACCTTATTGAAGTATAGTTGATTTACAATGTTGTGTTAATTTCTGCTGTACAGCAAAGTGATTCAGTTATACATATATATACATTCTTTTTCATATTCTTTTCCATTATGGTTTGTCACAGGATATTGAATATAGTTCCCTATGCTATACAGTAGGACCTTGTTGTTTATCCATTCTGTATATAATCGTTTGTATCTGCTAATCCCAAACTCCCAATCCATCCCTCCCCCACTCCCGCTCCCCCTTGGCAACCACAAATCTGTTCTCTATATCTGTGAGTCTAACAGTGGTGATATCTTGGTACTGAGATTACATGTGCTTTTTATTATTTTTTTTTTTGACTCTTTTATGTTTCCAAATTTTGACTAAAATGTTAAAAACTCAGAAAATCAAAAATTATGATAAATAGGGTAAATGTTATTTTTAAGTCATATATCAATATTGCATGATAAGCGCAGAGCAGAACAGTGCCTATTGTATGCTACCAGTCATGTAATAAAGGAAGCAAAAAATATATATTATTTGTACATATATAAAATACCCCAGGAAAATTAAGCCAGAAATCAGTCACAGAGGATTGACCATGGGAAGGGGAACTGCCCTGTAGGAGACAGGGATGGGAGACTTTTCACTATAAACCCTTTTATATATTTTTTTTGTAAAATGTTTTTTAAATACAGTATATTTTCCCCTATTTTTGTAATGTCAAGAGTTCCTGAAAACTGTCAGAAAGCACATCATTATAAGTGAACTATATGCTCACCATTTCAAACATGCTCTGTGTGATCTACTGTAGTAGGTAGAATGTCTGCAAGGTACCACGATACCATCCACCACACTGTGTGGGGCTGTTTATCTAAAGGCCCACATGTCAAATGCGGATCCTCATTTAGAGCCAAAAGAAAAAAAAATTAGTCTTAATATGACCCATCAAATTTCCACTTTTGCCTTGGCTTCCAAGAAACCTTGAGCTATGTTTTGTCTTCAACCAGATTGTCTGGTTAAAGGGGATAGTCAGACTCATAACTAAACCCACCCCATTTATTACTCCACTCTCATCTTTCAAATTTTGTTCTAATAGCTTTCCATTTAGTTAGAGCTATTCCTTGCCCTAGATGCAGTTTCAAAACCTCTTTAGAAGGCAATGGATATGTATTCATTAGCTATTGCTAGGTAACAAGTTACTCTAAAATGTAGAGGCTTAAAACAACGATATACATTTATTGTATCTCACAGATTATATTTCTCTGGGTCAGAAATTCAGGAACGTTCTGGCTTGGGATCTTTCAAGAGTTTGCAGCTAAGATGTCAGCCAGAGCTGCCATCTTCTGAGAGCTCGACTGGGACTGGAGACCCTGCTTCCAGGAGGGTCGGCAAGCTGGGGCTGGCTATCGGTGGGAGGCCTTCGATCCTCCCCACATGGGCCTCTCCACAGGCTGCCTCAGGACAGGGTGGCCCATGGAGCAGACAATCCAAGAGAGAACAAGGCAGAAGACACAATGCCTTTTAAGACTTTGCCCGGGAAGTCACACACCTTCACTTCTGCCATAGCCTCTTCATTAGAAGTGAGTCACCAAGTCCAGCCAGTCTTCAGGGGGAGAGCTATTCAGCTTCACCTTTTGAAGAGAGGGGTGTCAAAGAATTTGTAGTCGTATTTAAAAACCACCACAGGGTATAATAAATAATCAGAATTAGTCAAGTAGTATCAAATTAGTTAAATGAGATGGTAAAGACAATGAGAAATAAGGGAAGGTTGCTTTTAGAAGAAGGACACACCCATTCAGCACCTGCTATGTCCTGGGTTCTGTCCTTCACACACATGATGGTGTTTAATTTCATCAAAACTTATTCTCCGTTTTACAGATGAGCAAAGTGAGACCCAAGGAGGATGTATAACTTGTCCAAGGTCACGTAGTAGCTAGTAAGTGTCAGAGGTGCATGTCAAGCACATGTCAGCCTGAGGTCACAGCTGTGCCATCTCCATGGGAAATGGAAAGCTTTCTCAACTATTTGCTACCTTGACTTATCTAAGCCATGGCTATTTTGTCACCAGAGAGAAATGTGATTAATACTCCAAGTTGAATGAATTCTTACAGAGCTGTTTAACTCACTTTTAAATTCCCTGGAATCAAATGTGTTAATTCTCCTTCAGAAGCACCTCCCCTGCCCTCTGCCATTACCAGTATGTACCCAGTCCGGGCAGGGCCACGCCTCTGCTCACCCCTGACTTTGAAAGCCAGCCAACTTCTCTTCCCATTGCAGCTGGCTGTGATACGGAGGCCAGTGGGGTCAATGGAGTAAGATGACACAGCACAGGGGTGTGTGAGGACAAGGCCCTCCTTCTTATGGGGACTGAACCAAGCCCAATAGGGTGGAGATCGGACAGCCCATCTGCCCTGGTGCCATGCTGGACTGCGGGGGCCTGATAAGCCAGGGAGTCGCCCACCCAGTTCAGTGTCCTCTTCCAAATATAGATTTCTCCCGATGCTGCCCTCCCAGCCGTTGATTGTCACGTGAGTACTTTTCTCCAAAAGTAGCTGGTGGCCTCCTCACTGCTGTGAGATGGGACCTGATCCAGGGCAGGACCAGCTCTTTGGCATGCCAGGTTTACCGGCTGGGGTTAGAGGAGAAAGCACTGAATCCCTAACTCTCCTACCCCACTTTCCTTTTCAGCCTTGGCCACTCCATTCCTCTTAGGAAACAAACTTCTGATGGATTCTCTGGTCCACCCTGTCCTTTCTGCTGAGAATTCATGCCTGGGGAATCCCTGGAACTCTGCTCTATGGGTATCTCGCCTCCTAAGGCACATTTCCTTGTACAGAGAATTCTCCTTGGTTTGGAAGCTAAGGACCCAGTGCTGCCATCAGAGGCAGAGCTGGAGTGAGATGCAGGTCAGTTGGGCCGTTAACCGGGGCTCCAGTCCATAGGGGCACTCAGAACCACCCTTTCAGGTAAAAAGGAAGAAGAATGTCAACTTCTTGGGAAGTATCTTTCAACCAGTTGTGACTGAAAGAGTACTGTGAGGACATACTTCGAGGTAGGGGAAGGCATTGAGACCTCTTGCATCAATTTATTGCCAAAGGTGAAGATCTGGTGAACAGCAGGACTTTTTCGCTGGGTGTGATCTGTGCCTTTGAAGCTCATTGCTGCTCCCACCCCACCCCACTTGGTTCTCCACTCTTCTCTCTGTGCTCAGCCTCCTCTCCAAGAAAAGGAGCAACAAATACTGAGAGGTTATCGGCAGGGAACCATCACCAAGCTGTCGCCTCATGGACGAGGACCCAGGGCTTGTCTGCCCTGGTTGGAGCAGTGTGCGCCTGGGACACAGAGCAGGGCCTCTGCAGAGGACCAGAGCCGCCCTCGCTGGGGTAGAGGGAGACTCTGGGAGGGACCAAACCCATAAGCTAGCTGCTGGCTGTCCACCTTGGTCAGCAATTAGGTGGAAGTTTCCCTTTCTTTATAACGAAGGCTGATCCCTCACGTGGAAGCCCCCAGGACATCTGACACTGATGAATGAAACAGGTGAGCCCACAACCCTGCCAGGAGGGCAGCTTCAGGTCAGTGCCAGACTATGTTGTGTGCAGGTGAACAAAACCCTGCCGTGTTGTCCTGAGAGCCCACGAGTGTGTGGTGTGGCCCCAGGAGAGGTCAGTCTCGGGGTAGAAAGTACAGGAATGATAACCTCTGCTAGTATTCGTGGTGCCCCTGCCATGTCCCAGGCAGCGCTCTGGGTGCTTTATAAAGACGGTTGTGTTCCCAACAATGCCCCTGGGGACAGGCTACAATATTACTCACCCTGTTCTGTTGAGGAACCTCAGACCCGTGGACGCTAAACTACTTGCCCAAGACAGTGGTAAGTGGGGTTCAGGATTCAAAGGCTGGTGTCTCTGACTCCCGACCCTTTCGAGCTCCTAGGTCTCTCCTGAGAGAAGTCTCCTCTTCCATGCGTGGGACCCCCAAGTCTTGCCTCTCTGAAGCCATCTGTTCTGCTCTAGCTTCCTCCGAGGACGGAGGCTGGGCCCTGTCACGCTGGGAAGCTCCCATGATCCCTGCTGTGAGGCAGGCCTTTCCACAACAGATCTGGGGCCTGAAACCGGGCCAAGTGCGTCCCTGGAGAAGGCAGGACCCAGCCTGGTGAGGAAGTGCTGGGTCGTGGGTGTGCAGGGCCATGATCGTGGACTCCACTCTGGGGGAGGGAACAAGGCGAGGCAGAGGCTGAGCGGCCCAGAAGGAAGCAAACATGTGAACTCTGGAGCCAGAAGCTCTGCCGAGGACCAGCTGAGTGACCTTGGGCAGCTTTCTTCTCCAAGCTCAGTTTTCTCAGCTCTAAAGTGAGCGTGAGCATGTTTGCCTTGTAGGGTTGATGCTGGGGATTAAGCAAGTGTGAGCCCAGCGCCTGCACTGGCGCTGGCATGCTCCAGGCATCCGCGTGTCACTGCAGGGCCTGTGAGGCTCCTCCTGGGACCCGGCCACCCCGACTGTGCCTCTCCTTCTCTGTCTCCTTCCTCTTCCTCCTTCTTCACTCTTTGCCTCCCCCTCCCTTCTTTGTGGCTGGGGGCTTCCGTGTGGCCAGAGAGATGTGGCTGAGTGTCCAGGGACACTCTGGGAGGGGTCATTGGACACACCTGCTGGTGACCTAGAACACTTCCAAGCGGAAGGGTTAACTGAGCCAGGCCCGGAGTCAATCAGAGGACACGTGTCCCATGACAGCCATACCCCGGGCCTCCGACCCACCACCCCGCCCCTCACTCACAGGCACCTGCTTGCCACCGACCGCCACCCCAGGAGTTCCAGCTGTGGTCCTGCAGAAACAGCTGACTGCAGAGAGACCACGGCCATGGTCCCTTTTAGCTGGAGGGGAGACTGCAGACTGCCTTTCTCTCTCCCCCCGCCGCCCCAGTCCCTGAACCCAGAGGAAAAGAGAGTCAGGAGAGGGGGCCCTGGGATCGCCACGCTTGGCTGGCTGGCTTTCTGTGTGCAGGGTATTGAGGCTGCCTAGTTGAAAGATAGTAAACTGGGAGAAAGACCCTGGGGCAGAGAAGTATGGGGTGGTTGGGATGAGGCAGGCGAGGCACGGGGGGTGGGGGCTGAGGGTCTCGGGAGAAGACCAGATGGCTCCCTGCCATGTCCCCAGCTGGGCCTCCTCTAACTTCAGGCTGAGTGAGCAGGGCCTTGTGGACAAAGGCTGCTGCACACATGAAGGGGGCCATGGGGAGTAGGGCCTGGGGGAAAGTGGAAGCAAAGGGCTCCCCATTCTGTGTGAGGCCTGACAGCTTGGGACCCCCCTCCAGGTGCCCCTCCCTCATTCCCGACTCAGTGGGCAGGGCATCTTGTGCCATGTCCACACTGCCCCTCAGCTCACCTGTTCCTGTGAGGCAGGCCTGGGACAGCTCCACACGCTGGGAGTGTTCACTTTTCCTGTAAGGGGATGGGGTCTCTGCCCCCCTGCTGCTGGCAGCATTCAGGAAGAGGCCCCAGGCTATCTGGGAGAGCCTGGCCTCAGCCACCAGCCCTGTGACTTCCCAGCATGGCCCCAAGCCCAGAGGATCTAGGTCTCACTCCAGGATGGGGTTCTAAACGAGGGAGGAAGTAGGGGCTGCCTGCCCTCCTCCCGGGCCCACACGTCATCACACTTACTCCAGACGTGGGCAGGCTGGGTCATGGTCTACCTTGAGCACACTTCGTTTCCAAGGCTTCATGCTGTGCCCAGCCCCCAGGGGAAGAGAGAGGATCAGAAACATCTCAGTTCCTTTTGGGCAAATCCTCTTATTTCACCCTCTGTCTTGCTCCTCGGAGAGGCCTTCCAGCCCTCAGCCTGCCCCACCTGAGTTCTGAGCTGCCAATCAAGCCAAGCCTCTCAAGGAGAAGAACTGTCCTCCCGCTGCTCTCCCAACCCTCCCAATGTGCCCCAGGCTTTACCATGCAGCTAAGTCCTGCCCAGAGAGACACCAAGACAAAGAGAGCAGGCAGACCTGGGTTCAGATTTTATACCTGTGCTACAACTTTGAGCAAGTCACTTACTTTCTTCAAACCTCAGTTTCCTAATCTGTAACTGGGAAAGTGGGTACCTCCTTGCAGACTTGTGAGGATTTAGTAAGGTGAGATCTGTAGAGCGCTCTGCCATAACAGAGGCCACATGGCCATCGTATCCATTGGTGCTTCCTCCTAAATCTCTCCCCCTTTTGGCCCCTCTTTCTATTTCCATTGTCATGGCCCTAGTCTAGGCTCTTCATTTTTCACCTAAATTCATTTAAACAGTGCCCTTACTGGTTTCTCTGCTCCAGCCTCACACTCCTGGAGAGGGAGCTCCTTAAAATGCAAATCGTGGTCCTGTCACACGCTGCCCAGAATCTATGACTTATGGCAAAGATGAAATCCAACTTCCTTTGCATTCCAGGAGCCCATTGGGGAACCAGCCTGGCTTTATTTCCACACTTCAGCTGCTCACCTGGCTCCAGACACTTGCTTTCACACGCGTGTCATTGCAAGTGCTCTTTCCTCAGAGCGGCGTGTCCTTCCCCAGCTCGAATTGGAGAACCAGTTCCTCATCCTCCCAGGCACTGTGCTGAGCATTTGATTTGCATCATCTCGTGAGGTAGGTGCTGTTATCATCCCCCACTTAACAGGTGATAGAACTAAAGCCTCAAGCGGTTGATCCTGTTCCCAAATCCACGCTCTTTGTTACAACTGTCTTCCAGATTAAACTCTTCCTCCTCCACAAAGCCTTCCCCATCTCCAGGGCTGGAGGCTGGATCTGGCTTCGTGTTTGGGGGACAAAGTGTGTAGATGAGTTTCGAAGAAGCAAAAATTGGTTCAGGAAAAGCACAGGATCAGCCAAGCAAACATGGATTCAGCAGTTCCTATATTCAAGGGAGAGGTCTGGGTGCTGTGTGGGGTTAAAAACCAATTGGTTAAAAAAAAAAATTGGTAAACAAAAACAAGTGCTGGCAAGGATGTGGAGAAATCTGTCTCCATACATTGCTAATGGGAATGTAAAATGGTAAAACCACTTTGGAAAACAGTCTGGAGTTTTTCAAAAAGTTAAACATAGAGTGAACCTATGAGCCAGCAATTCGACTCCTCGGTATATTCCCCAGATAACTGAAAAATACTTTCCCATAAAAACTTGTACACAAGGGCTTCCCTGGTGGCGCAGTGGTTGAGAGTCCGCCTGCCAATGCAGGGGACATGTGTTCGTGCCCTGGTCTGGGAAGATCCCACATGCCGCGGAGCAGCTGGGCCCGTGAGCCATGGCCGCTGAACCTGCGCGTCCGGAGCCTGTGCTCCGCAACGGGAGAGGCCGCAACAGTGAGAGGCCCGCGTACCGCAAAAAAAAAAAAACAAAAAAAAAACAAAAAAAAAACTTGTACACAAATGTTCAGAGCAGCATTATTCATAATAGCCAAAAAGTATAACAACTCAGATGTCCATCAACTGATGAACGCATAAACAAAATGTGGTGTTATATGTACAATGGGATATTATTCGGCAGCAGCAGAAAGGCAGTACGGATACACGACACGATACGGATGAACCTGGGTAACACCATGCTAAATGAAGGAAGCCACATATTGTATGATTCCATTTAGATGAAATGTCGCGAATAGTCAAATCCATAAAGACAGAATGTAAATTAGAGGTTTCCAGGGTCTAGGGGTCTAGTGACTGCTAATGGCTGTGGAGTTTCTTTGGGGGGTGATGAGAATGTTCAAAATCAGTTAGTGGTAATGGCTGCAGAACCCTGTAAGTGTACTAAAAACCACTGAATTGTTCACCTTACAAGGATGAATTTTATGGCATGTGGATTATATCTTACTAAAGCTGTTAAAAAAAACTAGATACAACTTAAATGTCCAGCAATATAAGACTGGTTGAGAAAACTGTGTTACAACTGTCAGATAGAACACTCTGCAGTGATTTCCAATAATATAAAATGTTGATATGAAAATGTCTTAAGATTATTGAGCGGGCATAAAAGGAGTTACAGAACTCGAAATAGAATATATGATTCCACTCTAAGCTCTAAGTAAATGTGGGGTGTGTGTGTGTGTGTGTGTGTGTGTGTGTGTGTGTGTCTGCATAGGAAAATGGAAAGATCACCAAAATGTTACAAGCCTTTGTGGATAAATTTTGTCTTTTTTTTTTTTTGGAGATAAAATCTCTCTGGATTTTCTGATATTTCCACACAATAAACATTTACTAGGTTGTGTAATTTCTAAGAACAGTGTTTAAGAGGTCACGCATGCCCTTGCAAGTGCTCACGATCCAGCAAGGGAGACAGATATGAACGTTACAAAGCGGAGGCTAAGAGATTGGGAGAGGGCGGAGTTAGTCTTACTGAGGGGCCTCAGGGAGATCTCCTGGAGGGGACGGACTTTGAAATCATGGCCGGAAGAAGCATTTGGGGGAGGAAATCAGAAAACTCGGCCAATGGTCCGTGGTTTTCTAGGGGACAAATAGAGAGGGGCAAAGGGCATTTTTCATCAACTGTCCCCAAAATCCTATGTCATGTAACCTAGTCCTCCCTGAAGCTTGTGGAATAATTTCACCTAGAGTTCATGCCTTCCATATCTCCACAACCACTGGTGGGACAGTGGGGACATTTGTCAAGCCAGTAACCAAGATTCGTCCAGGTTGGCCCTGGCAGCCTTTGAGTTGGGTCTGGACCAGGGTTCCTGGGAGCAGCCACACTGGAAGGTCGGAGGGGGATTCCCACTTTCCCAGCAAAGTGGATGAACAGAGGCAGGACATCGACACTCATTACCCTGCTGTTTCCCACCTTTCACCTTCTCTCGGTCTTTTTTTTTTTTTTAATGCTGTTTCTTCTCAAGCTGGGGGAGTGCCCATTGGGCTGTGAACAGAAGTCAGAGGCTGTGAAATAAAACAACCTTCAAGATCAACAGGAAACAAGGAGATAAATCACAAGGAGAATGACTTGGGGAGGGTGTGTGTAGGGTTTAGTCTTATTTTTAGTGGTCATGGTGGTAATGGTGGTGAGAAATTGAGGCCAGAAGCAGGAAGCCGGGTTTCCCAGCCTCAGCTTTTGATGGTTTCCGGGTCTCCTTGGGTCTGTGAAGGAGGGACTCAGCTCTGTGATGAACCAGCTCTTTTAAGTTGCCTTTGTCTTTGAGAGGTGTTAATATGTTCTTGTGAAACTGCTGCTCCTGGGAGGGGGTCCCTCAAAGCATGAGCAAAGCAGAGCATGTTAACCAGGGTCTGGGTATTGTCCTAGAACTGAAGCATTGTGAATGAGCCCCCAGTACACACACTCATGCAGGATGATCACTCACAACGTTGGGAAGATAAGCTTTCATCAGACTCTCCAAGGGACCCACAATCTGCCCCAAATTAAAAACCACTGCATGGTGACTATAGTTAATAATACTGTACTGTATATTTGAAAGTTGCTAAGACAGTAGATCTTAAAAGTTCTCATCACAAGAAAAATCAATTGTTTTGTAACTATATATGGTGACAGATGTTAACAAGACTTATTGTGATGATCATTTTGCAGTGTGTACAAATATAGAATCATTATCCTGTACACCTGAAACTAACATAATGTAATACATCAACTATAACTCAATTTAAAAAAAAGAATCACTACTAAAAGGAAAAGAGCCTGAACTGGGAGTGGAAAACAAAGTCTGAACCTCTGCTTTGCAAACTTACTTGCTGTGTGAGTTTAGGCAAATGATTTAATGTTTCTGAGCCTCGGTTTCCTCATCTAGAAATGATGTCTAAGTGAGCTATAGCATTTGAAATCATCTGCTACTGATTCTTAGATGCTAAGGAATATTTGCTGTATCCAAGTCTCTCTGGAGAGGTGGGAGGGCATTCTGGGGCAAGCATGCAATGCTGCAGGAAGGAATGGGGTCGGTTGTAGGGCTCATAAACTGTACAGAGGCACTGCCACCAAGAACCACTTCTTTTTCCTGTTTGTTACCCCGCTGCCCTTCCTCACACCGACATGTCACCCAGAACCACTCCATACACTCCCCCCAAGCATCTCGCTCCTTTCTTTGTTGGCCTGTCTAGCTACCACGTGTTTGAATTTGTGTCCCGACTCCGCCAGAATGCTGGAGTGCATCCAGGGTAGAGAAATGGCCTGGGAGGGAAGCTGGCAGAGTGGAGTCAAACAGACCTTGCTTGAAGCCTGGCTCTACTGAGCTGTGAGACCTCAGGCAGCTCAATCCCTCTGAGCCTCAGTTTGTTCATCTATAACGGAGGAATAATTAAGAGCACCTTCCTCCTAAGATCTTGGTTGGAAGATTAAATGAGGTGTTCCACGTCCAGGCTTAGGCAGAACGACGTAAGCTTTCAACGAGCCTTCGTTATTGTTTTTCTTTCTTCCTCTGGCATGTGCGATACAGCCCTGAGCAGGGCTTCAGCTCCCAAACCTCAGCCAGGTCGATTCCTGCCCTTCCCACAACCTTGCCTTTCTGAAAGGCACTCCAGTGACTGGCTTATTGCAAATGTAAACCCTATACTCTAAATGGCCTCTTAGCTTACTGGGTCCCACCCAAACCTGGCTGCATTCAGAATCACCTGCAGAAGCTTTTTAAAAATACAGATTCCCAGGGCCCTCATCTTACCTACCATATCAATCTGTGGGAATGGGGCCTGGGAATTGGCACATTTAAAACTCTCCTTGGGACAGATACACCAGAAATACAGCTACATGTGCAACAACTCCTACAGAACACCTACTGAACGCTGGCAGAAGACCCCAGACCTCCCAAAAGGCAAGAAACTCCCCACATACCTGGGTAGGGCAAAGCAGAGAGATTCCCGCACAGAGGAGCGGTGCCGAGGGGCACTCACCAGCCCGAGAGGCTTGTCTGCTCCCCCGCCGGGGCGGGCGGCGCTGGAGCTGAGGCTCGGGCTTCGGTCAGAGCGCAGGGAGAGGACTGGGGCTGGCGGCGAGAACTCAGCCTGAAGGGGGCTAATGTGCCACAGCTAGCCGGGAGGGAGTCCGGGAAAACTCTGGAGCTGCCGAAGAGGCAGGAGACTTTTTCTTCCCTCTTGGTTTCCTGGTGCGCGAGGAGAGGGGATTAAGAGCGCCGCGTAAAGGAGCTCCAGAGACGGGCGCGAGTCGCGGCTGAAAGCGCGGAGCCCAGAGACGGGCGTGGGACGCTGGGGCTGCTGCTGCCGCCGCCAAGAAGCCTGTGTGCGAGCGCAGGTCACTGTCCACACCGCCCTTCCGGGAGCCTGTGCAGCCCGCCACTGCCGGGGTCCCGGGATCCAGGGGCGGCTTCCCTGGGAGAACGCACGGCGCGCCTCGGGCTGGTGCAACGTCACGCCGACCTCTGCCGCTGCAGGCTCGCCCCGCACTCCGTGCCCCTCCCGCCCGCCCGGCCTGAGTGAGCCAGAGTCCCCGAAGAGGCTGCTCCTTTAACCCTGTCCTGTCTGAGCGAAGAACAGACGCCCTCCGGCGACCTACACGCAGAGGTGGGGCCAAATCCAAAGCTGAGACCCAGGAGCTGTGAGAACAAAGAAGAGAAAGGGAAACCTCTCCCAGCAGCCTCAGAAGCAGCGGATTAAAGCTCCACAATCAACTTCATGTACCCTGCATCTGTGGAATACATGAATAGACAACAAATCATCCCAAATTGAGGAGCCAGGAGTCAGTGCTGTGCCTCTGAGGTGGGAGAGCCAACTTCAGGACACTGGTCCACAAGAGACCTCCCAGCTCCACATAATATGAAACGGCGAAAATCTTCCAGAGATCTCCATCTCAACACCAGCACCCAGCTTCACTCAACGACCAGCAAGCTACAGTGCTGGACACCCTATGCCAAACAACTAGCAAGACAGGAACACAACGCCACCCATTAGCAGAGAGGCTGCCTCAAATCATAAAAAGTCCGCAAACACCCCAAAACACACCACCAGACATGGACCTGCCCACCAGAAAGACAAGATCCAGCCTCATCCACCAGAACACAGGCAGTAGTCCCCTCCACCAAGAAGCCTACACAACCCACTAAACCAACCTTAGCCACTGGGGACAGACACCAAAAACAACGGGAACTATGAACCTGCAGCCTGCAAAAAGGAGACCCCAAACACAGTAACATAAGCAAAATGAGAAGACAGAAAAACACACAGCAGGAGAAGGAGCAAGATAAAAACCCACCAGACCTAACAAATGAAGAGGTAATAGGCAGTCTATCTGAAAAAGAATTCAGAATAATGATGGTAAAGATGATCCAAAATCTTGGAAATAGAATAGACAAAATGCAAGAAACAGTTAACAAGGACCTAGAAGAACTAAAGACAAATCAAGCATCGATTAAAAACACAATAAATGAAATAAAAAAATACTCTAGATGGGATCAATAGCAGAATAACTGAGGCAGAAGAACGGATAAGTGAGGTGGAAGATAAAATAGTGGAAATAACTGCTGCACAGCAAAATAAAGAAAAAAGAATGAAAAGAACAGAGGACAGTCTCAGAGACCTCTGGGACAACATTAAACGCACCAACATTCGAATTATAGGGGTTCCAGAAGAAGAAGAGAAAAAGAAAGGGACTGAGAAAATATTTGAAGAGATTATAGTTGAAAACTTCCCTAATATGGGAAAGGAAATAGTTAATCAAGTCCAGGAGGCACAGAGAGTCCCATACAGAATAAATCCAAGGAGAAATACACCAAGACACATATTAATCAAACTGTCAAAAATTAAACACAAAGAAATCGTATTAAAAGCAGCAAGGCAAAAACAACAAATAACACACAAGGGAATCCCCATCAGGATAACAGCTGATCTCTCAGCAGAAACTCTACAAGCCAGAAGGGAGTGGCAGGACATACTTAAAGTGATGAAGGAGAAAAACCTGCAACCAAGATTACTCTACCCAGCAAGGATCTCATTCAGATTTGATGGAGAAATTAAAACCTTTACAGACAAGCAAAAGCTGAGAGAGTTCAGCACCACCAAACCAGCTTTACAACAAATGCTAAAGGAACTTCTCTAGGCAAGAAACACAACAGAAGGAAAAGAACTACAATAACGAACCCAAAACAATTAAGAAAATGGGAATAGGAACATACATATCAATAATTACCTTAAATGTAAATGGACTAAATGCTCCCACCAAAAGACACAGACTGGCTGAATGGATACAAAAACAAGACCCATATATATGCTGTCTACAAGAGACCCACTTCAGACCTAGAGACACATACAGACTGAAAGTAAGGGGATGGAAAAAGATATTCCATGCAAATGGAAACCAAAAGAGAGCTGGAGTAGCAATTCTCATATCAGACAAAATAGACTTTAAAATAAAGACTACTAGAAGAGACAAAGAAGGACACTACATAATGATCAAGGGATCAATCCAAGAAGAAGATATAACAATTGTAAATATTTATGCAGCAAACATAGGAGCACCTCAATACATAAGGGAAATATTAACAGCCATAAAAGGAGAAATCGACAGTAACACAATCATAGTAGGGGACTTTAACACCCCACTTTCACCAATGGACAGGTCATCCATAATGAAAATAAATAAGGAAACACAAGCTTTAAATGATACATTAAACAAGATGGACTTAATTGATATTTATAGGACATTCCATCCAAAAACAACAGAATACACATTTTTCTCAAGTGCTCATGGAACATTCTCCAGGATAGATCATATCTTGGGTCACAAATCAAGCCTTGGTAAATTTAAGAAAATTGAAATTGTATCAAGTATCTTTTCCGACCACAATGCTATGAGACTAGATATCAATTACAGGAAAAGAGCTGTAAAACATACAAACACATGGAGGCTAAACAATACACTACTTAATAACGAAGTGATCACTGAAGAAATCAAAGAGGAAATTAAAAAATACCTAGAAACAAATGACAATGGAGACACGACGACCCAAAACCTATGGGATGCAGCAAAAGCAGTTCTAAGAGGGAAGTTTATGGCAATACAATCCCACCTTAAGAAACAGGAAATATCTCGAATAAACAACCTAACCTTGCACCTAAACCAATTAGAGAAAGAAGAACAAAAACATCCCAAAGTTAGCAGAAGGAAAGAAATCATAAAAATCAGATCAGAAATAAATGAAAAAGAAATGAAGGAAACGATAGCAAAGATCAATAAAACTAAAAGCTGGTTCTTTGAGAAGATAAACAAAATTGATAAACCATTAGCCAGACTCATCAAGAAAAAAAGGGAGAAGACTCAAATCAATAGAATTAGAAATGAAAAAGGAGAAGTAACAACTGACACTGCAGAAATACAAAAGATCATGAGAGATTACTATAAGCAACTCTATGCCAATAAAATGGACAACCTGGAAGAAATGGACAAATTCTTAGAAATGCACAACCTGCCAAGACTGAATCAGGAAGAAATAGAAAATATGAACAGACCAATCACAAGCACTGAAATTGAAACTGTGATAAAAAATCTTCCAACAAACAAAAGCCCAGGACCAGATGGCTTCACAGGCGAATTCTATCAAGCATTTAGAGAAGAGCTAACACCTATCCTTCTCAAACTCTTCCAAAATATAGCAGAGGGAGGAACACTCCCAAACTCATTCTACGAGACCACCATCACCTTGATACCAAAACCAGACAAGGATGTCACAAAGAAAGAAAACTACAGGCCAATATCACTGATGAACATAGATGCAAAAATCCTCAACAAAATACTAGCAAACAGAATCCAGCAGCACATTAAAAGGATCATACACCATGATCAAGTGGGGTTTATTCCAGGAATGCAAGGATTCTTCAATATATGCAAATCAATCAATGTGATACACCATATTAACAAACTGAAGGAGAAAAACCATATGATCATCTCAATAGATGCAGAGAAAGCTTTTGACAAAATTCAACACCCATTTATGATAAAAACCCTGCAGAAAGTAGGCATAGAGGGAACTTTCCTCAACATAATAAAGGCCATATATGACAAACCCACAGCCAGCATCGTCCTCAATGGTGAAAAACTGAAACCATTTCCACTAAGATCAGGAACAAGACAAGGTTGCCCACTCTCACCACTCTTATTCAACATAGTTTTGGAAGTTTTAGCCA
The DNA here is from genome assembly GCF_025265405.1 of Mesoplodon densirostris. NCBI lineage: Eukaryota > Metazoa > Chordata > Mammalia > Artiodactyla > Ziphiidae > Mesoplodon > Mesoplodon densirostris. The sequence continues at coordinate 20,741,637 of NC_082661.1, read as the reverse complement.
CAGCAATCAGAGAAGAAAAGGAAATAAAAGGAATCCAAATCGGAAAAGAAGAAGTAAAGCTGTCACTGTTTGCAGATGACATGATACTATACATAGAGAATCCTAAAGATGCTACCAGAAAACTACTAGAGCTAATCAATGAATTTGGTAAAGTTGCAGGATACAAAAGTAATGCACAGAAATCTCTGGCATTCCTATATACTAATGATGAAAAATCTGAAAGTGAAATCAAGAAAACACTCCCATTTACCATTGCAACAAAAAGAATAAAATATCTAGGAATAAACCTACCTAAGGAGACAAAAGACCTGTATGCAGAAAATTATAAGACACTGATGAAAGAAATTAAAGATGATACAAACAGATGGAGAGATATACCATGTTCTTGGATTGGAAGAATCAACATTGTGAAAATGACTCTACTACCCAAAGCAATCTACAGATTCAATGCAATACCTATCAAACTACCAATGGCATTTTTCACAGAACTAGAACAAAAAATTTCACAATTTGTATGGAAACACAAAAGACCCCGAATAGCCAAAGCAATCTTGAGAATGAAAAATGGAGCTGGAGGAATCAGGCTCCCTGACTTCAGACTATACTACAAAGCTACAGTAATCAAAACAGTATGGTACTGGCACAAAAACAGAAAGATAGATCAATGGAACAGGATAGAAAGCCCAGAGATAAACCCACGGACATATGGTCACCTTATCTTTGATAAAGGAGGCAGGAATGTACAGTGGAGAAAGGACAGTCTCTTCAATAAGTGGTGCTGGGAAAACTGGACAGGGACATGTAAAAGTATGAGATTAGATCACTCCCTAACACCATACACAAAAATTAGCTCAAAATGGATTAAAGACCTAAATGTAAGGCCAGACACTATCAAACTCCTAGAGGAAAACATAGGCAGAACACTCTATGACATAAATCACAGCAAGATCCTTTTTGACCCACCTCCTAGAGAAATGGAAATAAAGACAAAAATAAACACATGGGACCTAATGAAACTTCAAAGCTTTTGCACAGCAAAGGAAACCATAAACAAGACCAAAAGACAACCCTCAGAATGGGAGAAAATATTTGCAAATGAAGCAACTGACAAAGGATTAATCTCCAAAATTTATAAGCAGCTCATGCAGCTCAATAGCAAAAAAACAAACAACCCAATCCAAAAATGGGCAGAAGACCTAAATAGACATTTCTCCACAGAAGATATACAGACAGCCAACAAACACATGAAAGGATGCTCAACATCTTTACTCATTAGAGAAATGCAAATCAAAACTACAATGAGATATCATCTCACACCAGTCAGAATGGCCATCATCAAGAAATCTAGAAACAATAAATGTTGGAGACGGTGTGGAGACAAGGGAACCCTCTTGCACTGCTGGTGGGAATGTGAATTGGTACAGCCACTATGGAGAACGGTATGGAGGTTCCTTAAAAAACTACAAATAGAACTACCATATGACCCAGCAATCCCAGTACTGGGCATATACCCTGAGAAAACCATAATTCAAAAAGAGTCATGTACCAAAATGTTCATTGCAGCTCTATTCACAATAGCCCAGAGATGGAAACAACCTAAGTGTCCATCATCGGATGAATGGATAAAGAAGATGTGGCACATATATACAATGGAATATTACTCAGCCATAAAAAGAAATGAAATTGAGCTATTTGTAATGAGGTGGATGGACCTAGAGTCTGTCATACAGAGTGAAGTAAGTCAGAAAGAGAAAGACAAATACTGTATGCTGACACATATATATGGAATTTAAGGAAAAAAAATGTCATGAAGAACATAGGGGTAAGACAGGAATAAAGACACAGACCTACTAGAGCATGGACTTGAGGATATGGGGAGGGGGAAGGGTAAGCTGTGACAAAGTGAAAGAGCGGCATGGACATATATACACTACCAAATGTAAGGTAGATAGCTAGTGGGAAGCAGCCGCATAGCACAGGGAGATCAGCTCGGTTCTTTGTGACCGCCTGGAGGGGTGGGATAGGGAGGGTGGGAGGGAGACGCAAAAGGGAGGGGATATGGGAACATATGTATATGTATAACTGATTAAATTAAAAAAAAAAAAAAACTCTCCTTGGGTGACTCAGATATAACCAGGAGATCACTATTTTAGAGGAAAACACTCTTCTCTTCTGTTAAAGCTCCTTTTTAGTAAGCTTTGAGCCATTTGTTCTATTATTCAGAACACATAATTGACAATGACAAGATGTGTTTATTTCTTCATTAATTTAAAAAATATTCATTGACTTTCTCCTGTGTAGAATAATAATTAAGAGTTGAGGCATTGGGCCACTTCACACCCATTAGGATGATTAGAAACAAAAAGATAATAACAAATATCGGTGAAGATATAGAGAAACTGGACCCCTCATACACTGCTGGTGGGAATGTAACATGGTGCAGTCACTTTGGAAAATCATCTGGCAGTTCCTCAAAAACTTAAATACAGAGTTACCATATGGTCCATTAATTCCACTCCTAGATATATGCCCAAGAGAAATGAAAACATATGTCCACACAAACACTTGCTCATGAATGGTCAGAGCAGCATTATCCATAATACCCAAAAAGTGAAAACAACTCAAATGTCCATCAACAGATGAAAGAGTAAATAAAATGTGGTATACTTATGCAGTGGAATATTATTTGGCAATAAAAGGAAATGAAGTACTGATACATATTACAACACAGATGAACCTTGGAAACATTATGCTAAACAAAAGAAACCAGTCACAGAGGACCACATATTGTATGATTCCAGTTACATGAAATGTCCAGAATAGGCAAATCTATAGAGATAGAAAGTAAATTGGTGGTTACCTAGGGAATGACTGCTAATGGGTAAGGGCTTTCCTTCTGGGGTGATGAAATGTTCTAAAATTGATTGTGATGATTGCAGAACTCTGTGAATGTACTAAACACCGTCCAGTTTTACACTTTGAAGTGAGTGAATTATATAGTATTTGAATCAGATCATGGTCAATCTGATATAAAACATAAAATATCTAACTCCCCAGGTTGGAATCCCATCTCTGTCATTCTCCAGCTAGGCAATTTGGGACAAGTAACATAACCTCTCTATGCCTTCATTAACTCATATGGTTATTGTAGAGATAAACTGAGTTAATATATGAAATGTCTCAGAAGAGTATCTGGCCTGTGGTAAGTGGTCAGTAACTATTAGCTATTATTGCTTTGATCCAGGCATATTCCAGACCTGTGCTGCTCACTATGGGAGTTTCTAGCACTTAAGATTTAGCCACTCTGAAATGAGATGCGCTAAACGTATAAAATACATACCAAATTTCAAAGGCTTAGTATGCAAACAAAATAAAATATCTCATTAATAATTTTGATATTGATTCCATGTTGAAATAACATGTTGGGTTTTTTTTGTCCATGTCACACAGCTTGCAGGATCTGTTCCCTGACCAGGGACTGAACCCAGGCCACGGCAGTGGAAGCCCGGAATCCCAAACACTAGACCACCAGGGAACTCCTGAAATAATATTTTTTACATATTGGGTTGAATGAAATAGATTAGTAAAATTAATTTTACCCTTTTCTTTTTTTAATGTGGCTACTAGGCCACCAATTTTAAATTAGTGCACAACTCACATCATAATCAGTGATAAAAGACTGAATGCTTCCCCCTAAGATCAAGAGTGAGACGAGGATGTCCATTCTTACCATTGTTCAACATTGTGTTGGAGGTTCTAGCCAGGGAAATTAGGAGGAACAAGAAATAAAAGACATCCAAATTGGAAAGGAAGAGGTAAAACTATCTTTATTGGCAGATGATCTTTTACACAGAAAGATCTATGGAAGCTACAAAAAATTACTCTTAGAGCTAATAAACAAATCAAGTTTTCAGAATATAAGATCTGTATACAGGGACTTCCCTGGTGGCGCAGTGGTTGGAAATCCACCTGCCCATGCAGGGGACATGGGTTCGAGCCCTGGTCCAGGAAGATCCCATGTGCCGCGGAGCAACTAGGCCCGTGAGCCACTACTGAGCCCGTGTGCTACAACTACTGAAGCCCACGAGCCTAGAGCCCATGCTCCGCAACGAGAGAAGCCACCGCAATGAGAAGTCCATGCACCACAACAAAGAGTAGCCCCCGCTTGCCGCAGCTAGAGAAAGCCCGCGCGCAGCAATGAAGACCCAACGCAGCCAAAAATAAATTTAAAAAAATAAAAATATTTAAAAAAGAAGAAAGAAAGTAGGTTAGAGGTTGTAAGGGCACTGGGGAGAGGGATGAAAGGAGAGCAACTGCTCACAGATACAGGGTTTCAAACTTTTGGGGGATAATGAGAATGTTCTAGAATTAGATAGTGATGATGGCTACACAACCATTTGAATATACTAAAAACCACTGAACTGTACCTGCTAAAGGAATTAATTTTCTGTTATGTGAATTATATCTTAACTTTTTGATGGAAAAAATACATACGTGGCTCACATTTTTTCATGGACTTTATTTTTTAGAGTGTTTTAGGTTCAGAGTAAAATTGAATGGAAGGTGCAGGGGATTCCCATATACTCTGTGCCCCCCACAGCCTCCCCCGCTACAAATATCCCACAGCAGAATGCTGCATTTGTGAAAACTGACGAACCCACACTGACAAATCATTATCACCCCAAATCCAGAGTTTACATTAGATTTCGTTCGTTCTTGATGTGGTACAGTCTATCAGCTTTGACAAATGCATAAGGACATGTATCCACCATTATGGTGTTATACAGAATAGTTTCACTGCGCTAAAAATCCTCCGTGCTCTGCCTACTCATCCTTCCCATCCCCCTCACCCCTGGCACCCGCTGATCTTTTCAATATCTCCATGGTTTTGCCTTTTCCAGTATGTCATATACTTAAAATAATACAGTACGTAGCCTTTTCAAATTGTCTTATTCCACTTGGTAATGTGCATTTAAGGTTCCCCCATGTCTTTTCGTGGCTTGATAGGTCATTTCTTTTTACTGTTGAATAATACTCCATTGTCTGAATGTACCACTGTTTATGGATCCATTTACCTACTGAAGGACAGCCTAGTTGGCATCTTCCAAAGAATAAGGCCAAAAACCTGGTCCCAACCAGCTATTTTATAAATGAGAAATGTCTTCAGAACAGAGATAAGACAAGAAGGTAAGAACGGTTCGTGCTGCCCTTACCCATTCCTGGAAAACTCAGCAAGAACACCTACCAGAATCACAAAGAATAAGGAGCTGGTAGGTCCTCATATCATGTGCTCCAACACCTTGATTTTACAAAGGAGGGGAAAGACTCGGGTTAGGCATGTGACTGACCTAAGATCACACAGCTGGTTTAAGACAGGGCAGAACTACACCGCATGTTTCCTAAGTCCAGTGTCAATGTGTGAAGTTGGCCAGGATTAAACATTCAACATGAGAAAAGGAAACCCCAAGTCTCCTCCTGGAATCCCCCTGCCAGAGCAGCGTCGCAAGGCAGCCTCCAACATCACCTAAAGGAGCCTCTGTATCTTGAGCCAGCAGTTCCACTTCTAGGACTTTATCCTACACACGATCACACAGGTGTGCACAACTTAGGTACACAAGTATCCACTGCAGCATCGCTTCTGATAGAAAGCACTGGAATTGATCCATGTTCATCAGTGGGAGGCTAGTTAAATACATTATCATGCACCCATAAACAGCCATAATATATATAGCAGTAAAAAGAGTTAGAAACCTCTTTGTGTACTAATAGGGAACAATTTCCAAGATCCATCATTAAGTTAAAAAGTAAGGTGCAGGGCTTCCCTGGTGACGCAGTGGTTGAGAGTCCACCTGCCGATGCAGGGAACATGGGTTTGAGCCCCGGTCCGGGAAGATCCCACATGCCGCGGAGCGGCTGGGACCGTGAGCCATGGCCGCTGAGCCTGCGTGTCCGGAGCCTGTGCTCCGCAACGGGAGAGGCCACAACAGTGAGAGGCCCGCGTACCGCTAAAAAAAAAAAAAAAAAAAAAAAAAAAAGTAAGGTGCAGACAGGGTGCAGATTATGTTCATTTTGCCCTGAAGACAAAAAGGGGATGTGAGCCTTGTCATCGCCTCCCCTTCACCCCTGAACAGGGGTTAAGTAACTCACACAGCAATTATGCAGACAAATTAGCCACCCACTCCCCTGACTTTCAGCTCCTGTTGTTCAGGGATGTTGAGCAGCTCAAGGTTCTTCAGGCTGAGCTTTGAACTCCTGGGACACTCAGCACCCTTCCACTGGCCCCGGATGCAGCTCAGGGTGGTCCTTCAGGAGCCATAGGGCTGCCCCAGAGCTCCTCCATCTGATTGAGAGTCAGAAGGTCTGGCTCTGGCCCAGCTCTAGCCCCAACTTGATGTGGGAGAGCAGATACGTAGGCGAACCGCCTGTTGCAACAGTATCCCATAATACCTGTCTCCCCAGCTTCACAGGGACAGGGTAAGGGTCACAAAGGAGAGTGTCAAGCAGCCAGACCCTGACTGGTTTCTGAGGACACTAGTGCTCCTGGAAGGAATAAAGGGCTCTGCGTGGTTAAAAAAAAAGAAAAAAGTCTAGGAAAGCCTGGGTAAACAAAATTAATCAGGTCCTTCACTGCAGACCTTCTCAGAGCCTTGAACATGCTAACTACACTGTGACATTCACATGTGGCTATAGTATGTATCATTTCCCAAACTTTTCTGACCATAGAACCACTTTGGAGAAAAATACCTATTAAAATCTCCCTGAATAAATGTAATCCATGGAACACAGTTTGACAAATGCGGTTTAGATAAAAGGAGGGTAAACACAAAACACTATTCATAGGCACAATGGTAGAGATAATGACTCCAGTATAAATTCCTGTCATTAACACCCCCTATTCAGTTTCCCTGGCCCTGCTCACAATGCGAGGAGTTTTTTTAAAACTGTGGATCATAAACAATTTTTGGGTAGTGAAATCAGTTTAGTGGGTTGCAACCAGCTTTCAAACAAATGAATCTGGTTACAATGGAAAATAACAGAGCACACTGCATTTAATACGGTGAGTATAGTTTTTCTGAAACACATGTACACATATATACATGCTGGGTTATACCAGAAAATATATTTCTTTTGTTTGTTTGGTTTTTTTTTTGCGGTACGCAGGCCTCTCACTGTTGTGGCCTCTCCCGTTGCGGAGCACAGGCTCCGGACGCACAGGCCCAGCGGCCATGGCTCACGGGCCCAGCGGCTCCGCGGCATGTGGAATCTTCCCGGACCGGGGCACGAACCCGTGTCCCTTGCATCGGCAGGTGGACTCTCAACCATTGCGCCACCAAGGAAGCCCCAGAAAATATATTTCTTACTGTGGGTTGTGGTCAGAAAGTTTGAAAAACACTGCTATAGAGTTCCTCCTCTTCCAGGTAGAAGGAAACTGTCGTGTGAGGAGTAGCCTCATCTCCTGACTCAACCTGTTTGACTATCTGGTGAGGACTCCTGGGACAGGGGCCTCTCCCTGGCTGTGCGATTGTGGGATAGATTTTAGGATTAGCAGTGTCACCTTGCCGGACCCAGAGAATGACAGAGGCGCCTTTTGTTATTCACCGTGCTCCAGAAATTCAACCGAAAGATCGTTCCTTTTTCGAATGCTGTTTATCCTCCCCAACCAGAAGGCACCTTTCTGTCTAGAAAAACAGGTTTATTGAAGCTCTCGCTTCTTGCTTCAACTTAGCCATTCAGAATGCAGCTTAAACTCTGAAGACTCACTTTGATGTCTTTAGTTGTTAGATTTTCCTTTTTTTTTAAATGCTGTGCCTTGACCTAAGTCATTTCTTCATGCTGGTTCTAATCCTCTGTGACAGGTGAGTATCGTTTAAAATGTTGGAGCGTTTCACGTTGACCCATTAGAGCAAATACCCTGTGGATCTTTATGTATTCCTCAGTTAAGGTGTGCTTTGTCCATAGTCCCAGCTCAGCAATTGGCCAGCTGTGTGACTCTGGGCAGGTGACCTGCTCCCTTTGTGCCTCTTTCTTCTCATCTGTCCAATGGGGGTAATGAAATCTGCCTCACCAGGAAGTTATGGGGATTAGATGGGACAGCCCCTGTTAGACACTTACAACAGTCCTGACGCATAGTAAGAGCTCAATTAAGAACTAATTTAGTTGCCGCTCCTCCTCGTGTTTCTTGGAGTGTAATTCATCTGTTTACTTGAAACTTGAGGTGAACTGGTCCAGCCTCTGTGTCTTTCAAGGGACCTTTCAAGGTTTGTAAAACAGTCTGGCCTATTCAGAAGTGGGTCCCCAAATCTCCAGATACCCCAGCTTTCTTTCACCTCCTCCCTGGATGGAGAGTGTCATGAAGGATTCAGGTGGGCTCTCGTGTGTCTTGGGGGAACACTTGGGGCCTTCTGAAGGTGACCTCAACCTGCCTTCCCTATAGGGTCTGCCCAGGACTTTCCACCGAAAGTTCTGCGTCCTGGGAAGCCCCTCCGTCCCCAGAACAAAAGAGTCAGTTATTTACCCTACTTCCCAGGTTCCCCACCGTTCGCCTCTATGCCCCCAAACAGCGTTCACTGCAGCCTCTCACTGGGAATCACCTCCCTTCTCTAACCCTCTGCTTTCCTGCCCCTGGGCTGGGCTCTGGCTCCCACAGTCCCCTGATTTCAAAAGCCCCAGTTTCACTGACATTTCTCGCTTGACTTATTCACCTTCTCAAGGAGACTTTGGTCCCTTGAGGCCAGGAACTAAGTCTCATCCTATCAGATTCAGTCTTGTATCCCTCAGCAGCTTTCACAGCTCAGAGCAGGGACTCAGGTGGAAGCCTGATAAAGGCCAGTGGCGACGGGGAGAGAGGAAGAAAGGGAGAGTGACTGATGTTGGGCAACCCGCAGGGACACTGGGAGGCAGAACCAGGAAGAAGTTCTAGGACCGCCCCTTCCTTCCCTCCCTGCTCAGTGTACAACCCAGGAGCCCCCGCCCTGCCCCAAGCATGAGTAGAATTAACCAAGAGTCCTCCTCTTAAGTGCAACTGCCAACAGGGAGGATAATGTGGACTCTGACCTTGATCAGAGGCTTGGTCACTGGGCCATCACATCAGAAATACTTGAGGCTTTTATTAAAAACATCTCAGATGGACTCAATCAGAATCTTTGGGGGGGTGGAGCCCAGGAATCTGCTTTTGAACAGCTGATTCTGATATAAACTAAAATTTAAGATACCTGTGATCTAGTTGTAGAACTTTCTTCACCTGCCCCACCTTCCTGGACTTGACCACTGGCTCATACCCTTGCAGGAAGGCAAATGTAGGCCCAGTAGTTTCAGGGCAAGGGGACAGGCATGAGATGGAGTTGCCCAATAGCATGGCTTTTCAGAAAGAAAGGCATGGCTAGAGCTGACCTCTTCACCAGGCTGGAGGTAGACTCCAGGATCTAGGACTGGTGAAAGGAGAAAGAGAGTTTCAGAGCAGCCGGGCCGAAGACTCCAGGCCTGTGCGCCCCTCCTCCAGTACGTGGTGCTCCTGGACAGGTAAAATTAATCCATAGTTATTGTTAATTGGACCCCAATTAATTGGACCCCTAGAATTGGACCCCAACAGAGGATTTCAGAAGAGCCTTATATCCCTTGAAATTAAGTACACTGTAGTATGTGTTTTGCATGGCGGGGGAGTGCATGCTTTCCTAGGGTAAAGCAGTATAGAATAATGATTAATGGTATAGACTTTGGGGTCAAACTCACCGAATTTGAAGCCTGGCTATGCCAGTTTACAACCGTTGACACAAGCTACTCAACCTCTCTGAGGCTCTGTTTTCTCATCTGTTAAATGGTGATATACTATAGGGTTGTTGCCAGGATGAAATGAATCAGTACCTTCAAAGCACCTAGAATAGTACTTGGGCCATGGCAAATATTACTGATCACTAGCTGTGACAACAAAATAATAGCTTTTGGCACTTCTTCAAAAGTCAGTGATCCGGGCTTCCCTGGTGGCGCAGTGGTTGAGAGTCCACCTGCCGATGCAGGGGATACGGGTTCATGCCCCGGTCCGGGAAGATCCCACATGCTACGGAGCGGCTGGGCCCATAAGCCACGGCCGCTGAGCCTGTGCGTCCGGAGCCTGTGCCCCACAACAGAAGAGGCCACAACAGTGAGAGGCCCGCGTACCACACACACACAAAAAAGTCAGTGATCCAAAGGTAGGTTAAGAAACATTGAGGTTCTCTGGGGGCCTGAGAGGCAGCATGTGGTGTGGTTAGGAGTGCAGGATTTCCATCAGTGAAATCTGAAGGCTCTGCCAGGTACTGGGGGCTGGGGACAAGTAATCTTACCTCTCTAAGCTTATTAACTCATCTGTAAAATGGGAGCAGTCGTGGTACTTACTTCCCGAGATTGTCATGAGGGTTAACTGAGAGGCTGCCCTATAGGGTGGTCAGCATAGTGTCTGGCACAAAACAAGCACTCAGGGAGGTTCAGCAACCATCCCCGCCCATCATTTTGTTGATGCAGAAGTTCCTAGAAACAGAACTTCTCTACAATGTCCCTTCTACTCACTTCCCAAAAGCCATCTTCCATCCCACCAAAGCAGTCAGGATAACGGTCCATGGAAACCTCCCTCCCTCCATCCATGCTTTCTGATAAGGGATAACTTCTCTGCAAGGGAGGGTTACAGCAAGGACAGGCTCTCAGCTGTTGGCCTCAGTGTGGAAAGAACCAAGAATTCCCCTCAGAGCTGGAAATGAAAGGTCTTCTCCCTCTCACCTCCCCCACCCCCCTTCCACTTGGCAAATGTGGCTTCCCTCTGCTTTCTGCTGGCGCCCAGAGTTCCTCCCAGCCCGGCTCCTTGTATCTCTGGGGCATCAGGGCAGCTCTGAAGACAGCTCAGGTGCCCTAGAGCCATCACAAGGTGCCAGAAAGTCTGACACTTTGATTCAGGAAAGACCTGCCTAAAAATAGAATCACAAAATCTCAGCCCACACAGGAGTTGGGAGCCCTGAGGGGCATCTGGTCCAGCTTCCTCAGTGCTGGCTTAGTGCCTGTTAAAAACAAACTCTGGGGCCCTCCCCGGAGGTTCAGCTGTGGTTCCAGGCTGAGGCCTGGGCGGCTGTATGTTGAGGAACATCTAGGATGATTCCTGTGATCAGGGAAGTTACAGCACCTCTGGAATACCTCTGAGAACGGGGAGCCCACCATCACCTCTAGAGGGTGGGGAAGAGGATGGACTTAAAGGTTAAGAGTGTGGACTTGCAGCCAGGTGTGGGTAGGGAGCTCAGCTTTCCCACTTGCTAACTCAGCCACATTCAACCAGTTACTGATCTTCACTGAGCTTAATTCCTCATCCATGATGTAGGGACGCTAATTAATTGCAGGCATCTACCTCCCAGGTGGTCAGGAGGTTTACTTAAGGCAGTGTAGATAAAAGTGCTTAGCATAAAGCTTAACGCTGTCTTCAATAAACGGCAGCTGCGAGAGTAATAATAACAACAACAACAACAAGAAAGTAGTCTTACATTCTTTTCTTTTTTTTTTTTTTTTTTTGCGGTACACGGGCCTCTCACTGGTGTGGCCTCTCCCGTTGCGGAGCACAGGCTCCGGACGCGCAGGCTCAGCGGCCATGGCTCACGGGCCCAGCCACTCCGCGGCATGTGGGATCTTCCCGGACTGGGGCACAAACCCATGTCCCCTGCATCGGCAGTCAGACTCTCAACCACTGCGCCACCAGGGAAGCCCCTTACATTCTTTCTTATGTTAAGCTGATACTCACCTGCCTAGGATGCACATCCACCGCACTCTTTGTGCCTTCTGAAGCCCTACTTCCTAATTTCTTTTCTGTGATAGGCTTTCGGGTATCTGGCAGTGGCTAATGCCCCAATACCCCCTTTTTTTTTCCTTCCAGCTTTACTGAGGTATGACTGACAAACATAAATTGTATAAAGTGTACAACGTGATGTTTTGTTATACATGGACGTGGTGAAATGATTACCACAATCAAGCTAATTAACACAGTTATCTTGTGTGTGTGTATGAACACTTAAGATCTACTCTCTTAGCAAATTTCAAGATACAGCTGTATCATTAACCATAGGTACCAAGCTGCACATTAGGTCTCCAGAACTTATTCATCTTATAACTGAAAGATGGACCCTTGGACCAAAATCTCTCCCATTCCCCCACCACCCAGCTCCTGGTAACTGTCATTCTACTCTCTGTTACTATGAGTTTGACTATTTTTTAGATTCCATACATAAGTAAGATCATGCAGCATTTGTCTTTCTATGTCTGGCTTATTTCACTTAGCATAATACCCTCCAGGTTCGTGCACGCTGTCACAAAGGGCAGGATTTCCTTTTTTTTTTAAGGCTGAATAATATTCCATTGTGTGTATATGTATGTGTATATATACATACATATATACACACATATACACAAGCCACCACATTTTCTTTATTCGTTCACCTGTTGCCAACACTTAGATTGCTTCCATATCTTGGCCACACCCCACTTAATCCCCCTCTCCCCGACAAGATATTTTTCTGCCCTTGAATGGGAGGACCTCAAGGCTGGGTGGCAACCTCTTGGGTTCGATTTGAGGAAAAGATAGAGATCTCCCCCTCAGACCTGCTGTGGTGCCACAGATTCCCTAACACTTCCCACTTTACTTCTAGAAGGCCTCTGGAGAAATGCTTGGGACCCAAAGGAGGGAACAGGTGACCCTGGCAGCCAATAGCCCATTCACACAACTAAGCTTTAGAACGTGTTGGAGGAGGAGAGCTGGGTGCTGAGGGGAAAGGGCCCCAGGGCCTAGGCTCTGCCTCGGAGCAGCAGCCCAGGGGCCAGTAGCCCCTGGCAAGCCAAGGCCGCCAACCCCAAGGGTCCTGAACACGTGACCTCCCACCCATGCCCACTCCCCCTCCCGACATGAACATGTGCCCCCCGACCTCTGAGATAACTGCTCCCTCTTTCTCAGGAGGGAGAGGGGCCTCTAAAAGCTTCCCATTAACTGGTCATCATGGAATGGAGGACATCGTGGATTTCTTCCACCGCTGAGAGGAACCCAGAGTTCCCTTTGGCGTAGTGGTTGAGAGCTTAGGCTCTGGAACCAGACTGCCTTGGTGCTTGTCTCGCTTCTACCTTTTAAAGTCTCGTAGCTTCAATTTGTTCATCTACAAAAACAAAAAATTGGGATAGTAACTATTATTCACCTCACCTGGCTACTTTGAGAAATAAATAAGATTACCCATATGAATGTCTCTAGCAAGCCTTTGCTACTGTAGCTAAGGCTACTCTCCAGCTGTGTCAGAATGGTCCAAATGTGAGGTGTCTTTTGCTTTGCTCACCATGGTTTGATGAGCCACAGCTGGTCTATTTGTTTCCACAGCTGGGAAATGTTTGGTCTAAGGTTCTGGGTGTCAAAGCATCATATGGGGTCCCCTAGAGCGCCTGTTTGTCCATGGAGAGAGAGAAATAATCTGGTCCAAGGGGAGGGGCTCTGCCACCAACTTCACCAACCCTGGGCAGCTGCTTATGTGAGGCAGCTGAAGTGAGGACACCCGGGGCTGTTCCTGGAGCTTCCCCTGAGCCCTCTGTGACCTGGGCTGGGTCCATGGCTGCTGCCCCAGGAAGGGGAGGATCAGTCTCCATGTCCTTTTCTCTGATCTTGTGGTAGGCACTTTGGGGGCTCATGTTCAGGCCTTTTGCTGGGGCAGGAATGGGTGTGGCTTTGCAGCAGAAGAGTTGTTTTCTGGTAACCTAGGAGGTTTTTTCTGGGGGGGGCGGGGTGGCAGGCATAGAGGGTGGGGATCTCTTCTTTTCCTAACAGCCTTGAGCCAGAGGTTTGACACCACCCAGGGTTGATTTTCCTTCTGTTTGCATTTAAGCTATGGGAGGTTAAGCCTGATGTGTGGTCCTTCCCAGAGAGGATCCCCGCCTTTCTGCCTTCCTCCCAGCCCATTTATTGTGTAGCCACTGTGGGTTGCTGAGGCCACCAGTGGTCAAAAATATTTTTTTTAACGGCTAACAAAGAAGACTTCCTCTATCCCACACTGCACTGAGGATCAGTAAAGTTTCGAAAAGAGATGGGAGATCAGGATCGAAATGTGAAACCAGAAAAAAAAAAATCTCATCCTCTTTCCCTGGTGGTTTTGCTGCAACTTGCTGAAATATTCCTGGCTTTGGACCGTCCATGCTCACCTCTCACCCAGATCTAAGAGTGGTTGCTCTAAAGCCTGGCAGCGGGGGTGGAGGTGGCGCAGGTGTCCGGTCTCACGGTGACTCCTCATTGGAAGGCAATGATCCCTCTTGGAGAGCAAGATCTTTCCTTTCAGGTCCAGTGATTCCCCAGTTGAGGTCTTGGTAGGCTCCTCAAGGCTCTGAACTGGGAGGACCTTGACGGCACACCGAGAACCCAACCCTGTTGTCATAGATGAGGAACCTGAGGGGAAATGACTCACCCAACATCACAGCCAAATGAATCCTAGGGGAAGATCACACCTCATGTTTCAGAGTTAAACAGACTTGCGTCCAAATCACTACTGTACGATGTTGTATATACAACTGATCTTTCTGAGATATAGGTTCATCCACATAAAAGAATACCTCTTTTTTCAGAGTTGTTATGAGGATGAAATTACTGTCTTATATGGTGCCTGGCCCTTAATAGGCCATCAACTAATCATCCAAGAGCCCCACCCTCCCCCTGCCCCCAAGCAGCTTTAGTCATTCCCTTTTCTGCCCCTGTTCCCCCAATACTTGTATTATTCCCTCTTGGGTTTTTTGGGGGGTTTTAAATATAATAATTTATTTAAATCAGTCTCTCTCTTTCTATCTGTGAGCACCTTGAGAAAGTTAGAGGATCAAAGAGGCAACCAGAGCCCCATTCCATTCCTGTGCCTGCCCCAGCCTGAGCTCCAAAACTCACACACCCCAATCCACTCATAACAAGATGGTAGACATCATACACCATTGGCCAATGGTGGCAGAGATGGCATCAGTAAAGTTGGGTGCAAGGGCCTTGGCTTCCTGGTCTCGGCCTCTCCTCTGGGGGAGGGAGACCTGCGCCCTTTTCCTCAGCATCCTATGCTCTTGGATTCTTCCTTCCTTCTCCTTCCTGTTTCCTCATTAAAATGTGAAAATGACCCATATGGCTTCAAGGAGGCAAATGGGGTGGTAAGTCTGGGTTAGGATTTGCACTTTAAAATAAACTAAATGTTGGACTTCCCTGGTGGCAGAGGGGTTAAGAATCCGCCTGCCAATGCAGGGGACACGGGTTCGAGCCCTGGTCCGGGAAGATCCCACGTGCCATGGAACAACTAAGCCTGTACGTCACAGCTACTGAGCCTGTGCTCTGGAGCCCATGATCCACAACTACTGAGCCCAGGTGCCACAACTAATGAAGCCCGTGCGCCTAGAGCCCATGCTCCGCAACAAGAGAAGCCACCACAATGAGAAGCTGGGGCACCGCAACGAAGAGTAGCCCCTGCTCGCCGCAACTAGAGAAAGCCCAACGAAGACCCAACGCAGCCAGAAAATAAAATAAATAAATTTATAAAAAAACAAATAAATAAAACACATCTTTAAGCTCCATACTTCTCAGAGTATAGTCCTAGGACCACATGCATTAGTGTCACCTGACAGGCTTGTTGACAAATAGTTTGTAGTCTGAATCAGGAGGTGGGGCCCTGAATCTGCTTATTTATCAAGCATCTGAAGTCCATCTCAGACTAAAGTTTGAGAACAGATGGGTTGAGTCTCAAGCTGTGCAATTTGGGGCACTAACCATTGAGTTAGAGAAGCTATTTAGAGGGGATATATGCACTGACCTCCTTTTGACCCCCAGAAACATCCTACATTGAGCATCCTGATAATAAAACCTGGCTTCTTCAAAGGAAATTGGATGCACAGCTCACCTTCTCACTGCTCATCTTTGTTCTTTCTCATCTTTATGCAATGCTTGCTATTTATATTAAAAAAAACAAAACAAAAAAAACTTGAATGCAGGTTGAGGCCAGTCTTCCAAGTGATGGATGAGAAATATGTTACTGATGTGATTTGAAGGGCACTAAATTGACCTCCCTGAGCTCCAAAACTCTTTCCTAATATGCTGGCCTTGTATCTGATATCCCATCATAGATACTGCTGTATGTTCAGTGGGTATGGCTTTGTATTTCAGGGGGTCCCCAGAAATATCCCTGGGAATACCAACTCAGCAGTGATCTATCATTAAGCCACTCAAAGTCCACAATAATCCCCCCACTACTGTCTGCTTGTTTCCTTCTCATTTGCACTATTGGTGTTTTGCACAGTGTTCTAAAAGCCAGGCAGCATGTGTCTCTCTCTTGTTACTTTCTAGATTTCTCACTGCATATTAAACTTACATAACCAAAAAATTACAATCAGTCCCATTTACCTTAAAATAACTGCTATTTTTATTTTATGACATCTTCCTACAATCATTGTCACTGTGCATAGATGATCTTATACAAGTGTGACTGCTTAGAAACTGTTTTGCACTTTTCTTCTAAGCAATATTATTTTATATGCACTTTTCCATGGATCTAGTTAAACTTCATTATTATCCTTTTTAATGATAAAGTAATATTTCATCAATTTGATAATGCAAAGTTTGCTTAACCAGCTCTCTTTTATTGGGCATTTGGGCAATTTGTAGATTTTCACCACTCTGAAGCACTGCTATAAATATCTTTGTCCAAATAGCCTTTTAACTTTTGACTAATTTCCTGGAGATGGCTTCCCCAGAAGGGCATTTCTCAGGACCCATTTGGATTTTGAGCTCCTGGAAAGCAGAAACCGACCTTACTGTTTCGCTGACATTTCATATCCCCTATCCCTACCTCTCAACCCCTGATCTCTCCAAGGACAGAAATCTACTCATGGGGAGGGCTCTGTACGTGCACTGACTGACATTGCGGAGGGTAGTCCTGTCTTTCCTACTGTCCTTCTAGAAAGGAGTTCATCGTTATTCAAGAAATACCCTAATCCTTGGAGAGTTCAGCTGCTGGGACACATTGTCCAGCAATGTGGCTAGAAGGGATGCTCCCAGTGATGGTGGAGGAAGGGCCCTCAGTGCAATCGGCTGGCTGCCTGCATGTTAGCTGTAGAGTTTGACTTGGATAGTTCTCCTTGCGAACTGTTGTGGGTCCTTTTTTTTTCCTGGCAGTGAGTGATGAGGACAATGAGAGATTCTTCGCCCCAGAATAAAAGGCTCCTGGACTGAAAAAGCCCAAGACCTTGGTGCTGAGCCAAGGTGAGATCTGAGTTGTGTTTCCAGGAGATGAGGAACATTTCATTTTAAGCTATCTGTATTCAATAAACAGAAAAGCAGAGGTTAATGTACCATTAGCGGGACTCTTCATGGGCCCTCAGTGCCGCAACAGCTGGTTTACTAGGGGCAGTGTGGGCCCTTGGAGTCCCGGTCCTGCCACTTCAGAGCTATGTATCAAAGGGCAAAGCACTGACCCCCAGTGACATTCTTGGAGTCTGTACAATGGGGGCAATGCTGATCCTCAGAGGCTCCACAAAGTGAATGTGAAATTCAACAATGTAATATATGTGAAAGTGCTTTGAAAGCACTAAGCAAATGCCATGGATTTCTGTTATTTTTGGTATTTGGATTATCATCATTGGCTAATTGGAGAAGACCCCCGTTACGCTTTTGAATGGGGCTATGACCTGTGCCTTCTCTTAGAGCATCAGGTAGCTGAGCTTAACAGCTCAACCTAGTCAAGAAAGTTATGCCTTCAGTCATCATGTATTGAATGTTATTTTATGCGCAAGACACTGAGCTTCCTGTGGAAAGAGAAGGAGAGTCCGGGTGCCAGATTCTTCCCTGTCCAGTACTTGATTCAATCTCTACTACAACCTCATATGATAGATGTTATTACTCCCATGTGATAGAGCAAAATTTACTTGCTACAACTCCAAACTCTCTCCATGCCACAGCTGGAATTTGAACTCTGTCCAACTCTAGGACCCATGTTCTTGCCCTGGTACCTTACTATCTTTCTGCCCCTGGGGACTCTAGTCTAAATGGGCAATAGATCAAGGTATACAGACAGTGAGTATGAGAGGAGGGGGAAAGTACACTAATAGCTTATTATTTGCATTAGTTAGCTATGGCTGCTTAACTAAACACCTCCAACTTCAGTGGCTTAATATAAGAAACAAATAAACAGCACACGAGTCTATGTCTTGACTAGGTGGTTCTTCTAGTCTAAGAGGGCCACACTTATGCTCCTGTGGTCAGCCGTGGGTCACCTGTGGGCTGCTCATGGCTGGGCTTTCTCCCATGCCTGGGGCCTCGGCTGGGAAAAGAAGGTTAACTCAGCTCTGAGTCTCATCGTCCAGCAGGCTGGACTGAGCTTGTTCTCATGGCAGAGGCAGGGTTCCAACAGAACAGAAGTGGGTAAGACCTCTTGGGGCCTAGAACTGGCCCACTGTTATTTCTCAAAGCCACTTTGCAAAGGGTTTAATTGAGGTCATCTGTGCAATAAATCTACAGTACGATAGTTCTGTTCTACATGCTTCATCTGTATTAAGGCATTTCATTCTCATAACACCTCTGTGAGATGGACACTACTAGTAGCCCCACTTTACAGATGGAGACACTGAGGTACAGATGGATTAAGCAAATTTGTCCAAAGTGGTGCATCTGCTAAGTGACTGTGTGTCACAGTGAGGCGTATTTGCAGCACAGTGCTCCTCTGGGGAGGGGCAGACACCAAGGCCATGGAGAGAGATGGCACAGGCTACACAGCACTGAATGCCCGACTGTGCAGCTCTAGCAGGTGGTCATTTAACCAACTTATGTGACGTCCTTTTCCTGAGAAGCTCCTGAGGGAAGAGAGGTCAGGGGGCCTGGAGGGTGGCAGAGTCCAGCCTGGACCATCGGCCCCCATGTCACTGAAAATGTTTGTTTTGTTGCATTCAATTTTTTTGAAATGTTCCCTGTCTGGGACTTCCCATGTCTGGCTTGGTCTGCAAGCTGTTTGTCTGGGAAGAGCTGGGAAGCCCTTGGACCTCGAAGGCCCCGACTGCCGTGTCAGCTCAGCATTGTCACAAAAATAGCCCTTCTCAGGGAAGGCAGGTACTTCCTCTGGCTGCGTTTCCCCTCTCAGCCGTGACTGGCCCTCAGAAAAAAAGAGACAAGAACCAACTGCACACAGGATCAGGATAAGGCTAGTAAGAGGGCTTTATGGGGACTCAACAGTAACAAAGGGAGGAAATGAATATGCAGTATTAGTAATTATACTGTACACGTCCCAATTTGTATTTCAATATGTCATTTCCATAATAAAACTGCCAAAGCGAGTAACTAACGACGCGGGCTCATGTCAGGGAGTTGGGGGAGGACGGACAGGGGCAGGGTCAGAGGCTTTTTTTCTTCCTAATAGCAAAATTGCTTTCAGTGAGAAACTCATGGCCGCCAACTGGCTCTTTACAAGGCGAATGTATTCCAGGAGATGAAGCTGCAACCTAAGACTTCTACGGTAAAGGAGTCAAGGTTGATTGACCAGCTGAGTGCTCCTTGAGTTCCATAACTGTGTGGAGTTGTTCCAGGGCAGAGATGCAGCCTACAGGATGGTCAGGCCAGATCAGAACAAAATGAGATGGACTCTGGGCTTTGGGAAGCCTGTAAGATAAAAGTATGAGCTGGCAACAACCTTGTGAATTTGGCTGTCCCATCAAAGGCTCCTGAACCTATTACATTGCTGAAAACCTCCATGCCTTTGCACATGCTGTTTCTTCTACTTGGAAGGCCCTTTCCCCTTCCTTTGCCTACCTGTTTGTTTGTCTGAACTCAGTATATGATCACCTCCCTATAAGCCACCCCTGACCACCAGTCCCCAGCATCAGATTTCCTATTCTGGGAGAATCTGCTCTCCAAAGATTCAGATGATATCTGCAACACTTACCACAGCAGGTGGTAATTGTCACTTCGCTTCTCCACTCCCCCACTGGACTGTAAGCCCCCCGAGGGCAGAGAGCCCTGTGAGGTGAGCAGGAGCCCCTTCTGTGAAAGGGGAGCCAGAGCAAACGGCTCATCCGTCTCCATCTCCCCTATGGCCAGGTGAGACTTACCTGGCTTTGCCCAAAGCTCCTTTCCCTACTTTTATTTATTTACTTATTTATTTGTGGTATGCGGGCCTCTCACTGTTGTGGCCTCTCCCGTTGCGGAGCACAGGCTCCAGACACGCAGTCCCAGTGGCCACGGCTCACAGGCCCAGCCACTCCGCGGCATGTGGGATCTTCCCGGACCGGGGCACGAACCCCTGTCCCCTGCATCGGTAGGCGGACTCTCAACCACTGCACCACCAGGGAAGCCCATCCCTACTTTTAGATGGAATAGAATGTAATCTTCAGGAAAAATAACAGAAGAAGTCTGGGCATGAAGAAAATAACAATAGTGCCCCCAAATTATATGGTGTTTTATCAATTACAGTGCTGTTTGTGGACTGTTGCAATTGATTCTCTCATAACAACACCGTGAAGTGGGCAGGTATCATAATTATTCTCGTTTCACAGAGAGGAAGCAAGAATAAGTGACCTGTCCAAGGTCACATAGGTGCGTGTAGCTGAGACTCAAACCCGGGTCTTCAATTCCGATTCCAGAACTCTTCTCACTGATATGGAAAGTGTCAGAGGTGGTTTCATAAAGTAAACTTGTCATAAGGCTCTGATATCATCAAAGCACTGGAATTAGAGGGCTTAAGTTACCCCTACCTCAAAATTTTTGAAGAAGCCAATGCAAAAACATTTAAAATAATATATACAGGAAGAGCTTGCCTCTTCTGAAACTGATACTGGGTGAATGTTTTTTAGAAATATCCTCTAGTGAATTTTTATCTTAGAGCCAGACGTTTTGGGCAGAATGAAAGAAAATGAAGGTGGTTCCCCAGCTGAGAGACCCGGCAAACACAAGTTTTCGAGTTAAAAAAATTACATAATGCTTATTTCAATCTTTAATTTCTCAAAATCTCCCTTCTCATTCATTGTCTTGTGCCCTCAGCCAAAAATCACACTTAGGCACTTTATTTTATCTTAAAAGATAAAACAGTAGCAACCAACAAGCAAATACAAGAAACACCTTCCTTCAGCTCTACCTTTCCTTTCTGTCTTGACTTCTAGAAAGATCTTTCTCAAGTTCTTCACATCTCCTCTCAAGTCCACTATCCCCTCCACTCACTTCATTTGGTCCCTTTCTTTCTCCTGGACCATCAAGTCAGCCTCCTGACAGGTTTCCCTTATTTAGCATCTCGGGACTTAGGCCCATCCTCCCCACTGCCCACCAAGATGAGCTCTCCAAAACCCACGTTGCAAACAAGGCTCCGTCCACAACTCAGCCAGGTCCACATCTCTGACATGGTTTAATTCAAAGGCCTGTGGTGGGCAGAATACAGGATGCATCCTAAAATGTCTACCTCCTAATTCCTGGGACCTGTGAATAATTACCTTATATGGCAAAAGGGACTTTGCAGATGTGATGAAGCTGGGGATCCTGAGATGGGAGAGTATCCTGGATTATCCAGCTGGACGCAGTATAACCACAGGGGTTCCTATATATGAAAAAGGGAGGCAAGAGAGAGAGTCAAAGAGAAAATGACTTGAAGACACTACACTTCTGGCTTTGAAGATGGAGAAAGGGGCTATAGGCCAAGAAATGCAGGCAGCCTCTAGAAGCTGGAAGAGTCAAGGAAATGGATTGTCCCCTAGAGCTCCCAGAAGAAACATAGTCCTGTGGGCACCTTGATTTTAGCCCAGTAAGATCATTTTAGATTTCTGACCTCGAGATCTGTAAGATAATAAATTTGTATTGTTTTAAGCCACTAAGTGCTAAGTGCAATAGGAAACTAAAACAGGGGCCTTCATAGTTTTTCCTGACCTACTTTGCCAACCTCATCTCCTGGTGACGCCCCCTTCCCACACCTGCCCAGCCTCTCAGCTCTCCAGTCACTCAGACTTCCCTCAAACATGCTGTTCTCTTTCACACCTCTGTGCCTTTGCAAAGGCTGTTCCCTCTGACTCAAATGCTCTTCCCCTTTTGGCTGCTTGTGAATTTCCCCTTGTCCTTCAAGACTGATCTCAAGTGTTGTCTCTATGTGCAACTGTTCCCTGCTCCATCAGGCTGGGCTAGCTGCACCCTCTCCCACCCACTGTGTATCTATCTGCATTTGTCTGAGCCTCTGAGGTAGGTTCTATGCATTTTTGTCCATTTTGTTCACTGCCATATGCTTTATACCTGGAGTAGGCTCTCAAGAAATACAGGTTAATGGCTACCTCTTTCTTCCCTGATAGAACAGCGGATCCTGGCACCTGAACTTTTCCTTCTTTGTATCTCAAGCATCTAGTACAATGCCCGGTACCTGGTAACTCCTCAAATATAGTCTTTTTTTTTTTTTTTTGCTGTACGCGGGCCTCTCACCGTTGTGGCCTCTCCCGTTGCGGAGCACAGGCTCCGGACGCGCAGGCCCAGCGGCCATGGCTCACGGGCCCAGCCGCTCCGCGGCATGTGGGATCTTCCCGGACCGGGGCACGAACCCGTGTCCCCTGCATCGGCAGGCGGACTCTCAACCACTGCGCCACCAGCGAAGCCCTCAAATGTGTTTATGTGTAAAAATATAGAACTTTTTAGATTAAAAAAGGACCCTGAGACCCTGAGGCCATAGTTGGTCTCAGAACACAGATCCCAGTGGAAGGGAGAGTCCATCAGCCCTTGAAGGCTGATCCAGCTGCAAGTTTGGACTAGCATCCCAAATGGAGCCAGGGCCCGAAAGCTCTCCTTTCTCTTCTCTGGAAATAGAGAAAGCCTGCTGGCTTTGGAAACTGATAGCACTCTACCTGCAGATAAGACGGGAGCCCTCAGGAAGGCTGAAGGGGTAGGAGGGCCACGGGCCCTGCCACAGTCACATTGTTGATGGTGTCACCCAGGCCCCCACTCCAGGAAGTGGCAACTTTGACATGGAGGAAATTGCTTTCTTCTGTAGGAAAGAGGAGTTCTGTTTGAGGACAAAAAGCCACTTGCCCTGACAAAATGCTTAATTAGGAGATAAGCCAGGGAGCAGTGGGAGGGGTGTTGTTTGCCAGGGGTCCTAGGGAGCGAGTACACAGATGCTGTCCTGGCGTCCCATGGTCACTGCTTATCAGGGCTTTGCGGGCCACTGGAGAAGTGGTGTGTGAACGATTGTGATCAGGGCTCTCCTGGCCCTGGGACAAGCCATCAGATCTATCCAGACCTCAGTTTATTCATCTGTAAACCAGTGACTGTAATCCCCAGTTCATCAGGGGTGGAGGAGATTAAGTGAGACTCTGCATTTCAAGTTCTCAGCACCATGCCAGACACCCAGTTTATCTCTGTTCAGTGGCTGGTGGGTGATGGCACTGTGATTACTATACAGACAGTTTTGCATAGTGGCTAAGAATGTGGGCTCTTGGGTCAGACCACCTGGGTCAGACTTCCAGCTCCCTCACTTACCAGCTGTGGGACTTGGGCAATCTCTTGACCTCTACGGACCTTAGTTTGCTTACCAGTAAAATAGGGATAATGCTAGCACTTACCTCATAGAGTTTGTTAAGATTAAGTGAGCTAATACCTGTTAAGCAATACGTGACTGGCCCATGGTGGTCCGCACTTGGTACGTGTTAGGGACTATTAACAAGAACAATGATAATAAACACAAGGCAAGCATGTCCTGAGGGCTCAAAGTCTGCTCTCTCACCAGACATTTTCCCATTGTCCAGTCCTGCTAGGTTGCAAGAGACATGGAACAGGACCTCCCTTCTCCCTGTTGCCAGGATGGATGACACAGAAGAAAGAGGTTTTACTCCACATCCCTGGCTGCCCTGCTGGACAGTTGAGATCCAAGACCCCTACTTCCTTGGTTTCAGAACCAGTGCTCTTTTCTCTACATGTGGCTCAAAGGCAGCCTGGCCAATCAGGGACCTGGACCACATGTCTACTTGGAGGAAGGATGGCAAGGTGCAGATCCTGTGTGGAATTTGAACAGATACTGTGCCTTCTAGAGATTGCCTAGAAGGGGGTGTTGCCACCACTGAAGTTGGTGATCCTGGAAGTAGAGGTGGTATGTGTCTGTCCTGGTGGGCGGGCACCTTGAGAGACTTAGGCTCTGCTGTTTTTTATTTATTTATTTATTTATTTATTTAAGTTTATTTATTTTTGGCTCCATTGGGTCTTCGTTGCTGCACATGGGCTTTCTCTAGGTGTGGTGAGCGGGGGCTATTCTTGGTTGCGGTGCATGGGCTTCTCATTGTGGTGGTTTCTCTTGTTGCGGAGCACAGGCTCTAGGCATGCGGGCTTCAGTAGTTGTGGCGTGCGGGCTCATTAGTTGTGGCACGCGGGCTTAGTTGCTCCATGGCATGAGGGATCTTCCCGGACCAGGGCTTGAACCCGTGTCCCCTGCACTGGCAGTCAGATTCTTAACCACTGTACCACCAGGGAAGCCCTCTGCTGTTTTTTAATGGAATCACTCCTTCCCAAAAGGGGTGGAGACAGGGGTGCTCTCAGCAAACTGCCCTCCAGCGTGGTGGGTAATAGTTGGGGACACCCCAAAAGTACCTTCTCTAATCTCTGAGTGCCAGCAGCAGATGTTACAGAGGCAGGGTCCATTAAAAGGGACACACCACCCTCCTAGACACCCACATCTAAAATGCAAATTGTCATGGAAAGATCCAAACTTTGTCATTAGCCTAAACCTTTAGCATCAGTTAAGAACCAGTCAGGAATTAGTTGGCAGCTCCTTGAAAATTAGAATGGCACCCAAGTGTTGGGGACTCTGCTGCTACATGTGTGTTGGGGAGAGGGGGTGGGACATTTTCATATACAGAAAAAGGGAGCAAATTAACTGCAGGACAATGTGACAAAACCTTTTTATAACCTTAAAAACGTGCAGACATATACCCAGCTATTCCCTTCCAGGAAGGTATCCTAAGGAAATAATTAAGGATGTGCTAAGATTTTGCTCCAGGATGTTTATTGTAACATTGTTTACAGCAGCAAAAAATATTTGGAAACAATTTGAATGCATACCTTTGGGACACTGGTTAAATAAATTATGGTACAGTGGAATATTGTGTAACCATTAAAATATTGTAAAAGCATATTTATTGACCTGGAAAGATGTTCATGATTCACTATTGAGTGAAAAAGAGGTTACAAAACAGCCTGTACAGTATGATCTCATTTTTTATTAAAAAAAAGTATATATATATATATATATATATATATATATAAGATGTAGCTGGGGAGAATATTCTTTGCTAGAGGCACATGTAATATAGGACTTTATGCAGGAGGTTTCTGCATTATGATAATATACTTTTTCACTTGACATGCTTTGACTTTACCCTAGAGGGGAGAGTGGTACAAATTAAGGGCCTGAAGTGGGTAGAGTAGGTGTATTTGCATGTATATATCAACCAAGGTATTATAAGTAGCAGCTGGGATTTGGATGGTTTTTATTATTTTTTTTCTCCTCTGTATTTTTGTTTTGTTTTGTTTTATTTGTTTGTTTTTTGTGGTACCCGGGCCTCTCACTTTCGTGGCCTCTCCCATTGCGGAGCACAGGCTCCGGACGCGCAGACTCAGCAGCCATGGCTCACAGGCCCAGCTGCTCCGCAGCATGTGGGATCTTCCCGGACCGGGGCACAAACCTGTGTCCCCTGCATCGGCAGGCAGACTCTCAACCACTGTGCCACCAGGCAAGCCCTCCTCTGTATTTTGTGTTAATTATTTACTTATTTAAACTTTTTTAAGTTATTGGGGGGAAAAAAGGAATAAAAGAAATCCAAGCTAGATGGCTGGAGGACCAATACCCATGTTGTTGCAGATAACAGGATTCCCTTCCTTTTATGGCTGAGTAATATTCCATTATATATGCGTATATATCACATTTCTTGATCCATTCATCTGTTGATGAACACTTAGGTTGTTTTCAAGTCTTGGCTATTGTAAATAATGCTGAAATAAACATGGGGTGCAGATATCTCTTTGAGAGAGCTGGGAGGGAGGAGAGGGGTGTTGAGAGAGCCACAGGCAAACTCTAGTTGCTTCCGAACCTTATCTGCAGTCTGGTCTCCCAAGGACAATGCCTATGACCTTAACTGGGCCCCTGGGACACATGCTACCAGTTGCTGGGCCCTCTTTTCTGTAATCATGTTTCCTTAGGGCAATCGTGTAGACATGTGCTAGATTCTGTTTCTGGGCAGACACCGTCACCTCAGCCATACTGCCAAGTGGCCTCCTCATTTGAAATACATATATTCTGCAGTTATGAAAGGGGAACATAGTTGTGTCTTCCAAGGGTAGCTCTGATTCCTTTTTTTCCCCCTGACCTATTTTTTAAGTAAATATTTTATTTTAATATAATTATAGATCCTGTCTACCCTTTACCTGGTTTCTCCCAATGATACCATCTTACAAGAAACTTGCGGGTGTGTATATGTTTATAGTTATTTTTTCCCAGCTTTATTGAGATATATTTAACATATAACACTGTAAATTTAAGTCATATAGTGTGATGATTTGATATACATGTGTATTGTGAAATGGTTGCCACAATCAGGTTAATTAACACATCATCACCTCACATAGTTATCTTTTTGTATGTATGTTTGGTAAGTACCTCTAAGATCTACTCTCAGCAACTTTAAAGTATGTAATACAGTATTATTAACTATGGCCACCATGTTGTACATTAGATCCCCAGAACTTATTCATTTTATAACTGGAAGTTTGCACTCTTTGACCACCTTCACCCATTTTCTCCAACCTTGCCTCTGGCAACAACCAATCTACTCTCTGTTTCTATGGGTTCAGGTGGTTGTTTTTGCTGTTTTTTTAGATTCAACATGTAGTGAGATCATACAGTATTTGTCTTTCTCTGACTGACTTATTTCACTTAGTGTAAAGCTCTCAAGGTTCACCCATGTTGTTGCAGATAACAGGATTCCCTTCCTTTTATGACTGAGTAATATTCCATTATATATGCATATATATCACATTTCTTGATCCATTCATCTGTTGATGAACACTTAGGTTGTTTTCAAGTCTTGGCTATTGTAAATAATACTGAAATGAACATGGGGTGCAGATATCTCTTTGAGATAGTGATTTCATTTCCTTCAGATATGTACCAAGGAATAGAATTGTTAGATTCTATGGTAGTTCTATTTTTAATTTCTTAAGGAACTTCCATACCATTTTCTATAGTGGCTGTACCAATTTACATTTCCATCAACAGTGCACATGGATTCTCTTTTTTTCACATCCTCACCAGCACTTCTTATCTTTTTGATAATAGCTATTCTAAAAGGTGTGAGATGATATCTCATTGCAGATTTGATTTGCATTTCCCTGATGATTAGTGATGTTGAGTACTTTTTAAGTACCTGTTGGTTATCTTCTTTGGAAAAATGTTTATTCATGACATTTGCCCATTTTAAAATTAGATTAATTCTTTTTTTTTTTTTTTACTATTGAGATATATGAGTTCTTTATATTTTTTGGATATTAATCCCTTACAGATATACAATTTGTAAATATATTCTCCTATTCTGTAGGTTGCATTTTCATTTTGTTAATTGTTTCCTTTGTTATGCAGAAGTTTTTTAGTTTGATATAGTTCTACTTGTTTATTTTTGCTTTTGTTGCTTGCACTTTCAGTGTCATATTCAAAAAAATCATTGCCAAGACCAAAGTCAAGGAACAATTTCCCCTACATTTTCTTCTAGGATTTTTATGTTTTTGGCTCTTACATGTAAGTCCTTAATCCATTTCAAGTTAATTTTTGTGAGTAGTATAAGATAGAGTTCATGCTAAGTGTTGATATCAAGCAGATGGAGTCAAAATTGTTTTAGCTATTCTAATTCACTTGCCTTTCCATATAAATTCTAGAATAATCTTGTTTATATCTACACTTTTCTCTGACTGCTTTCAAGACTTTTTCTTTGTTTTTAGTTGTCAGAAGTTTAATAACGGTGTGTCTTGTCAAAGATTTCTTTGGATTTATTGTCTTGGATTCACTCAGCTTCTTGAATCAGTAGTTTATGTCTTGACAAATTTGGGAAGTTCTCAAACATTGTTTCTTCAAGTATTTTTTCAGCCTTGCCATCTTTCTCCCCTCCTGGGATTTCAATGACTTTAATCTTAGATGATTTGCTATAGTCTCATGTTCTGAGGCTCTGTTCATTTTTTTTTTTAATTCTGCTTTCTCTCAGTTGTTCAGACTGGATGGTCTCTAGTCTATCTTCTAGATCACTGATTATTTCTCCTGTCCCCTCCATTTTGCTGTTGAGCCCATCCACTGAGCTTTTTATTTTGGTTACTGTACTTTTTAGTTCCAAAACTTCCACTTGGTTCTTTTTTAGATCTTTGATTTCTGTGCTGAGGGTTTCCATTTTTAAATTTGTTCCAATCATGTTTGTAATTGTTCCTTGAAATACTTTCATCATAGCTATTTCTCTGTTATCTAGGTGTTGGCATCCTTTGATTGTCTTTTTCCAGTTGGTTTGAGATCTTCCTGGTTCTTGGAATGACGAATGATTTTTCTATTGAAACCTGGACATTTTCATATTATAAGACTCTGCATCTTATTTAAACCTTCTGTTTCATGTGGCTTCCTCTGACACCGCTATAGCAGGAGAAGGGGGGGGGGGGGCGCTGCCTCGTTACTGCTCCATGGAGATAAGAGTCCAGGTTCCCCTCTCATCCCAATTGACACCTGACAACGATGACCTTCTGTTAATCTGTGCAGAGACAGGAGTTCCCCATGCGATCTGCACTAACACTGTGAGAAAGGGCCCTCTTTACCAGCTGGTAGCTGTGAAAGTCCTGGCTCCCTGTTCTGCCTTCTCTGGGACCATTCTGGCAGGGGATGTTGGGGAGCCTTGTTACAGCCTGGCTAGGGTGGAAGTCTAATCTCCCACTTGGCCTTTACTGGTGTGGGTGTGGGTGGGGTCACAATTTTTCTGCGGTGTTTGGCTGAAGCAGAGTGGTTATCATCTAAAAGTTTTTTGTCTTCCTAGGCTGCCCCTTTCCTGATCATTTGGCTAGAGAGGACAGATTTTTGTTCGTCTTTTTTTTTTTTTTTTGTCTGCACTTGGCATTTCCAGTTTGCTGGCTTCTTCAATTCCAAGTCTGGGATAAATGAGGCAAAAATAAAACCCAGAGAATTCACCACTGTGTTGTTCCTTGGGTCCTGAGATCCCTAGCAGGTCTGTTTTTCTCTCTCTGTCTCTAAGAGTCTTCTTATGTTTGTTATATACATAATGTCCAAGGTTTTTAGTTGTGCTTAGTAGGAAGAATAGAAAAGATTATGTCTACCTCATCTTCCTAGAAGTGGAAGTTCTTTCCTCCCTGTGTTTACTTACACCTCTTAACAAAAGCAAAAACCCACTGAAATTTCAGTATCATGCTAACTTTTAGCATAACTTACCAACAATTTAAATGATCAAAGTCCTTTGCTAATAGACTATCTCCATGAGATATTTTGGGCCCATCTTTCCAAAGAGATGATCAGTCTTGAATTATGCAAGGATCCTCTCTGGGTAAATCTGTTATTAGAATAAAAATAAGCCCATCTAAGGATGTTAATATTTTGATAGTTCAAAGGGGGGAGGTGGAGATAGTTTTATACCAGAATGGCTGCCTTAAAAACACCAACATGACCAACAATTTGGTCTTCCTTCACCATGCCAAAACTCCAAATGGTTGCTGACAAGTTTCCCCAAAATTAATTATCTGCAACCCCTTCCAACCTTTTGGGTTTGATTTCCCACAGATATTGCCCAAATTCCTATTTTGTTTCTTTCAGCACAGCAACTTACCAAAAACAAATCAGGAACAAATCTCTGAATATTATTAATAAAGGAGGAGTTTCCTTTGAACTAGAGTCTTTTAAACTGTGTTTCCCAGAGATTTCCTGTGCAGCTTCAAAAGGAGTTCATGACCACTTTGATTAGGACTTTATCTCCAGTGCTCATGGAGACAGGCGTGTTCTCAGACTATCCATCAGAGTGGATGTTAGCCAATTACATCCCCTTGTAAAACAGTAACACAACCCCTCCTTGGGATCCACACTAATAAAATGATCTTCTTCATCAGAGGTGAGAGTCAGCTGTTTCTTCAGCTCTGAGCCCTGTGGCAGGAAAACTTGGGGAAACCAAAGAGGACTTTTCTGTTGTTACTTGATTTATTTGTAGGTCCATCCCGATATTGAACACACATGGACAAAATGCCGTCTGTTGCAACCAGATTCTTCTATTGCACTATTATTTCAGTCATTTAGGGGTTTGGAGAAAGATGATGTGTGGGGGATGGCTAAGAGAGACAGATGGCCAGTGCAATTATCACTTGAGAAACAGGTTTGTCCTTCCAAAATGGCAACAGCAGTGGACTCTCAGTGGCAGGTGAACTTTGAAAAAGGATTAGTAAGGGATTACCTAAGAGAAAAAGAACAGGTGTATCCAGGGTGCTCCAGCTGGAGGGGGCACTTTAGCTTTTGAATGACACCCTCAAAGTCGCCCCTTCACATTTCAGGTCCATTTGCACCCGTGGACTTTGGCAGTGGCCAGTGGTGATGATTGTGGTATCATCTTTAAGAAGGGCAAAAGACAGAATAAACACTGAAGTTTCCCTCCATTCTTCGAAGGGAAAACATAAAGGGGAGGGTATGTTGAACTTTGTAGCAGAGTATATATGTACCTGAAGAGAAGGCAAGAAACCCACAACTCTCAGAGCTCTCTGCCCTGCATGAACCCTGAAGCTCCATTTCAGAACCCTGGGAATAAGTAGAAAAAGAACCTTAATTCTCTGAGGATAGTGGCTAGGGAGTCAGGGCCAGAATTTCTACAGGTGAGCTGATCACAGAGAATTATGCCTAGATGTGACCATCTGGCCTATATCCATTTTATAGAGAAAGAAACTAAGCCTTGAGAAGTGCAGTGACCTGCCCAAGATCATGACCAGTTAGTGACAAAGTCACAAGTGGAATTCAGGGAGTCAGGTCCCTTTTGTGTAATCTGCCCTTTCCCTTTTGCTATGAGTAATCCTATTTTACAAGGCTTGGTCAAGGGCTCAAAGCCAGAAGGGTGAGAACAAGAGGGTCTGAGCTCATGTTCTGGACTCCTTGGGGAGCTCTGGGTTGGACAGTACTGTAGTCACCTGTATGAGCCTCTTTTGCTGCCAAGCCTTGGGAGAGGAAGATCTGCAGGGGCATCTGGGAAAGGCAGCAGCAATGCAATAATAATGACAGGTACATATTGAATGCTTCCTCTGCGCTAGGCACCGTGCTAAGCACTTTACAGGCATTATATCATTTGATCCTCACAAGAACTTTGTGAGGTAAGTATAATTATCACTTCCATTTTGCAGATGAAAAACCAAGGTCAGAGAAGTTATGTAACTTGCCCAAGCGTATATACCTGAGTAAATGACAGAAACAGAATTTGAACCTATCTCTACTTGGCTTTAAACTCCAGGCTTTTTATTTACGTATTTATTTAAAATATTTTTCATTAAAAAAATTTTTTTTAATGAAAAAAATTTTTTTATTTTATTTATTTTTGGCTGCATTGATTGGGTCTTCGTTGCTGCGTGGCCTTTCTCTAGTGTGCAGGCTTCTCATTGAGGTGGCTTCTCTTGTTGCAGAGCATGGGCTGTAGATGCGTGGGCTTCAGTAGTTATGGCTGGCGGGCTCCAGAGCACAGGCTCGGTAGTTGTGGCACAACGGGCTTAGTTGCTCCACGGTATGTGGGATCTTCCTGAACCAGAGGTTGAACCCATGTCCCCTGCATTGGCAGACGGATTCTTAACCACTGCGCCACCAGGGAAGTCCCTCTCCACCACTTTCTAATTGGGGGTTACCTACCCTGGGCCAAACCCCATTTCCCCTCCTTTACCCTCCACAATATTAGGTCCCTTCTATCAGTGATTCTCAAGCCCA
The DNA here is from genome assembly GCF_025265405.1 of Mesoplodon densirostris. Lineage (NCBI taxonomy): Eukaryota > Metazoa > Chordata > Mammalia > Artiodactyla > Ziphiidae > Mesoplodon > Mesoplodon densirostris. Next base: position 20,709,676 of record NC_082661.1, on the reverse strand, counting down.
GCTGCACATGAGAAACACCTAGGGAACCTTTTAAAAGTATTGGTATCTGAACCCCATTTCCAGAGATTCTAATTTTGATTTGTTTGTTTGTTTGTTTTTGGCTGCGCCACATGGCATGCGAGATCTTTGTTTCCCAGCCAGGGATCCAACCCGCATCCCCTAAAGTGGAAGCACGGAGTCCTAACCACTGTACCTCCAGGGAATTCCCCAGAGATTCTAATTTAATTGACTAGGTTAACCTCCCCAATTAAGTTGCCAGATAAAATACAAGACACTTGGTTAAATCTGAATTTCAGGTGAACAATGAATAATTTTTAGCATAAGTATGTCCCCCAAATTGCATGGGCCGTACTTATACTAAAATATTATTTGTTGTTTATCTGAAATTCAAATTAAAGTGGGCATCCTGTATTTTCATTTGATAAATCTGGTAATCCTATCTCCAAGTCATTCTAATGCACAGGCCCAGGCTGAGAACCTCTTCCCTATGTGGTCAACAATCCTTCTAAGTGCACTTATGTGTTGCACTCAGCTTCACAACCTCTGGCACAGGCAGCAAATATGTGTGTGTGTGTTTTTAGGGCCTTCTGTGGCACGGTATCTGTCCTCTGGCTCAGCAGTGAGACTAATTGTGTAAAAGGGCAGATAGCTCATGAGAAGTTAGCTTGGGTGCCAAGGGGAGATTGGCAGTGTCTGATAAATAACACTGAAGGTGCTGCCTACACCCTGAGTTGGTTCTCTGCAGAGTTCCTAGTAATTGAACAACGTGTATTGCAGTTATTTTACGCAGGGCACTTGTTAGGCACTGCAGGGTTTGCTGTGGAAGCTGTGGAAGAACTCACAGCCTGGGAAGGGAGAATCCAAGTTTCCTTTACTGGAGAAATTTTCGGTCTACAATCTAATGAGGATTTGCAACAAGCACCTTGTTATGTACATAGGTGCGAGACTGCATAAACTTACCCCCAGCCCACATGGGCTGGACAGAACTGGATGAAGGTAAGTTGGTTATAAACAGGAAGAAGGAACATCCTGCTGTGCTCAACTGGAGACCAGGGAGCACCCCAGCACTGCCACTTGCTTGCCGTGCCATCTGGGACAAGGCACTTATTTTCCCTCAGTTTCCCTTTCTTCATCTGTAAAATGGGGGTGATGATAATAGCTCATGGAGTGATTATGAGGATGAAATAGAATGTGCTTGGAGAACGGGGCCTGGAATATTATAAGCATCCCATGAATACTAGCTCTTATACTTACAGTGTCTCAATATGGGACCTCATTACACATAAGTATAGTATACTCAAAAGTGCTCATGTCCAAAGGGCGAAAAATTAAACTAACAAGATGAGAAGACATTTCCTTAGCATCAGTTCAGCCTAAGATTTGACAGAGTCCAGTTCTTCCAAGACTCTGAAAAGTGAACCAGGAAATGGAGAAGAATTTCCCAATTCTAGCCTCCGTGTTGGTACTTTCTACTCAATTCTACTTTAACAATGATGCAATTAAGAATCAAAAGTCTAAAGCAGATTCTTGCAACTATATGCCAACATGTTATTCTCATGTGCCTGCCTGTCTGGGATGGGTGTTTTTAGGGTGTAGTTATATGGAAATAGCCTCTGATTACATTTCTGACTTTTCCAGGTAAGTCATAATTTTAGACAGTTGTTTTGACGTGACTCTTTGGCAGGCCACACATATCTGTGAGATTTTCAGAACTCTGTGAATTAGAATAACATATGAAAATTTTAAAAAATTTAAGAATTCTGATACATAGTGTAGTATGCCTTACTAAGTGAAAACACGCACAAGGTCAGTGTATGCAAACAAAAGTCAATTTCCAAGGTAAGCAAGAAGAGAGAAAAGGTTTCCAGTGAGGGCAAACCCTTCTTTACTCTCCTTTATGACTGTTTCTGTGATACGTAAAAGGATGTAACAGCCCCTCTGTATGAATCCCTATTACTCTGGCTCCAACTTGGAGTCTACATTTCATTTTCTGAAAGATATGGGAGTAAAGGGTTTTGTGTGCATGTATGTGCCTATGTGTATACCTGCATGCATCCCACTGGTCCTATGTCACATGTGTACCTGGGTAAGAAATAAGTCCCGTGAGGGTGGGAGTTTTGGCTCTTTGCTCACTGCTGTGTCCCTACACCTAGAAGAAGCCTGACACGTGGGAGACTATGTCTTCTGATGGAATGAATTAATCCATATGTTGAGTATGTGCTCATGCATCTATTATCCCTGATAAATATACCCACTTCAGTGCTCATCAACCTTTTCACCCAGGAGAACTGAGCTCTGTGTCAGGAAAGGGAGAGGGCAACCTGCAGGCCTCAGTCAGGAGAGGTGGAAAAAGAAGAGAGAGAAAAAAACCTTCAGAGGGGAGGAGAGCCTGGGTGGTGGACAGGTGTCCAGGCAGAAGGTCAGGAACTAGAAGCAGCACCATTCTGGGCTGCTTCTTCCCTGTCGATTTTGTGTAGCTCCCAATGTGGGCGCTGATTCCCAGATTATTGAGTCTAATGGTTCACAGACAGGGGTCCTGGTCCCCCAGACCTCTTTGAAGATAGAGATGGGTCTCCTCCACCTGTTTTTTTGTTTGTTTTCCAAAAAGAATATCAAAGGGAAGCAGGGTTTTTTTTCCCAGAGATAAGGCAGATAGGGTGACCTAAAATGCCAGTTTCCTCACTTTGGGCTAGAATTTTACCAGCTCAGTGCGGTCACCTGGTTCTCCCATGCTGACCCAAAACCCCCATAGGTAGTGACATCCCTATCTGTGATTAATGAACATGGGGAAGACGAATTAATGATGCTTTTCAGAAAGGGGGAAAGAGGTAGACTGTGTGCCAGTGGAACTCTCCCATCTTGGGTAGGGACACTGACACTACAGATGGTGAGATTATTTCTCCAAAATTACACAACAGTGCAGTCGAACGGCTGGCTCCAAACTCTGGGGTCCTAACTCTTGCTCCCATCCTTTTGCGATTCTTTTAGTTTTCCCTGAAACTCTTCCAAGACCTCTTAGCCCAATACTATCCTGACATGTGTACAACACCGTTTCCAGAGTTCCTTTATATATACCCTTTCAGCAAGGCAAACATTGTTCTTCACTACTGAGGCTCTGAGTGACTCACACAATCAGCTCATCATCAGGAAGAAGATCCTTTGCCACCTGTGCGCTGCCTTTCCCTTCCATCTCCTGATGCCTAACATTTCACCATGAGAACTGTATTCCTTTAGCTTAAGGCATGGGCCATCTTTTATTTCCAAATGCCCCTGGAAATGATCATATTTGAGCTAGTGTCAGACACTGGTACCTTAATGTACCTGAATTTAGAATCTTTGTTGAATTCATTTAAAAAATCTGGAGATGTTAAAGAAAATAGAGGCCTGAAGGACTCCCCCAACCCCTCGCCCCAGGTTATACCTTAGAATAAGAAGACATGAAAAAGTAAACTCTGTTTGATTCCCACTTTGGTCTCAGGCCACTGCCTTCATGGCCTGGTGATTTTGGAAGATTCTCCATTAGAGGCAATCTATTACCTTGGAGACCCATCTTGTCACCAGGTATGTAGAACAATAAGAACATGGGAGAAGGTGGCTTGGTCTCTGCACTTTTGGGGAAGGGAACTTCAACCATCTGGCTCAATGGGTTTCTGGCTTCTCTACAGAGGCAGCATTTTGATATTTAAGCTTTAAAGTGAGTGACTCAGGAATAGTTTTGAAGACAGTGTCAGATGCCTCTTTTTGCCATGCTGGAGCAAGGAAACCATGAAGGGCCAGCACCAAGTTCTGGCCAGGCAAGGGAAGGTCATTCATCCCTTTGACCCTCCTGGCCTAAGCCTCTCTTCTTTGTCACGCTTGTGCCATGCTAGGTGCCAGGGGCTGGGGATGCTGGGGAAGCGAGGCGTGCTCCCTGCCCTCGATGAGCTCATAGTCTAATGAACCCTGTAAGTACTGGGCGTTGCCTAGGGGAAGCCCAGGAGCTGGCTGAGACAGGAAGGGCCTGCCAACCTCAGAGGTCCAGGAGAAGGGCAGAGTCCAGAAGAGCAGAGATAATGCCCAGGAGCAGGTGACGTCTGGGTGAGCTCCCGTGTAGGGCAGAGGCTTTTAATCCTCTGCCCATGTCTACTACACCCACTGGTGAGTGTGGGGTTGGGGGTGGGGACATGGGGAGTGGTTGAAGGAGACCTGGTCAGCACTTTTAAGCCTGTGCAGGAGCCAGTGGGAGAGGCAGAGTCCCACAGTTCTCCTAGTTCCTGCCGTTCTGCTTGTGCCTCATCAGTCTCTAACCCCCATCTCCCGGGCTTTCCTTGAAGCCACTTCTTTCTTCTAAAACATGAAGGCAAGATAATGGCTCCCAAGGAGAGAAGGAGCCCCAAGCCAGCTCCTCAGATCATTGCTGGACAATGCCTTTCCACAGGGAAAGATGCCCAGGAAAAATCTGTCTAGGAAAACTCTGAGGATTAGGACTCAAGTGAAATGCAGGGGACCGAAGATCTCTTGATGGTGTTTACCAAGCCTGAGTGCAAAGACCACAGGTCAAAGAGCAGAGGAGAACCTGACGGGTTTGTGCTGACAAGGTCCGAGGAAAAGTGAGATGTTGGAGGGTAGACTTAGGCAGAAAGGGCTAGTGAGGGGAGCACAGGTAAGGAGGAAAGGCAAGGCTAAGGAGCCCAGGAGAGCCAAAGTGGTCCAGGAAGGGGAAGGGCATCCCATACAAATGCAGGATGGGGAGGTCTGGGGGCAACTCATATCACAGCCTCAGTAATTAACCAGCTTGTGTACCTGAAGACATAATAACAGGCAAAACAACTCCTTTGATGTAAGAGTGTAGTGTAGTCTGGGGGAAAAGAGGGGCAAAAAAAAAGAAGGAGTGATTTTGCTTTAATATGGAAACAAGATTAATGGAAAAATATTACCAAACAGGCAAACAGGCCAAACAAAGAAACAGAAGGTTGAGAAAACGAGACCAGACTGAGTGGGCACCCAAGACACCTAGGGCCCTTGGGAGCATCATGGCTGGCCTGGCCAGGCACTGCAAAAATTCACTGCTTTCCTTTCAAAGAGTTCACATGTTCTTATCAGGCTGGTCACCTTCTCATCCCCTACCTGTTCTCTGTAGAAATTCTCAGCAAGGTTCCAAAGAGACCTGTTTATTTATGGAGTCAAAGCCCCAGAGAAAGAGGTGCAGAGGGTTTGATGGCTCCTCCTGGGAAGCAAAGGTAATCAAGAATGGAGCTGAGCTTGTAGCCCAGCATCTTGGATGCCTATCCCAGGATATAACTTCTGAAACACCACCCTTTCTGTTGGGGCCAACTTTATTAGAGAAATCTGTTAATTGGGGGTTGGTGAGGGAGGAGGGATGCTAACATGATTTAACACTTGATGGACTCTGAAAAAAATAAGGAAGGACCTTTGAGCTTTAGCACATTCATCGTTCCACAGACACGTTACCAAAATAAAAATATGCAACTATACTGTATGTGACACTCTGGGGCACAATAGCATAGACTTTGTGAAACAAAAAGGCATTTCTCCTGCTTCCAATGTGTCTCTTGTGGTGCCATTGTCTGGTGCTAAGAACTCACATAATAACAAAAAACAATGCCCCTATGATTGGGGGGAAGACTTGATTTGGCATCAGCAGTGGTGTTTTCCATGGGAATGATGGCGGGGGCTGTGGCTGACTGTGGGAATAGTGCAAATCAGCAATTTTTGGAGATTTTCTTCAAGCCATTGTTTGTTTTGGCTTTGGTCAGATCTGTGGCCCAGCTTGAAGATTCCCACTGGTCTTTCTGAAGCTTGCAGATCTATGACAGATGAAACAGGGATAAATTAATAATGACAAAACACCCTACCCCCACCCTGGCACTCATGTGTGGGGTGTGCCTATCTTGGTGCGTGTGTATATACATACATGCAGGTCACAGTACTGTATATGTGCACATTTGGCCCATGCCTCCACCGGGGAATTAAAGAGGGACCAAGGTTTTCTCCGGGCTTAGGTGGTTCGTCATCTCACTATCATCTTTCATCTAGGACAAGGGTGATCAGTTTTTGCAAAATGGCATTGGTTAAAACTTGTTTGAAACTATACTTCCTAAAATCCTTAGACGTTTATAGACTTTTAAGCATGAGTAACTCAGATTGTGGTTCCAATAGAACAAATAGTAAGTAATTGTTCTGATGATGGAAGTAATTTATCCCACAGCTTTTAGGATCTTCTCCTCTACCCTAGCCAAAGGATGCAGAGATCAATCAAGATGGAAAATGAACAGAGTATGTGTAGTATGATTATATTATGATCCAAACTGTGAATATATTGGCTTTAAAATGCCAAATACTGATTGTTCCTGTCATATCAGCAGCAAGTTATTATAGACTACAAATACACAGGACTTTGGTGAGGGTGTGTGTATTCTGTTTTACACAGTGAGTGTTTTTACAAAGAAATGTACTTTCATTTTTTTCAAAAAGTTTCCATTTCCAGGAAAAGTCTTCCTGACAAACGTGTGTGAAGCTGATTCTAAGCAGGGTGGCTGGGTTGCACAACTCCAGGGGGCAGCATTCACTGTGTCTTCTAAGTAAACGGTTTCCCTGGAGGAAAACTCCAGGTGACCTCGCAAGTTGACAATATTTAGGTGGGCTTATTGCAGATATGTTTTCCAACAAATTGCAGAAGAGTTTTGTTTCTTGCAACTTATTTCCCCCCTTAGCTGCAGGTAGGGGACTCAGGCTCTTGTCTGGGTCTATACTGGAAGCAAAAGATCTTACTATGGGCCAGGCAGTGTACTAAGTGCAGATATAATTTAATCAGCACACGAATCTTATCAGAGGTTTCGTGGATGGGGAAACTTAGGCCAAGGGCAGTTATAGGACTCACCCAGGCACACACGCAGTCTGTATGCAGCAGAGCTGGGACTTGAACCCTTCTCTATGGCACTCCCAAAGGGCCCTGACTCCCACCATCCTTCCCGGGCCTGGAGAGCATCCATGGTTCCTGCAGACTCTCACTGGGTCTGCAGTAGCAGCAAAACAATGTCAACTGGGGCAGGGGTCTTCAGAACCAAAAGGTGGAATTCAGCTGGGGTAGGGGTGGGAGGTTCCTTGGCTGCCACTTCTGCCTTTCTGTCAAATAAAAGAGAGCCAGGTGTGGAGGCACCCTACTGTGAGCTTTGCACAGCTGGACTATGGCTGGGAAGAGGAGTGTGGGGAGAGATGCTTACACCTCCTCCCTCTTCCTGGAAAATAACTTTGCATTCGAAGGGAGAAAGAAAGAGTGAGTAAATCTGTAACTGGGATTTGGTGGCCTGGGGATTTCATTTGGCCCCGTGAAGGTAGATGCCCGTGCGTCTGTGAGTGAGTGATTGAGTGTGCGTGCATTGGGGGAAGAGAACTTGAGGTCACATGTGACGATATTTTGGATTGGGCTTTTATTTTTTAAGTCATAGCAGCTCCCATTTGTTGGAAACCTACTATGTGCCAGGCATTGGTATTACTCTTACGTGAAGAAAAAAATAGCTTAGTAGTTTGTTTTTATGCCGGTGCGCTCACAGCCTTCGAGTATTTTTTTCCCATTCGTGTTTAAATCCTACGCTCTACAATGTGGTAAGATTTGGGTAGAGTCGGGGAGTGCGCGGGGACTGGCAGGGGGCGGTCCCTGCCTCGCTTGCCTCCACCTTTTATTTTGACCGGTCCGATGGCGACCGGCTCGCACTAGGACCCAGGCGCCAGAGCGCCTCCGTCTGTCCTGTAGGTTCATTCAATCTCCCATACACACAGACCCACTGCGAGACGGACACACACTCACACTCAGACACACAACTGCACGCAGCGAGGCTCGGGAAGTCAGGTCGCCTCCTCGCCTCGGCGCCTTCTTCGCTCCAGCCAGCCGGTTCTCCCCTGGAGCCCGGAGCTCGGCCGGGCCGCGCAGCCCCAAAACAGGACGAGCTCGGCGGACCCCGGTTCCTCCATGGGCAAACGCGGGCGGCCACGCAAGGAGGCGCGCTGCGAGGGTGCGGGGCTGGCCCCCGCCGCGCCCCCGGCCGTGACCGCGCCCCTGCCCCCGGCCCAGCCAGAGGAGCTCGCGGGGGCCAAGCTCAGGTGCCCCTTCTCGGACATTTTCAACACCAGCGAGAACTCGATGGAGAAGCACATCAACACTTTTCTGCAGAACGTGCAGATTCTGCTCGAGGCCGCCAGCTACCTGGAGCAGATCGAGAAAGAAAACAAAAGTAAGTTTGGGGGCGCTGGCTCCTCCTCGGCGCCCGGCTCTTTCTTCCTCGCCCATTTGGGCGACCCCTGTCGCCTGCTTGACCCCCCTCCCCCAACACACACACATCCAGCCCTCGGCAGTAAAGCCGATGACACCGGAGAAAGGACACGCACGCACAAAGCTGCTAAAGATGTAACAAAGACGAGCGGGGGGAAGGGGGGGTCCTGTCGGTGCGTCCGTCTGTCAGTCTCCCAGAGGCTGGCAGGACCGCTGGGCCGAGGAGCGGGGGAGTGTTGTTGTTTGCTGACAACTGAGCCGAGAGCTCATCTCTTCGAGGTCGCCTTTCTTCCTTTTTTTTTTTTTTTTTTTCCGGAGCCTTCTCGGGCAGACAAGTGTTGTTTTTCTGTCGCTCGTTCCTGGGTGGGGTGGGGATTAGAAGCCGAAAGTTGGAAACTGTAGGCAGAGCTTAGCGGTTCCAGAAAGAAAACACACAGACACACACGACAACGATAACACCAACAACCAAACAGCCCTCCACGGCGTGGGCTCGGGCTGGCTCGGCTCTGCTTCTCCCTCCTGTCCACTTTGCTTTTTCCTCTCCTCTCGCAGCAAGGCTGGGCTCAGGCCATCGCGTCCACGGATACAGTCCTCCTGCGCCTCTGGTGCCCTGTGGTTTCCTCACCGCACCCCCCCCCCCCGCCACCGAAAGAAACAGGCCGGCAAAGCCAAGCACCGCCAGCAGCTCGCCCCGGACCCGCCGTCCTGCGCCCGGGAAACTTGGCGAGGGGGACGCAGCCAGTAGGAAACTTTGGGATCTCGCAGGAAACAATAGTTATGGAAGAAGGTGTAGGCTGTTATGTTCGGTTTTTTTTATTTTCCGGGATACGGCTCCCGAGTGAGCGCGCTGGGCGAGCAAGGCAAATGCCTTCCTCGTGGATTTCTACTGTTCCCCCCCCCACCCCAGATTCAGGTGGAGAGCGATGCTTAGTGGGGGGTGCTGGGAGCCCCACCCCGGCCTGGCCTCCTTTTTGTATTTGTTTGTTTCATTTTTGCCTCTGCCAACTGGGTCCCCCCATCCTCCCCAGGCAGTCGCTCAGCGCCGTTAACGGGGGCACGCGTGTGCGGCGTTTCCAGCACGGTCCTCACAAATAATAGCTGCGAGAAGGGCGAAGGGGCCGAGGAATATAGACCGACAGAGTAGAGAAAAGCAGGCTGTTTAATCTGTCCGAACAAGTAGGAAGATCAATGAGATGAGAGAGAGAGAGAGAGAGAGAGAGAGAAAGAAAGAAAGAAAGGGTCCGATTGCAACGTGTCAGATCTTGCAACCTACTCCCCCCTCCCCCAAACACAACAACAACCCTCAAACACAAAAACACCTTAGCTGACCGACACCCCAGGCCTTCGGGGTTAAAGTAACCGTGTGATGGCAGCGAAATCGTGCAGTAGCTTAAGACAAAAACAAGGATTTGTGTAGCGTGGTCGGTGGTGCGTTCTTTTCTTCTCTCCTGTTTTCTCGGAGTGCCTGGGTTGCGAGAAAGGCGCATCGTCGGCCGTGTAGCTGAATGTTTGCGATTATTCACGGGTTTTTTTGGGGGGGGCAGTGTGCATTCGTCAGTAGGGTAGTTTCTGAAAAGCCAGAGCTGGTGGGGAGGTGGGGGAAGACGTGGTTTTGTTTGGTGTGTTCGCTTTTGTTGGAGGGGGGAGGGGCGTGATTTCTTACGCTATCCTCGGCCCGGGTGCCCTGTTCCCCTGAGTCTGTCCCGTGGCGCCGGCTCTGGCCGGGGGTGCACCCAAAGAGGGCACCTTGGCTGTGTGTGGCAAACCTGGTTGGCCCCCTCCGCCCCCCTCTACAGAAGGGTGTACTAAACAGGCTGCCGGAGCTTCCACCGCATCCCTCGCCCCCCGCCCCTCGCACTCGCAGACAATCGGAGACCTCTGCTCCCCACCTCGCCGCCCCCACCCTCGCTCCCCCGGCCGCCTCGGCCGCCTCAACCTCCTTGTTTACCGGTGCCGGGGCTCTGGCGTGGCCACCAGTCACGTAAGCAGAGGGCTGGGCGCGCTGGGCCGGGCTGCCCCGTACCGGGCGGGCCAGCGGCAGCGGAGCCAGGCTCCCGAGACCGTGGAAGCCAAGGGGCTTCCTCCTGGTCCCTTTCCCGAGGCGTCCGCGCTGCAAGACCCCGAGAGGGGCTCGGGAACCTGGGCACCCCAATCGAAGTCAACTTCGTGTGCGTAATCAGCCCCTCGGCCCCGCTGCCCCCCTCCTTCGGCCGGCTCCCCGCGGGAGTATTTTTAGCTCTCTTGCCTCTTTTCGCAGCCGCTGTTTGGCTCAGCATGACGTGATGCCAGCGGCCCCCAGATTTCCCCGAGAGCGGGAACTCCGCTCGAGGCCCTTGCCCCCTCCCCAACAGCTCACTCAGGCGAGGGTGACCTCCAGCAAACTATAGGGCGACCATCCGCAGGGCCCTCTATTATCTCCCCTTAAAATTGGAGCGGCCCACGGAGGCCACTTTATTTTCCCCACTCTCGCCCCGCCTCCCGCCCAGTCTCGGTCTCCTAGTACGGAAAACAGCGGGCCCTACATCTGCCTCATTTTATTAGGGGTGCTTCTTCGCGCTGGCGGCGCTCGCCGTTGTTTTCTGCTCGCTGCACACAATGCCTGCGCGTCACGGCGGTCCGCGTGTGCACAGCAATAACGCGAGTCGGGGGGCGGGTCGTGCGTGCGTCGGGTTCGGGCACTGAGGGTCCCTCCGCGCGCGCAGGACTTGTTTTGCTTCAGAGCCCCGCTTTCCGAAACGCTTACATCATTCAGTCGTTGGGGGAGGGAGGGGAATCTAGGCGTTCCGATAGGATTACAGCGTTTCTCAGGTCCCTGGTTTTTGGAAGGAAGCAAGGACCCTAGCTTTTTAATTATTTTTATGATTGGAGGGCGCCTCAAGTTTTGTTAGTTGAGCAAGGTTTTTTTGTTTGTTTGTTTTCTTAGGTCACTACTGCAAAGGGCATTACTGGCCGGCTCAGGTGCACAATCTCCCCGCTTTCATTTCAGCCAGTTCTCCTGTAATCACTTGATCTCAGTTTCTCCGCCTCCTCCTCTTCCCCCTCCCAGCTAGAGACACATGGTTTCCACATGGAGACAAACTTCTTTCCTCTGACTGGACTTGACCTAGCAGCGTCGCTCAGCCAATCGGCAGCTTCAGCTTCCCCTGACGTCACGCGTTGCTGAGGGCAGAGACTGGGGGGTGGAGCCAGGAGGCAAGCCAGAAAATCACGGGGAGCTCTAGTGTGGCCAGCTGGTACGGTCCCTTCTTAAAGGGACGCTCTTCACCCGGGTGTTGAGCCTCAATTCTCCATTTCGGGTTCTGTGAGACATTCTCGAAATGCACCGATAGGCCCTGGTCACGAGTTTACACGTTCCGCTTTTACCGTTTGCAAAGTATTTACTTGGCAGGAGCTTGCCTTATTTTCCATTGTCACCAGAGCTGCTTTTCATGGCATCTTTGAGGTTTCCGTACTAGGAGAGCTCACTGAGTGTACACAGTACTGAATTATTCTCAGTATATATAATGAGTTTTCTTGGGGTGTTCAAATTAAGTCACTCAGTATTGACTGCTCTGTGCAAGGCAAGGATTGCTTAGGATATGCTGGTACATTCTCCCAAAGTTCCAACTGATGTGAATCCCTGAGAATCTCAAATTAAAGGCCTCCAGAAATATTAATCATGGATACTGTGACCCTGTTATCACAAATTCAGAAATTATACATAAATAACCTCTGACATATCACCCATATCCATTTGGGGTCCAGTGGAGGGATAGCAATTTAGGACTGACTGATTAGTAGAAAAAATATGTACTTCCTGTTTTGGAAAAGGTTAAAAATGAAAGGGAATAAGAAAGAAATTCACAAAAGGGTGTTCTGTGCATAAAAGTTGTTCAGCAGGCAAGTGGAAGTTACTATAACCGGTAAGGTCTACAGGACAGAAAAGGGCTTCCCAGTCTGTAGGGAAGGTGGCTTTGGGGCAATGCTTAAGATAGAAAAGAAAGATTAAATGGGAGTAGAAGCCATGGGTGGCTCTCTGGAGTGCATTACCTGGGTTTGAGGGTGAGGTGCTTTCCTAAGGGCATGGACAGGCCAAAGAGCAGCCTCTTCCTCCTGATAGATAAGCTGCTGCTGTGTGGTGTCATTTGGCCCTACCCTGCCTTCCTGACTTAATCTCCTCTGCTCCCGTCCAGCAGGTCCACCAGCAAGCAGGCTTTACAGTCATGCCTCTATGCTTGACTTAGACTCTTCCCTCTGTCTAAAATGCCCTCATTCTCTTACTCCCCTGGGGTTATCTGTGTCTTACCTACCCTTCAAAGCCTAGGTCAGTTCCCACCTCCTCCAGGAAACCTCCCCTGAATATTTCTTAAGTCAGGGTAGTTGAGAGAATGAAAGCTTTACAGTCACCCAGAGCAGGGCCCAAATTCCCCCTTCACTGCTTACTGGCTGTGTGACCTTGGGCACAAGTTACCTAACCTTTCTGAGGTTTCATTTCTTTTTTGTAAAACAAGGATAACAATAGCATCGGCCTCCTGCCATTGCTGAACAACTAACTGAGGTGCTCCATTTAAAGTACCTGGAATATAGTAGGTGCTCAATAAATAGTCACTTCTTTGAGCCTTGATAATCAGCAAGTCTCTACTTGCTTGCTGTGCATTAGCTTTATCCTCACCGGGAGAAGATTAGCATCTTAAGGGAAAAGATCACTTACAGTATTTCAGTATATGTCACTGTTGCGTAACACTGGGCATACGGTAGACAATATACATCCTTTGATTTGTTGGATTTGTCATTTACTGGCTATGGCACAGTGATCAGGTTTGAAGGCCAGGGGACACATGACAGACTTTCTGAAGACTTGGAGAAGAGTTGGAAATACTGATCTCTTCCAAGGAAGGAGGATGTCTCCCATTATCAATGCAGAATGCCCTTGGGCTGTAAAGACCAGGGCTTATAAGGAGATGGTAGGTCAGGCCTAGAGAGATGAAACTACATCAGCTGTGACCCTACAGATGGATCAGTTATTGGTTTAGAGAGCAGGAAACCAGCGCAACTTATGCTAAAATTGAGGGCTTTGGTGGCAACTAATGTTCACCTAGGTCACATTTCTGTACAGCAGGCATCTTATGATTCATTCATTCATTCATTCCACAAATATGTATTGAGCATGTACTATGTGCAATTGCTTTTTTTTCTGAAAACTCCATGGGTTGATTTATGATGGGAGTGGAGTGATGTACTTGTTTTTGGTGGAGTTATGTAAAGAGCATTATTAAATCAGGCTTCTGTTTCCTCTGCATCCTAAATTATGTTCCTCAGAGTCAACTTTTTTCCCAGTTTTAAATATTATCTCTGCCCATAGGTAAATGCCAGAAATAGACTTTTGAGGATACTGTTGTGGCTTTCAGAGTCCCATATCTCCCAGGGGCTGGGCAACCTGTGGAGGGAACCCAGGAAAAGCATCTGGACCTTGGGAAGTTAGAGAAGCTGAATTGAGCCATTCCTGGTTTGGGAGGTGGGGGTGGGGGGGAGCTCTATCAGATCCAAGGCAGAACAACAGCTGCTCACCTACCTGCCCTCTCTGACCAAAACACTGTCCCACTGATGGACCTAGAAATGGGGGTTTTCATCTGAGGATGGCTGGCAGAAGTCTGGGGGTAGAGCTGAAAGAAATGAAGAGGGTGCCAGCATGCGGCGGCAGCAGCAACTAATTGCATTGTATAATGTCAACACTGGCAACTATTTATCGAGCACTGACTATACTTGGTAAAGAATGGGGCTAAACATGCGTTATCTCCTCCAATCTTCACAACAACCCCATGGCATATGCACTTCTATTACCCCCATTTTACAGAGGGGGTAACCGAGGAACAGGGAGCTGGGTAACTTGCCCAAAGGTCACAAGGGTTAATAATGGCAGAGCTGAGTTTTGAACCTAGGCCTCTGATTCGACCGAGCCTACAGTTTTAACCATATATAGGTGTATGCATTTTCCAGCCAAGGAGTGAAGTCCAGAGAGGTGAAATGACTTGCTCAAGGTCACCCAATAATCTGAAGCAGAGCGGGTGTTTGTAACACCCTGTTGATTGTCCAGGGTCTTTCTGCACACACTCTGCTTAGAAAAGGTTTAGAAGTGAAGCTGGAGACAGAAGAGCCAACCAGAGAGATTTTGTTTTTGTTTTTCAGAGTTGTTCAACTCTGCTGGCCCTAACTCAAGTTTAGGCTCCTAGGAAACACTGCCCCCCTCCTACTGCCTTTCCCAAGTCTGTCCTCTGGACATATTAGAGGACTTGGGGCTGTTGCTATGGTACTAGGGCCAACAGCAGGTTCACCAAAACCTGGGTCTTTTGCCTTTTTTAAAAAAGCCTGGCCCTGCAGCAATGAATTGGCCACAAAGATTTGCATCAGTCATTGTGGCTTGTTCTGTTTTAGATCCCCCTGCCTCCCTACCCCACCCCCTCTTCCCTACCACCACCACTTTCTATAAATACAGTTGGATAAATATTGATTTACACTGGGTTTCTGGAGGAGAAGCCCATGGTTGCCCTGCCCTGGTCTTCACTTAGATACCACCAGGCCTGACACACCTAACCCCTGATAGCGCTGGCTTCCAAATGACCCGTTTAGGGGAGGTGACTTGGGGTTTTTGAGTTAAAAAAGAGAGAGAAAGAAAATGAAGTATAAAAAGCAATAACCCAGCAAAAAATGGGAATCCTCCTGCAGAATGAACAAAGGCATATTCAGCAGGAAGAAATGGGGGAAGGTTTATGGTAGCCTGGCCTTCTGAACCAGTTCTCTTCCCTTTTCCATTCTGCCTTCCACTCCCTTTTGGGTTTTGTTCTAAAGGAGGCAGGTAGTAAGACGGAGCATCAGGGCCAGAAGGAGCCCCAGAGGTCACAGAGCAGCCATCATCCTCACTATATAGACGGGGAGGCCGAGGCCCAGAGAGGGACAGTGGCTTACCCAAGATGACACAGGAGAGGCAGAACCAGGTCCTTCTGGGCTGTGTTCCCTGACGCCTGAGAATGGGTCCCAGGCAGAGCCCCAAACCGGGCTTTTGTTTTACAAGTCAGGTGCTCATAAAGTCAGCAATTCTCAACCCTGGTTTAGTGATCACAGGGTGTGTCCGGTTATTGCAAAGGTCATTGCAACATTCTCAATAGTCTCTCAAAATTGAGCTAATTTGAATTCACCATTTAGAAGAAATATTTTCTTTTACATTTAGGGTGGGGGGAGTGGGTGGAGCCCGAAGGCGATGACAGTGAGAGGATGGCTACCCAGCCTTAACTGAGGAGGAAGAATTCAAGTCTTCCCAGAGGGGCCTCCTTCTGGGGGTGGAGGGTGGAGCTCTGGCTCACACTGGAGAGAAGCTTCAATTCCGCAGGGAGAGACACCTGCTCTCTGGCTCTTCTGCTAAACTAAAGGGAAGTAATTTTCTCGATACTGTTGTCCCTGAGTGGCCTGGCTGGAGGTGTTAAAACTGTCAGCAGCTGACTTGATCTCTCCGGCCAAAACCAGTGGGCATTTGCCACCATCCTCCCCAGCTGGAGGTTCCTTCTTTGCTTCCTCATCTTGGCAGAATGCTGTACAGGGCCCCTTGCTTGTGAAATATTTTGAAACTTCAGGTGACCCTTGTTTTGAGCAATACATCTCCAGGAAATATATGTAAATAGGATCTCTTTTTAAAAAATTTAGGTTAGAGAACCTTTCTTTAAAAGGCCCCTGTGGCAAATAATTTTATCAAATGTGGAATTATATTGCAAGCCAGGAATTCTCCCTAAATGTGTTCTGTGAGTTTGTTCATTCATCTATCCATCAAACTGGTATTTAAGGGGTACACACTGCTTTATGTCAGGCTCTGTGCTAGGACCTGGAAGTACAGTTTCCTGCCATCATGGAGTTATACTCTATTGCAGTGCCAGATTTTAGAAATTCAGTTGTCTTAAAGTAAACCCCAACAATGTGGGACTGCATCTGACTTGGGCTTTGTGTCTTTGGTTCTAGCCATCATTACAGATAGAACAAAAATGTATGCCGGGCTTCCAAAAAAAAGGAATAGTCCCTCCCCTCCCTGCATGCACCCTGCCACCCCCCAGCCTGGTGTTTAAAATCCTTTGTGTTTTGTGTTTATCCTTGTAATATTTACAGGTCTGACTCTTTTTTTTTTTTTAAAGCTGCCTGAGCTTAGGAAATCAAGTACTGTGTAAGCAACCTTGTAAATAAGTACATTCCACTCCTAGTTCTTTACAGACGGGGGCACTCTGCACTTGGAGGATTGTCCATAGCAGTGCTCCTACCAAGCCTGCTCTCCCATACAACATGCCCTTGGCCTCATACCTCTAATATCCAACTCCAGTGTCTGCCAAGGAAATTTAAACACAGCAAAATTAGAAAGATAAACACAGTGTCCTGAGGGAGAGAAAGATTGGGAAGTTTAAAGCTAATAAAAGGGGATTTGGATTACCTGCTATTGGAGATATTTTACTCCATGTCTGTATTGCCATTAGCAAGGATACTTGAATAAAGATGATTCGGGACTATGTTGTATTAAAATGGAGGGCGTGCCCAGGGCTGCTCTGTTTTTGGCCATGGGTGGCAAGTGTAAGCGCATGTGGCCTTTGTTTTTATTTCTACAGGGGCCCAGAACTTCCTAATGATGTCCCTGTGTTATCTCTCTCTTACCTCCACCACACCTGACCATCTCTACCATATTTCTTGACTCCCAAGATGCTGAGTACCTTGCATGCAACTTTCTTTCCTTTTTTCCACCAGCTGTAAAATTTCTAACACCTGTGAGGAGCCACGCACTGTGCTTGTTGCTTCCAAAGTGCAGTATGTTATGGTCTCCAGTTCCAGTTCTATATTCCAGTGCAAGTGACAGACAAATAGAGAACAGTAAATAATACTTGCCTGTGTCCTGCGAGTCTGATAGCCTGTCCCCAAGGAGGCTGCTGACAAATACAATGTTGTCTCTGTTTTCCAAAGGCATAGTGATAATGGTGCCCTTTTACTGAGCAGTTACTATGTGCCAGCACAATGCTAAGTGCTTTATATTAAATCCTAACAATCATCCAACAGGAGGGTGCTGTCATTATCCTCATTTTATAGATGAGGAAAGCCAAAGCCCTCGCCTTAGCAAGGCTAACTAACTTTCCCAAGGCCACCTGCTAACAAAGAGTGGAGCTGAGACTCAAAACCAGGTTTTTCTTTCTTCCTGGGAGACTTCAGGACTCTGAGAGAAGTGTCAGAGAGCAAGAGGCAAGAAATGGAATCTGGAATGTTCGAGGTTCAGGCTGAGGGTCCCCTTGGGAATGCCTCCCTGGAGCGACTTCCTTTACTTCCCACTCATCCTAGGGCAGAGAGAGGGCAGCCAAAACCTTCTGGGACTCTTTAGGCATTGACACTGAAGCCAGATAGGGCCCTTTTTTCTGGAAGGCAATGGTCTAGGGTGTTGCCACTTGCCCTTGCAGTGCCACCTTGCCCAGCACCCCCTGGGGAACTCACCCAACCAGTAGGGCTCCTGATACTCTGGATGCTACAATGTCAAGGGTGTGAATCCACACCCTGTCAGGCTCTACTAGGTTTCCAGAAGGCACTTGAGCTTGTAGGGCAACTGGTCTGGCCCGTGCTTGGCAAGTGTGAGCCGCACAGATGAGCTTGAGGCCCTGGCTGCCACCTTGCCAGTGTGGGCCAGCTGGTTCTGGTCAAACGGCGTAAGTCCAACCTCTTCCTCTCCTCCATCGAGATCTAGGAAACAAGAGTGATCTTAAATATAACTGGGTTCATGTCATTTATTTGGTTAAAGCCCTTCAATGGTTTCCTTCCTATCTCACTTAGAATAAAATCCATATTCCCTGCATGGCTGTCACCCTTACTGTTTAACCTGAGTGTGGTCTGAAGATGGGTAGCCCTGGTGTCTCCTGGGACCTTGTCAGAAATGGGACTCCCAGGTCCCACCCCAGAGCTGCTGAATCCAAATCTCCATTTTAGCACGATTTGCAGGTGATCTGTGCGCTCATTGAAGTTTGAGAAGCTGGCCTAGACAGCCCTTGTGATTGCCCCAATCCCTCTACCCACCTAAAGCTACCCCCCCATCTCATTTATTTTTTATCCCTTATCCTACTTATCACGGTTTGCAATGATTTTACTTGCTTATCATCTGTCTATCAGGCTAGAATACAAGCACCGTGAGGACAAAGACCACAAGCAGTTTTGTTCATTGTTCTCTTTAGCATCTAAGTTAGTGCCCAGCATGTAATGGAGGATTAAGGAATATTCATTGAACGAATGATGAGTTCTCTGCCTTTAACCTTCTGACCTAGTGTTTATCAACAAGGGAGCTATTGATGAGACAGTTCTTCTGGAGCAGATTCATCTGGAATACTGCAGGATTTAACATCCTTGGTTCATACTCACTAAATGCCAGTAGAACTCCCCAGTCATGGTGACACTCAAGAAAGACACTCCTGGGCTTCCCTGGTGGTGCAGTGGTTGAGAGTCCGCCTGCCGATGCAGGGGACACGGGTTCGTGCCCCGGTCCAGGAAGATCCCACATGCCACGGAGCGGCTGGGCCCGTGAGCCATGGCCGCTGAGCCTGCGCATCCGGAGCCTGTGCTCCACAACGGGAGAGGCCACAACAGTGAGAGGCCTGCGTACCGCAAAAAAAAAAAAAAGCAAGAAAGAAAGACACTCCTACACATTTCTGAAGTCTTCTAGGTGGATGGTATTACGCCTGGGTGAGACCATTGCCCTAACCAATTTTGTCTGACCTTGTCCGACGGAACATACCCTGACGTATGCCGTGGGGTCCAAGAGTCGGGAGATCTAGGTTTGAATCCGTTTGCTACCTATGTGACCTTGGGCAAATCACTTAACCTTTTGGGGCCTCATCTGGGAAACAGGAATCTCAGAGGTGTGTCGAGGATTAAATGAACTGACTATACAAGGGGCACCACGCACATAGTTGGCTCTCATGATGTAGCAGCTAGGAGGCAAGTGGAGGCATGTTGTTCTAGGATCTCTGGAGAATCCCAGAATCCTAGAATCAGAATGCTGGAAATAGAAGTGATGGTGAGATCACAGACATCTTTGGCCAGGCAAAGGCCTGGTGGTTTATTCTAAATAGTGTACCTGAAGCTGAGAACTCAGCCACGAGGCAGCAAGGCTGGGTGTGTGATTTAGTGTCCGGGGCCTGGCTGGCCCTAAGAGTGACCTCCACAAGTGTCTGCCGCCTGGAAGGGAGTGGTGATGCCAAGGGGTGGTGAGGCAGGGCAACTGTAGGCAGGCTCCTGGCAGGGGAGGGAGGGTCACCCAGGGTTGTGTCAAGAATGTGGGGCATCCTCTTAGCAGCAGGGGAAGGCCTCTGGTAATATATTTTGTTAAGGCTTTAAAATCAAGTTGCATTTAACTTTGAAAGAATAGGTCATTGCATCCAAAACCTGATAAGTGCAACAAAAAATGACAGTACATTCTTGCTTTTGAATATAGATGGCAAACATTCTAAACGAAATATTAACCCATGGAATGAGCGGTTTTAAAGAACAACATACAATGGCTGACCAGGATATATGCCAGAGATGGCTGAAAGTCACAAAATCTATCAGTATAAATGATTATAACCACAAGTTAAAGGAGAATAATACATGACTACAGCAACACAGGATGAAATGTCATTTGAGAAAAAGTATTCGGGAGGCATTCCTAATGAAGGAAGCTACTCCCATACAACAGAGATCATTTACCTGTGCTGGTCTTTTAATTAAAGTGATGTAGCGAGGTTGGGCCCATGGCTTGTGGTCATCACCAGCAGAGGAGTTGATTCTTCCCTTTCCTTAGGGAAGAATGAACCTTGAACAGAAGATGAAACAGAACAGGCTTTGGATCCCTTTGGAATGTAACTTGATCTAGATATTTAAAGGAGAGGGTCTCCATAAATTTAAAAGACCAGAACATGTATTCCACTTTATTTATCTATTTATTTATTTTTATTTTTTATAAATTTATTTATTTATTTGTTTGTTTTTGTTTTTTATTTTTTGGTTGTGTTGGGTGTTCGTTGCTGTGTGCAGGCTTTCCCTAGTTGCGGCTAGCCGGGATACTCTTTGTTGCAGTGTGCGGGATTCTCATTGTTGTGGCTTCTCTTGTTGTAGACCATGGGCTCTAGGTGTGCGGGCTTCAGTAGTTGTGGCACGTGGGCTCAGTAGTTGTGGCACATGGGCTTAGTTGCTCCATGGCATGTGGGATCTTCCCGGGCCAGGGATCGAACCCGTGTTCCCTGCATTGGCAGGCAGATTCTTAACCACTGCACCACCAGGGAAACCCCATATTTACCTATTTATTTTTAAAACCACAAATCAACTAGAAAAAGAATTATGGAGATGGGTAGAGAGCACAGGATGAGAGTCTGTAAGACTGAGTCCTAACCCTTGCTCCATCAGTTTGATAGATAACTGTGTGACCTTGGTAAGTTACCATACCTCTCTGAGCCTCAGTATTTTCATCTGAAAAATGGAGGCTGGATTGAGGAATAAGCTTAACGATACAAACTTCTATGAAACAAACCATGAAATGTTATTTGGGGGAACATTCACTTGGCATGGCCCTAGCAAGATCCTCCTGCATACTTTATCAGTTGCACCCCCAAGTGGGGTGCTCTGGGGTAAGCAAGAGTCTTACATGTGCATATTAATTGAGTCCTGCAATGCAGATTTCTTCTTGGATCCAAGTTAATGCAAAAAAGAAGGAAGAGGACATTCGAGAGATTAACACATCCCTTATAATCACCGAAATAGGCTGCTGTTATAAGGGCCATTTAATAAAATGTAAGAAGCCCTTTTCTAAGAGGGAAGAGATAGGCCAGGATGGAAGTCAAGTGCAGCTGTTTGAGCCTCTGCCAGTGGCCTGATCTCACCAGAAAACCAAAGTTAAAAAACAACAAACTTCCAGATTCAGCGATCTCAGATTAACACTGCCTCCCCCTGCTGTTTCCTCCACCCTCATGTCCTTTCTTTCCCTTTATCCCCAGCTCAGGCACCTGGGTCGCGGTGCTTTTCCGTGTGGTTGGGATGTCAGCCGGCAGCCCTGGAGACTGGAGCCCTGGGAGGCGGCAGCTACCTCTCGGGTTTAGCATTACGTCATCCCTTCTAGACCCAAATTTATCTCGGCTGCACACAGACCCGCAGCTCTGAGCTGCTGCTGACTCGAGGAGAGCTTACGCATGAAGTTAGGCAAGGCTGACTCACTGGGCAGAAGAAAAGGTTTTCTGCTGCTCTTCACGTTTCTGGGCTCCGAGGGGAGAGGCGAGGAGGAGGCTGCGGTTGTCATTTTGGGGTGGGGGATGGAAAGATGTATAACTGTTAACAGTTCTTACTTAGGAGCTCAGGACTTACCCTCCCCGGTTCCCACCCTTAAAGATAATTGCGGAAAACAGTGCCCTGCACAGTATACACTTTGCAGTTTCAGGGAAGTTCTCTTAAGCACCAGGTGTCACTAAGACAGTGACTTCGGACTTGCACCTTAACCTCGTGGCCCCTTCCCCTCTATTCATCTTTCCTGTCTGCAGAAACGATATAACACAGACCAGCCTCCTGCATTGTTCATGGATCTGCAGTACATCATTTGAAAATTTACGTTGAGTAAACAGTGCAGGGAGAGGCCCCCTAGGAATGGAGAGCTTTGCCGTGTTCTTCCAGAAGGCAGACTGTCCCCATCCAGGCTGTTTGTTACAGGGCTGGGGGACTCTGGAGGACTTTTTCCGTCTTCAAAAGAGACTCCCCTGAGTGAGATACTTTAGGGGGAGGACAGAAGAACCAGAAACTATGGGTAAGATTCCAGGTTCTTTTGTCAGTAGACTTCGGGAGCCTTGCTCTTCCTCAGTTTCCCTATTTGTAGTGCGGATTGGATTCATCTGCCAGTGAAAGGCCATGGCTGCCTCTGGGCTTCCGCAGGCTGGGCTGGTGCTGAGGGATGGTTTGTGGGTAGCATCACTCTCCCAAGGCTAGAGCCCCAGGCTTTGTGCTGTAGGAGGCCCTTGTGGCCAACGTCCATGCAAGAACTCTGGGAGTCAGCCGGAGCAGGTCATTTGCTGTTAGAAGAGGCTGGATATTTCTGTACAGAAACCAGTTCTTAACACTGCCCACCATCACCATCACCTTTTCTCTTCTTTAGCATATGCAGGTGGCCTTTTGGTGATTCTCGCACTACTTTCCATCTCATCTCCCTCTTGGCCATGGCTTTAAGAGAAGGGTTGGTTAATTCATCTGGAGGTCAACTGTGAAAGGCCAGGCATGTGCTCCAAGCATCCTGCTTTCTCTAAATAGCCTGCTAGGGCTTATGATGTATGGATTTAAACCCATCTTGAACACATGTGTATTTTCAGTTTGTACTTTTTTCCTTGACTGCATGTCACATGATTTACCTCCCATTGGGTAGAATTTTATTTGTTATAAAGCTACCTCTTTTAAGTTCCTGGGGTAGCCCTTGGCAATTTGTGATCTGAAGTGTTAGAAATTTTCAACTTTATTAGAAACTTTCAACCTTATTTTTATTTCTACCCTCAACTTACAGATGTTCTGAGTGAACAGGTATTTTCTTTTAAATAATTCCATTCTTCCCCTATCCAACATGTCCCTTGTTGAATGTGGAGGGTGCTTGTTACCAACACCCAATGGGAAAGCCCAGATCTGGAGTGACCTAGCCAACAGGTGAAAAAGCACAGTTCCTGTTTCAAAGCTTTTACAAAAAAAAAAAAAATCTCGGGCTTCCCTGGTGGCACAGTGGTTGAGAGCCCACCTGCTGATGCAGGGGACGCGGGTTCGTGCCCCGGTCCGGGAAGATCCCACATGCCGTGGAGCGGCTGGGCCCGTGAGCCATGGCCGCTGAGCCTGTGCGTCCGGGGCCTGTGCTCCTCAGCGGGAGAGGCCACAACAGTGAGAGGCCCGCGTACCGCAAAAAAAAAAAAAAAAAAAAAGTCTCCTGTGGCTTGTGAACATCTCTCATTTGGGTCTCCCTGCATTTGATGGAACATCTATCTGGTTCTTAAATGTGGTGCCAAGTGTAATATTTAATAAGGCTGGTAGAATTTTGCAGATTTTGACCTCATTGGAAATCTTGTTCACTTTGGAAAAAAAAAGGAGGGAGAGCATATTAAAATGCAGCATTAAGCCCATGACATTTTTGAGAGTAACATTTTCATTCTGAGATGGTTATTTTCTGCAGTAGCCACTGGAATGACCACAGGAAGTTCTCCCCTCACCAAGAGCTTCCTGTTATTCTGGATGTCCACCAGCAGGTTAAAATAATCAGGGTGGGGAAAAGTTATGGATGTTTATGCAATTCCCAGCTTGCTCCTAGAGCTTTCAACAGTTATGACCCTCTTGCCGTTCTTCGCCCTAGACCAGAGCTTCTCATTCAGGGGTGATTTTCTGCCCCAAGAGACATTTGGCAATGTCTGGAGACATTTTTGGTAGTCACACCTGAGTTGGTGGTGTGCTACTGGCATCTAGTGGGTAGAGGCCAGGGATACTGCTGAAAATCCTACAATGCACAGGTCTCCAACCCCACCCCCAGTTAGGAATTATTCGCCGAAAATATCAATAATGCTGAGGTTGAGAAACTCTGGTCTAGACTTTGAGGACTTGGAAAGACGGTGATGGTGAGGGCAGCCATTGGCAGTCTTTTAATGTGGTCCTGCTGTCTTTAGCCTCTGCTTTCAGTTCCTGCTCTGTGGAGGAGAGCGTGAGAGGAAATGATCATCATAGCTTCCATTTATTGAGTGACATGTACTAAGTGCTGGAATTATTTAATCTTCACAATTAGCCCTACTGACTACACACTCCTTGAGAGCAAGGCCCATCTCTGTTTATCTCATTACTGTACACATTATGTCTAGTACAGTGCCTGACACATGGCAGGCCCTCAATGTTTGGATAAATGGAGTAATTATATCTGATATAGATGTGAGGAAAATGAGGCCTAAAGAGTCCACACAACTAGTGTTAAGTAGCAGAGTCAGAACTTGAACTGAGCCTCATGTGACTCCAGCACCAAACCACTGAATTATATCCCTCACTTGCAGCACCAAAGAGGTTTTCTAGCTTCTAAAATCTCGAGGTTTTCTAGCCTTTTCCCGTCCTGAGGGAGGGGAAAGGAGTTTTAAAAAATAAGATTAAAAGAAAAAAAAAAAAAAAACACTACCTCTCTGTGAAAATTGAGGTGGAAGAAGGGCCTGATGGGAGCCCTCTCTGGCTCTGATAGGATCAACCCTTGTTCCTGAACAGGGATTTTTGGCTTTTCAAGTATTTATTCTGCACATGGGGCAACCAAGGCACACAAGTTACAGGAGAAAGTAGTAGTAGATAGAAAATTGGAGCGTGGCACTGCGGATCAAGCATGCTCCAGCTCCTAGGCGCCCGCCAGGAGTCACTGAGAAAAGGGCTCCTAGGGGGTAGACTCACAGTTCGCTCAAATCCTTCCCTCCGCGAAGCAAAGCCCAGAGAGCTTCTTAGTCTTTGCATCTGGGAGGTACAAGTTGAGCGGGACTACATCTCCCGGCGGCCATTGCGGAATTTGGCAAGGCGCAGGCGCACTGAAGCGGCGTGCGCACTACGACTCCCGGCGTGCAGTGGGCGGGGCGGGACTACATTTCCCAGGAGGCAGAGGAAGGGGCGGGAGGGGGCGGGCCGCGGCGCTGCTCCCGCCCCTCCCCCGTGCTCGCGCGGAGAGGTAAACAAACCCCGCGCCGGCTGTCTGCTGAGCCGCGGGGGCGGCGGGGCGGCGGGGCGGCGGGGAGCGTGCCGAGCCGCGGCGGGGCTGGCCCGCCCGCCGCCGCACATGTCCCGGGGCGGTGCCGGATTGTAGCCGCCTGAGGCGCCTCCTGTCGGCCGGGGAAGGGAGCGCGGAGAGCCCCCTGTCGCCGCCCGCGGTGCCCATGGAGCAGGTGCGGATGATCAACGTGCAGCGCCTGCTGGAGGCGGCCGAGTTTTTGGAGCGCCGCGACCGAGGTAACGGCTGGACGCCGCCGCCTCCTCCACCGCCTGAGCCCGCGCACTCCAGCTCCGCGCAGGGAGTGCGGTGCGGCGGGTGAGGGGTGCGTGTGTGAGGAGGGTGCGTGTGTGAAGAGGGGGTGCGTTGTGAGGAGGGTGCGTGTGTGAGGAGGGGGGTGCGTGTGTGAGGGGGTGCGTGTGTGAGGAGGGGTGCGAGTGTGAGGAGGGGGTTGCGTGTGTGAGGGGGGTGCGTGTGTGAGGAGGGGGTGCGTGTGTGAGGAGGGGGCTGCGTGTGTGAGGGGGTGCGTGTGTGAAGGGTGTTGCGTGTGTGAGGGGGTGCGTGTGTGAGGGGGTGCGTGTGTGAGGAGGGGGCTGCGTGTGAGGAGGGGGCTGCGTGTGAGGGGGGTGCGTGTGTGGGGAGGGGTGAGAGTGTGAGGAGGGGTGGGTGTATGAAGGGGGGTGCGTGTGGGGGGGTGCGTGTGAGAGAGGGTGGGCATGTGAGTGGAGGGGTGCATGAGGCAGCAGGTATGTGACGGGAGGAGTACCACTGGTGCGTGCGTGAGGGGGCACATGTGGGTGTGTGTATGTTAATGAAGGGGAGGAGACTGTCACCTGGGGGAGATGGAGAGAGGGGTCAGGCTGGACCTGGGAGCTGCCCTGAGTGGAGGTGGACCAGAGGAGAGGGAAGGAGGGTGTTGAGAGTGGAGGTGATCTGAGGACCTGGGAGGAAAGAGGATGCAAAGAACTGGAGGAAAGGGCTGGGAGCAGTGCAGGTAGGGGTGGGCGAGACAAGGCTGAGTGCAAAGAAAGGGAATGCCTGCTGAAGAGCAGGGCGGAGGAGGACAGACACTTGTGGCCAAGGGACCTCTTCGAATCTGAAGTGCGATGCGATGGAATCCCCTTAGGAATGGAGACTAAGGGAGATGTAAAGAGATTGGGGTATGAAGAGTACAGCCCCTGGAAATGGTGTTGAGAGAAAATGTCCTCCTAAGACTAGGTGATTGAATTATTTGAAGTACACAAAAACGTGGGGCTTAGAGAGACACCTTCTAGAAGGGGGATAGTTAAAGGAAAAGGGATTTTGAGGCAAGTGAAATAATTTAGGTGAATGTTAATTGGTCTCAGAAATGAAGGTGTTTGAGTCAAGAATTCTTGGAGAAAAGGATTTTGGAGAGGAGGGAGAAGTTCCTTGGTTTAGAGGAGGTGTTGGTACACCTTCCAGGGGCGAGTTGGGTCTGTATATAATGTCACAGGATTGATGACCAGGCAAGGACTGGGAATTTTATCTTCCAACCAGAAAGAGTGGAAAAAATTTACCTCTTTTTCTTCTCTTGTTTTCAGCAACCTGTTACTGCAAGGACCTGACATCTGTAGATCCATGAATTCGGGTATATTCCTCTTATCATATCTTTTTTTCTTGCCATTTCTTTAGAGTGTGAACATGGCTACGCCTCAGCATTCCCCTCCATGCCGAGCCCCCGGCTGCAGCATTCAAAGCCCCCACGGAGGTTGAGCCGGGCACAGAAACACAGCAGCGGGAGCAGCAACACCAGCACTGCCAACAGGTAGCAAGCTGGGGAGGTTTAGAAAAGGCAGCTGGAGGGAGGGAGCACATACTCAGGCAGAAGTGCTGGCCCAACTGACCTCAGTTCTCTAGTACCGAGTCTAGAGCAACACTGAACGGCCAAATGGGTGCCTTTCCCACCATCCCTCGGGATTTGGCCCTTTTAAAATAATAAAGCTTCGGAATCATAACCTACCTTTGTGTAGAAGGGAAGAAATAGAATCTGGAAAGACAAAGAAGTTCTTGCTGGGGATTATTAAGTGAAGATGTCTGTGACTGAGAGCGATAGTAAGTTCAGAGACTGGCAGCATGTGTCCATGCTTGCAGCCACATGCTAAATGCAATCTTGGGCCAGCTTTAAACTTGGATGATCCAAAAATTTTTAAAAATCAGAAATAGCTCAGGCAGGATATAAAACAGAATCAAGGGTTTTGTCAAAGGAATAAAAATATTTAGGTAGAGTAGGAAGTTAGTGGGCACAGTCTATTTTTTTGTTTGTTTAAGGATGATAAGATTGAATTGGGAGCTTTTAAAGGAAAAAAAAACGGAAAAGAAAGAAGGTGCTTATTCTTCAATCAAAACAGAAACTTAGAAAATGCTTACTTGGCTGTACTCAGACATAGTTGACTTATATTTTTTTTGAAAATTTTTGGTAGTGTCTGGCTGTCTCTTCAGTGTTTTTGTTCTAGAGGGTCAGTGAATTCTAAAGATTCATCTCATATGAAGTTTTCAAAAGTCCAGTCTTGAAAGAAAGTCAAAATCAACAGATGCTTGCCTTTTCCATTGATAAAAGGAATTAAATGAGATCTTTTTTTCCAAAGTTTGGTCTAGAGAACGTAAGCATTCATTTTGGAGGGACACAGAGCAATCTCTGGGTAACTAAGTTTGCCTGAAGACTTTGGAGAGCTCCAGACAGGAAACTGGGTAACACCTGGGGAGGTGGATTGGGGAGGGAGCAGGAGTAGGGGCTCTAACTCATTGATGCAGCAAACCTGAGGTTCCCGTATATAACAGAGCTCAAAATGGTGGATCTTCCCACTCTGGATTACTGAGGCACATCACTAGGATTCACTCTTCTTTCTTTGACTTATCTTCAAAGCTGTGTTTCCTTTATGGCTTCTTTTCTTCATTAAGACTACTCTGTGTATTTTAAACAATTTTAAAAATTATAACAATCATTAACCACAAGTGTAATATGCTGTATTTATGTTTATGTGTGGATCTAGAGCGTTTGTTGTGGTATGGTAGGTTTGGGATGAAAATACGTAGTATGATATGCAGCATTAAACAAAAAGTATACATAAGTTTTCTTGCCCCTCACAGTTTCTCTGGTTAAGGTATCGTCAATTAAAACCTGTATTGAGGAATTTATGAGTTTTCCAATCCACGTGTAGATTAAAAAAAAATTTATTTTTAACTTTGAGACATGGGAGAAATACCAGGTAGGAAACCAAACGTGGATTCTGCCATGCTGCAAGTATTTATTGTTTCCTACTTTCTAGAAATCAAGTATATGATCTCATTACATTTTTTCTCTGTCCTTTACTGTCGTCATAGTAAATTGAGGGATGAACTACGTACTCACCAAGGTCCCGCCTTCCCCTGAAGTTCTGTGACACTGATTTATTGACAGTTTTAGAAATCAGTTACTATATTGGTTATTCAGTACACCACCCCATCATTGCAAATGTGACATTTTTACTAACAACTCAAGGATTATAGAGGTATAAATAAGATGTGTATTTCTAGATTTTACCAGTTATGTTACAGGTCATTAATGTCTTTGTCATCTGTTGACTTATACTTTGCTTAGCTTGGGGTTTTGACTAAGTGATGTTTCTCTTTCATGCTAGTGTTCTTGTCAGGATTCTACTGTTGTGTGTGGGACTACATTGCTAATTACTGTGTATTTTAGCACAGCATGTCAGATAATTTGTAACACTACAAGTATGCCATGTTGTTCTTAGTACCCAAGGGAAAATAATTACATGTACATTGGACCACCTAAGACTAAGTAAAGTAATGTTTCATGGGAATATAAATAGTAAGAAAGAAAGAAAAAGAGAGAGAGAAAGAAAAAGAGATTTTAGGATATATTATCTCAAGGTCCACCCATGTGTGGGATTTAGGGTGGGGCCTTTAGATGAAAACTAGTATGTTAAAGTGGAACACTAGAAATGATTTCTCCTTACCATTTAAGATTTCTGCTTCATGGAGTAGGGAACCAGGGATCAAATTCTAATCCTGGGGTACTTGGGAGATAGTATTGTTGTTTCATTTGTAAGGGAGCACTGTAGACTCCCTGTTAACTTTAAGCCTATTACTGGATTTAATAAAGATTTTATTATACTGGTTGCATAAAGCAGAAAGAAAGAAAACGTGTAAAAATTTTCATTTATTAGTCATCTGAAACAAGGAAAGGAATAGAGTTGATGAGTATATGCGTCTTATTTTCCTGATCAAAAAGCTACCTATGTGGAAGTTGCTGTTCTTATGCGTCTTGAACATTGATCTCTTGTATGTCGTAAAGTGACATTTGTTCCCTGACATTGTAGCATCCTTAAGATATAATGTTGGTTGACTTTTTCCCCCCTAATATTCTCAGATATAATATGATATTCCTGATATAAATGTTACTTTATAAATTTATGCTGAGAGTTGGCTCATAATATTATAAATTCCTATTCCTCCTTTCTCCCAAGCGTTGAAACCTTACTTTCATAGAAGTAAAAAGGAGAGAAAATGAGTGATGTAATGTGAGTTTAAAAGCATGTACCTTGAAAATCCCAGTAATTTTATCATTTGGGATCCTTTTAACAATTAGGAGGTGGGATCTGTAATACATAATTATTTTTTAAATTCATGGTTGACTTTAGTCTTGGTTCATGGCCTTCTGGCACACTTATAAAAATCACCCCTGCTAAGATATTACTGCTATTAGAGAACTGGCTGCAATTGCTATCTGGCTTATTGAGTAGTATAGGATAAGTTCAAATTCCCAGCTTCTTTACTGTTTGGTCTCACAGCTGAAAAATATTAAGATCTGTCATCTTTAAAACTCTACTGACACTACTCTACATGGCTTCAGGGTAACACTGATTTCCTCCTAAATATCTCTTGAACCTGCCTTTTCTCTTAGCTTAACACTGATTTCCTCCTAAATATCTCTTGAACCTGCCTTTTCTCTTAGCTTAACACTGATTTCCTCCTAAATATCTCTTGAACCTGCCTTTTCTCTTACCCTCCTAATCCAAGATACTATCACTCCTCACCTGGACAGCTGTTGCGACCTCCTAACTGGTATCCCTGCAACCCCTCTTGTCCCAAATACAATTCTGATGAATTATCTTGGCTAGCCTTCCTTCAATTGCTTCAATAGACCATGTTTCTTCCTACCTCAGGGTCTTTGCACATCTGTTCTCTTCTGAGAATCATTTTTCTTCCCCTTTTGCCATGTTATCTCTATCTAATTACACTCTTACTTCAGCTCAATAATAACTTCTTCAGGGAAGCCTTTTCCTCATCTGCCAAACTAGAGCAGGTATTCACATACCTCATGGCATCCCTACTTTTCCTCCACTGTTTATCACAGTCTGTAGAAATGCAGTTCTCTGATTGATAAATTCATGTGTCACTTATTGGACTAAAAACTCCATGAAGGCAAGGATTGAATCTCTTCTTCTTAAAGATTTATCCCCAGTACCCGTCACAGCGCTCTGTACACAGTAGATGTTCCTGAAGAATGGAAGGTTTTCAAACTCCAGGTAGACTGTCCTAAACTGGAACTGAGTTTTTCTTTTGTGCCAAGTATCATATTAGACTCTGTAAGTAGAAATAATGGAAGAATGTGCAACTCCTGCTTTGGCAAACTCTGATTACTTTGTGTTCTGAAGGATATTAATGATAATACATCTGGAAAGGAAAACAATATATAGTATTTGAAGAATAAAAATCTTCAGATCGGGCTTCCCTGGTGGCGCATTGGTTGAGAGTCCGCCTGCCGATGCAGGGGACATGGGTTCGTGCCCCGGTCTGGGAAGATCCCACGTGCCGCGGAGCGGCTGGGCCTGTGAGCCATGGCCGCTGAGCCTGCGCGTCCGGAGCCTGTGCTCCGCAACGGGAGAGGCCACAACAGTGAGAGGCCCGCATAACGCAAAAAAAAAAAAAAAAAAAATCTTCAGATTGCCAGTTCTTTTAAACAAGTATGTTATAGTAGACTACAGAATGCTACAATTAATTTTAAAGACTACTATTGTCATCCTGTGTCATGAGAATTCAGTGATATCAGAACTCATATGCAAAGAACCAAAAGTCTGTCAAATATTGGCAGTAAATATTCGTATGAGCTTGTACCACGCATATAGTAATTGTATTATTTTAAGGTGATCTACAAAGTAGTAAGTACAGGCATACCTCATTTTCTTGCACTTCCCTCTATTGTGCGTCACAGACATTGTGTTTTTTACAAATTGAAGGTTTGTGGCAACCCTGCATTGTCAAGTGATGGTAAGCATTTTTTAACAATAAAATGTTTTTGAATTGAGGTATGTACTTTTTTTTTTTAGACATAATACTATTGCACATTTAATAGACTATAGTAGGGACTTCCCTGGTGGTCCAGTGGTAAAGAATCCGCCTTCCAATGCAGGGGACACGGGGTTGATCCCTGGTTGGGGAACTAAGATCCCACATGCCGTGGGGCAACTAAGCCCGTGTGCCACAACTACTGAGCTCGTGTGCTTCCACTAGAGAGCCCGCATGCTGCAAACTACAGAGCCCATGCACCCTGGAGCCCGAGCGCCACAACTAGAGAGAGAGAGAAAAAAAAACCAGCACATCACAACTAGAGAGAAGCCCGCGTGCTGAAACGAAAGATCTCGCATGCCTCAACAAATATCTGGTGTGCGGCAACTAAGACCCAATGCAGCCAAAAAAAAAAAAAAGACTATAGTATAACGTAAACATAACTTTTATGTGCACTGAGAAACCAAAAAATTTGTATGACTCACTTTATTGAGATATTCGCTTTATTGCAGTGGTCTGGAACCAAACCCATGATGTCTCTGAGGTATACCTGTACCAATTTACGGTTGAATTTCAAGTTGATGAAAAATGTCTTACATTTTTCAGCTGCAGTATTTCAGTACTATGTGCTAAGATTGATGACATAAAAAACAAAACAAAACAACTTTCCTTTTGCTTGTAAGGCTTTAGTTTAACTTTTCTTAAACTACAGAATGATGAAATATTTTAGTCTTATTTTAGAGGGAATGATGTTATATTTTCAGCTTTATATCCTTTTGTCTGTCTTCTTCATGGATTATTAGGGGTTTTTTTGCTTTGTTTTGCAGGAGCGGGGTGAATTCTTTTTCTAGTACAGTTGTAGAGGTTTATTTTCCCCCTAGTGGAAGTAATTTGAGATACATCTTCGGTTTTTATTCTTAAACATGTACTTATTTGTTCACGGAATAATAGAATGAAGACTTATTTTTATTTTTGTGAAATTTCTTATTTGTCTATATTTTTCAATTTTTCTATATTAAATAACTAGTTGCTGAGTCTTTGTCCAGTATAGAACTCCCAAAGTTTCAGGACAAAAGTGGAAATTAGTAGCAGTTAAACTCTTAATGATATTAGTGTTGTTCTTCAAGTACTTTCCAAATGTTGAGTGATGTGATCTGATGTGTTCTGTGATATTCTGTTTTTCACTAAAACCAAGTTTAAATGAAAAATTCTCAAGAATTATTTATATACCTCAACAAACTCAGATTTTCCATTAAATGCTTCATTGAAGCATAAGTTTGCTGTTGTTGGATTTCTTAAGAATATATCCCCCTGTGGAAGTATCGTTTGAAGGAGACTTGCATGATCATGGCTTGTAAGTTGGTAGGACAACTCCTTCTGTTCCTATTTGATGAGAGGCCTTTCGCCAGAATATTTATGTGATACTGTAATATAGGTCACCAATCATAGAAAGGGAATTGAGGATTTCATCTGGTACAGCTCTCTGCTTTATGAAGGTAAGATATTATCATATATTTTATGGTTAAAGCTCATGTGGCCTAGAGATGCTTAAGGGATTTTTGTCCAAGCCTTATAGCTATAAGTGATGGTTAAGTTTAATATCAGGCCAGATTTTAAGCAGTATATGCATAATTCTAACCAGGCAGGAATGTTAACCTGAAGAAAACTTTCTCTTCTAGTTTTTTCTTACAAATTAAACAGCATTGCCTCCTTTTGTATATATTGTAGCATGATTCTTTATCATTTCTTAGGTGAAGACCGTTTCCCCAATACTAACCTAATCAAAGAGGTTTTGTGGTGTGGTTTGACAAAATATGTATCCAGATCTCATTTCTGTTCAATAGTGCTAATGTAATTTAAGTATGCATATTTTTTTAGATTGTTTTTATTTTCATTTTGGCTTCTAACATTTTAAAACACTGGCAGACTTTTCTTCCCTGTGTGTGTGTGTGTGTACACATGTGTATACCATCTTCATTATCATCTAACACATGTTACCAAGTAAACATATAAATACATTATTTCAAACTATGATGAGCTTAATAGAGAAAAATAGAGGATCCTGTGAAGGCCATAATAGAGGACCTGATCAAGTTTGAAAGATGAAAGAAGGCATCTCAGGGTTGTGAACCTTTGCAATCCTGCTTTCACTTATCCTGAACATTTTTTCAAGTTTGTACACATCTGTTAAGTCGTTTTAAATTACAGCATGATATTCTACTTCATGTGTGTACCATAATTTGTTAAGCCAACCATCTGTTAATGACGTTTTTTAATTTTATTTATTTATTTATTTATTTGGCTGCACTGGGTCTTAGTTGCGGCACGCGGGCTCTTTCGTTGTGGTGGGCACACTCTTTGTTGCGGCACACAGGCTTCTCTTTAGTTGTGGCCCATGGGCTCCAGAGCGTGCGGGCTCAGTTGTTGTGGCATGCAGGCTTGGTTGCCCTGTGGCACGTGGGATCTTAGTTCCCCAACTAGGGATCAAACCCCTGTTCCCTGCACTGGAGGGCAGATTCTTAACCACTGGACCATCAGGGAAGTCCTTGTTAATGACATTTAAAATGTTAATTTTACATTACTTTTTCATGCCATGCAGGGCTACTATGAACATCTTTGTTCAGATACTTTTGTGTATTTGTCCACCTAGATCCTTAGGATAAACATGAAGAATTAGAATTGTTGGATCAAAGGGTAGAATCCATCTTCAGTAACACCTTGCATTTAATATGCTACTTGTGTGCAAAGCCCTTTAACATACATTATTATTTCTTTTGAATTTCAGAACATTTCTGTGAGGTGAAGTGGAATTTATTTCTCTATTTTTTTGATAAGGAAACTGGACTGGTATGCACAGTACAACTAGAAGATGAGAGAACTCCCTGCAATTTGTTTCTCTGGAATCAGCAAACAGTCCTTAGTAATAATTTATTTAAAAACTAAGACTCAGTGACAATAACCTGAAATTTATGTGTTTTACTGTTCTCCTTTTCTGCTCTGGGAAATGCCTGAAACGTGTGGTCTGCACCTGCTGTTTTAATGCCTTATCACCAGAGGTTTTTTTTTACCCTTTGCAATTTGCTTCCTTATTTGCTAGCTATTGGAACTGCTCTCTTAAAATAATTTGTAATCAAATTTATTGAACTTACACTATATATTATTGCTGAACATGCTTCCCTACCATAGAGGAGCTTGTGGTATATTTGGAAAAATAGTATATATAGTAAAAATGATAAATAATACAAATCAGCAAGATGTTATAGACAGGGCCATTTTTATTTATGTTGGATGATGGTACAGAGAGTAAATAGCTTAAATTTATAGAAAAAGGTTATTATGGAAATGCTATAGATTCACAATACATACTTGTTCATTGATTAAATTTAATGTGCATTCAAGGAGACATAGGGATTCCACAACATAGTATTAGAGAGAAATTCCTTATGTTTTATCTAAGTAATGAATTTCTTAGAAAATATTTGGTTTAGTAGATAATTTTGTTATTAATGTTACTGTATACATTTCAGGGGAAAGTGTTATGGATTTTCTTTTTATTTAGTTTTATGACATTGGATAAAAGGGTTTTCCATGTGGTATTTATTTCCTTGTCTTTGTTTATCATGGGAAATATTTTTGCTAGTCTTTTGAGAACACTATGTAAATACCATTTGTGGAGGCCACATGATGAGAGCTTTGAAGCCATTTGAAATGAGCATTTTTAAATTATAGAAGAATATAATCTTAGTCTTTAGTCAGTCATGTATTTTGATAAAGCAACTGATTCTCCTTTACTCTTATTTTGATTAATTAGACGGGGCAATTTAGGATTCTTTTTGAGGAACTATAAAGAACCTTTCCTCTCATGTAATAAAAGAGACTAGAGAGTAAAATGTGGTAAGTTTGCCTTGGTATTAGAAGAAGTAAATTTTCAGGTTTTTAATTTCGATCACCATAGTCCTGTGTGATAGTATATATCTTCTATAGGAACAACAGAACAAAAGTGATCTTTAGTCTCCACAAAAACTCTGGATAATGTATTGTCATTAATACTTAGTCTGTTGGATGGTTTTTTGTAGTCTTTGTTGGTAACAGTAAATGCACATAAGTTACAATTTAAAATTTAGATTTCTAGGCCTGGCTCTTAAGGTTTGGTGTGCTTAATTTTATCATTCTAACATGTTACCCAATCATTTGTCCTTTGGAAGGCAGGTTACATTCCTGGAAATAGCACTATTAGTCAAAAAGAAATATTTGAATCTCATTTTTGTATAGAATCATTGTTTATTGCTGGGTGGGGGGGGTTACCAAAAGCTCAGAGTCTAATATTTTAATGGAATTTATCACAAACACCATATTTAATCCACTGACTGTTTAAAGAAACACAATGATTTTTTTGTATAAAATTTAAACATGCTTAAGCGTGTAGAAATTAGTTTAAAAGAATTACATGGTGGTTATCTAACATTGTAAGAATATAGTGCCATAGTGTATGGCATATAGTTGTAATTTTCTTAGTAAGTCCTGCGTTATTTTTGCTGTTTTTGTTATTTTTACTTTTTGCAAAAATTGGATGATGGAATGTGAGCTACATGAGGGAAGAGACTTTGAAATTTTTAAGTACTTATATTCCCAGTGTAGACACTCAATAAATCCTTACTAAGTAAATGAATGGCTGAATACTTTGAGCATGATTATGTAGACCCGAAGGTACTTTTTATGAAATGTTGGTGTAGTTTTGAGAAGACTTTTAGAGAAACTTAGGCTTAATCGATTGTTTTGTATGAAACTGATCTAGGGATGTTTAATATCTTTATTCTCATCGTCAGTTTATTTGTAGCAGGTAAACTCATTGGAGACAAAGTTGTTTTTGTTTTTGTTTTGTTTTTTTTAGCATTTGAAGTTAAGACCCATATTATCAGAAATAGCTGAGTAACATGTTTCTTTTATTCTTTTAACAAACATTTTAAGTATCAGTAGGAATTTAATATTAATTTATTAAATATCAGTATGTGCTTCATACTGTTGGCCACAAATGTGTAAAATCATTTGGCTGTTAGTGGTAAAGTGTAACAAGTGTGAGGCACTGTCCTGTAAGATGAAGGTCTCTTATTCTACAGGAGTCCACAGGAAGACTTGAACATGCATGGTCATGGCATTATTCGTAATCACCGAAAGCTGGAAGCAATTGAAATGTCCATCAGCTAGTGAATGGATAAACAAAATATAGTATATTGTACAATGGAATACTACCCAGCGATAAAAAAGAAAAAATACTCATACATATGACAAAATGGATGAACCACAAAAAACTTATGTAAACAAAGTCAGATACATAAGAGTACATATTGCATAATTCCATTATATGAAATTTATATTTATAAGGCAAAACTGTAGAGATAGAAAGCAGATCAGCGGTGGGTGAGGGGACAGAGTGCAGATTCACTGCAAATGGACATGAGGGGACTTTTGGGGTGATAGAAGTGTTCTAAAAGTGGAATGTGGTAATGGTTACACAAATACGTAAATTTACAAAAGCTCATTGAATTGTACACTTAAAATGGGTGAATTTTATAGTATGTATCAATAAAACTTAAAAAAAAGATTGCCTGTCTTATTGCAGTAAGATAATGAAGGGTCTTGAACATATGACAAATGCTAAAAAGAACTAAAGGTAGAATGAATGAATGAATATTAAGCAATGTTTCCTTTATTGTTTTCTTCCAGTTTTATTGAGATATAATTGACATACAGCACTATATAAATTTAAGGTGTATAGCATAATGACTTACATACATCATGAAGTTATTATCACAGTAAGTTTAGGGCACATCCATCATCTCATACAGATACAAAATAAAAGAAAAAGAAAAAAATGTTTTTCCTTGTGATGAGAATTCTTAGTATTTACTGTCTTAACAACTTTCACATATTACAAACAGCAGTGTTAATATATTAATCATATTGTACATTACATCCCTGGTACTTATGTATCTGATAACTGGAAATTTAAACACTTTGACTGCCTTCATCCACTTACCCCTCCCGTCACCCCCGGCCTCTGATAACCACAAATCTGATCTCTTTTTCTATGAGTTTGATTGTTTTTGAAGTATAACTGACCAACAACACTATGTTAGTTCCCAGTGTACAACATAGTGGTTTGTTATTTCTATTCATTACAAAATGATCACCACAGCAATGATTCCTTTATTTTATTTATTTTTATTTATTTATTTATTTATTTTTGCGGTATGCGGGCCTCTCACTGCTGTGGCCTCCCCCGTTGCGGAGCACAGGCTCCGGACACGCAGGCTCCGGACACGCAGGCTCAGCGGCCATGGCTCACGGGCCCAGCCGCTCCACGGCATATGGGATCCTCCCAGACCGGGGCACGAACCCGTATCCCCTGCATCGGCAGGCGGACTCTCAACCACTTGCGCCACCAGGGAGGCCCAATGATTCCTTTAAAACTTGAAATAAACCAATAAGGCGTAGTGAGTGTAGTCAGTTGGAAGAAGGCACCTCCACTCTCCTGCAGCAACCAGAACAAGGAAAATTCAGCTATCCTGCCAACCTCTCCTCCCTTACTCCCTTTGAGAATCACTTTTCTATGTGATATATTTCCCATAGACAGGAGGATTCTTTGAAATAGATATATGTATAACATCTGTGTCTGCTTCTAGTACTATAGTGAGGAATGGAGTATAGTAACAATGAAAATTGGGATCTATGGTCTTTCTATTATGAGTAGTGCTATTAATTATGGTACCATTTGGGGTTTTTTTTCCTCCAACAAATATCTACTGAATGTTTATTTCATGCCTGACTCCTTCCTGAAATACTGAATTACAATTTGGAAGTCCAGTGATTTAGGAAATCACTGATATTTTTTCCATTTTTAAAGATTTTTAGAATGTTGCTCTGTAATAGAATCAAATAATGAAGCAGTCTAGGTAATTAGTGGTTTGTCTTTTTAAATGCCTTGTTTTAACTTTTGAAAATTTGTTTAAGAGCAGTCATTTTAATCTTGAAAATTCTCTGTAGTTCCCAATATTGCTTTTACCTAAGAAGTGATTATTCACAAATATTGTAAAACTTTAGTATGTATTTAGATGCGTCTTAATTTCTGGCACTAAGATAAAAGTTAGTTAATACTAAATGGCTTACAAATTAAAATAACATTCCTCTGCCTCATCTATCCCCATCCAATTTCTGCTTCCTAGAGGCTACAACTTGCAGTAATTTAACAGTTTCTTCTACTGTTTGCTCTCATATTTCTAAATTAGGAATTTATCCTGCTTGTTATCTGTTGACTTCCTGTTATGAAGATGAAGATTTGACTGTCTATACTCTTGACTGGCAGCAGATTAATCATATGCCAGATATGAAAAAAAATTAAGTAGATGAAAGAACAGATATTCCCCAAAGCGCTTAAATTATGCACTTTCTAGTAATTTGTATTATTAGTCTTCTAGAATAAGGAATTGATGTTTTAGTCTCATTCCTGAGCACTTTATGGTAGATTAGAGTATTGCCTCAATTGTAGGATGAGGTTTATAACTTAAAAAAAAAAGTTTTGATGCAGTGTAATTTCTATACAATAAAATTCCTCAATTTTTAGTGTATGAGTCAGTGACTAGACGTGTATACAGTCATGCAACCCCCAACACAATTATGATACAGAACTTTTTTTATCTCAAAATATTATTACCTCATGCCTCTATAGTCAGTTTCTTATCTCCACCTTCTGATCTGTTTTGTCACTACAGTTTTGCCATTTCTGGAATTTCATATAAATGGAATCATGTATATACTATTCTGTGTCTGACTTCTTTCACTTAGCATAATGTTGTTTGAAATTCATTCATGTTTTCCTATGAGTCAGTAGCTAAGTCCTTTATATTGCTGAGTCCATTGTATGAATATGCCACAGTTTGTTTATTCATTTACCAGTTGATAGACATTAGGTTGTGTATAGTTTCTAGCTATTATAAGTAAAGATGCTACATACTTTTATGAACAGGTCTTTCTGTGGACATATGTTTTCATTTTTCTTAGCTACGTAGGAGTAGAATTCTGGGTCATATAGTAAGTGTGTATATAACTTTATAAAGAAACTACGAAACCATTCTCCAAAGTGGCTGTACCATTTTACATCCTGACTAGCAGTGTAGGGTACTTCCAGTAACTCCAGATCCTGGATAGCACTTAGTATTGTCAGTCTTTTAAATTTTAGCCATTCTAGTGGGTGTGTCGTAGTATCTCACTGTGTTTTATTTTGCATTTTCCTAGTGATTTTGAATATCTTATTGTGTGTTTGTTTGCCATTGATATATCTTCTTTGGTGAAGGGTCTGTGTCTTTTGCTTTTTATTTTATTTAGTTGTTTTCTTATTGACTTGTAAGAGTTCTTTGTAAATTCTGGATACAAGTTCTTTGTTACATATGTGGTTTACAAATGTTTTCTCCTCAGTGGTATGCCTTTGTCATCTTCTTAACAGTGTCTTTTGAAAAACAAAAGTTTTAAATTTTGAGGAAGTCCAGTTTACATGTTTATCTTTCATGGTTCATGCTTCTTTTCTTTTTGAATTTTTGAATTTTATTTATTTTTTATACAGCAGGTTCTTATCAGTTATCCATTTTATACATATTAGTATATACATGTCAATCTCAATCTCCCAATTCATCCCACCACCACCCCCCATGCCACTTTCCCCGCTTTGTGTCCATATGTTTGTTCTCTACATCTGTGTCTCTATTTCTGCCCTGAAAACTGGTTCATCTGTACCATTTTTCTAGGTTCCACATATATGTGTTAATATACGATATTTGTTTTTCTTTTTCTGCCTTACTTCACTCTGTATGACAGCCTCTAGATCCATCCATGTCTCTACAAATGACCCAATTTCGTTCCTTCTTATGGCTGCGTAGTATTCCATTGTATATATATATACCACATCTTCTTTATCCATTCGTCTGTCGATGGGCATTTAGGTTGCTTCCATGACTGGCTGTTGTAAATACAGCTGCAATGAACATTGGAGTGCATGTGTCTTTTTGAATTATGGTTTTCTCTGGGTATATGCCCAGTAGTGGGATTGCTGGGTCATATGGTAGTTATATTTTTAGTTTTTTAAGGAAACTCCATACAGTTCTCCATAGTGACTGTATCCATTTACATTCCCACCAACAGTGCAAGAGGGTTCCCTTTTCTCCACACCCTCTCCAGCATTTGTTGTTTGTAGATTTTCTGATGATGCCCATTCTAACTGGTGTTAGGTGATACCTCATTGTAGTTTTGATTTGCATTTCTCTAATGATTAGCGATGTTGAGCAGGTTTTCATGTGCTTCTTGGCCATCTGTATGTTTTCTTTGGAGAAATGTCTATTTAGGTCTTCTGCCTATTTTTGGATTGCGTTGTTTGTTTTTTTAATATTGAGCTGCATGAGCCATTTGTATATTTTGGAGATTAATCCTTTGTCTGTTGATTCGTTTGAAAATATTTTCTCCCATTCTGAGGGTTGTCTTTTCATCTTGTTTATAATTTCCTTTGCTTTGCAAAAGCTTTTACGTTTCACTAGGTCCCATTTGTTTATTTTTGTTTTTATTTCCATTACTCTAGGAGGTGGATCAAAAAAGATCTTGCTGCGATTTATGTCAAAGAGTGTTCTTCCTATGTTTTCCTCTAAGAGTTTTATAGTGTCCAGTCTTACATGTAGGTGTCTAATCCATTTTGAGTTTATTTTTGTGTATGGTGTTAGGGAGTGTTCTAATTTCATTCTTTTACATGTAGCTGTCCAGTTTTCCCAGCACCACTTATTGAAGATACTGTCTTTTCTCCACTGTATATCCTTGCCTCCTTTGTCATAGATTAGTTGACGATAAGTACGTGGGTTTATCTCTGGGCTTTCTATCCTGTTCCATTGATCTATGTTTCTGTTTTTGTTCAAGTACCGTATTTTCTTGATAACTGTACCTTTGTAGTATAGTCTGAAGTCAGGGAATCTGATTCCTCCAGCTCCGTTTTTTTCCCTCAAGACTGCTTTGACTATTTGGGGTCTTTTGTGTCTCCATACAAATTTTAAGATTTTTTGTTCTAGTTCTGTAAAAAATGCCATTGGTAATTTGATAAGGATTGCATTGAATCTGTCGATTGCTTTGGGTAGTATCGTCATTTTCACAATATTGATTCTTCCAATCCAAGAACGTGGTATATCTCTCCATCTGTTTGTATCATCTTTAATTTCTTTCATCAGTGTCTTAGCGTTTTCTGCATACAGGTCTTTTGTCTCCATAGGTAGATTTATTCCTAGGTATTTTATTCTTTTTGTTGCAGTGGTAAATGGGAGTGTTTCCTTAATTTCTCTTTCAGACTTTTCATCATTAGTGTATAGGAATGCAAGAGATTTCTGTGCATTAATTTTGTATCCTGCAACTTTACCAAAGTCATTGATTAGCTCTAATAGTTTTCTGGTGGCATCTTTGGGATTCTCTATGTATAGTATGTCATCTGCAAACAGTGACAGTTTTACTTCTTTTCCAATTTGTATTCCTTTTATTTCTTTTTCTTCTCTGATTGCCGTGGCTAGGACTTCCAAAACTATGTTGAATAATAGTGGTGAGAGTGGACATCCTTGTCTTGTTACTGATCTTAGAGGAAATGCTTTCAGTTTTTCACCACTGAGAATGATGTTTGCTGTGAGTTTATCATATATGGCCTTTATTATGTTGAGGTGGGTTCCCTCTATGCCCACTTTCTGGAGAGTATTTTATCATGAATGGGTGTTGAATTTTGTCAAAACCTTTTTCTGCATCTATTGAGATGATCATAGGGTTTTTCTTCTTCAATTTGTTAATATGGTGTATCACATTGATTGATTTGCGTATATTGAAGAATCCTTGCATCCCTGGGATAAATCCCACTTGATCATGGTGTATGATCCTTTTAATGTGTTGTTGGATTCTGTTTGCTAGTATTTTGTTGAGGATTTTTCCATCCATATTCATCAGTGATATTGGTCTGTAATTTTCATTTTTTGTAGTATTTTTGTCTGGTTTTGGTATCAGGGTGATGGTGGCCTCATAGAATGAGTTGGGAATGTTCCTTCCTCTGCAATTTTTTGGAAGAGTTTGAGAAGCATGGGCGTTAGCTCTTCTCTGAATGTTTGATAGAATTCACCTGTGAAGCCATCTGCTCCTGGACTTTGTTTGTTGGAAGATTTTTAATCACAGTTTCAATTTCATTACTTGTGATTGGTCTGTTCATATTTTCTGTTTCTTCCTGGTTCAGTCTTGGAAGGTTATACCTTCCTAAGAATTTGTTCATTTCTTCCAGGTTGTCCATTCTATTGGCATAGAGTTGCTTGTAGTAGTCTCTTAGGATGCTTTGTATTTTTGTGGTGTCTGTGGCAACTTCTCCTTTTTCATTTCTAATTTTATTGATTTGAGTCCTCTCCCTCCTTTTCTTGATGAGTCTGGCTAATGGTTTATCAATTTTGTTATCTTCTCAAAGAACCAGCTTTTAATTTTATTGATCTTTGCTATTGTTTTCTTTGTTTCTATTTCATTTATTTCTGTTCTGATCTTTATGATTTCTTTCCTTCTACTAACTGTGGATTTTGTTTGTTCTTCTTTCTCTAGTTCCTTTAAGTGTGAGGTTAGATTGTTTATTTGAGATCTTTCTTGTCTCTTGACATTGGCTTGTATTGCTATAAACTTCCCTCTTAGAACTGCTTTTACTGCATCCCATTGGTTTTGGATCATTGTGTTTTCGTTGTTAATTTGTTTCTAGGTGTTTTTTGATTTCCTCTTTGATTTCTTCAGTGATCTCTTTGTTATTTAGTAACATCTTGTTTAGCCTCCATGTATTTTTTGTTTTTTTTCCATTTTTTTTCCATGTAATTGATTTCTAATCTCATAGCATTATGGTCAGAAAAGATGCTTGATATGATTTCAGTTTTCTTAAATTTACTGAGGCTTGATTTGTGACCCACGATGTGATCTATCCTGGAGAATGTTCCATGCGCACTTGAGAAGAAAGTGTTATCTGCTGTTTTTGGATGGAATGTCCTATAAATATCAATTAAATCTATGTGGTC
This sequence comes from Mesoplodon densirostris, assembly GCF_025265405.1. Lineage (NCBI taxonomy): Eukaryota > Metazoa > Chordata > Mammalia > Artiodactyla > Ziphiidae > Mesoplodon > Mesoplodon densirostris. The sequence continues at coordinate 20,666,259 of NC_082661.1, read as the reverse complement.
TGTTGTATCATTTAAAGCTTGTGTTTCCTTAGTAATTTTCTGTTTGGATGATCTGTCCATTGGTGTAAGTGAGGTGTTAAAGTCCCCCACTATTATTGTGTTACTGTCTATTTCCTCTTTTATAGCTTTTAGCAGTTGCCTTATGTATTGAGGTGCTCCTGTGTTGAGAGCATATATATTTATAATTGTTATATCTTCCTCTTGGATTGATCCCTTGGTCATTATGTAGTGTCCTTCCTTGTCTCTTGTAATGTTCTTTATTTTAAAATCTATTTTATCTGATATGAGTACTGCTACACCAGCTTTCTTTTGATTTCCATTTGCATGGAATATCTTTTTCCATCCCCTCACTTTCAGTCTGTATGTGTCCCTAGGTCTGAAGTGGGTCTCTTGTAGACAGCATATATACGGGTCTTGTTTTTGTATCCATTCATCGAGCCTGTGTCTTTTGGTTGGAGCATTTAATCCATTCACGTTTAAAGTAATTATCGATATGTATGTTCCTGTTACCATTTTCATAATTGTTTTGGGTTTGTTTTTGTAGGTCCTTTTCTTCTCGTGTGTGTCCCACTTAGAGAAGTTCCTTTAGCATTTGTTGTAAAGCTGATTTGGTGGTGCTGAATTCTCTTAGCTTTTGCCTGTCTGTAAAGCTTTTGATTTCTCCATCAAATCTGAATGAGATCCTTGCAGGGTAGAGTAATCTTAGTTGTAGGTTCTTCCCTTCATCACTTTAAATATGTCATTCCACTCCCTTCTGGCTCCTAGAGTTTCTGCTGAGAAATCAGCTGTTAACCTTATGGGAGTTCTCTTGTATGTTTTTTGTCATTTTTCCCTTGCTGCTTTCAATAATTTTTCTTTGTCTTTAATTTTTGCCAGTTTGATTACTGTGTGTCTCGGCGTGTTCCTCCTTGGGTTTATCTTGTATGGGACTCTCTGCACTTCCTGGACTTGGGTGGCTATTTCCTTTCCCATGTTAGGCATGTTTTTGACTATAATCTCTTCAAATATTTTCTCTGGTCCTTCCTCTCTCTCTCTTCTGCTTCTGGGACCCCGATAATGCAAATGTTGTTATGTTTCATGTTGTCCCAGAGGTCTCTTAGGCTGTCTTCATTTCTTTTCATTCTTTTTTCTTTATTCTGTTCCACAGCAGTGAATTCCACCATTCTGTCTTCCAGGTCACTTATCCATTGGTCTGCCTCAGTTATTCTGCTATTGATTCCTTCTAGTGTAGTTTTCATTTCAGTTATTGTATTATTCATCTCTGTTTGTTTGTTCTTTAGTTCTTGCAGGAGTTTGTTAAACATTTCTGCATCTTCTTGATCTTTGCCTCCATTCTTTTTCTGAGGTCCTGGATCATCTTCACTATCATTATTCTGAATTCTTTTTCTGGAAGGTTGCCTATCTCCGCTTCATTTAGTTGTTTTTCAGGGGTTTTATCTTGTTCCTTCATTGGTACATAATCCTCTGCCTTTTCATCTTGTCTGTCTTTCTGTGAATGTGGTTTTTGTTCCACAGGCTGCAGGATTGTAGTTCTTCTTGCTTCTGCTGTCTGCCCTCTGGTGGATGAGGTTATTTAAGAGGCTTGAGCAAGTTTCTTGATGGGAGGGACTGATGGTGGGTAGAGCTGGCTGTTGCTCTAGTGGGCAGAGCTCAATAAAACTTTAATCCACTTTTCTGCTGATGGGTTGTGCTGGGTTCCCTCCCTGTTGGTTGTTTGGCCTGAGGCTACCCAACATTGAAGCCTACCTGGCACTTTCGTGGGGCTAATGGCGGACTTTGGGAGGGCTCAAGGAGTACTTCCCCGAACTTCTGCTGCCAGTGTTCTTGTCCTCATGGTGAGACACAGCCACCCCATGCCTCTACAGGAGACCCTCCAACACTAGCAGGTAGGTCTGGTTCAGTCTCCTACGGGGTCACTGCTCCTTCCCCTTGGTCCTGATGCGCACACTACTTTGTGTGTGTCCTCCAAGAGTGGAGTCTCTGTTTCCCCCAGTCCTGTCAAAGTCCTGCAATCAAATCCCGCTAACCTTCGAAGTCTGATTCTCTAGGAATTCCTGCTCCCATTGCCGGACCCCCAGGCTGGAAAGCCTGATGTGGGGCTCAGAACCTTCACTCCAGTGGGTGGACTTCTGTGGTATAAGTGTTCTCCAGTTTGTGAGTCACCCACCCAGCAGTTATGGGATTTGATTTTATTGTGATTGTGTCCCTCCTACCGTCTCATTGTGGCTTCTCCTTTGTTTTTTGATGTGAGGTATCTTTTTTGGTGAGTTCCAGTGTCTTCCTGTTGATGATTGTTCAGCAGTTAGTTGTGATTCTGGTGCTCTCGCAAGAGAGAGTGAGCGCACTGTCCTTTTACTCGCCATCTTAAACCAATCTCTCTGGTTCATGCTTCTTATGTCCTAAGAAATATTTGCATAATCCAAGATCACAAAATTTTCTCTTAAGTTTTCTTTTAGATCTGAGATTCATTTAGAGTTAATTTTTGTAGAAGGTGTGAGGTAACGGTTGAAGTTCACTTTTTGGCAAATGGACCTCCAGTTGTTTCAGTATCATTTATTGAAAAGACATTTCTACATTGAGTTGCCTTGGCATCTTTGTAAAAAATGAAAGGACCATGTATATATGAATCTATTTGTGAACTCTCTATTCTGCTCCATTGATCTAAATATTTATCTTTACTACAATACCACACGGTCTTAATTACTGCAGTTTTTCTAGTAAGTCATGAAATAAGGTAGCGTAAGCCTTCCAAATTGGTTCATCTTTTTCAAAAGTTCCTTTGACTATTCTAGGTCTTTTGCATTCTCACATATGTTATTGAAGCTGCTTGTCACTTTCCACAACAAAGCCTACTAGAGCTTTGATTGTGATTGCATTGAATCTGTAGATTAATTTGGGGGAGACTTGACACATCTGAACAACATTGAATCTTTTGATGCATGAACATCGTATATCTCCCCATTCATTCAATTATTTAGATGTTTTTAAAATTCAGCAGTATTTTGTAGTTTTTCAGAGTGTGGGTAATGTGCATACTTTTTTAAATTAGTTAATGTTTGTTAAAGTAGTTAATATTCTTTGATGCTATTGTATATGGCAATTGAATTTGGTATATTGACCTTGTAAACCTACTTCGCTAAACTCACTTATTAGCTCTAGTAATTTGTATATTCTTCAGGATTTTCTAAATAGACACTAAATGATGTTGTTTACGTTAAAGATATTTTTACTTTTTCCTTGCCTTTCTGTATGATATTTATTTTTCTTGCCTAGTTTCATTGTCTAGGACCTCTAGTACAGTGGCTGAATAGAAGCTGATGAGAGTGAACATCCTTGCCTTGCTTCTGATATTGGGAAAACATATATTCTTTCACCACTGATATGACAGCTGTAGATTTTTTTGTAGATGCCTTTTAACAAGTTGAGGAAATTCCTTTATTTCCTAATCTGCTGAAAGTTTTTATCATGAATGGATGCATGAATTTTGTCAAATGCTTTTTCTACATCTATTGAGATTATACTGTGGTTTTTATTTTTTATTATGTTAATATGGTTAATTGCACTGATTCATTTTTTTGAACCTTAAACTAATCTTGCATTCCTGGAATAAACCCTAGTTGGTCATGGTGTATTTTGCAATACTCACACTAACATCTTTAGTTAGCACAGACTCCACAAGTTTAAGGGTGCAGTCCCCAACATGACTGCCCTCACTACAGTTGCCAGATGCAAGTTTAAGAGTCCCCAGGCCACCCACATTTATGACCAACTGACTACAAATTTAGGTGTTCCCACAATCCCCTCAGGTTCAGTAGTTCACTAGAACTACTCATGAAACTCAGGAAAGTGCTATACTTATGATTACAAGTTTTATTATAAATAATACAAATAAAGACCAGCCAAATGAAGAGATGCATAGGGTGAGGTCCGGGAGAATCCTGGGCATGGAGCTTCTGTGTCCTCTACATGTAGTATCAGGATGCATTACCCTGCTGGCAGATTGATGTGTTCACCAACCAGGAAGCTCACCTGAACCTTGGATTCTAGAGTTTTTATTTCTGTATCATTATGTAGTCACAGTTGATTGAATCATTCACCATGTGATTGAACTCTCTAGTGACCCTCCTCTCCCCAGAGGTTGGCTGATATCAGTTGCTCAAAGCCTGAATCCTCTAATTACATGGCTGGTCTTTCTGGCATGACCAGTCCAATTTAAGTTATCTCCCTAGCATAAACTCAAGAGTGGTCCAGGAGCCCACCATGAATAACAGAGACACTCCTATAACTGAGGAAATTCCAAGGTTTCTGAAGCTCTGTCCCAGGAAATTGGGACAAAGACCAGACAAGTTTTTTATTGTAAACTGATAGTTTCTATACATTTGCTAATATTTTCTCAAGAATTTTTGTGTCTGTGTTCTTGAGGGAATGGTAGTCTGTGGTTTTGTTTTGTTTTGTTTTTCAATGTAAGTTCTTTGTCAGGTTTTGGTATCAGGGTAATACTGCCCTCAAAATGAATTGGGAAATATTCCCATTTCCTTTATCTTTTGAAATATGTTCTGTAGAATTAGTATTATTTATTCCCTAAATGCTTGGTAAAATTTGCCAATAAATACTTCTGGGCCTGGAGTTTTTTTTGTGGGCAGGTTGTTTTTCTGTTGTTGTTGTTGTTGTTCTCGCTAATTTTTTCCTTGCTCTTATGGTACCATTACTTTTTTTTTTAACATCTTTATTGGAGTATAATTGCTTTACAACGGTGTGTTAGTTTCTGCTTTATAACAAAGTGAATCAGTTATACATATACATGTGTTCCCTTATCTCTTCCCTCCTGCGTCTCCCTCCCTCCCACCCTCCCTATCCCACCCCTCTAGGCGGTCACACACCACTTAGCTGATCTCCCTGTGCTATGCGGCTGCTTCCCACTAGCTATCTGTTTTATGTTTGGTAGTGTATATATGTCCATGCCACTCTCTCACCTCGTCACAGCCTACACCTCCCCCTCCCCATATCTTCAAGTCCATGCTCTAGTAGGTCTGTGTCTTTATTCCTGTCTTACCCCTAGGTTCTTCATGACATTTTTTTCCCTTAAATTCCATATATATGTGTTAGCATATGGTATTTGTCTTTCTCTTTCTGACTTACTTTACTCTGTATGACAGACTCTAGGTCAATCCACCTCATTACAAATAGCTCAATTTCGTTTCTTTTTATGGCTGAGTAATATTCCATTGTATATATGTGCCACATCTTCTTTATCCATTCATCTGATGATGGACACTTAGGTTGTTTCCATCTCCAGGCTATTGTAAATAGAGCTGCAATGAACATTTTGGTACATGACTCTTTTTGAATTATGGTTTTCTCAGGGTATATAACCAGTAGTGGGATTGCTGGGTCATATGGTAGTTCTATTTGTAGTTTTTTAAGGAACGTCCATACTGTTCTCCATAGTGGTTGTATCAATTTACATTCCCACCAACAGTGCAGGAGTGTTCCCTTTTCTCCACACCCTCTCCAGCATTTATTGTTTCTAGATTTTTTGATGATGGCCATTCTGACTGGTGTGAGATGATATCTCATTGTGGTTTTGATTTGCATTTCTCTAATGATTAATGATGTTGAGCATTCTTTCATGTGTTTGTTGGCAATCTGTATATCTTCTTTGGAGAAATGTCTATTTAGGTCTTCTGTTTGTGGGCAGGTTTTTGATTATGAATTCAATTTCCATAATAGATGCAAGGCTGACACTAACTCTCTATTTCTTCTTGAGTTAGTTTTGATCATTTGTATCTTTCAAGAAATTTGTCCATTTCATCTACATGTTGAACTTATTGGCATAAAGCTGTTCATAATATTCTCTTATCATCCTTTTAATGTGTGTAGTATCTGTAGTGATGTGCTGTCTTTTATCCCTGATATTAGTTACTTTTTTTGTGTTGGTAATTTCTGCCTTTTTTCTTCATCAGTTTTAGAAAAGTTTATCAGTTTTACTGTTTTTTGTTTTGTTTTTTTTTTTTTGGCGGTATGCGGGTCTCTCACTGTTGTGGCCTCTCCCGTTGCGGAGCACAGGCTCTGGACGCGCAGGCTCAGCGGCCATGGCTCACGGGCCCAGCCGCTCCACGGCATGTGGGCTCTTCCCGGACTGGGGCACGAACCCGTGTCCCCTGCATCAGCAGGTGGACTCTCAACCACTGCGCCACCAGGGAAACCCTACTGTTTTTTTCTTAAGTCAACTTTTGGTTTTACTGATACTCTCTGTTGTTTCCTGTCTTCTATTTTGTTTATTCCTGTTCTTGGCTTTATTATTTCTTCCTCTACTTCAGAGTTTCTCAACCCCAGCACTATTGACATTTTCTGCCAGATAATTCTGTTTTGAGCATTATTGGATGTTTCGCAGCATCCCTGGCCTCTCCTCACAAAATACCAGTAGCGTCTCCCTGGTGTGATAACCAAAAATGTCTACAGATGTGGCCAAATATCTTCTGGTGGGAAAAATAGCCCACACGGTTGAGATCCATTGCTCACCTTCTTTTGGTTTTGTTTGCTTTTTTTTCTACCTTCTAAAGGTGGAAGGCATTGATTTTGGACTCCATCACTGCCCCCCACCCCAACATAAGGATTTAAAGCTAGAAACATTTTTCTCTAAACACTGCTTTAGCTGCATGCCACAAATTTTGAAATGTTGTATTTCTTTATCATCCAGCTGAAGATACTTTGTTTTCTTTGTGATTCATTCTTTAACCTGTGACTTCTTACTTCCTTTTCTATTTCATTGGGCTTAATTTGCTCTTCTTCTTGTAGCTTCTCAAGGTGAAAGTTAGACCATAACTTTTTAACCTTTCTTTTTTATACTAATAGAAGAATTTAAAGCTAAACATTTCTAAGTACTGCTTTAGATACATCCAACAAATTTTGACATGTTGTGTTTTCATTATCATTCAGTTCAGAATATTTTCTAATTTCTCTGTCACTTCTTCTTTGATTTGTCACTTATTTTCCAAATATTGCTATTTTCCTAGTTATCTTATTGTTACTGATTTCTAATTCCATTGTGCTTAGAGAACTTACTCTGTATGATTTTAGTACTTAAATTTATTGAAAATTATGCTTTACAAAGTGCATAACTTAGGGACATTTATGTAATATATCAAAAGATTTACCAGAGACAAATTAGAGCGTTTGCTGTATTTGAAATAAGAATTGATTTTTACTGAATTTGATTCATGTGTAATTTTTTCATTTTTTGTTTATTGAAAATTTACATACAGAAAAGTGTATAAATCCTAAGTGTATAGCTCAATGAATTTTCACAAAGGTGAAGAAATAAAATATTATAGACTTACTGTCAACCCTACCTGAGATAAGCACAATCTTCTTTTGATACCATTGGTTTTGCCAGTTTTTAACTTTATATGAATGGGGTTATGCAGTGTGTATTTTTGTGTCTGCCTTTTTTCATTCAGCACTATGTTGAAATTTTGAAAATTCATCCATGTTATTGCATAATAGTTCATTCTCAGTGCTCTATAGTATTACATTATATCAATATGAATGTTCCATAATTTATTCATCCATTCTACTATTGATGGACATTTGAGTTTCCAGTTTTGGGCTAGTATGAAAATAATGTGTATTCTCTTGTATGTCCTTTGATGAGCATATTTATGTATATTAGTTTGGTGTATGCCTCTGAGGGGAAATGCTGAGTCATAAGGTATGCATATATTCAGCTTTGATAGTAAGTTTTAAGAAGAACTTATTAATTGTAGTTATTGTTATGCATCCTGTTTAGACACTTGCTTTTTTGTGGTCTTAGTTATTGTGGTGGGGTTTTTTTGTTATTGTTATGGAAGAAGTAGTACGTTTCTTATGAGGCATTTTCCCTAAAAGTGTGCAGTATTCAAGTTTTACTGTCTTTAATGTTTTTTTAAAAATATGTACTTGTGATAGAAATAAATGTACAAAACTACTTCTTTGAAAGAATTACTTTCTTGAAATAGGCATGATTTTCTTTTATTACAGTGTTCTTCAAACTTTATTGACCACTTTATTATATACCACTAGCAGCAAAAAAATTCTGTATACCTAATATATTTGTATGTGTTGATAATTGTATACATGTATTACTGTACTAATATTTTATAAATACAGAATAAAGTTTAAGAAGAAGAAGAAACATAAATAGAAGTTTCACTATTCAGCCAATTATTTTTCAACCCCCTTTAGGTATATACTTCAGAGACCCCCTGCTCTAATAAAGCTGAAGTTTAAGCTTTAGGATACAGTTAGAAAATATTCATTTAGCGTCATAGAATGTGTTCTTTTCATTGTGCAGAGGACAACATCCATTAGGCACTTTAGGATTAGAAAATAAGTGAAATGAAAATGTTAACAAATTAGGGGTTGGCTCATTAATCCAACAAAGATAGAAGTCTTTTCTTTTGTTGGAAGAGAATATTAATTCTGGGAACGGAGGCTTTTATTTTCCTTCCATGGTGGTACTACTCTTGAGCCAAATGGTACCATTTTGTGCAGTTTCAGTTCTATGCTTCATTTCATTGACTGCCACCAAACTGCACCCTAAAGAATTAAAAGTTTACATATTAGAGCAGTGTTGTAGTCAGTGAGAAATCACAGATTTGGTTGAGATAATGACTCCCACTCAAACAGAGCATGCGTTAGCGTGTCTCTTAAAGGGATAGTATTTGCGAAAAAGATTACCTGTGATTTGATGATAAAATGATAGAAATGTCTTTATCCCTGTCCTTGGAAGTTGTTAAGCATTCAGAGTAAGGGTGTCTGAAAGGAAGACAGTTCATAGTGTTTGTTCTCAGAGGTGTATTTTTGTTTGGAGAAGAAAGGTGTGCTAACCAGATGGATTATTTGGAACATCTCAGCTTTATAGGGAATTTATCATAATGGGTTATTTTAATGGCATATTATTGGAAGGGCTTGGTCAGGCATATAGGCTCAGGGAAGCAAAGCGGTTGTTTCTGAGTGTGCTAGGATGTGATGCGTTCAACTTCTCTGTCAGCACTGTTTGGATCATTATTTTCTGCTTGTACGTATAATTAGACATCATACCTTAAATCTTATACTGCCCTCACAGCTGACTAAATGATCAAAACACCTATCTTTTCCTTCAGTTTCTTTTTTAATCATTATGGTTGGTTGTTTGTTTCCAGGCTAATTCCAAGTGTTACTAAGAACCTCTCAATTTGTTGCCCCATGTAATATATTTAACATTGTTTTAGGTAGTATATTTTCAGTCTTGTTAAAAATAATAAGAATATTTGCAGTGGCTAACATTTACTGAATACTTACTAGGTGCTGATGCTTTTACATTATTCTCTAATTCTCACAGTAACCCAGCCAAGGCATGTGGTATTATTCCAGTTTTACAAACGAGAAAACTATTAGAGAGGTTAAATAATTTGTTCAAAGTTCCACAGCTAATGTGAATGATAGGGCTAATATTTAAACTCAGGGCTTTTTTCCATTTTTGTTCTCTCGTTTTGCTTTGGACTTCTCAACTCTGCTTGTTTGCTTCTGCTATATCCTTTCCACTTTGAATGTCTTCTCCCTACCAGGTCTGGTTTCTAGTAGTAGCAAATGTACTCATCATGTAAGCCGCAGACCAAATGTCCCCTTTTCTAAAGCCCCATTTTCTGATAGCCCCATTTGTATGTAAACTCTGCATCCTTTAAACCCCCACAACACTTTGTACATTTCTTAATATATTTGTTTTGCCTTGAGTTATAATTATTCCTGTAAACGTCTTAATCTACCAGCTAGAGACTGTCTCTGATTCCTTGCAGCTTAAGCCAATTTTGAACATTGAAGATATTCAGTATTTGTTGACTTGGTATTAGAGGCAAAAAAGTCATCAAAATAGGAGTAAACACTACTGATGCATTTTTTAAAAATTGGAAGAATACGGCAATATGATAAAGATTAGTACATACATGATCATTTTTGCTTCTTGGTATTTGGAAATCTTGTTCAATTTTACTAGTGGTATAACTAGATATGGCATACATTTTCTGGTTTGGTGGAAAAGTTCATATACTTAGCTATCATTTTATATTTTTTAAGAAGATAATAAAGAAAAATCTGAGAGAGGTGGGAAGAACCTGCTGTTTTAATTTTGTTCACAGCAGTGGTTCAGATTATGTTCTTTTGGTGCTAGCTTTGATAGTAGGCTCAATATAATGCTGGAACTCAGCAATTGGTTATCTTTGGATATATATCTTTTTTTTTTTTTTACGGTACGCGGGCCTCTCACTGCTGTGGCCTCTCCCGTTGTGGCCTCTCCCGTTGTGGAGCACAGGCTCCGGACGCAGAGGCTCAGCGGCCATGGCTCACGGGTCCAGCCGCTCCGCAGCACGTGGGATCCTCCTGGACCAGGGCACGAACCCGTGTCCCCTGCATCGGCAGGCAGACTCCCAACCACTGAGCCACCAGGGAAGCCCGGATATATATCTTTGCATTTAATGCCATATGTGGGATGCCAGACTGTTTGAAATAAGTATACGGTACATAGTCTTCGTCTCTCTAAATAGATTATTTCCATTTATTACTTACTGTAGTATTTCTTTTTTTTTTTTATCCTCCTTCTCTCTCTCTCTCTCTTGCTCTTTTAAATTAATTAATTATTTTTTAAATTTTTTGGCTGCGTTGGGTCTTCGTTGGGCTTTCTCTAGTTGCGGCGAGCAGGGACTACTCTTTGTTGCGGTGTGCGGGCTTCTCATTGCAGTGGCTTCTCTTGTGGAGCACGGGCTCTAGGCACGCGGGCTTCAGTAGTTGTGGCACTCGGGCTCAGTAGTTATGGCTCGTGGGCTCTAGAGCACAGGCTCAGTAGTTATGGAGCATGGGCTTAGTTACTCCAAGGCATGTGGGATCTTCCCGGACCAGGGCTCGAACCCTTGTCCCATGCATTGGTAGGCGGATTCTCAACCACTGTGCCACCAGAGAGGTCCCCTTACTATAGTATTTCATTGTTTTTGTTTTACTTGTTCTGAGTTTTCTTCTCAGATTAAGGCAATTAAACCAAAACTTACTAAGAGGGGGTGCGTGGAAAATTTTATTATTGATTACACGTTCAAATTTTGGACAATATTTTTTTGCTTTAAATCTCTTTAAAATACACCTTTACCCTCTTCTAACTTATTGATTTACTTTGACATTTCATTCAAACAAAAAAGAACTTAAACCTTTTTATAAATACTTATATGTGGTAGAGATTTGGTTGTAATTTATTGAGTTTTGAAGTCTGAGTCTGTGTTATACTAAAAATGCTGTGTTTTTATTGTTTCTCCCATCTGAGTCATACATATCCTTGCCATTAATTTGTCTGAACTCTTAAAGCATCTTGAGATTTTATTTTACATCTCCAGAGAGAGAGAGAGAGGTGTTTTTTTATTAAGATAATCTCTTGAAAATGAACATCAAACTACAATGAGGTATCACCTCACACCAGTTAGAATGGCCATCATCAAAAAATCTACAAACAGGGGCTTCCCTGGTGGCGCAGTGGTTGAGGGTCCGCCTGCCGATTCAGGGGATATGGGTTCGTGCCCCGGTCCGGGAGGATCCCACATGCAGTGGGGTGGCTGGACCCGTGAGCCGTGGCCGCTGGGCCTGCGCGTCCGGAGCCTGTGCTCCGCAACGGGAGAGGCCACGACAGTGAAAGGCCTGCGTACAGCAAAAAAAAAAAAATCTACGAACAGTAAATGCTGGAGAGGGTGTGGAGAAAAGGGAACCCTCTTGCACTGTTGGTGGGAATGTAAATTGATACAGCCACTGTGGAGGACAGTATGGAGGCTCCTTAAAAAACTAAAAATAGAACTACCATACAACCCTGCAATCCCACTACTGGGCATATACCCTGAGAAAACCATAATTCAAAAAGAGTCATGTACCACAATGTTCATTGCAGTTCTGTTTACAATAACCAGGACATGGAAGCAACCTATGTGTCCATTGACAGGTGAATGGATAAAGAATATGTGGTATATATATACAATGGAATATTACTCAGCCATAAAAAGAAACGAAATTGAGTTATTTGTAGTGAGGTGGGTGGAACTAGAGTCTGTCATATAGAGTGAAGTAAGTCATAAAGAAAAAAACAAATACCGTATGCTAACACATATATTAGGAATCTAAAAAAAAAATGGTTCTGAAGAACCTAGGGGCTGGACAGGAATGAAGACACAGACGTAGAGAATGGACTTGAGGACACGGGGAGGGGGAAGGGTAAGCTGGGACAAAGTGAGAGAGTGGCGTGGACATATATACACTACCAAATGTAAAATAGATAGCTAGTGGGAAGCAGCCACATAGCTCAGGGAGATCAGCTTGGTGCTTTGTGACCACCTAGAGGGGTGGGATAGGGAGGGTGGGAGGGAGACGCAAGAGGGAGGAGATATGGGGATATATGTATAGCTGATTCACTTTTTTATAAAGCAGAAACTAACACACCATTGTAAAGCAATTATACTCCATTAAAGATGTTTAAAAAAAAAAAAGAAAATGAACATCAGTCTTTTTCATCCTGTGTCACTTGGACCTTAAACTGCTAAGAAAGCAAAAGGTGGACAGTAGACAGTAATTCAAAGAAGCCTTTTGGCTCTTGAACTAAGACAGTGGGTAAAATTTCCACAAATTATGAGACTGACAAAAATATTCTTACTGTTAAAATTTAGAAATTTGATTATTAAATATCCATTAAAATAATAAATCAGATTAAAGTAATCAGTAATGTAATAATCTGAAGGCTTTTGACATTAACCAGAATATATTAAATGCTCAAAGTTTCAGTTCTGATGACAGGAACTTAAATTTTCCTTTATAAAATTCCGTTATTGTTAATGCTAAACTATTGTAAAAGTAATACGTTTATTCAAGAGAACTTAGTATAACATAATTCTAATAATAGCTAACTTTAGGTAGAGTTTGTTATATTTTGATGTTCAACATAAACTTGTTTATTCCTCATAACAATCATATGAGGCAAGTACTGTTATTTTTCCTATTTCGTAGATGAGAAAACTGAGCACAGAGAAATGAAGGGACTTTTAAAAGGCCACACAATATTTGAACCCAGTCAGTCAGGCCTTAGAGTCTGTGCCTTTAACCTCTCTTCAGTATTGCTTGTCACTGAGTGGTTAAGAACTTGGGGTTTGGAGTAACAAAGACGTAGGCTTAAATCATGGCTGCGACTTATATTCTTGGGACAAGAGCATGTCTCTTTACCTCTCTGAACCTCAGTATTCTTTTTTATAAAACGAGGGTTGTTTGGAGGATAAAATGAGGTAATGTATGTTAACTGTTTAGCAGACACTCAGCTTGTTCAATTGATGGTAAGTATTATTATAACAAATACTAATAAGTAAAATGTAAAAAAGTCACAAATAGAAGACTTTGTTAGCATTTTGAGGTGTATCCTCTCAGTCTTTTAAACATGTGTTTTTTATTTTATTAATATATTTTCTTCTGTTCATGTTATTTTTTTCCCTTGTATAACGTTTTGATTTATGTTTCACATTCAAGGAAGGAAGGCTTGAATTTGTCTGTATCACTTAGCAATAAGGCAAGCCTGTTTCAGCTTCTGTGGTGGCCAAAACTTTTTCTCTCCCTATGTTTAGGAGTAAGTAAGTGGAGATAGAAGAGGACACGGAAGTACATATACCTTTTTTTTTAAAACAAAAAAAATGGGATTATGTTTGAATTAAAATTTCTAATATGATGTCTACAAATCAGTAAAACGTAGGACCCTAGAAGTAGGCAAGAGGGTACTTGCTAGTATCAATTTTATTAAAAATGATAATGAGATCCTAATTTCAAAATATTTAGAGTTGTTAACTGAAAACAGTATACCTCAATGAACAGTCTTAATGAACATAGACTATTTCTTCTTGATGAGTGAGATAGATAGAAGTCTGACCATGTATTGCATTGTTAAATAAATTAACTGGGTGAATTTATTTAGCAGTACCTAAACTAATCCCCCTTTCTATAGCCTCAGCAACAAAACATGGCTAATACTCTTTTTTTCCCCCTTTTTTCCTGCCTTTTAGGTCTACACACAATGAGCTGGAAAAGAATCGGTGAGTCAGTGATGAGGTGCAGCTTTCATATATGTTAAAAAGCAAACTCAACATTTTACCTGTGAAAATATATTGCATATGTAGTTATAACTTTTTTACATGTGTAACATATCATGGTTCTGATATATGTGTATTCTCTCCAAAAAATAGTCCGCTTACGCTATCTAAACTGGAAGACATAAATATACTCTAAGTTTATTTGAATTTTGAGTTTATGTTGAGTGTTCTTTATTTCTGTCTCAACGGGTTAATTGTGATAGGCTCCTGGCTTAAATATGGTCTTGCTAAAGGATTAGGTTTCTGTAATGTAGCTAATAACTATTATGGCAAATTGTAGGATATTGAATTTCTCTTTCTTTGCAGTTCATTCATTCATTCATTCATTCATGCATTCAACAAATCTTTATCTTGTACCATCTATATGTTAGTGCCAGGCAGGCATAATGCTTTACATAGTAAATACAAGAATGTGTAAGGCAGTTTCTGACCTTAAGGAATTTTTAGCTTCCTGGGAGAGAAAGATAAGTAATTAAAATACTGTATAGTGTGGTAAGTATGATGATGGAGAAGCAGAGGATGCTGAAAGATCATTTTTGAAGGTCACCTGATTCTCTCTTGAGGGAGTCTTAGGAGGCTTTCCAGAGGATAGTGAGCACTGGTTATTGAGGAAACTGCAAGAGGTTCAGTATGAATATAAAAGATGGTAACATGAGGCAAGCCAGGCCAGATGTTGACAATTATGCTGAAGAGTTTGGACTTTTTCTGAGAGCAGTAAGGAGCAGTTGAATGATTTTAAGGTGGGTTGTCATATGATCAGATTTGGGTTTTGGAAAGATCACTTTGGCTACAGTATAAAGAATTGGCTGATTGGCAGAAGGGATCTCAGAGACAAGAAAACTCTTTGGAGGCCATTGGAAGTCTCCAAGGTAAGAGATGATGGTAGCCATTGGAGATAGAAATAGGCAGAATAAAGAAATAGTATGGAATATAAATCAATAGAAATTGGTGATTAGTTGGCTGTGGAAGGTTAAGTTTTAGATTGTATTATCATTTACTGGAAAAAGGAATATAGGAAGGGGACAAGTTTGGGGGAGAAGATGAGGATTGAATGACTAAATATTCTCTTTTTAGTACAGAGGTTAAAGTAATAAGCAACAAACTGGAATTGTTTATATTAGCCATTTTTAAAATTATATAAGTTTCAGGTGTACAGCACTATAATTCGACATCTGTATGCACTAAAAAGTGATCACCATACAGTTGACCCCCTTCATCCATTGCACCCTGCCCCACAACCTCCTTCCCCTTTGGTAACCAGTAATCTGTTCTCTGTATTTATAGGTTTGTTTTTGTTTTATTTTGTTTGTTTTGTTTTTTTAGATTCCACATACAAGTGAAATCATAGGTATTTGTCTTTCTCTATGCGGCTTATTTCACTTAGCATATACCTTCAAGGTCCATTCGTGTCGTCACAAATGGCAGAATTTCATTCTTTTTTATGGCTGAGTAGTATTCCCTCGTGTGCATGTATGTGTGTGTGTGTGTGTGTATACACTCATACATACACATGCCACATCATCCATTAATCCATTGATGGACACTTAGGTTATTTCTATATCTTTACTACTGTAGATAATGCTGCAGTGAGCATAGGGGTGCATATATCTTTTCAAATCACTGTTTTCCTGTTCTTTGGATAAATACCCAGAAGTAGAATAGCTGGGTGAACCACCCATTTTTGACAAACAAGATCTCTTTGACCTTCAACTGTTTGTCCTGCCCTTTTTTAAATAGAAGGGCCCTTACATATTGACTAACCCAATTGCCTCATTGCAGATGAATTTAAATGTCAAATCCTCTTGAAGAGGCTTAGCATTTTCCTCCAGGCTGACTTAGTGGCTTTTACCACTTTATTTGCACAATGCTCTGTTCATATCTCCTATTGTAAAACTTAATCATGTAGTCTTATAATTATTTGTTTATATGTCTCTTTCTGCCAAATGACTATGACTACCTCAAAGGTAGGGATTCTGTTTTGTTCAGTTTTGTATTCTTGGTGTCTAGCATTTGATGCATGTGTAGTAGATGGTAGCTTTAATACTGAATGAAGGATAAAACTGGAGCAAAGTTCAATGGTCTAGTCAAAAATGTTTTGCTAGTTTGAGGCAAAGCAGTTTGGCAGGAAATGTTTTATTTTAAAGAGTTTCTTTTCTGTCTTATATTTCTAGTATATTAAAGGAAGTATCTGGCTAGTTTAAACATGGCAAAAGGACTAAGAAATAACAGCTTTGAAGATACTAAAAATAAAACCTTCTCTTGACCTTTAGAGCACAGAGTGTATTTTTGGGCCATATGTTTTCAATACTGATAAACATGTGGCTTTTATAATTATTTCACCCACATGAATGTGGCCCTTGGGAGACGCTCATTGGAAATCTAGCAAAAACCTTTGTTTAACACGCGAGTAAAGAGACTATTTAGTAAAGTATTTGGAATTGAGCTTTTAAAACCTTTGAGTAAACTTCATTCAATGCATTCTGTCTATCAATTCTGACTTATTGATAGGCTTATCACCCATAGTATCACTTTGATATGCCCTGTAAATTGTTTAATCTAGTATTTGTCTATAGCACTGGAGTAGCATGTGTGGCTTTTATCACCTGGACTGTACCTGATCTCTGCTCTCTCCAGTGAAGGCTTTTTGTTCCCATTTTATTTACTTAGGTCTGAGACTTTCTGGCTGGTTTCCTACCCTACCTCTCTTAAGGCATGGTTCACTCATCCTTTTCTGTCCTCTTCTGATAGTCCTAGTGTCTTTATTTCTCAAATTATGTCTTCTCCTCTCTCCTGTCTTCCCTCCTGTTCTTTCGTCCTCCCTCCCTCTCTTCTTTGAGGTTGAAAGGTAATATAGAATTAACCTTTCCAAGATATATTTGTTTTTTAAAGGGATATTTATCAATATAAATAAATCTCTAATTTAGTGGAATGTGTCAGAGGATGAGTGTTAAAGGAAGAATCCAATTGAATAACCTATACTTCACTTCTGAAAAGTGGATCTAACAAGAAAACAAATATTGGTAGACACGGGATGATTTAAAGGGAGGGGTGGGGGGATGTTTTAGCCAAAGAGCAGGAAAGCAGCACAAGAATATTTTTAATCTTTAAGCCTGTATTGCTATTACACTTTTTAGGCCCCCACCCAGTTCTATTTAATGATCCTTTTTTCTAAGGCAGTGTTTTTATTTGACATATTAAATAAAAAGTTAACGTAGATTTGGCACCCTTTAAAATAAATAGAATTTTGGCTTTACCTTTCATTTGCTTTTGAGTGTGAGCTTATATGGGGAAAGTAATTCACTGTCAAAAGAGTGATTTGATTTTGTTTTCATTCTGAAAAGATATCCCTGAAGCAAGTCATATTTTTGAAATTTTGCCGCTCTACATACAATATGTTCGTATCAAAAGTTTTTTTAAAAAGCTTAGTTCTAAAATCTTGCATATAAAGCTACTCCAAGTTAGTGGGGTTTTTTACTGGGGCAATGCAGTGAGAATTAAAGTAGATGATTTTAAATTGTTAGTGAATGACAGAGTAATTCCAGATGGCTATCTTTTTTTTAAAATTTATCTATCTATTTATTTATTTATTTTTGGCTGAGGTGGGTCTTTGTTGCTGCTTGCAGGCTTTCTCTAGTTGCAGCGAGCGGGGGCTACTGTTCATTGCGGTGCACAGTCTTTTCATTGTGGTGGCTTCTTTTTGTTGCGGAGCACGGCCTCTAGGTGCACGGGCTTCAGTAGTTGTGGCACTCGGGCTCAGTAGTTGTGGCTCGTGGGCTCTAGAGCGCAGGCTCAGTCGTTGTGGCACACAGGCCCAGTTGCTCTGCAGCATGTGGGATCTTCCTGGACCAGGGCTCGAACCCGTGTCCCCTGCACTGGCAGGCAGATTCTTAACCACTGTGCCACCAGAGAAGTCCCCAGATGGCTATCTTAAACAGAGCCCTAAGATTGTTGAAACCCTGGGTCTGGCCTTGAGGAGACAATAGCCAACAAATGTTGAGGTTCGTACTCCCAGACTTCAGAGGGTCTGGCGAGCACAGAGTAGTTTGCTCTGGCCCACAATTACCCCAAGATGCCTATAGCCCACTAGGGAGCTTTTAGGTAGTTTCAGACCTGATAAAGAAATTCAGATTCTTTCTTGGACAGGTCCTGGGTTTCTTTTTCTGCCTAAAACCTTGATGGTTACACTGAGCCTGGTCTAGGTGGTACAGAACATTTGTTACCTGTGTATTCACCCTGTCCCTCTAGACCTACAAGAGGTCGTAACAGGCTCAGGAGGTAGAAGTAATGGGAAGCAGAGTACCTTTAGCTGTTCCACATTCCTCAGGAGCCTCTGCGAATCATCTCATGGTGAAGTTAATTTTACTTTTGAGTCTTTGAGATTTGAAAATTAAGAATATACATTGCCCCATTGGCTTATCTTATAAGTTGGGTCCTTTGCCAGAGAAGAAACCATTCAGTACAGATTTTAGATCACTTCATTGATTTTTCATTTTCTTAATTCAAATTACTGAAGATGTTTTTGAAAGAGTCAACAACTTTAATAGGACTTTAATGATCAAGAACCTTAGTGCTGACAGCAGGAGAGGCCGTTTAACCTTAATAGTTGTCATTCCATTGAAACAAAAGGCTTACTCTTATCCCCACTTTGGCAAAGCTGAAAGGACCACATGAGGACACTGGACTTACAATGCCTTCCTAGGCAGAGCAGAAGTACCCCGAGTATTTGTGATTAAAGAGAAGCATGCCCAGTGTGAATGGTAATAGGTGTCCTCCATATAGAGATTTTCTTATACCTCTGAAGGAATGGTGGAAATGAGCACTTATTGAGTACTTACTGTGTTCTCCCACTATGCAAAACCATTGTTTAATCCTGTAAGGTAGGAAGGCAGAAAGTATAGATCAAAGTGTTATTAAAAACTAGCCATTTTGACCATCATAACTACAATTTGAAACAAGTTGATGGGAACACAAAACAGTCAATCATCGTATCTGATCATAAATATGATAGCTATATGTAATATCAGTCTTTCTCTTCGGTAAGGATTAATAAATACTGTGTTTGGCATCATGGTACATAAAATGAAGTATAAGATACCCTGTCCTATCCTTAAGGTTAAGGCCATTGTAGTTTGGTAGTTATAAGTTGCCTCTTTCAATACCAGGATATGTATGATATGTTAACAATTAATGTCTAGAAGGATGCATTAAAATTGTTTTTCAAACTGAAGGTTGAAACCCATTAAGTAGTCTATTCAATCATTTTAGTGAGTCATTTGAAAAAGAAGTAGCATAGAATAGAAGATACCAAAGTGCGTTGCTTGAAGTAAAGTTAAATGTAGAATTGTGAAACTTGTGTATACTGGCTTGTGATGTAAAAATGCTGTGGTCATAGTCAAACAGCTACTGCCCGGATAGTCAAGGAGAATGTATCCTGAGCCATGAGGAAGAGAGAGACTTTGAATCTAAGGAAAGAATAAGGAAAGGGGTCAGAGCCATGGAAGCAGTGGCATCATAAGCTCTGTCCAGGGAAGAGTGTGTAGACCATATATAGTGGAAGAGTAGAGTCTATCAAATTGGTGTTGGGAAATGAGGCCAGAAAGGTGGTTTGTTACTAGACTGCAGTGTTATTGAATGCCAAGGAATTTGGATCTTGTTTTGTTGGTAGTAGTGAGTTTTTGAGACTGTTGATCAAAACATACACATACAAACGCACACACGCATGCACAGACATGCGCCTATACGCACACATACTCTAGCTGTGAAATCAGGGAGACTGGTTTGGATATTCTGAAGTAGCCCAGGTAGGAGAAGGATATAAGAACCAGCATTCCGTTGATGGAATTAGGAATAGAAAGGGACAGAGCAGACTAAGAAACAGTGTAAAGAAAGAATATTATTTTCCGTTAACTGCTATTATTCATTCCTCCTTACATTTCATTCTTTACATAGCAGCAAGAGTAATCTTCTTAAAGGATATATCACGTCATGCCATTTCTGTTTACAATCCTCCACTGGCTTCCTATTGCAACTAGATAAAATCTATGGCCGACAAAGTCCTACCACTCTATCCCTCATCTCCTGTGGGCCAGCTGGCACTGTTTTCTTTCTTTTCCTCAAACACACCATGTTTATTTCCATCTTAGGGCTTTTGTACCTGCTGTTTCTTCTGCTTGGAAAGCCCTTGCTCTAGTCTTTCATTATTATTTAGTTCTCAGTTTTCAGGTCATCTCCTTAGAGAACAGTATTTGCCCCCCAGTCACTTTCTATCCCATTGCCTTTTCTGTCACCTTAACATTTATCTCTGTATGAATTATTTATTTGTTTGAGTTATTTGACTTCTTTTACTAGAATATAAGTTTCAGGAAGGCAGAGACTTTGTCTTATTTACCCTTAGCAGATAGCAGTCATTCATTAAATGTTCACTGAATGAAAAAATGATTAAATGTACTATTGAGCATATCTATAATCAATATGTTATTAATTGAATTATAATGACAAGTGAAAAATACTCTTGAGAGCTCAGAAGACATATTATTATAATAAAACAATTTCATAGGAGGTAAATGGAAAACTTAATGAATTCTTAAAATGTAAATAAATTATATGGAAAAAACTTGATAACTGGCAACATACTAAAGGATTTTTACGATGCAGAACTTTATCCGGCTCATAAGAAGAGAATTGGTAACTTTTTTTTTAGAAGCTAATTGATTCTTTCAGTTCATTAAGATATCACATAGCACACTAAAAAAAAGACAGGTAATTTTGTAAAGGGGAGCAGTTTACCTGACGGAGTTTATGCTGCACTTGTGAGGTCTTTACTCTTTTCTCATTCCATGACTTGAAAATGGTTAAGCATTTTTTGAGGTAAAGATATATACTTGGAGACTAGAATATCATAAATAATTTCAACATTTTTGTGTTCGAATTTTTGGTGTATTACATTTATCTCAGTGGTTTGGACATGATAATGAATACAGTTTTTTTTAGACTATATACATGCCCTCATTTGACATGGACATTTTGACAGAGTGATTGTTTTGGTCTACATTATCTTAGAACAAGACATAAGAGCAAATCTTTGACCGTGGGTTAGGCAGTTGTTTCTTAGTGTATCACCTGACTATTTAGGATTCCTTGGCAGGAAGAGCATATCTTAAATGGTTTTAGCTGCGTATTTTGGGTGCTTTAATGACACTTGTTTAAAAAGAACATATGCTTTTATGTACAGTGTACACATTCTAGAAAACAATGTACATTTGTTAGGAGGAAAAACAACTTGCAAGATTGGTTTGGTAGAACTTTCATTAAAACTCTTATCTCAACTAACATTGAAGGATATTAGCTTGCATTAAAAACAGGTTATGTGGGACTTTCCTGGTGGCACAGTGGTTAAGAATCTGCCTGCCAATGCACGCAGGACACGGGTTCGAGCCCTGGTCCGGGAAGATCCCACATGCCATGGAGCAACTAAGCCCATGCACTACAACTACTGAGCCTGCACTCTAGAGCTCGCAAGCCACAACTACTGAGCTCGCGTGCCACAACTACTGAAGACCACGTGCCTAGAGTCCATGCTCCACAACACAAGAGAAGCCACTGCAGTGAGAAGCCTGTGCACCGCAACAAAGAGTAGTCCCCGCTCTAGAGAAAGCCCATGCACAGCAATGAAGGCCCAACACAGCCAAAAATAAATAAATTAATTAATTTTAAAAAAAGTTATGTAGTTAAGGAAACTATACCTTTATTGTAGGTTTGAAATATAGAGCTGCAGCTGGATCAAAAGACTGTAGTTTCAGATTGGGTCCAGTAATTCTGGAAAGTTCAGTTGAAAGTTTTTCTTAGCCTTGGTTTATTACTAAGATATAAATTTCATTATGAAAATACCTTATAGTAACTTCCTTAGCCTGATAAAAAAGGTCATTTATGAAAAACCCACAGCTAACATTGTACTTAATGGTAAAAGACTAAATTCTTTCCCCTAAGATCAGGAGTAAGAGAAATATGTCTGCTCTCATGCCTTCTACTCAACATTGTACTGGAGGTTCTAGCCAAGACATTTAGGTGAGAGAAAGAAATAAAAGGCATTCAGATTGGAAAGGAAGAAGTAAAACCATTTCTACTTGCAGATATCATAGTCTTATGTATAGAGAATCCTAAGGAATACACATAAAAAACTAGAGTTCATTAAAAAATTTAGCAAAGTTGCAGGGTTGAGGATTGACACACAAAAACCAGTTCTGTTTCTATAGATCAGCAGTGAACAGTCTGAAAATGAGTTTAAGAAAACAATTCTATTAACAATAGCATCCAAAAAAATCAAATACTTAGGAATAAACTTAACAAGGGAGGTGAAAGATTTGTACACTGAAAAGTACAAAACACTGTTTAAAGAAATTAAAGAAGACCTTAGCTGGCGAGAGATCCTGTGTTTATGGATTGGAAGACTTAATATTGTAGTACTCCCCATATTGATCTGCAGATTCAATGCAAGCCCTGTCAAAATCCCAGCTTCTTTTTTTAGCAGGGATTTACAACTAATCCTAAAGTTCATATGGAAATGCATAATACCCAGAGTGGCCAAAACAATCTTGAAAAGAACAAAGTTGGAAGATTCATACTTCCCAATTTCAAAACTTACCACAAAGCTATGTAACCAAGACAGTGTGGTATTGATCTAAGTATTCTTATACTTACAGACTTATAGATCAATGGAATAGATTCCAGAAACAATCCCTCATATTTATGGTAAATTAATTTTCGACAGGGATGCCAAGACAATTCAATGTCTTTTCAACAAATGGTGCTGATACAACTGGATATCTATATGCAAAATAATGAAGTTAGATCCCTATCTCACACCATATACACAGATAAACTCAAAATGGACCACAGACCTGAATTTAAGGTATAAAACTGTTATAAAATTCTTAGAAGAAAACCTGAGAGTAAATATTTGTGACTTTGGCCTAGGCAATGGTTTCTTACATAAGACACCAGCAGCACAAGCAACACAAGAAAAAATAGATACATAGGACTTTATCGAAATTTAAAACATTTGTGCTTCAAAAGACACCATCAAGAAAGTAAAGACAAATTACAGAATGGGAGAAAATACTTGCAAAACATATATCTGTTAAGAGGCTTGTATCCAGAATATATGAAAAACTCTTACAACTAAACAAGACAACCCAATATAAAAATGGGCAAAGGATTTGAACAGATATACAAAGGGTCAATAAGCACATGAAAAGATACTCAATATCATAATCATTAGGGAAATGCAAATCAAAACTATTGAGATACCACTTCACCACTCACTAAAATGGCTAATTGCTCACCAACTTTGTGATCATCCTTTCATCATACCAGTCACCACTGGCTGGGGAAAAGGTCTGAAAAAGTCTACTTGACCTCATAGTTTGGCACTTAGAAAGTGCTGATTTCATCATTGTCTGATGGCATTGCACAAATGACTCAACACTTTACAACTGCTTAAGATGTGTAATTAACCACAGATAAATTTCCAATATATTATATGGTGCTACTACCTAATGTGGTTCAAGTACTTGATAATGAGAAAAGATTGAGTTCTATAACATATAAAAAGGGAATATTTAAAGATTTTTCAGAGCCTCTACTTAACAATGAAATTTAACAAAATTAAGACCATATATTGAAAGAATATAGTAATTGTATCTGTTTTGCTTAAGGTATACTAAAATGTAACTTGATTGTATTTGTCAGGCCTTGAACAACAAAATTTTAAAAGTATAGCTGTGGGGGGCTTCCCTGGTGGCACAATGGTTAAGAATCCGCCTGCCAATGCAGGGGACACGGGTTCAAGCCCTGGTCCGGAAAGATCCCACATGCCACACAGCAGCTAAGCCTGTGCGCCACAGCTACTGAGCCTGCACTCTAGAGCTCGCAAGCCACACTACTGAGCCCAAGTGCCACAACTGCTGAAGCCTACATGCCTAGAGCCGGTGCTCCACAACAAGGAGAAGCCCACGTACTGCAACGAAGAGTAGCCCTTGGTCACCGCAATTAGAGAAAGCCCGCGCACAGTAACAAAGACCCAACGCAGCCAAACATAAATAAGTAAATTAATAAATAAATTTTTTTAAAAACACAGTTCTTTGGAGGATTTTTTGAAGAAAAAGTATAGCTGTGGAGGGAAGGAGAAACGTCATTGTCCAGATAGCAGGAAATAGCTACTGATCTAGTTTTCTGATTAGGCAAGTAAAAATGATGGCTGTTTCCTCTTTTTAGTCTAAAGATGGAAAACTGGCCCTTATTTTTTAAATTCATGTAAAAGTCCCTGAAGAAGTTAATTTTATTCTTTGTACTTTTTTAGACAGTAGGAGTCCAGTTACAGTACTGAACTATTGCGGGTAACTACAGAACCCTAAAATAGTAGCTATGCACTGGAAAGTAGGGGACACATATTTAATAGAATTTGGCTACTTATGAAACTGTAGAACCAGCTATATAGAGATGTTAACATTATCAAACAGTATGCAGAGTAACATCATCATTTGTCAGAGACATGTAATTGATGCATTTATTGTTGTATGCAAGTAAATGAATATTTTAACTGTAGTTTTATAGGGGTAGGAATGCTGAAAACTGTAGACAGACTAAAAATAGCTGTCCAAGTGCAGAGATAGGCACCTGTTAGAGTTCAATTCAATTATAGTTGAATGTTATATGAGATAGAGATGAAGTAATGGGTGGGTTTTAGAGCTAAAATTTATGGTTAATAGAGGAAGCATAGCCAGGATAAAATTACACATCTAAAATGCAGCCTATACAGTGAAGTCATTGCAGCAGTGTCTAGACAGATTCACAGTTTCTATATTGACCTTTGTTAGAAATAGCTCATTAAGGCTAAGCTTTCTATTCCCTGACTCAGGCTGCAAGGTGACAGAGGCTGACTCAGACAAGGATTGCATTCTAGAAACTAAGTGTTCTCAGAACTTCAGTTATCCAATTCCTAAAGTTTAAATCAATTCTACAGATGATACCTGGGAAGAGATGAGATCATTAGGTTTTAAAAATAACCAAGAAATATTATAACTTGAAACTCAGATTCTAAAATTATGTCTAAAAATAAATAAGTCAGACTTTAAATAATTGACATGGTGAGTACTATAGTGAAGGTGTAGTAGCTTTTTATCCAAGTGATTGTAGAGTGTGTATCTCAGGGCAACTGTAACTTGTTTAGGAAAACACTTCCTCTCAAACTATGAATTTGTAATTTAAAGAGGAATAGTAATAGAAGGAATAGTAATAGATTTTCCTGATATATTTTAGATGATGCAGTATACAAGAATTTATTTTATGTCAGCTTTAAGGAATGTGTTTGATCCATAAAACTGGGTATACCTTTTACACCAATGTTCATAATAGTTATACAGCAGCAGAATTTCACTAGATTTTAAGGGAGTGTGCTGTTTTGCTAAATTCTTTTGTTGCATACAGTAATTAATGCAGTGTAAATGCTCTGATAAATATTGGTTTAATAGGGCTTCCCTGGTGGCACAGTGGTTGAGAGTCCGCCTGCCGATGCAGGGGACACGGGTTCGTGCCCTGGTCCGGGAAGATCCCACATGCCGCGGAGCGGCTGGACCCATGAGCCGTGGCCACTGAGCCTGCGTGTCCGGAGCCTGTGCTCCGCAACGGGAAAGGCCACAGCAGTGAGAGGCCCGCGTACTGCAAAAAAAAAAAAAAAAAAGCATGCCAGAGGTACATCAGTGAGACATCTTT
Source organism: Mesoplodon densirostris (assembly GCF_025265405.1). Classification (NCBI taxonomy): domain Eukaryota; kingdom Metazoa; phylum Chordata; class Mammalia; order Artiodactyla; family Ziphiidae; genus Mesoplodon; species Mesoplodon densirostris. Next base: position 20,640,325 of record NC_082661.1, on the reverse strand, counting down.
TTATTATATTAGATACTTTTTTAGTATCTTCAATATATTTACTTTTAAAAATGAAGAGATTCAGACTGTTTGATATGTTTTAGCTGTTGCAGAGGATAGTTATTTTGGACATGCTTATCTTTTTCTGTGCATTCTAGTGAATAATGCCAGTTGCAAGGCCCATGGGTGTTAAGAGTGAAAAACCACAGTTCTAAAGGAGAATTCAGTAATAAGAATAGAATTTTCTAATATGGTTACTTGCTATCCTTTTTTTTTTTTTTTTTTTTTTTGCCTCACTGTGCAGCATGCAGGATCTTAGTTCCCCGACCAGGGATTGAACCCATGCCTCCTGCAGTAGAAGCGAGGGTTCTTAACCACTGAACCACCAGGGAAGCCCACTAACCAGCTTTTGAAGACAAATTTGCTTGGAAAATAATTGATTCAGCCCTGGGACAACCACATGACATATTGCTTATATTCATATCTTCTAAATCAAGAGAAGTTGAAACTTTGTGAACTAATAAGTATGAATGACTTCCTTTTTTTTGTTGTTATTTTGGGGAAAGCTAATAGAGAAAGGTAGATTTTAATACTAAATGTGATTTAGGAGCTAAATTGTCAAAAAGGATACCTGTAATCCAACACAGATGACTTCTTTGGGGATATGTAATGCATTGATGTGAGAATTGTACCAGAAGTTAGAAGATAATAATTTTTCTTTTCATCTCTACTACTGGTAGAACAATTTTTCTTTTCATCTATACTAGTGGTAAGTTGTGGATATTATAAGTTAACTAAATTATTGGGGTCTTGCTTTCCTTGGCTGTAAAAATGAGGGCACCTAGATGATCTCTGATTCCCTTCCTACATGAAAAGTTTTATAGTTTGTGAATTTTTTAAGTGTAATAATTACAGGCATATTAAAAACTTAAATATTATTCTGCTATCTCCAAAGCATATATGTATGTATGTATGTATGTATGTATGTAAATACCCCCCCACACACACACAAGATTAAAGAGCAGCTGGAAAAATGAGCTTAGAACCTCGTCTCATTCAAACTTGAGCTTTGTAAAATATCTGTAGATTATTGTAACACATGGTGCTATAGCTACAATAAAAGCTTATTTTGTAACAAGTACTTATTTTATAATGATAAATAGTAAATATTTCTGTAAAACTAGAACTTGTCCTAAGAAGCATATGTGTCTTTTATAACTAATATAAACACATTCCTCAAAGCTGAATACACACATAAATATAGATATGAGTTCTGAGATTTAAATACTAATGAATATTAGGACCTTGTCCCTTTTGGAAAAATACTTACCATTGACTCACTAAGGAAATGTAACGAGTTAATCTGTAAACATTATTGTGCTAAATCCTGGTCACTTTTTTTTTTTTTTTTTTGTATTCTCTGACAAGTTTAAGTTTACATTTGCTCAGGCTCCAGAAATCTGGTTTTGTGGTTGTAACTGTATTGTATTGCTATATCTAATCAGTCATTTTAATAGGCCCCACTGATCATTAGATGAGGGGTGCCATACCAGGAGGAAAAAGCACACTGCTGTTACACGAAACTCCAGGGAAGGGCAGCTTAGCTTATTTAAAACATTTGTCTGTAAACAACCCGAAGAGGAAGTAGGTAGTTATATTGGGATCTTTCTTCCTTACCATTTGGACAAAGTAGCTTTTCAATAATGTCCTCACTGCTTTGACAGTCTGCCAAACCCATCCCTAATTTTAGGACATCTCCACTGTTTATTTTTTTTCCTCTTCAGAGTTGGTAAAGTTTGCTGGAAATTAGAGCTGTGCTGACTGGGTCCACTAGAAACTTATGCTGTCTTTAAATGTAACATTATGGGTCGGTTATTCTCACTTCTTATTGTGTCTCTATAGCATTTATCACAGTGACTATTCAAACCCTTCTAAAAAAATCCTTTCAGCAGAGTGTGGGGTAAAAACTCAAAGCTAGGGGTCATCAAAATCACATTCTAGATTACAGATAAGACTTTCGTTTCTCTAAAATCTGGAAGTATAAGTGAATGATCTTTAAGATCCCATCTAGTCTGAAAAAAATTATGAGATTTGAAATACCCAATTCCACTTTTTACTGTCAGATCTAGTTTGTGAACTAAGGGCTAGGACTTATATCTCCCAATTCCTAGTCTTAAAGCTACTTGTGGTATATTATTGTGACTCCCGTTTCCTCCTTTGCTGAAAATAACTCCTGGTTTGAACTTCTTCATCTTCCTCTTTATTTTCTACCTTCATGCTTTTGGCTCAAATTCCTTCCTCCCACCCCCACCCCACACTCCCCTTTTAAACTTCTAATGCACAGAGAGGGATGAATAAGAATAACAAAAATGTTTATAATAACCTCAAATTAGAAGTAACATGGCTATTGTAAATAGAGCTGCAATGAACTAAATAGAGCCGCAATGAATAGCCAGGACATGGAAGCAACCTAAGTGTCCATCAACAGATGAATGGATAAAGAAGATGTGGCACATATATACAATGGAATATTACTCAGCCATAAAAAGAAACAAAATTGAGTTATTTGTAGTGAGGTGGATAGACCTAGAGTCTGTCATACAGAGTGAAGTAAGTCAGAAAGAGAAAAACAAATACCATATGCTAACACATATATATGGAATCTAAAAAAAAAAAAAAGGTTATGAAGAACCTAGGGACAGGACAGGAATAATGACGCAGACGTAGAGAATGGACTTGAGGACATGGGGAGGCGGAAGGGTAAGCTGGGAAGAAGTGAGAGAGTGGCATGGACATATATATACTACCAAATGTAAAATAGATAGCTAGTGGGAAGCAGCTGCATAGCACAGGGAGATCAGCTCGGTGCTTTGTGACCACCTAGAGGGGTGGGATAGGGAGGGTGGGAGGGAGACTCAAGAGGGAGGGGATATGGGGATATATGTATATGATAGCTAATTCACTTTGTTATAAAGCAGAAACTAACACACCATTGTAAAACAATTATACTCCAATAAAGATGTTTAAAAATTTTTAAACAATTGATGAATGTAATAGCATAAATTCTCCTAAAATTAATATATATTGATAGATGTCCTATAATATTTTTTGCTAAACTGCCAGCTTTTTAAAAGATTTGAATGAAATGTTCCTAAGAGTCATATGGGAAAATAAGTGCCCAAGTATATCCAATAAATTATTTCCATGTTAAAAAAAAAACAAAAGAAGAAGTAACATGAATTCCTATCAAAAGGGGTATGGCTAAGTAAATAATAATACATCTGTACCTTGTATCGGGTGAAAAGAATGATACAGATTTCTATGTGTATATGTGGAAAGATTTCAAAGACATACTAAGTGAAAAAAAGCAAATTGAAAAATGGTATTACCAGTTTGATCTCATTTATGTTAAAAATAACACAATCAAATGTGTAAAGACATTGGAAAAGTTTTGGAAAGATACATGTCAAACTGAAACACTTGTTGCCTCTGGGGAGGGGAGTGAGAATCAAGGAGAAACTATCATGTTGATTTTGTTAGAATTTCTGTAGTAAGAGTGTATTACTTGTGAACCTAAAGATTTTTTTGAAAGGCAATAAATGTACTTCTACCTATACATTTCCATAGATAATAAAGCTAGAAGGATTCTTAGAAAATCATCTAGTCTAGTATTCTTATTTAATGGATAAGGAAAACTAAGTTCCTCCAAGTTTTATACTCCACCAAGCTAATGACAAAGTCAGGAGGAGAATCTAGATTTTCTGATCCCCGAAGAAGAACTTTTTCACACTGCCTTTAAGGTGTAGCTAAAATATGTTTTTCACGAAGTCTTTTCTGTTTATCCAAAATGATATCTCTTCTAAATTCCTATCTGTTCACTGTTTGTGTCATTTATATGAACTTTAACCCATATTACCTCATACTGTAATGTCTTTCCTTTCTTGGTCATGCGGAAAGGGACTGTAACTTGCTCATCTTTATATCTGACCAGTGTCTTGCATGTAACAGGTGGTCAGTGAATTAGTAATTTACATTTTTATTTGATTTTTATAGCTGGCTATGCACATTGTGTTAGATTAAGAGAAAAAAGTTAAATGCCAAGTCAAATAAGTAGCTGGGGTTCTTTTGTTTTTTGGGTTTTTTTGAAACCTGCCACTTCAAGATAGAAAATATTTTAGGAAGGCACATAGTGAGATATTTGCTACCCTGAAGATACCTTCCATTTCCAAGGAAAATACTTTTGTTCTCCACTCCTGCTTCAGAGAGAACAGTTTGTCCTCATAGGGTATTCTAGGTAATATGACCCACTTAGGAAGTATGTGATGATAGTGCTTCATAATGGGACCTCTCCTAAAGTTGTATCATGGGAAAATACCTCTTGAGTGTGATGGGTTTACAGATGCAAGTACATGTCTCTCTGTATCTGAATTCAATACAGCAGACTGAGAAACTCAATTGTGACTTAAAGTTTTGCTATAAATAGCAAGAAGCGGTGACAGATCTTTTTGTTGTCGTTATAAAGACATTTCCTCAGAATGTTTAGAATTTATACAGGTGTCTTCCCCTTGATGTGTTGTTACCTTTTTCTGTCTATATAGCTCTAAGATGTTAACATCTTATTACATATTAGCTTGCTTTTCGAGATATAGACTCTTCCCTGTAATTTTTTTCCCCTGTAATTTTTATCTGCAGTTGTGTTAATCCTGTTTTGCTTCTGATTTTTTGGTAACTTGATTTATTCTGATAGCTGTTGATTTTGACATCATTAAAAGCCTGTAGAATTATCTAAATAGATTATTACATGGAAGTTTCCATGATCACTTAGAACATTGTTCTTGGGTGGCATCTTGGGAAGACATTATTTTCTTTTCAATTTTATTAGAGTATAGTTGATTTACAGTGTTGTGTTAGTTTCAGGTGTACAGCAAAGTGGTTCAGTTATACATATACATATATTCATTCTTTTTTAGATTCTTTTCTCTTACAGGTTTTCACAGAATATTGAGTAGAGTTCCTTGTGCTATACAGTAGGTCCTCGTTGATTGTCTGTCTTATATATAGTAGTATGGTATATTCATTCCAAGCTCCCGATTCTCCTGATTTATCCCTCCCTCCCCACCCACATTTCTCCTTTGGTAACCGTAAGTTTTCGATATCTGTAAGCCTGTTTCTGTTTTGTAAATAAGTTAATTTGTATCATTTTTAAAAATTAGATACACATATGAGTGATATCATATGATATTTGTCTTTCTCTGTCTGACTTATTTACTTAGTATGATAATCTTTAGGTCCATCTATGTTGCTGCAAATGGCATTCTTTCATTCTTTTTTATGACTGAGTAATATTTAATTGTATGTATGTACCATATCTTCTTTATCCATTCCTCTGTCGATGGACATTTAGGTTGCTTATAAGACATTCTTTTTTGGAAGGCTAATGTCTCTCTTAGTTTAGAATTAATAGCTTTAGGAAAACATCATAGAATGCTGAGAATTTCCATAAATGCTTCTAGCCAAATAGGTTGTTATTGAAATGGCCAATTGGTGCTCATAGGTATTCATATAGAGCTGTTTCTTTTATGCCTGAATTTAAAAGTGTGTGTGTGTGTATGTGTGTGTGTATTTGTTTAAAAAGTAGCTATGAGTTTGGCTCACTTGAAAGCTGTGAAGTAATTAAAGTAAAGGTAACAAGTTTAGTAAATAGAAAGTGATCTGTAACTACTTCAGTGAATTTCAGATATGGTGTATTAAAACTTGTTCTTGCTCTGTTGAGCATTTTATTAGAAATTAAAAAAATAATCATGTTTAACACTCTTTGATCAGCTCTGCTTAGAAGGAAAGATACTAGTGGTTAGTTTTCCCCTATTCTTGAGATCCTAGATTTTTTATTTTCATACTGACAAAGATACATAGATTAATTTACTTGTGATAAAGTTAATAGATAGTTGCTGTCATTTTTCTAAACTTTTAATTGGCTTTACAATTTGCTACAATAAAATTCATTTTATTTTAAAATTGTAGTCAACATGCTTAGTTTAGTAACATTTGAATGGAGTAGGAAAAAATGGATTTTTAAACATGAGCTTCAGGGTATTTTCTGGTTAGTGCTTTAATTTAAAAATAATTTTTTTTCAGATGGTAGTCCTCTACAGAGAAGCTTTTTTGGAAATGATATAAAGAACTGTATTTTACTTCTGTCCAGGATTTCTTGGTTTAGACCTAGCAAAGCTGGAGTTCAAACATATGTTTGAACTTAGCTTCAATTTGCAAAATGGCCTTACCTTTGCTCGGCAGGTGAAGGTTTATTGGAGGTTTCTCAACATTTTTGATAGAGCTTTGAGTACTTTGAAGGGTTGGTTGGATACTAGTACAGGTCCAAAAGACAGTGGTTAGGAATAAACAATTTTTGTCTTTTAGCAGCAGTTTTAGTGTTTCAGCTAAGGTACTATTTGACCTCTCTGTAACTCTCTCCCCTCATCCACCTTTTGCACTTTTATTTTAACTCAGAAATATGTTGAAAATTTAGGTTTAGGATTTGTTTCAAGTTTCCTTGATCTTGAAAATTTAGAATTTGTTTTGAACTTCCTTTGAATATCAATCTAGGATGACTTATAAGTTATTGGTAATGGTCAGATGTCTATGCTAATGTCTCTTAACAGCCTTACATACTGTTAACCCCAAGATCATGTTTTCTGATTTAAAATCTTGGTGTGGAAATGGGAGTTCATTTGAAGTGGCTTAATTCCTGGCACTGACAAAGGACTCCTAAAGATAATTATAAATCAGCTGACAAGCATTTATTAGGCATTGACTGTGTGCTAGGTACTGGGGATAGGATAAAAGGAGGAGAAATCCCAGGCCCTGCTTTTGAGGATTTAGTCTAACTAGGTATAAGACAAAATTATAAAGCCCCGGCAAACAGTATGTAACTAACTGCTAAGTTGTGTGTGTTCCAGATGGGAATTGTGGTAAACTCAAAGCAGGGGGTTATCATGGGCTGAGGCTTGTATGAACAACTTAGTTACAAGTGATTATTCCTGTGACTTGCATGATTCTCTGTAGGAGTTTGCCAAAATTGGTTTTAAAACATTGTCAGTGTGTTTGAAAGGGTTTTCAGGAGAAATGCTGCATCTGAAACTTTTTTGTTCTTTCAGTCATTAAAGGATAATTTGTCACTTGTTCTGGGGTGAAAGTGGACTTTCAGCTATTCAGCATGGATAAGATAGATATGGGCCTGGGACTACATTTAGAGAATGTCATAAAGCCTTTTATTCTCTTAATCTATAGTTGCTTTCCTGGTATTTCTTTAATGACAGCTAAAATACAGTGTCATTTGTAATGGCTATGTTTTCCCTGTGAAGGGGTGTCTACTAGGGTTCTCCCTCTTTTGTACTGGCAGTGTAGATGAATGCCCAAGTGTCTTGTGAAAACAGCCAAAAGCTTCAGCTGGGGCAGGTGCATCTGCTATAGCTTCAGGTAAATAAGGATAACACCAAAGGCCAGTTTTCTTAGCTGTCCAGAATCTCTTGGATGTCATTTTGTTTTGGAGTACTGTTGAAGATGTTCACTGTACTCCAGTAAGCCCTTTATGATGAAGAGCCAAGTAACTTTTGCTATCATGTGTTTCCCCTTGTAACTTTTATTTCATCTGAGTGTGTCTCAATTTATCCTTTAATAGAGAACCCTGAACAAGATATATCTGTGAGAAATCCTGTGCCTGTGTAAACTCTGTGCCTGCTCTAGTACATCAACCTTAGATCGTTGACTTTTAAAAATTTCAACATACAACCTGTCACTTTTAAGTTTGCCTGATATGGGAGGTTGATATAGGATTTTATGCCATTACCAAAAAATCTATTTTTTTTATAGAATCCTTTATTTTCCAGTACTTTTATCCCAAAGTAATTAGAGCAATGCTGAGCCTTTAAAATAATCTAAAATTAAATGAGAAAAATATCTTTCTAATCTGGAAATGCAATAGCTAAATTAGAACAAGGGAGAAATCTGGAAATTAATAAAGAATACAACTAAGATTTTTTCACCAAAATCATAACGGACTAGAGTTAGGAAGTTTACTACTTTGAAGCTTGGAAAGGTTGAAGGAGGAATTTTCGGATTAAAAAAAAAGGACAGTCCTACTCTACACAGTGAGTGCTAACTACATAGGGACTTATTACCCTAATAAAAAATGAAAATAAAGTCAAACCAATTTAGATCAGTTCTTTGAAAAAACATTGCTATTGCACTTTAGTAAGAAGATGTTAGAGATATGTCTCTGTAATATACATGTATTGTCATGTAGGACAATCGTCATAGTTTCCCTGAGCCTGCTGGTGTCACTGACAAAACTTACTCTTCGGCATTTGAATCATTGGTGTGACCAATTATTGCATTTTTCTCTAGGGTTGTAACGTCTGTATGGTTTTTCTATCTTGATTCATTTTAATCCAGCTGGATTCACAATTATTCCTTTACAGAACAGCTTGTATTTGGCATAGCTGTAAAAATAATTCAGTGTCTTCTAAATAAGGTTCTTTTTCAATTGGAAATTCCGTCTTCGCAGTTAAAACATTTGTAAACATAACACAGTTTAGATAGAGCTGAACGGCTTTGCAAGACTGCTATTTTTGAAATGGAGGAGGCTTTTCCTAAAGAGCAGTTTGGTGATATTGGGCTCTTAGAACTCCCTTGAAAGCAGTTGGAGTTTACTGCTGCGTGTATTGGGTCAGATGAAGGAAGAAACATGTATTTGTTAGCTTGCAATATTCAGGAAATATTGGTGTGTCTAGAAGAATACTGAATAAATTTTGGGTCTTATTTTCCTTTATTTCAAAAGATCCTTCATGTATCTTTTGTTCCCTGAGATTAGAGATGTTGGTGATCCTGGAAGATGTTTCAAGACTTTCACCCTGAAGTATTTCTAATAACTGAAAGGAACTGTGGCCAAGTTGGGCAAACTTAACCTCCTAACTCTACCCGCTTCTTTGGCTGAAGCAACAGTTTTTATGTTGTTGTTGTTGGAATATACTTGAGAGAGCCACACAACCTCCCCCATGAACAGCCAGGATTTTGATTGAGTGGTAACAAAATGGAACATGTTCCCTCAGCATGGCTTTTCCTTCTTCTCAGATCCACAGAATACAGAGTTTTCAAGGCTGTTCTCCTGGAATCAAAGTGTAATGGCACTTTTGTAGCAGGCCTTGAACAGAAAACTATAATGGTATTGCCTTGAGGCTGGAATCATACAAAATAAATATTATATCTCTGATTCTTTTCTCATTTAATTTTTTTCTGGGCTTATCCAGAGGAGAGTCAAACTAAGATTTAGACAAATATAAATAGAAACAAGCCACAAAGTGTAGTGTTGCAACCCAGTCTTAATCTGAACTCAGTCTTTTACTGATAAAAGTTTACCTTTTAGGAGACTATTGTAATTGTTTTTAATCCTTTGAATACCTTTCCTTTTCAGAAGCGTTTTTAAAAGTAAAGTAGTTCTTAAGGCATGTTCACTTTCTACCTGCCTAAAAATGCTCTCTGTCAGTGCCCTAATACAGCACTGAAAAAATTTCTGCTTTATCAGAGCAGAGCATGCCTAGGATTGGTGCCAGCTGTTATGCGAGGCTGCCTCCAAAAGTAACTCTCAAAAACTACTCTTCAGTTGGGCCCTTTGTGGTCAGAAAAAAATGTGATACAGTACATAATGAAAGAGAAAGATCAGAGGAGTTAAGTAACTTTGAAATAAGAACATTAATTCTCTGTCATTGTCAGGACTGTGAATTCTGTGAATCTTATTTTAAAATTCTGTGAATCTTATTTTTTAAAAGGTTCCAAATGCCCTACAAATACCTCAGGACTAATTTTTTAAAAATTACACCTGGCCAACAATTGCCCTTTGTCACCCTTTTTCCTGCCCCAGATTTTACCTCCCCAAAACAAAAACAAAACCAGAAAACCCCACATTTTGATTTTGGGGAAATTTTGCTAAAATGGGGCTTTAAACATAATCCCTGGCTTGGATTGACTAAATTGGCAGATGTCCAGCGATGCCAAACCATTTGCCGTCTGCCAGTAGTAAGTATGGTCACCAGTTTTAGTCATTTAGCTCTCTATTTCAGGTTACTTATATTCAGTACAAATTGTGAATATTCATCTTCCAGGGATGCATTAATTCTTAGGCCAGAGTGTTTCTGTTTCATATAAGAAAGGTGCCTTTCCTCCTAAGTGCGTACACCTCCTTAAAGTGAACTATTACACTAATCACATCTTAATAGTGGGGCTATTTTTAAAAGTCTCATGCTGTTTTCATTTTATGCTTCTAAATGAACATCTACATTACAAAGCATTCTTGGAGCGTGCTGTTTGTGCTAAGCAGGATCGCCATTTTATTAGAGGTCAGTAACAATAGTTCTTCCTTTCCCTCTTCCACCCTGGACTGTGATTTGATAAACTGTACTGGGCTGTGGGTAGGAATGGAGCTGTGAGAGGTAGACTTAAACTCTTATAGAATAATAGACTGATGCTTGTGTGCATTTTGTATATAAAACTAGGGCAGTGTCTTACAGAAAGTTATCACTGTGTCTCAAATCTGACTTGCCAGCACGTAGGAAGTTTGTTTTGGTTTCAAAATGTACTTTACCCCATGGTGGCTGGCAGGGTACAATACTATTGACATCACTGTGTTTCAAATAGAAAATTAACAAGTAGCTACTGTTGTGATTGCAGATTGCCTTCCCAGTCCCTGTGAGAGAATGCTTTTTCTTTTGGACAGCAACACTTCTCAGCCCCTTGGTACCATTAAATCAGTCAATGGGGGCTGCCAGAATAGGGATGAACACCAACAAAAGACTGAAGAATAGAAAAACTGTTAATAATGCAAAAATCTTTAATCAGTTTCCAAATTGGTGTGAAAGATAAATAATTTTAAAAAATTTCTCTCCCACCTACAGCTAAGTTTTGACAGTAGGCCAGGTTCAGAGCCTGATCTCTCCAGAGAGGAGTATCCTTTCCCTCCACCCAAAACCCTGGAGAGTTGCCAAAGGAAAATAAGCTATTTTGTATTTAGAACAAATTGCCACTGTTTTCACCAGTGATGTAGCCCTATTTCCCAGACTTTGAAACTTGGAATACAGAAAGTTCTTGTGTGACCAAAGAAGAAATATGGTGAATGAATGATCAAGTTTTTTTTTTTTCAACAAAATTCTTGTAAACAGATATGAGAGGGAATGAGACATATGCGTGGAAGTTAAGTTGAGCACAGAGTGGATATCAAGTGAGCAGTTTCTGTTAAATCACTTTGGAGATTAGGTTCCTTGTGGGAGTTTCAGTAGAGAACATATGCCTCTGGAACCAGATTTTAATTATTTTTTTCAAATGAGGCTGTCAAAAGTCAAGTCTCCCTTAGAGATGAATGCAGGACAATAAAAAAGAAATAATTTATGTGTTCTGTACTGTAGGCTTCAAGGGATCAGCAGTCCTGGGAGCTTGTAAAACTATGCAGACATGAGTTTCTCATCTTATCAAATGAGATAAAAACTGTTCATTTAATTTTCCCCCCTTGCATTGTGGAGTATTTCTTTTTAGACTTTTCCCTCTCATACCTGGGTTTTCTTAGCTATTTTTTTTCTATTTTCTCCTTAATAATTGCCTTCCTGTCATCATACTTGTTACTATCACCATTTCTTGAACAACAGCTGGAACAGAGGCCAGACTTATCAGTCAGGTTTTCTACTTGCTAGGAGGCCTGTCAGTAAGGTCAGAAAGTTGATATTGGTGACCAAAAAAATGGATTTAAAAAAATTATCTGTGAATTTTATTCGATATTGTTGACCTAGTCCCCCATCACTGTAAATACTTTGATAAGTCACTCTCTTGTAATGGATGCAGTTCCCAACCCTCTGCTTCATGTCGACTCGTTAAAGAGTTGGTTGGAGATTGTCAGTTACTCTACGTGTAGTCATCTTGGATGGCGACCGCAGCTGCACACCAAAGTATAGAGTTCTGGCATCCATAAGCAAATCTCTCATGAATGTTGGCCTGCCATCTGATTATACTGTTTGGAGGCCCCTGTATTTTTACCTCAACTTTGGTGAGTTAGAGAGGCCCAGAAATACCCACTAGAAATTGTTACATCCCTTCTCCCCACTGTGGGCTAGTCATTCTGTTTGGGTATTGGAAGAACTGAAATGACTAAAAAGTATGGATTCATTCTTATCCAGAAGATAATTAAAATATAACGTGATTAGTGTAAAAATCAAGTATTAATTATCTGAGGAAGGGATATGGCAAGGAAGGCCTCATGGAAGCAACAGTAGTTTGGCTGTGGGCTGACAAATGAGTTAGATGCCCACTAGAGGACAGTGGAGGAAAGGGTATTCCAGGTAGAGAAATCCGTAAATACAAACCTTTGGTTTGTGGAAGAGGTTTGCAAAAGGGAATGAATAATGGTAGGTGGAGCTGGAAAGGTGGTAGGCCAAATTATAGCATCTTCAAACAGATAAAGATTACTACTGGCGTCTTTAAAATTTTTTTACAGCATCTAATTCAGTGGCATAATAGAGTGTAGCTCTTTGTTTACTGATGGTCATTGTTATTGACTGAGTGGCACTTCATCCTCTTCATACCTCTGAGATATAAAGACTAAAATTTCAGCCTGCATGGAATCTGTGTAGTTTAAGAAAGAATATGTCACTGTCGTCATTAATTTATTGAGTACTCCCCTCTCCCCTGCTCACTTCCCCCGCTCCACTCTTTCTCTCTCTCTAAACCTTTGAAAGACATAACCCCAACAATAATTCAGAATTGATGTTCTGAAGTCCCGAGCTCTGATAGTGATCTGTAGTAATTTGCTCTAATAGTTTAACATAGATTCCTGGAGGTCCTGGGTTGTACTGTGAAATAATGTTGAGATTTATTTGAAGTCTTCTTCATATGAAGAAGAACACTATTTTATATAAACACTATTTATATTATCAGTTCTTGTTTTTATATAAAATAGTGTTCTTTTTCCAAAACTTTGAGGAAAATTATGACTTCTGGAAGGCATACTATATTTAGCTTTCTGGCTTTAAATACTCTCTGGTGACTTCCCTGGTGGCGCAGTGGTTAAGAATCTGCCTGCCAATGCAGGAGATACAGGTTCGAGCCCTGGTCCGGGAAGATCCCACATGCCACGGAGCAACTAAGCCTGTGCACCACAGCTACTGAGCCTACGCTCTAGAGCCTGCGACGCACAGCTAGTGAAGCCCGTGTGCCACAGCTGCTGAAGCCCATGTGCCTAGAGCCTGTGCTCCGCAACAAGAGAAGCTACCACAATGAGAAGCCCGCACACCACAACGAAGAGTAGCCCCCACTCGCCGCAACTGGAGAAAGCCCGTGCACAGCGGCGAAGACACAATGCAGCCAAAAATGTTTAAATCAATAAATAAATAAATTTATTTTTTAAAAATAGAATAACTTTAAAAAAAAAAAACCTCTCTGGCTCCCTACCCTAAGAACTACTTTGATTTTACTGGGAGAAAGTGATTTTTTAAAGTTTTCAAAGAATGAGTAACATGTATCTCAGCCTTACTGATTTTCTTGTATATAGATGAGCCCTTTAAGTGCTGAGGTGGATAAATGTGACTGTAGAATAATTTATATTATCATAATATTATATACTTTATATAATTTATAACTTCATTGTAACACTTGTTAATATTCCTATCTGTTATTTTACAAGATACCAGTTGAATTAAGAGGAATATTAATGAAAGCAGTTTTTTTCTGAAAAGTGAGAAGAGGGTCCTAGCTATTCTCCTAAGTTTTAATTTTATTGTCCTTAAGCCCCATGACACCACAGTCAATTCTGACGCTAAGGAAATGCCACTTACTAAGTTACTCACTGGGAGTTAATAGTCTATTTTTTATGAAGTAGATAATATATAAGTTGTAAATGAAGCATATAATTATCATGTGCCGTTTTATGGGAATAGCTTGTCTAAAGCTTATTTCACAAACAGAGTAAGCTGAACAGCAGCAGAATATGATCATATTTGTTTTTGTAAATAAAGTTCATGTGTAGCATGATTGTGCTTGATATCTGGATCCATCTTTAATGTCATTTTTTTTTATAAGAAAAGGAGGCAGGCAGTTTTTTGTTTGTTTGGGTTTTTTTTGGTAACTAGATTTTCAGAAAATTCTCAGCATGTTACATTTAGAGAAATGCTGGAGTATAAAATGTGTAGGAAAAACAGCTAGTTGCTGTCATGTGCAAAAGTGTTGTGTAGGGAGTTGGGAAACCTGGCCACAAGCCACTGCAGCTTTGAAGAAAGTGGCTCAAGGGAGGACTCACAGCCCATTGCATAACATTCAACAGAGGAAAATACAGTACTGTCCCTATCGCTTGACTTGTTTTCCATTTTTATTTCGTTACTTGGCAAAGTCTTGGTATCCCGTAGTGGAGGAATGAAAGACAAGTAAGTTCCAGTGAAGGACTGTGCCTCCAAGGGTATCAGCCAATGGATGGTTTGTGAGGCTGGGCAGGCGTTAAATTTCTTATTGTTGTTGGGCAGAGGGATTAGAGTTTCAAGAGACGACTTGAAAAACATCATCGTGTGATAGATGCTTGCAATTTTTTTCTGAAAGGGAATTCTTTCCTCTCTCCTCCCTCAACAGTGTGCTTCTCCTGGTTGATATACCTATGCATTAAAATATCACACCTACTAGCAGGGGCCATTTTATGGCAAAATCATTTCCCCTCATGTTCTGTGATATTTCACTTTGGCAGTAGAGTTTACAAGGTTTGAAATCAAAAGCAGCACTGGTTCTTTCAGGGAAAAATGATCCCAATCTACCAAAATAAAAGCCAAACAGACTCTAATTGTTCCTTCTCCCACAAGGGGCTTGCCCTTTTTGAAGGTGTAGGTAATTCTGATAGGACCTTCTCTCTAACAGGGTTAGTCACTGGGAATTGCCTCTTCCCCTGGGTAAAACCCACTTTTAAATCTCATTTTAAAACAGACCTCAAAGTGTCTTTGAAAATAAAAGTACTTTGCCATCTCTCCATTGTCTTGCCCCTCCTTCTCTGCAAGACTCCAGTTTTCTCACAAGGCACCTCCTGCTGCAGTGTCTAATCTTTGCTTTACAGTCACTCACGCTAAATTAGGAAAGATTTTAGTTGTATAGTTTTCATTGAGCTATTGATGTGTTGTGAAAAGTTAAGTAACTGCTAACCAGGGTGCTACATTTTTTTCCATCAAGTCTGATTACGTTAATTTTACAATGTGAGATCTTTTCCTATTGATTGTTAGTCTAATGTTCCCCAGAATATTCAGAACAGCAGCCTTAACTTTCCCCAACCTTCTTACCCTACTTTGACTAAAGGTACAGAACCATGCCTTTCATGAATCCTTCTTTATGTCAGTTCTTCCACTCCTTGAAGACTTGAAAAACATCATCTCATGATAGTTGCCAATTTTTTCTCAGTACATAATAATTTTCAAATCAAACCAAGCTTTTTTTCTTCTCTGTCTCTTTTCCTCTTTTTCCCCCATTGTCTTACAGTTCATGATTTGGCAGCTCTGTGCAGGAGACTCCTGAGCCACCAGTCACATGAGAATGAAGGCAAGAAAAGAAAGGACCAGATGGCATCAAAAGACGTGCCTTTCTAGGTCATTGGTGGTTAAGCTTGCAATCTGGTTACCAGCAGGGAGACTATGGAGGAAAGGGTGGAGAGCAGCACAGCACCATTGTAAGGGAAGAAGAGTTTTGCCATACAGTTCATTTCATAATTTGCTGGAGAGAAAAAACTTACACATGGAAGAGAATGGATTTTCTGATTGAACTTTCCAGTTTACAGTCACAGAGAGTCCATTGCATTTACTTAAAAGTGGCATATAAGCACATGTGAAAAACTGTGTGCAGTATTTAAATGGCAACTTTGAAAAGTGTGGCTCCGCCTTGGTCAGCTACTACCGTTCAACTTCCATTAACCCTTTGTTATTCTATTCTCCAAATGCCTGATTCACTTACAAGTACAAAAACTGGAGGAAATGACATTTGGCTCCCACACATACACTTGTCCCCACAGAAGAGCAGAGGACATCATTCACCACTCATCCTTCATAAAATCTGTTTTCAAGGACCCTATTTACAAAACATGGAAAATGGCATCACTGGCCTTTGTGAGACATGTTATCTCAGGGTATGTTTTCTTAGTATAAACTGCATCTTGGAGCACATTTAAAATTACTTGACTGAAGAAATGTTCAGTAGTGGAACCCTCCTACACTGTTGGTGGGCATGTAAATTGGTGCAGGCATTATGGAGAACAGTATAGATGTTCCTTAATAAACTAAAAACAGAGTTACCATATGATCCTGCAATCCCACTCTTGGGCATATATCCAGAGAAAACTCTAATTCAAAAAGATACAAGCGGGATGTACCTGGTGGTCCAGCGGGTAAGACTTCATGCTTCCAATGCTGAGGGCGCAGGTTCGATCCCATAGGCAGTGTGGCCAAAAAATAAATAAATAAACTCCATGCCTGTGGTGATGGTTACACAACTCTCTAAATATACCCAAAAATCATTGAATTGTACAAGTAAAGCAAGTGAATTATATAGTATGTAAATTATAACTCAATTAAAATTCAAAAAAATACATGCACCCCAATGTTCATTGCAGCACTATTTACAATAGTCAAGACCTGGAAGCAACCTAAATGTCCATCAACACAGAGAATCCTAAAGATGCCACTAAAACTACTACAGCTAATCAATGAATTTGGTAAAGTAGCAGGATACAAAATTAATGCACAGAAATCTCTTGCATTCCTATACACTAATGATGAAAAATCTGAAAGAGAAATTAAGAAAACATTCCCATTTACCATTGCAACAAAAAGAATAAAATATCTAGGAATAAACCTACCTAAGGAGACAAAAGACCTGTATGCAGAAAATTATAAGACACTGATGAAAGAAATTAAAGATGACACAAATAGATGGAGAGATATACCATGTTCTTGGATTGGAAGAATCAACTGTGCAAATGACTCTACTACCCAAAGCAATCTACAGATTCAATGCAATCCCTGTCAAACTACCACTGGCATTTTTCACAGAACTAGAACAAAAAATTTCACAATTTGTATGGAAACACAAGAGACCCCGAATAGCCAAAGCAATCTTGGGAACGAAAAATGGAGCTGGAGGAAACAGGCTCCCTGACTTCAGACTATACTACAAAGCTACAGTAATCAAGACAGTATGGTACTGGCACAAAAACAGAAATATAGATCAATGGAACAAGATAGAAAGCCCAGAGATAAACCAACGCACATTTGGTCACCTTATCTTTGATAAAGGAGGCAAGAATATACAGTGGAGAAAAGACAGCCTCTTCAATAAGTGGTGCTAGGAAAACTGGACAGGGACATGTAAAAGTATAAAATTAGAACACTCCCTAACACCATACACAAAAATAAACTCAAAATGGATTAAAGACCTAAATATAAGACCAGACACTATCAAACTCTTAGAGGAAAACATAGGCAGAACACTCTATGACATAAATCACAGCAAGATCCTTTTTGACCCACCTCCTAGGAAAATGGAAATAAAAACAAAAATAATCAAATGGGACCTAATGAGATTTAAAAGCTTTTGCACAGGAAACCATAAACAAGACCAAAAGACAACCCGCAGAATGGGAGAAAATATTTGGAAATGAAGCAACTGACAAAGGATTCATCTCCAAAATTTACAAGCAGCTCATGCAGCTCAATAACAAAAAAACAAACAACCCAATCCAAAAATAGGCAGAAGACCTAAATAGACATTTCTCCAAAGAAGATATACAGATTGCCAACAAACACATGAAAGAATGCTCAACATCATTAATCATTAGAGAAATGCAAATCAAAACTACAATGAGATATCATCTCACACCAGTCAGAATGGCCATCATCAAAAAATCTACAAACAATAAATGCTGGAGAGGGTGTGGAGACAAGGGAACCCTCTTGCACTGTTGGTGGGAATGTAAATTGATACAGCCACTATGGAGAACAGTATGGACGTTCCTTAAAAAACTACAAATAGAACTACCATATGACCCAGCAGTCCCACTACTGGTCATATACCTTGAGAAAACCATAATTCAAAAAGTCATGTACCAAAATGTTCATTGCAGCTCTGTTTACAATAGCCAGGACATGGAAGCAACCTAAGTGTCCATCAACAGATGAATTGATAAAGAAGATGTGGCACATATATACAATGGAATATTACTCAGCCATAGAAAAAAACGAAATTGAGTTATTTGTAGTGAGGTGGATAGACCTAGAGTCTGTCATACAGAGTGAAGTAAGTCAGAAGGAGAAAAATAAATACCATATGCTAATACATATATATGGAATCTAAGAAAAAAAATGTCATGAAGAACTTATTCCTGTAAGACGGGAATAAAGACACAGACCTACTAGAGCATGGACTTGAGGATATGGGGAGGGGGAAGGGTAAGCTGTGACAAAGTGAGAGAGTGGCATGGACATATGTACACTACCAAACATAAAATAGATAGCTAGTGGGAAGCAGCCACATAGCACAGGGAGATCAGCTAGGTGGTTTGTGACCACGTAGAGGGGTGGGATAGGGAGGGTGGGAGGGAGGGAGATGCAAGAGGGAAGAGATATGGGAACATATGTATATGTATAACTGATTCACTTTGTTATAAAAGCAGAAACTAACACACCATTGTAAAGCAATTATACTCCAATAAATATGTTAAAAAAAACAGATGAATGGATAAAGAAGATGTGGTATATATATACACAATGGAATATTACTCAGCCATAAAAAAAGAATGAAATAATGCCATTTGCAACAACATGGATGGACCTAGAGATTATCATATTAAGTGAAGTTAAGTCAGACAGAGAAAGACAGCTATCATATGATATCACTTATATGTGGGATCTAAAAAAAAATGATACAAATGAACTTATTTAGAAAACGGAAGTAGACTCAGAGACATAGAAAACAAACTTATGCTTACCAAAGGGAATAGCAGGGTAGGGGTGGGGGAGATAAATTAGGAGTTTGGGATTAACATATACACACTACTATATATAAAATAAACAACAAGGACCTATGGTATAGCACAGGGAATTATAGTTAATATCTTGTAATAGCCTGTAATGGAAAAGAATCTGAAAAAAAATGTATGTATAACCAAATCACTTTGTTGTACACCTGAAACTAACACAACATTGTAAATTAACTATACTTCAATTTTTAAAAATGGTTAAAAAAATTGACTTGACTGAAGAAATGTTCAATAGTGGCTAATAAAAAAAAATATTGTAGAGGAGCAGTCTGCCTTCCCTGTTCATTTAGGCATTACTTACACCTTGACTCCTTTCACATGGGTAGCTCCTGATTTGACAGTGCTGTTGTAGATCACCAGACTGCTGAACTTGGCTGCTATTTCCTTATAGAATTCCAATTCAGTTGTTTTCTCTTGAATGAAAAAAACTATTTTTAATTTTTGGTTTAAACTTGGTCCCAATATGTGAACTTTGAATCCTTTACTCTTTTAATTACCTTGAAAATCCTTGCTTTTTTCATAAACAAATTCAGCATCCCTCAAGTTCAAAGTCAAGTTTCAACCTCTTTTATAAGGCTGCCTTCTCCAATTACAATCTCTCCTTTTATTCAGATTCTGTTGCCCTTGATACCTGTATGACTCATTTCATTGTGAACCAAATGAAACAAAATATTTCATTTTGTAGTCTAGATTATAAACTCTTAAAATATACGTTTGTTTTTTTACTTCTCCCACTCAAACAAGTGTCTGGAACATCATTGCTGAGTACACAAGAGTCATGTAATATACAACTGAATGATTTTTAAAAAAGAGAAAACAGACATTTTAATATTGTTAGTTGATTTCTTCCCTTTTTTTTTGGCTGCTTTTTTTTGGGAGGGGGGTGGTCTTCATTGCTGTGCACGGGCTCTCTCTAGTTGAGGCAAGCGGGGACTACTATTTTTTGCAGTGCATGGGCTTCTCATTGCAGTGGATTCTCATTGCGGTGGCTTCTTGTTGCGGAGCACAGACTCTAGGCGTGCAGGCTTCAGCAGTTGCGGCACACAGACCTCAGCAGTTGCAGCACGCAGGCTCAGCAGTTGCAGTGCACGGGCTTCAGTAGTTGTGGCACGTGGGCTCAGCAGTCATGGCTTGCAGGCTCTAGAGCACAGGCTCAGCAGTTGTGGCACTAGGGCCTAGTTGCTCCACAGCACGTGGGACCTTCCTGGACCAGGGATCAAACCCGTGTCCCCTGCATTGGCAGGTGGACCCTTAACCACTGCGCCATCAGGGAAGTCTCTTGTTAATTGATTTCTGCCTAGATTGTATTTTTTTTCACATTAAAGCATAGTTTTATTTTTTTCATCTTTTTTTATTGGAGTATAGTTGATTTACAATGTTGTGCCAGTCTCTGCTGTACAGCAAAGTGACTCAGTTATCCATATATATATGTATGTGTGTGCATACACACACACACACACACACACACTCCTTTTTTTATATTCTTTTCCATTATGGTTTATCGCAGGAAATTGGATATAGTTCCCTGTGCTATACAGTAGGACCTTGTTTATCCATTCTAAATGTAATAGTTTGCATCTACCAACCCCAAACTGTCAGTCCATCCCTCTTCCTTCCCACCTCCCCCTTGGCAATCACAAGTCTGACCTCTGTGTCTGTGAGTCTGTTTCTGTTTTGTAGATATGTTCATTTGTGCCATATTTTAGATTCCACACATAAGTGATATCATATGATATTTGTCTTTCTCTGTCTGACTTACTTCACTTAGTATGATAATCTCTAGTTGCATCCATGTTGCTGCAAATTCTGCTTAGATGTTAATATGACTTTAACTTAGATCTCACAAAACATAAAACTGACCCACCCATTTTTTTCTTGATATGAAACTATAGTAAGGAGTCACTTTGAAGTTTCTTAAGCTAAAAGTAAAAGTTCCTATATATGCACTGAATTTCTGGGGTTAAATAATTTAAACAAAATCGACAAGTTGTTTCTGTGGCAAAATACTTGTTAACTTTACTAGTTAGTTGCTTTGCTAACTTTTTTAGATGACTGAATTCAGAGCTCCCTTGGGAGCCTCTAATTATTGCAAGAGAACCACCAGTCTCTCTCCACCCTCCAGTCATCTCACATGAGTTCAGTTGTTAGGCATATGCTATAATAATCCTATTGAAGAGTTCAAAGGCACTTTTTATTTATTTTTATTTTTATTTTTTGAATTTTATTTATTTTTTTATACAGCAAGTTCTTATTAGTTATCCATTTTATACCTATTAGTGTATATATGTCAGTCCCAATACATCACACCACCATCACCCCCGCCACTTACCGCCCTTGGTGTCCATTCATTTGTTCTTTACATCTGTGTCTCAATTTCTGCCCTGAAAACCGGTTCATCTGTGCCATTTTTCTAGGTTCCACATATATGCGTTAATATACGATATTTGTTTTTCTCTTTCTGACTTACTTCACTAGGTATGACAGTCCCTAGATTCATCCACGTCTCTACAAATGACCCTATTTCGTTCCTTCTTATGGCTGAGTAATATTCCATTGTATATATGTACCACATGTTCTTTATCCATTTGTCTGTCGATGGGCATTTAGGTTGCTTCCTTGACCTGCCTACTGTAAATACTGTTGCAGTGAACATTGGGGTGAATGTGTCTTTTTGAATTATGGTTTTCTCTGGGTATATGCCCAGTAGTGGGATTGCTGGGTCATATTGTAATTCTATTTTTAGTTTTTTAAGGAACCTCCATACTGTTCTCCATAGTGGCTGTATCAATTTCCATTCCCACCAACAGTGCAAGAGGGTTCCCTTTTCTCCACACCCTCTCCAGCATTTGTTGTTTTAGATTTTCTGATGATGCCCATTCTAACTTGTGTGAGGTGATACCTCATTGTGGTTTCGATTTGCATTTCTCTAATAATTAGTGATGTTGAGCAGGTTTTCATGTGCTTCTTGGCCATCTGTATGTCTTCCTTGGAGAAATGTCTATTTAGGTCTTCTGCCCATTTTTGGATTGGGTTGTTTGTTTTTTTAATATTGAGATGCATGAGCTGTTTATATATTTTGGAGATTAACCCTTTGTCCATTGATTCATTTGCAAATATTTTCTCCCGTTCTGAGGGTTGCCTTTTCGTCTTGCTTGTAGTTTCCTTTGCTTTGCAAAAGCTTTTAAGTTTCATTAGATGCCGTTTGTTTATTTTTGTTTTTATTTCCATTACTCTAGGAGGTGGATCAGAAAAGATCTTGCTGTGATTTATGTCAAAGAGTGTTCTTCCTGTGCTTTCCTCTAAGAGTTTTATAGTGTCCAGTCTTACATTTAGGTCTCTAATCCATTTTGAGTTTATTTTTGTGTACGGTGTTAGGGAGTGTTCTAATTTCATTCTTTGATGTAGCTGTCCAGTTTTTCCAGCACCACTTATTGAAGAGACTGTTTTTTCTCCATTGTATATCCTTGCCTCCTTTGTCATAGATTAGTTGACCATAGGTGCATGGGTTTATCTCTGGGCTTTCTAGCCTGATCCATTTATCTATATCTCTGTTTTTGTGCCAGTACCATGTTGTCTTGATTACTGTAGCTTTGTAGTATAGTCTGAAGTCAGGAAGTCTGATTCCTCCAGCTCCGTTTTTTTCCCTCAAGACTGCTTTGGTTGTTCGGGGTCTTTTGTGTCTCCATACAAATTTTAAGATTTTTTTTGTTCTAGTTCTGTAAAAAAATGCCATTGGTAATTTGATAGGGATTGCATTGAATCTGTGGATTGCTTTGGGTAGTATAGTCATTTTCACAATATTGATTCTTCCAATCTAAGAACATGGTATATCTCTCCATCTATTTGTATCATCTTTAATTTCTTTCATCAGTGTCTTAGCGTTTTCTGCATACAGGTCTTTTGTCTCCATAGGTAGATTTATTCCTAGGTATTTTATTCCTTTTGTTGCAGTGGTAAATGAGAGTGTTTCTTTAATTTCTCTTTCAGATTTTTCATCATTAGTGTATAGGAATGCAAGAGATTTCTGTGCATTAATTTTGTATCCTACAACTTTACAAAAGTCATTGATTAGCTCTAGTAGTTTTCTGGTGGCATCTTTAGGATTCTCTGTATAGTATCATGTCATCTGCAAACAGTGACAGTTTTACTTCTTTTCCGATTTGTATTCCTTTTATTTCTTTCTTTTTTTTTCTTTTTTTTGCGGTACACGGGCCTCTGACTGTTGTGGCCTCTCCCGTTGCGGAGCACAGGCTCCGGATGCGCAGGCTCAGCGGCCATGGCCCACGGGCCCAGCCGCTCCGCGGCATGTGGGATCCTTGCGGACTGGGGCACGAACCCATGTCCCCTGCATTGGCAGGCGGACTCTCAACCACTGTGCCACCAGGGAAGCCCTCCTTTTATTTCTTTTTCTTCTCTGATTGCCGTGGCTAGGACTTCCAAAACTATGTTGAATAATAGTGGTGAGAGTGGACATCCTTGTCTTGTTACTGATCTTAGAGGAAATGCTTTCAGTTTTTCACCACTGAGAATGATGTTTGCTGTGCGTTTGTCGTATGTGGCCTTTATTATGTTGAGGTAGGCTCCTTCTATGCCCCCTTTCTGGAGAGTTTTTATCATAAATCGTGTTGAATTTTGACAAAAGCTTTTTCTGCATCTATTGAGATGATCATAGGGTTTTTCTTCTTCAATTTGTTAATATGGTGTATCACATTGATTGATTTGCGTATATTGAAGAATCCTTGCATCCCTGGGATAAATCCCACTTGATCATGGTGTATGATCCTTTTAATGTGTTGTTGGATTCTGTTTGCTAGTATTTTGTTGACAATTTTTGCATCTATATTCATCAGTAATATTGGTCTGTAATGTTCTTTTTTTGTAGTATCTTTGTCTAGGTTTGGTATCAGGGAGATGGTGGCCTCATAGAATGAGTTGGGGAGTGTTCCTTCCTCTGCAATTTTTTGGAAGAGTTTGAGAAGCATGGGCGTTAGCTCTTCTCTAAATGTTTGATAGAATTCACCTGTGAAGCCATCTGCTTCTGGACTTTTGTGTGTTGGAAGATTTTTAATCACAGTTTTAATTTCATTACTTGTGATTGGTCTGTTCATATTTTCTATTTCTTCCCGGTTCAGTCTTGGAAGCTTATACCTTTCTAAGAATTTGTTCATTTCTTCCAGGTCGTCCATTTTATTGGCATAGAGTTGCTTGTAGTAGTCTCTTAGGATGCTTTGTATTTCTGTGGTGTCTGTGGCAACTTCTCCTTTTTCATTTCTAATTTTATTGATTTGAGTCCTCTCCCTCCTTTTCTTGATGAGCCTGGCTAATGGTTTATCAAGTTTGTTCATCTTCTCAAAGAACCAGCTTTTAATTTTATTGATCTTTGCTGTTATTTCCTTTGTTTCTATTTCATTTATTTCTGTTCTGATCTTTATGATTTCTTTCCTTCTACTAACTGTGGGTTTTGTTTGTTCTTCTTTCTCTAGTTCCTTTAAGTGTGAGGTTAGATTGTTTATTTGAGATCTTTCTTGTTTCTTGACATTGGCTTGTATTGGTGTAAACTTCCCTCTTAGAACTGCTTTTACTGCATCCCATTGGTTTTGGATCATTGTGTTTTCATTGTTAATTTGTTTCTAGGTGTTTTCTGATTTCCTCTTTGATTTCTTCAGTGATCTCTTTGTTATTTAGTAACGTATTGTTTAGCCTCCATGTATTTTTTGGGGTTTTTTTTCCATTTTTTCCATGTAATTGATTTCTAATCTCATAGCATTATGGTCAGAAAAGATTCCTGATATGATTTCAGTTTTCTTAAATTTACTGAGGCTTGATTTGTGACCCATGATGTGATCTATCCTGGAGAATGTTCCATGCACACTTGAGAAGAAAGTGTTATCTGCTGTTTTTGGATGGAATGTCCTATAAATATCAATTAAATCTATGTGGTCTGTTGTGTCATTTAAAGCTTGTGTTTCCTTAGTAATTTTCTGTTTGGATGATCTGTCCGTTGGTGTAAGTGAGGTGTTAAAGTCCCCCACTATTATTGTGTTTCTGTCGATCTCCTCTTTTATAGCTGTTAGCAGTTGCCTTATGTATTGAGGTGTTCCTATGTTGGGAGCATATATTTATAGTTGTTATATCTTCCTCTTGGATTGATCCCTTGATCATTATGTAGTGTCCTTCTTTGTCTCTTGTAACGTTCTTTATTTTAAAATCTATTTTATCTGATATGAGTACTGCTACACCAGCTTTCTTTTGATTTCCATTTGCATGGAATATCTCTTTCCATCCCCTCACTTTCAGTCTGTATGTATCCCTAGGTCTGAAGTGGGTCTCTTGTAGACAGCATATATACAGGTCTTGTTTTTGTATCCATTCTTCGAGCCTGTGTCTTTTGGTTGGAGCATTTAATCCATTCACGTTTAAGGTAATTATTGATATGTATGTTCCTGTTACCATTTTCATAATTGTTTTGGGTTTGTTTTTGTAGGTCCTTTTCTTCTCTTTTGTGTCCCACTTAGAGAAGTTCCTTTAGCATTTGTTGTAAAGCTGATTTGGTGGTGCTGAATTCTCTTAGCTTTTGCTTGTCTGTAAAGCTTTTGATTTCTCCATCAAATCTGAATGAGATCCTTGCAGGGTAGAGTAATCTTGGTTGTAAGTTCTTTCCTTTCATCACTTTAAATATGTCATGCCACTCCCTTCTGGCTCGTAGAGTTTCTGCTGAGAAATCAGCTGTTAACCTTATGGGAATTCCCTTTTATGTTATTTGTCATTTTTCCCTTGCTGCTTTCAATAATTTTTCTTTGTCTTTAATTTTTGCCAGTTTGATTACTGTGTGTCTTGGCATGTTTCTCCTTGGGTTTATCCTGTATGGGACTCTCTACACTTCCTGGACTTGGGTGGCTATTTCCCATGTTAGGCATGTTTTTGACTATAATCTCTTCAAATATTTTCTCTGGTCCTTTCTCTCTCTCTCTTCTCCTTCTGGGACCACTGTAATGCGAATATTGTTATCTTCATGTTGTCCCAGAGGTCTCTTAGGCTGTCTTCATTTCTTTTCATTCTTTTTTCTTTATTCTGTTCCTCAGCAGTGAATTCCACTATTCTGTCTTCCAGGTCATTTATCCGTTGTTCTGCCTCAGTTATTCTGCTATTGATTCCTTCTAGTGTATTTTTCATTTCAGTTATTGTATTGTTCATCTCTGTTTGTTTGTTCTTTAATTCTTCTAGGTCTTTGTTAAACATTTCTTGTATCTTCTCGATCTTTGCCTCCATTCTTTTTCTGAGGTCCTGTATCATCTTCACTATCATTATTCTGAATTCTTTTTCTGGAGGATTCCTATCTCCACTTCATTTAGTTGTTTTTCAGGGGTTTTATCTTGTTCCTTCATCTGGTACATAATCCTCTGCCTTTTCATCTTGTCTTTCTGTGAATGTGGTTTTTGTTCCACAGGCTGCAGGATTTTAGTTTTTCTTGCTTCTGCTGTCTGCCGTCTGGTGGATGAGGCCATCTAAGAGGCTTGAGCAAGTTTCCTGATGGGAGGGACTGGTGGTGGGTAGAGCTGGCTGTTGCTTTGGTGGGTAGAACTCAGTAAAACTTTAATCCACTTTTCTGCTGATGGGTTGGGCTGGGTTCCCTTCCTGTTGGTTCTTTGGCCTGAGGCGAGCCAACACTGGAGCCTACCTGGGCTCTTTGGTGGGGCTAATGGCAGACTCTGGGAGGGCTCATGCCAAGGAGTACTTCCCCAAACTTCTGCTGCCAGTGTTCTTGTCCTCATGGTGAGACACAGCCACCCTGTGCCTCTACAGGAGACCCTCCAACACTAGCAGGTAGGTCTGGTTCAGTCTCCTATGGGGTCACTGCTCCTTCCCCTGGGTCCCGATGCACACGCTACTTTGTGTGTGCCCTCCAAGAGTGGAGTCTCTGTTTCCCCCAGTCCTGTCAAAGTCCTGCAATTGAATCCCACTAGCCTTCAAAGTCTGATTCTCTAGGAATTCCTCCTCCCATTGCCGGACCCCCAGGCTGGAAAGCCTGACGTGGGGCTCAGAGCCTTCACTCCAGTGGGTGGACTTCTGTGGTGTAAGTGTTCTCCAGTTTGTGAGTCACCCACCCAGCAGTTATGGGATTTGATTTTATTGAGATTGCGCCCCTCCTGCCATCTCATTGTGGCTTCTCCTTCATCTTTGGATGTGGGGTATCTCTTTTGGTGAGTTCCAGTGTCTTCCTGTCGATGATTGTTCAGCAGTTAGTTGTGATTCCAGTGCTCTCGGAAGAGGGAGTGAGAGCACGTCCTTCTGCTCTGCCATCTTGAACCAATCTCAAAGGCACTTTTTAATGTGGAGTTTATTTTGTTTAGTTTTAGCCTGTTCAGCAAGAGCACTCTGTGATCATGTGAGAGTCCTCACCTAAGAGATTTTCCAGTTAAAAATGAAAATTCTACTAAAGGTTCTATGATTTTGGGTAGCATAGCAGGGGAGGAGAGTGACTTTAAAATTGTTAAATCTCATTAAGGGGAATCCATTGATAATCCTTTAATTTAGGGCAAGTTTCAAAAAAATTTTTCCTTGTCCACATTAGGTATGTTAGGTTTCAGCCTGGAGCCAATTACTAGATTTTAGTTGTTGAACTCAATAAAGAGATTTGGAATGGAAATGCTAGCAGACCTTTGACTAGCTGGGCTAGTGGGTACTGGAAGAATCTTGACAATTCATCTGCCACATCTCTGACCTCACTACCCTTAATCATCCTTACTTGTCAATGACATAATTGGCTGCCTTCTCCTATCCCTCTTTGAAATTGCTAGCATTTGAGAATGTCTCTTGACCTTATTTCTTATGTATTAAGGCAAAGAAAGCATAGTTCGGTGGCTGAGCCAGTAGACCGTTTGGGCCCTCTTTGAGGAAAAAATGGAGGATGTGTTCTGTTCGTGGGGCAGTTGAAACAGTTGCTAAATGTTCAATTATGGCTATTTATGGAATAGAGCTAATCTATGAACACATGTGTGGATTTTCTTCTCAGATATATTATTAACTGATGAATTATGTTATACTTTATGAAGCACAGGACCAGATATAGGAACTAGTATTGTTTCAGGGTGAAAATATGTACCCAGAACTCTCATCATGGTAATCATAGTTCCTGTAGGGTATAGGGAATATAAATTCATGAGGCTCTCTACTAGCATTTACAGGAGAAATTTTCCCTAACTTGCCCACAGGATGGGTGTATTAAAGAATACAGTGACTTTTAGTGAAGAATTCTGTCATGGCTTTTTTCCATGTGTAGAAAATTGGAGGTGGGTAAGGGGTAGTAAGAGAGAGGGAAGAGGGAGACAGAAATAAAAATGAAAAGCTAATGATAGCTGGTACACTTAGATATTAGGAAGCAGGGGACTGTTTTATGGGTTGTTGTTTCAGTGGCTAGAATTGATCTCAGGGCCATATATTTTGCCTAACCCTATCCTCACTGGCCACAGAATTTTGCTGTTTCTATTGTGTTGGATCATATGAAGTTGCCATTTTTATAGTGAGAAATGGTTGAATATCAGAAATTTTGTATAGTTCAACCTAATACATAATAACATAAACACTAGGATGGCTACAGTTGTGGAGAGGGGTGTGTGTTGTGTGTGTGTGAATGAAAGGTGGAAGGGAAGAAATGGAAATTTGTGAGCATTTTGGGGTGCTCTGAAGCCGAAAACCTCTACTGTAGCCTGTGGTTTTACACATTCAAAATCAAATACAGTTGCCCAAATATGTTTTCCTACTTCCACATTAATACAGTTGAGACAGTTTATGGGGCAGGTTAAAATTAAATCACCTCTGACAGAGATAACCATTGGGGATAATAATCTGAAGTGACCAATGTCTTCAGAGTACAACAGAAATGTCAGAAACTGAAAACCAGTAGGCACACCTGCACTTGCATGCAGATACTTTGTTGAAACTGAAGAATTAGGGGCGTAACATGGTTATAGACTGAATAATGTGCAAATTCTTATTTGTCTTAAAATAGGCTTTAGGATGTTTTTAGTGGAATATTCAGGCTGTACTGATTGGACTTTTTTGTCTTTCTTAGACGAGCTCATCTTCGCCTGTGTTTAGAACGCTTAAAAGTTCTGATTCCACTAGGACCAGATTGCACCAGGCACACAACACTTGGTTTGCTCAACAAAGCCAAAGCACACATCAAGGTAGGAGTTTTTTGTCATATTTTCACATGATTCTCAGTCCTGCTCTCTTTTTAGCAATGATTCCTATTCATATATATCAGCTAGCACAGTGCCCTCCTTTAATAACTGACCTCAAGAGAAATTTTCTGAAAACTTATCAGCTAATCTGATGGGAGCAACATAACCTGATTACATTAAATTGTTTTGACAGCGTGGTCATTTGAAGAGCTGAGAATACTAGGAAAATAACAATTACTCTGCTGATACCCTGAAGGAAGGCAGTTGTGCCCTCTGGTGGAGATGACTTCATTTGGCTGTGTCTCTCAGTAATTTTCCATCAAACTATACTGCAGAGCAAGTTTCTCTTTTGTGGTGGTAACTTGACAGACTGAGAATTCTATACTGTTCTAGTAATGTAGCATTCATTACACACACACACACACACACACAAAGTGAAGAAATAACTATTTTTCATGTTTAAAAAATATATACTTATGTATGTTTTTATGTATACACACATGTATAGTCATTCATGTTTTCTCTGTCAAAGAAGAAATCTTTAGAGATGTTAGGTAGGAATCAGTTTTACTGTTTGTACTGTACCTCACACAAACTTAAATATCACTTTATCATTTTAGAAACTTGAAGAAGCTGAAAGGAAGAGCCAGCACCAGCTAGAGAATTTGGAACGAGAACAGAGATTTTTAAAGCGGCGACTGGAACAGCTGCAGAGTCCTCAAGAGATGGAACGAATACGAATGGACAGCATTGGATCAACTATTTCTTCAGATCGTTCTGATTCAGAGCGAGGTAGGCAGTGAGCTTCTTCGCTAATGAAACACTAGCATCCCTGTATCTGAAGTTAGAGAGGGAGGTTGGGGGGCGTTGTGTTTGCTTCCTTTTTTGCCAACACTGAATGTAGCATTCTAGATTTTATGTAGTCACAACACTGTCTAGCAATGCCTGTATGAATTATAGGATTTTTTTTTCTTGATTATATGTATATTGAAAATTTTCCACTTTGAAACAATTTTAGACTTAAAAGTTGTAAGTTTGCTGAAGAAAATTGTTGAGTTCTCATAGCCCCTTCACCCAGGTTCCCCTAATGTTAATATCTTATGTAACCATAATACAGTTATTGAAACCAGGAAATTAACATTCATGCAATACTATTAATTATAAACCTTATTCAAATTTCACCACTTTCCCCAATAATGTCCTTTGTCTGATCCAGGATCCAGTGCAGTATCCTACATTGCATTAGATATTTCTTCAGTCTTCCTTTCATGACCATGACACATTTGAAGAATATTGGTCAGTTATTTTATGCAGTGTTCCTCAATTTGGGTTTGTCGGATGTTTTTTCATTAGATGGAGGTATTATACATTTGGGGGAAGAAATATCACAGAAGTGATGTTGTGCCCTTCTCAATTCATTGTATCAGGAAGATACATTATGTTGATATGTTTTATTACTGGTGATGTTAATTTTTATATCTATATTTTAAAGTACCATGCCCTTCATTTCTCTTTACATCTGCCCCAGAACATTTGTCTTTGGCAGAATTAAAGAACAAAAAATAACCAGAAAAGAAATTGTTTGAATCTTACTGATCTGCTCATCTGTAGCTCCCACTACATCAGGCCTCACACCACAATAAAAGGTCCCAGAGGTGAACTTTAACTAGAGCTCACAAGATTTTGAGGATTCAAAACAAAAAAAGAAACTTTTGTAAAATTTCTTTTGACTTTGTATTATGGAAATTTTTAAACATACACAAAAGTAAATCGAGTCATGAACTCTCATGTACCTGTCATCCAGCTTGAACAGCTGTCAACATTTTGTCATTCTTCTTTCACCTGTTCTCTACTACCCTTACTCCCTCACCATTTTTTCTGGAGTTTTTTAAAATCAAATTTCAGGGAACATTATCATTTTGTTCCTAAATACTTCAATATGTATCTTTAATCAATAGGACTTTAAATATATATATAATACTATTATAATATCCCACAAAATTAATAAAATCAGATAATCCTATTTAGTGTCATCTAATGCCCAGTCTCTGATAGCCTTTCTCAAAAATGGCATTGTTTTTTTTTTTTTTTTTTTTTTTTTTTGCGGTACGCGGGCCTCTCACTGTTGTGGCCTCTCCCGTTGCGGAGCACAGGCTCCAGACATGCAGGCTCAGTGGCCATGGCTCACGGGCCCAGCCGCTCCACGGCATGTGGGATCTTCCCGGACCGGGGCACGAACCCATGTCCCCTGCATCGGCAGGCGTACTCTCAACCACTGCGCCACCAGGGAAGCCCTGGTATGTTTGAATTAGAACCCAAACAAAGTCTACATTACATTTGTTTGTACCTTTTAAGGTACAGTTGGCCCTTGAACAACACAAGTTTGAACTACACAGGTGCACTTATGTGTGGATATATTTCAATAAATATGTGCTATAGCACTTACATGATACATGATTGGTTGAATCTGCAGATAGGGAGGGCTGACTGTAACGCTAGACTCAGATTTTTGACTGTGTGGAGAGTTGGCATCCCTAACCCCCTGAGTTGTTCAAGGGTCAACTGTACTTCTAATCTATAATAGTTTTCCCTTTCCCACTTTTTTTTTTCAATGCCGATTATTTCTTGTAGAACCTGGGAAACTGTGCCATTTTTCTTATAGAGTTTCCCACATTCTAGATTTGGCTGAATGAATCCTCATGGTGTCATTTAACATGTTCTGTCCCTCATTATTTCTTGTAAACTGGTTGGTAGATCTAGGGGCATGATTAAATTCATGTTCTTTTTTGAGGCAAGAATACTTCATGGGTGGTGCTGTGTACTTCCTGTTGCATCAGTGTTATTTCTTATTGTCCCATGATAGTGATAACATTGGTCAGTGGGTTCAGGTGATGTCATCTTTTATGCAGATGTATCAACCTTTCACTTAATAGTTTTAACAGTCATTGATGATTGTTGCTCAATCACTATTTCATTAGGTGTTACAAAATAGTGATTTTCTAATTCTATCATTCTTGTTGTGTTTATTAACTTTTTATTCTTTAAAGAAGAACATTTCCTCATCAACTTTTTTGGTTACCTTCAAATAACCAAAAAGTGGGTACCTCCTTGTACCCACCCCACCTCCAAATTGCAGAGAGAGGGTATGTTTTCATTATTATAGTTCTCATTTTTTTAGTATTCCCAAAGTTCAAGTACCTTACCAAGTACCATTCTTGTTCTTCTCTGGCAGCTCTCTTTCCCAGAGTTACAGGGACTTTTTTAGTAACATCTCTAGTCCATTTGGCTAGAACAGTCTGTCATTTTATTTTGTTTTAATTGAGTTCAGCATGCTCTGTTGGATAGGGTGTCTTGATTTTGTTTCCCAAATGTAGGTTGGATGAGTGTTCTGTGATACTGGGAAACACTAAATAGCCTGTGAAGCATTATGGATATGAAACAAATAGTAATGAATTCATAGGATTATTTGTACAGCTTGTTTGGACAACTGCCTGCATTTTAAAAACAGATTGCTAAAACTTTTTGAAGCAACAAGCCCTTTTGAAAATTATGCTCTTTAAAATAACTTACTCTGTCTTCTTGCGCTCAGCTAGAATCTGTATTTCCTAAAGTGATTGTATGATCAGTGTGAATAGCTAAAATCAGTGCCAAATCAGGCTTTGAGTTTGTTTTAAGAGAATTGAAGATTATTGAGTTCATCCTGTTATGGGAGAAAATGGTCTTTCAACTGCCTTTAAAAAAATGTGTATTGCTTTTTATATATTATTGGTGATTGTATATGTAGTATTTAACAATTAAAATATCTATACATAGCTGGGTCGTATATGTATTTAGATTTTTTTTATCATGTTTGGCTTTTGAAGTAAAGTTAAATACCACCAGTATTAAAATAAAATGCCTTTACTGTAATCTTTACTATAGATCTCACTACAATCCAGAGACTTTTAAGCCTCATGCCCTCATTTCAAGCTATATTTGATGGAAGAGAATTTAATTGAAGACAAATCTCTCGGAGTCCACTTTATAATGACTGGCTAATTTGGTTACTGAATAGTCAGAGATCTTTATGATGAATCCTGGAAGTCTATAGAACTATCTGTAAAATAATACCACTAAAGGCCCAGATGGATACATTTTCTAGTTCACCTGTATTCAGTTTATGCTTTTTTTCCCCCTTTAAGGGAACTCTGCTTAATAAAGATCACTGAGAATTAGTTTCTAGTTTAATGCAAAACAAATGTTGTTAAACCACTTGGGGTTGGGATCTTTTAATATTAAGCACTAATTCCCAAATAGGTCAAGTGCTTTTGGTGGAAGGTCTAGACGGACTGGTGTCAAAGGCTTTAGTAAACTTGCTGCTTAAATTGAGACCACCACTGTATACCAGACATTTCCCTTGCAAAATATATCCCTGTGTCTCTTAATCTTTGGGTTCTTCTGTTCTTCAGAGATCACTGATAATAGTTTGTATAACAGTTTATACTACAAAAAAGTAATTTCTTTTCCTCATGCCCCCCTGTTCTTGAAGGCACACGTATACTAGATTACTAACATTCTTCCTTTTTTCCCTTTGGCAGAGGAGATTGAAGTGGATGTTGAAAGCACAGAGTTCTCCCATGGAGAAGTGGACAATATCAGTACCACCAGCATCAGTGACATTGATGACCACAGCAGCCTGCAGAGTATTGGGAGTGACGAGGGTTACTCCAGTGCCAGTGTCAAACTTTCATTCACTTCCTAGAACCCAGCATGACATAACAGTGCAGGGCAAAATATTCACTGGGCCAGTTCAATCCAAACAATCTCTTAAATTGGGTTCATGATGCAGTCTCCTCTTTAAAGCTAAACAAAACTATACTTGAATGGAAGGGTCAGGAGACCTCTGTTTAAGCAAATACTTAGCAAAAAGTGGAGCAGCGGCTCCTCAGCAGAACAAATATTCTAATATTCATATCTGAAAATCAGTTACTAATGGCAGCAGAAAACGTGTGTGAAATTTTCTCGATTTGATTTAGTTAATTTGAAAGAGGACGTTGGAGATTCCATCCTCTTTTTCTTTTCAAGTTTGCTCATACTCCATTGATTGAGTAGACACATTTAAAGATGGGATTATGAACCCTTCCTGAGCTTTTTGGTCCTAAAAACAAAAATCAAATCTATAGTAATGACAAGACAAGATAATCAGGCATTAATCTTGGATAGCTAAAGAACTATTAAAACTCAAGCCTGGGACAGCTTATCACGAAGCCTGTGGATGATCAATTCTTTAAAAAAAAAAAAAAAAAAAAAAAGCTCATTTCATGCTCTGCAAAAGGAGAGACTCCCATGAAGCCTTTTGGAAGGGATCATCATGCAGCTCAGCTTTCTGTTGGATTCCATGCTAAGCAAGCTAACCTTATCCAGCATTGTTAGCACTAGGGCACCCAACCGCCAGCTCTACAGTCAGCTGCCCTTAGGCCCTTGGGTCTGTGTGCATGACACCCTCTACCACACAGGGCCTGAGTTCGGATTGAGGGGCCAGAAGGAAACAGCTCCATGCGTCTCTGTGTCTGCGTGTGGGGCCAGAAGAGTTGTGCACACAGATTAGCAGGCCAAGGTCTGAGCCATGGCAGCATTTTTATTTCAGATTTTGATAACTGTTTGTATGTGTTGAAAACCAAAATGACATCTTTTTAAAGCTTGTCCATAAAAAACATAGACGTCTTTTATAGTGAAAAACACATGGGAAAAAATCATCTATTTTGATGCAGCATTTGATAATGATAAAACACCTCACACCTCACTCTTTATAGTGCACAAAATGAATGAGGTCTGGGCTAAGTAGAAAAAAGGTCAGTGCTGTTTTTGTTTTCTTTTAGATCATTACCTTTTACCATCTTTTAACCATCTGATATCTATAGTAGACATACTATCATAGTTAACATAGTTAAGTTCGGCACTTGTCTCATTTTAACGTAAGGATTTGCTTCTGTTTTCCTACAGGCAGTCTCTCTCCCTCACAATCCCATTGTGCAGGTGCTATTGCTCTTGTCACTATTTTCAGAAATGTTATTTTAAGTGAAATTCTAGCCTGCACTTTGATGTCATGTGTTCCCTTTTTGTCTTTCAAACTCCCAGGTTCTCCCCTGGCCCTCTCCCTTACCCCAGGAAGCCTTGGGAGACCTTACTCTGGCTCTTTGGACTTTGTATACTTTAAATAATTTAACTACCCTTAATTACTTAGAAAAGAAAAAAAAAAGCTTTATGATTTTCATAACTTATTGCTGATTTTAATGGGTTAATTTCAGTCCTGTAGTTTTATTTTGTTTAGATAGGGCTGGGCAAGGAAAAAGAAAATAAAGACAACCATATTTAGCAGTGCAGTTGAGTTGTGTGTGTAATGTTAGGCCATCCTTTGTAAGTAGCACTTTTAACAGCTCTCACTGCTTCTATATATGAAGTGAACCATCTTGGTCATACACAAGGCCTCATCATATACTTGTTCTTGTGCTCTTCCCGTGCCTCCAAAAATATTTTGTCCTTGACTGTGGTATGTTTGAGTGGAAGAAATTCTTTGAAGTAGATGTGTGAAAAACTGCATGCCTTTAGAAGCCCATTATTAGAACTTGCTACTTCAGGTGCTGGGGACTTAATGAAAAACATGATAAAAGAAATTCATTTCTGTGGCCCAGGTAAATTATTTCTGGTTTCATTCATAATTACTCCTGTCCAGGTCAAAATGTTGCTCTATATGTTTGCTTATTTTTGACTTTCCCAAGGGAGACAGTTTGGCGACTCTGCCAACTACCATGGAAAATAAATGGAAGCCAGTGACAGAGCTTCCATTTTGTTAACTCCCATGGCATTCACTTGCATCACTTGCCAGAGGGCTGGAATTTCGGACTTCATTTAGGTGAACTTGAGGTGCTGCAATTTTGTTGTATATGTACAGGATGGTGGGCTGGGAAGCCTTTGTCACGAACCTATAGTACCTATTTCAACTGCCCCCTAAATTACTCCTTCCCTGAATTTGTTTTCCTTGGGGGAGGGGGATGGATTGTATGATGAATAAGTATTAATTTTTTTTAAGACAAATGGACT
The DNA here is from genome assembly GCF_025265405.1 of Mesoplodon densirostris. Classification (NCBI taxonomy): domain Eukaryota; kingdom Metazoa; phylum Chordata; class Mammalia; order Artiodactyla; family Ziphiidae; genus Mesoplodon; species Mesoplodon densirostris. Next base: position 20,603,995 of record NC_082661.1, on the reverse strand, counting down.
TTGAAGATACAAAAAGTTAACTGCAAGAAATAAAAATTGTGAATGAAGAACACACGAGTGCTTTTTGTACCGCCCTTCTCTATGAAGGAAAAAATATGAATGAGCATCCATATCTTGAGAGGCAACTATCTCCTTAAATGTGTATGTTTATACCACTTCAGTGGTCTGAATTAATGGCAGTTTAAATCATTGCCATTTCCTGTTCAGTAATTTACAACAGGTGCCTTCTTGACTGATAATTCCACATAACCTAACTGCAGATGGTTTAATGTACCCAATCTTAATTTCTTCAGGTAGGACACAAAGCCATTTGTCATTCTAATTATCTGTTCTCCAAATAACTTTTTAGGGAATCCCTTTGACTCTACTATTATTCAAATTGAAAACCAATGTGGAAGTTCCCATTTAGTCCTTACTAACCTGAGTTAACACTGCCCGCTATGTAAAATGTCTGAGTGACATATTAATAGGTACAGGTAAATCCTATTTCTGTGAATATTATTACCAAAGATTGTGATGAAGTCATTGAGACTCTAGTTTCTGATTAGAATAGGTATGAGAAACTCCAGCAGAAATGCCTTTTCTAGGGCCGTAATAATGAGTTTTTAGCATTATGAAGGGATTTTAAAAGACAGTGAGGATTGTTCAGGCAAGGCTCCTAACCTAAAGCCACACTGCATCCTGGGTCATTTCTCACAAGGAAATGGTCTACCCTTTCGGGGAAGGGTTTTTGAGGGTTTGTTTTCTTCCACTTGAAGAAGCAACTAGCTGCCCTTTTTCTTTTATTATCCTTCCACCTCAAAAATTCCACACTCCCTTCCAAAAAGAGCATAATAGGGGAAGAACAAGGGTTTCGGTTACATTTAAACAGCAGTTCTAACATTCGCTAAGGACCCTGGGCAAGATACTAAATTTCATGGAGACTTGTTTTCTCCTGGAAAGTTGATAGAAATATTACCTCTATTTTGAAAGATTGTTAAGGATTAAAACTGATATATGTAGACTGAGTGAACTGATGAGGATGATTATAATTTTTGATTTTCTGTTTGAATAAAAAAAGAAAAAAAAAATTACAAAAGTGGACACATGTGGATCCATGCCACCCCCACAGCCCAGGAGCATGTAGCGCCAGAAGGAAATTAACAGGTGTTATACTTCTCTACTTCCTCTGATGAATGCAGCCTTTTAATCTCTTCATCCTTAATCTTGAATTTTAGTTATTCTGACTCTGGGTCCTGCAGAATAAAACTATTAATAAAATGGTTCATTTTCACAAAATTCTGTGGCAGGTTATACATTGTAAGAAGTAAATTTTGACATCCTATATAAATTTTTAAATAAAGGCTTTATAAGATTTATGTATCATTGGTTTTAGTGATTACCTGGTCTTCCTAAAAAAAGGAAAGGACCTGAGCTTGAGTATGTTATACACTGATAGTAACCACTGCATAATAAATTGAGTGTCCTAGTTAATATTTTAGTGCTGGCCTCACCATGAAGAAAAATCTTATTGGCCTAGGTACCAGATCCAACAGGAAACTAGTTTTCTTTTGGAATACATCTGATTCTTGTAAATAATAAGTGTAGTCAAAATAGATGTACTGGCTGACAGCTGACAGTTGTTTGTTTTACTTTTCTATATAGTAATTATTAGGGGAAATGGCTTAAATGAAGCTCTTCTAAAGTACTGCCAACTTCCTATAATTTTGGAATATTTTCTATTTTTTCAAGCTCTTAGCTATGGAAAAATGCTTTTAACTCTTTACTAGTAGGACAATAATTGGGATATTTTAGATTTTCACACCAGGGCACAGAATAGCATTGTAAAAACATAAAAGCCATAAAATATCTCTAAAATGTATGTAAGAAATACAAATTTAAGAAGTCAGTTGTTTCTAAATTAGCAGCTTCATCACACTCACTCTGAAAGCTAGGTCAACTAAACCTGACAGGGCTTTTGGAGGGAAGAATTCTGAGCAAAAGAACCAAAGGGATACTTACTCCTCCTTCCTGCATACTTCTGAGCAATTAACAATTGGGACAATTACCATCTATTAAAGACTAGCCTAGCTACGGATCTCAGCCTTCAACTCTAGTTTTCCCAGGATGTAGAGTCAAGTGTTTCCTCCAAGCCTGAATTCTTTGTTTCTCTGGTCAGAAATTCACTGCATCTTGCTAATAAAGTGAGTACAGGGCTTGAAAGGAGAAAAAACAAAAGCACATCAGTTTCACCAAAAAAGGCAAATCATGAGCCAGCAAAATAATAACCATGATTTTTGTGTGAAGTAGCTCTTCACACAAAAAACAAACCTTTTCTCCCAATGAGAATAACCATAGCTTCTTTAGCTGTGCTCTTAAAAAAAACTAACTGGGGAAACAAGTTACAATTTTAATAATTCCAGTAACAAGTCCGTACTGGTTTTGTAAAAATGAACTGGTAAGGTGCTTGGTGGAAGTAAATTGCCAGTTTTTATTTCTGGGAACTAGAAGATGACAGGTAGCCATAATTTGATATTTTTAGTTAGTTCAGCTGTCAGCTAACCCAAGCCCAGCATTATTCTCAGATCTGCTTTTCCCCACTCAAGGCCACAAAAGAACCTTTATATACTTAAGCTGAATGGCAGAAAAGGCAAGTGACGACCCTCACAGAATAATACCACCTGTTTTTGTTGTACTACTTTTGGCTAGGCCAAAACAAATTCTTAGAATGTCAATATTATTGGTTTCTGAACCTCTTGAGATGTTTCTAAGAATACATCTATACCCATCTATACAGGTACGCTTTTTTAAAAAATCATAGTATAAGGGGAATCAATAGCTTTGGTTTTGTTTAAACTATGGCATTACCTGTTATTTTACCTGCTGTGCTTTTCCTCTCCACTGCAGTAAAAATTCAGTTTAACTTGCAACTCAAAAATCCTAGATATAAAGAATGTTTACATTTACTGTTGAACTTGTAAATTACCATTTATACTAACTGCCTGTTTCATAGTTTAATACAAATACTTAATACAATTCAGCACATGTTTATTGAACTCTCTAAATATTTTAACCAATACAAAACCTTGTTGGGTTTAATACATTTTCTTCCTTCTTTTATATCTCAGTTAATACCCAGTTGAGGCAAAAAGCCAAATCAAAACTCTAATATTTCGCTTAATTTGCAAGTGGTATTTTTCACCTTATATAATCACAATCTACAGACACCACACAACTTACAAAACTGAGTTTCCTTTGTCACCTCATGGTTTTCCCTTGCTATTTTAAAGGCAGACACAGCATTAAAACTGCATTGTAATGGAAACACACACGTGCATGCACATGCACATCCTTTGTTATGAAAAAACAAGTATTTAAAAAAATGAGTTGTTACATTAAATGGATGCATTTTCACTTTGGTTTGATGCCTAAGTCTTCATAATTGGGCTCAGAAAATTGCCACTTATAAATTTTTGCCTTCATTTCAAATATCCGTTTTCACATTTAACCCAACACATGGTGCTCAGCCAGCGATGCACATCAGAATCACCTGTGTGGTGTCTGTCAAAAAACAAGACATGCCTTGGCCTGGATGGGCCTGGGGTAGGACCCAGATCCAAGAATCCCTCGTTAATTTTAATGAAGAATTACGAGTGGGGCTTCCCTGGTGGCACAGTGGTTGAGAATCCACCTGCCAGTGCAGGGGACATGGGTTCGATCCCTGGTCCAGGCAGATCCCACGTGCCGCGGAGCAGCAAAGCCCATGCGCCACGACTACTGAGCCTGCACTCTAGAGCCCGCGAGCCACAACTACTGAGCCCACGTGTCACAACTACTGAAGCCCACACGCCTAGAGCCCGTGCTCCACAAGAGAAGCCACCGCAATAAGCCCGCGCACCGCAACGAAGAGTAGCCCCCGCTTGCCGCAACTAGAGAAAGCCCGCGTGCAGCAACCAAGGCCCAACGCAGCCAAAAATAAAAATTAAATTTTAAAAAAAAGTGATTTTTTTATTAGGAGTGTAACCCCCTTCCCACTAAGAAACAAACCCTAAAATATTCTAATACAAAAATTTAAACCTCTACCAGGATTACTTAATGTCTTAGAACTTTGGTAATTTGGTAACATTTCAGTAACACATTTATAAGCAATAGTATTATTTCCATTATAATGTGAATTGTTATTCAAGTTAAGGGAAAAAGATCAGATAGTCACCATTAGCTCTGCACAGTAGTAGCAAACACTTCTATCTATAGTGCTTACAACATACCAGGTACTCTACTAAACTCTTCACACATATTAACTCACTCATCCTTACAACCTAATGAAACGTATTAATTTAATTCTACAGCTGAGAAAACTGAGGCAGAGAATTATGCATACAAGTAATAAATGAGGGAGCCAGGATTCAAACACAGCAGTCTGGCTCCAGAGTCCTCGCTCTTCCAATATGACTCTTCTACATGTTAATTAAAACACTGTTATCTGTGATTAATATTAAAATTTAAAATTGTTTGTTTTGGGGGTGTTAGGACTGTACTTTCCTTGAAAGAGTCAATAACAGTCAAATGTCAAGTTTTGAGAAAAGACAAATGCAACCACAGCCACGTGGGGGCCAAGTATGGTTGGGTCTGCCCGTTTCAGAGCTTCACGTCTCCTTTCTTGACAAGAGGGTAACCTCTAAATTTTATAACAAACCTTCACAGACCAAGCATCATATCTGATTTTAGAATATTGAGAGCTTAACCACCTGCATTTGTAAAATACCATTGGTATCTTGCTCGTCATTAAGCATTTCTCAACTTCAGCATCCACTACGAGACAGGTCCCCCCAGGATTCCTAATTTTTAAGTTTAGTCCAGAGACACTATCATCATCCTGACAACAGGACTTTACAAAGGACCACATCTAGGTCTTTGACACACAGGCTCTTCATGCTATATGCCTATTTGTTAAAAAATGTTTTCTACAACACAGTCACTTTTTTTCCCCCTTTTTCTCTCCTCCTACTGCAAAGCCCGCCAGGAAAATTAATGTGCGGAAAGGAAGGCCCATAGAGTCAAAGGAGGCACAAGTCTCAACACAAGTCTTGCCTACACAAACACCAAGTGAACTATTACTCCAGCAAACATACCAAGATAATCTCACCAAAAACCACTTTGTATGGCCACAGAGTTATACCAAATTTCTTTCCAGTGCTTTTTAATTACTAGGGTTCCCTTGCAACACTTTAAGGATACCATTGATTTAAAGTTTGTTATACTGGTAACAAGACCATTAGTATATTTAGAAGTTCTTCGGGCTAAGTAGCTCCTTTTCTACTGTACTTTGTGCCTTGTATTGAAAAACTACTTCACCTTTCATTCTGTCCTATGTGCTCTACCCTTTGGCCATAAATTACAGGGAGAGAAACAAAAAAACAAAACAACAGTGATCTCCTGGGTTGGGAGGGAGATGGAGACATGAGGAATTCTCTCTCATCACTGTCCTCCTGAAAGTTTCAATTTACCAGACTTCCCTGGCGGTCCAGTGGTTAAGACTCCGAGCTTCCACTGCAGGGGGCACGGGTTTGATCCCTGGTCCAGGAACTAAGATCCCACATGCTGTGCTGCGTGGCCAAAAACTTCTTTAAAAAGCTTCAATTTACCAAAAAAATTAAAATTCATGCAATAAAAATTTTTTTTTCTTAATGAAATAAAAATTTTTATTTTCCCTTTCTACCAAAAACTTACAAACACCCCTATGCAAGCACAACCCTTAAAATAAAACTAGTCTGTCCTTTCCAATTTCTTATGTCCAATATAAGGAGCACATAGGATTTATCAGAACATTTATTACACACTCAATATTCTTCCCTGTGGAAATGATGTATGCTTAATCACTATATCAATGCTGGCAGCTAACTTCACCTTTCTGTTAACACACCCTGGAGATTTTAAAAACACTTTATTTAATAAAAGTTAAACATACAAAAACTGAAATTATTACACATCTTAAAAATCACCATCTTCCATTAATAGGAAGACCCTTTTCTACGCATACATTTGGCTTAAACTCAACTCAGGATAACTGTGATGTTCACTTACCAACAAATGCTGATAACTTGATCTAGTTAACAAAAATTACAAACTCAGCTACGTGAACATAATATACAGGGAAATTATGGTCAGATTAATGCACAAGAAATACAGTAACTTTTTAATGATGAAACATTCGGTACTCTTGTTCATTAATTTAGCCTTGGTTTTTTACAAAAATAGTATCTACATTGTATACAGGGCTATACATCAGCTTTTTGTTTTCTCATATAAACATTACACATCCAAAAAATGGTACCACTACCATAAGTGAAAATCAACACAGGAGGAAAGCAAACGTACAAAAAACCAAAAAAAAAAAAAAACATTAGAAAAGGTAGCTGGTCCTAAACATGGTTTCTTACATAAAACTAAAATTCAATGAAAATAATACAGAGCTGGATCAATTTTAGAGATGGCCTAATAGGCTTAGGAAACGAGTTGAGAAAAACCTCAGAAAAAACTCTGCCATTTACAAATTAACCTACTTTTAGGTTAACTGGGCAACAGCTAGGTTTAAGCTGAAGATAAAAAAAAAAATGAAGAGAAGCTCTTTAGCAGGTTGGTATTTTGCCTTGATGTTCCAGTGAATTGCTAGAATATGTGTTAAGTTCAAAGCATCTGAAACTTCCCAGTTAGAACCTTACAAAACGTATATGCCATCCATTAAGTGGGGGCCTGATACTAGGAAGATCAATGATTCATCTAAGCGCTGTATTTACTCAGCATCTATCTAGAAAAGTTGCTTTATCCAACAAACTTTGAGGAAACTGGTAGTAGTAATGAAAAAAGTTTAAATGAATAGCAGTTATCAAATACAATTTCTTCAAGTTTCATTCTACTGAAGTCAAACAATGACGACAATGGTATCTTCCTTACTCCTCTAACAAATAATTTACCTTTAGAAAAATATAAGGATAAAAAGGTAAATGTAAAGCCCTGCAGAGATGAAATCCAACAGTTTTTCTGATTATTGAGGCATCAAATGCCTAACATTGTATTTAGAGGTATCTTGATACTGTGTCATAGGTTTATCAGCAATTCCACAAGTTCCTACTCCAACTTTGCCAGTTACACTCTCAGGTGAAGCAAAAATACTCCTCTTTACCTAGGAGAAATGAAACAAACAATTCTTAATTAGTTTTGGAAAAAATTAAAATTCCAAAACACACCTATAAGGAAAAGTACCTCAAGGGAACCTGAGTGCTCATAAAACTCACTAGTGATACCCAACATAAGGCATGTTAACAAATCAGGTAGGGTTCAATACACTCTAAGCAGTATGTAAGATAGCAAATAATTTTTCAAATTTTAGTTTATAAAAGGAAATCAGGGATTTCCCTGGTGGCGCAGTGGCTGGGAATCCGCCTGCCAATGCAGGGGACACGGGTTCATGCCCTGGTCCGGGAGGATCCCACATGCCGCGGAGCAACTAAGCCCACGCGCCACAACTACTGAGCCCACGCTCTAGAGCCTGCGAGCCACAACTACTGAGCCCACGTGCCACAACTACTGAAGCCCATGCGCCTAGAGCCCGTGCTCTGCAAGAAGAGAAGCCACTGCAATGAGAAGCCTGCCTGCCACAACAAAGAGTAGCTCCCATTCACTGCAACTAGAGAAAGCCCATGCGCAGCGATGAAGACTCAACACATCCAAAAATAAATAAAATAAATACATTTATTAAAAAAAAAATTTTCTTTAATAAAAGGAAATAACCTAGATCTTTTATAATTCCTGGTATAAACTCATTCATAGTGCTTCCACTGCAGAGACAGTGGCTAATGGAGATATTTTTCAGTAAGTCAAAATGAAGATTAAAGAGGATTCTGAATTCAAGATCCCGTTACTATTTCGTTAAATCTATGAACCTCCTTTTTCATTTTCAAGTTATTTTGTGCTCGCTTTATTTTAATGACAGTTGCACTTTGCAAATTCACAAAGTATGATGAAAGGATTTACTAACCTGGCCTTTTTTGTTTTTAGAATAGGCTCTGTTGTTGAACTGCTGCCATTTCACCTTCTGGTCCTCTCTTTCTTGTTCAAGTTCTTTTATTCTCTGTGCTTTTTTCAAAGCTTTCTTCTTTTTATATTCACGCTGCTGGGCAATCATTTCTTTTCTGTGTGGACAGAACAGGTAACTGTCAACTCTTAAGATTTACAAGATGACTTCCTTAGAGATACTTAGCAGTGCAACCACTGCCCCCACCCCCCCAAAAAAACCCCCAAACCTAATGAACTTACACATTCTTCACCCCACAAATAAAAGCTAACATCAATACCGATAACTCAGGACTACTAAGAAATAAATGTTATTTGAAATATACAGTATCCTTGGAAGCTTTTGAACGCAAGTGTAGTAATCTATTACCCATTTAATCAAACATTTCAACTATGACTTTTAATTTGCCGTTTACATGGCTTTTGCCAGTTGTGTTTTAGGAATAGGATGAGTTTCAATATTAAAAGCTATCTAAACCTGTATCAATTGTTAAATGGGCAGTTAGCAAGTGTGACATGCTGCATTTGGAAAAACTGTATGAAGAGATTCAATGCAGATAAAACTATTTCATGTAGATTGGAAGAGCACAGCAGTACAAAGGGAAATCATAGCTAACAATTCTTAAAACAAAAACAACTAGGGTTTTCCAATCAGAGCCTAAAGCCCTCTCAATAATTTCTGCTCAGTCTGTTAACACTGACTTCTCACCAAAAGAAGGACGAAGAAAGGTCTTTAAAAACAAGGCTATATGATCTAGACTCCTCTGTATCATATAATCACTACTATGAAGTGTGGTTTTTACACAAATATCAAAGACTAAAAATAGAAATGTCATGTTATTCTACAATCTTTCTTATTGGGATGCTTAAACCAAATTTATTTTAATAGATGATATAATTTTCCCAATTTCAAATATATTTATGTAGCAACTTAAGTTTTGAAAACTCCTGACAAATCCAAAAGATAGCAAGTTCTGGCAAATATGCAGAACTGAAAATTGTTCATTCTATCTCTTAAATACCTCTCAAACTATACACGGGTCCATCCTTAACTGCTACTCCCTGGGTTCAGGTCCACAATCATCTTACACCTGGATGACAGCAGTAGCTGCCTTCTCTCTGCTGCCAGTAATCATTCAAAAGCTCCAATCTGAACACATCAGATCCTCTCTACTTGAAATGCATTCATGGCTTTCAAGCTTTTTATGATCTGGCCTCTGCCTCTCTAACCTCCTCTTGTCAAACCACCCACCCTTGAGTCCCAAGTTTTTACCAAAGGAATTTCTTTCTGTTACCTCTATGTTCCCACCTTGTTTTCTTCTTTAAATGTAAACATTTACTGAGTGAGATCTTACTACATGTCAAGAACTGTGCTACATGTTTTACTCATGCTGTCATTTAATCCTTACAACCCCATAACGGATATACTATTGTCCCTGTTTCACAGATGAGGAAACAGAAGTTCAGCAGCTTGCCCAAGATCGTACCTTCTAGTTCATTAACTGGCTAACACCTGTTCTTTTCAAATCTCTGTTTACACATCATTTCCTCAAAGAAGTTTGCCCTGATGACTAAAATGCAGTTTAGGTACCTTTTCTTTGTTCCCTAAAAGTACCCATTATGTTCCCTCCATTACTTTTACACTTTATTATTAAAGTTCTTCTTTAATTATGTGTTTGTTCTTTAGACTATAAACTCAGTCAGGACAAGGCCTAATTTGTTCTTCTTTGCTGTGATGGAACCCAGAACCTGGTTTAGTGAGAAGTATCAATATATAGAATCCTCTTAATAATTATTCATTAAATGCCTAAGTGGGAACCAAAATGTCTTCACTTTACCTAGGCATACATATACAGACAATGTTGACCATACACTGCTAATCTTCAAAAAAATGGTAAACAGTATTATAAGTTTCTTACTCTAGTCTAGCCTGCATAGGTTCTGCAGACACCTCAAGTACCCAAATGGGGAAGATTACATTTAAAATGCTAAGTCACTTACTTTGACATGGGTTTGTTGCCACTGTCCTCCTTTGCCTTCCTTCCTTCTTCTACAGGCTTGAGGTTCAACAGTGGAGTCACTTCAGCATTGCCATAGCCAGCAAAAGTGATTGCAGCGGTGCCGTTTTCTTCATCTATCTCCTCGATCTCCGCTTCATAACACCTGTAAAGATATCATGGCTGTAAGCAGGTGAGTAAAGGTTTAGCACTCAGCCTACAAGACTTATACTGCAGTGATTCAACTACTGAATTTGTCTAAAATGAAACTCCTGTAATCAAATGTCCCTTTGGCAAAGATAATAGTGGCTCGAGTTAGCCATCTGCTTTTAAAAAAGGAAGTCCTAACCAAAATATTGCCAAGGAAGTCTCTTACATGTCTACTATATGTGCTTTAGTCAATCTCTTTTGAGAAAAGATACTTCTTATAGGAATAATTTCAGTATTGTGCTTCACAAAAGTCTAAGATAACCAACCATTACTCAATTTTCAATTCAAGGAAAAAAGAATTTAGACTATTTTTTTTAAAATATCCATTCATTTTCCTCTACTTTCATGTTTATTTCCTCTAGGATCCAAGCCATTCTTCTGCCCTAAAACTTAACCTAAAGCTAAAAATTCAACTGTATTAATGGTAACCACCCAAGAATCAAATTCGTTCTATAAGTCATACTGGCTATTATACAAAGATTAAAATAGGGTAGTTCAAGCTGAATAAAATCACCTTACCATTGTACTTTACTATTTCATGTTATAGTTACAGTTTTTTCTACACTTACTGTCCATCTTCACTCCAGATTGCCATACACTTGTCTCCTACTTTCCATGAATGAGTGGGCTGAGTAGAAGCAAAATTGTCTGAACTTGCCAGCGTTTCAGAAGGCTGAGTTGACAGAAGGTCTTTGGTTAGTTCTATAACTTCCTAAAAAGGAAAAACAAAAACCATTAACATTATTTTTATAATTCACATTGTCAACTACTTTCAACAAGCAAGTTCTTTCTGTTTTTGATAACAGCTCTCATACCACATAGCACTCATTAAGTACGCTACACATATTTATTTGCAGTTCATAACAATACTATGATGTAGATACTGTGATTATCCCCATGTAGAAACTGAGATACAGTATTTTATACACTGGTGCTGGGATTTAAACCCAGGCAGTTGCCTTCCAATTTAATTAACCTCAAATACTAACAGAAATAGGGTAGACTTGAATTTACACTGTACATTATTTTTAAGCACCTATTTTAGCTGAATAGATCTCTCTAAAGATGAGAAACAGTCAACTGTAAGGCACTGACCTAGATTCAAGATCACTTTTCTCTCACATCACTGTCACGTGTACGTCGCGCAACTGCACTTTTTACAGGGCACTGCTTGACAGTCGTATTAACTGCCTGCCAACAGGTGAGCTCCCCCTCAAAAACCCCCAAACACCTGAAGCAGCCTTATTAGTAATAAAAATGTTCCTGCTCATACATATTTCTACCAAAGTACTGTAGATATATTTTTAAAAACAGTAGTTTCTCTATTCATTTATTATAAAACCTATCCCATCTGGGTAAGCAAATTACCAAGTCAGATTTAAAATATCCCAATACCTTAATGTTAAGCACATTAGCACAGCTCCGTTTAAAAGAAAAAAACAAAATAAATGTAACACACACAGGTAGGCAAAACCTTTCTGTGTGGCAAATATATTTTCCAACTCAGGCTTACACTTACTGACTTTAAAGGTGTTTAGTAGGGTTGGTTAAAAAACTTAAGAAATAGTACAAATTGATAGATTCTGCTACCAATCTGCTATATTTTTACTCTGATGAAGACTCATATTATGCATCACCTTATCTGATTTATTTTAAGAACTTGCATACCTGTTCCTCTGCTGTTGCAAATAAAATACCTTAAACATCACATTGTATGTTCTGGGAGAAAAATGAGCAAAGTAATACTCTGTATTGAGTTTCTTCTGGTTCCCATTGAGGTTTTATAATAGTAGTTCTGGTTCAATAGCCAAGAAAGTTTAATGTTACTTCTCTCCTAAAGATTTTAAATCTTCCTGGCTATTTCTTAAAAACTTATATTTGAGCCTTAGAAAAAAAAAAGGATTATTAAAGCCCTTGGAAAAAGATCAGTTTTATTAATTAAAAAATTTTATGAATGAAAAAACTAGAAGACTCAGATTTAAGTTAAAAATTCAGTAGATTAACATCTTTAATGAAAGTTTTATTAGGTGCCAAATATCCACTCAAATACTTTTTAATAAGACAATCTTTTGCAAATACAAAGAACTTCTAAATAAATAGATCATGTACTACACAAAGAAGGAGAGTAAATTATCCAGTCTTGTTTTTAATTAACCACTTTTAGGGCCAAGAATATAATCCAATAAGCCTGACTCAAGAGCCCATACAATCCCTATCATTAAATAATTCCATTTAACTAGGGATCATTTAACTACTAAAGCACAAACATGAAGTCTGTGTTTGTAGGTCTCAAGATTTAGAACTCTACTTGTCTTGGGATAAAACATCTCCCCACTATATTTTCATAAGGAAATACATTTTCACCAAAGAAAAGGGTCCTGAAAAGCTGTGCATGTTATAATTTCCAGAGTCCTGCACTGAAATGACACTTTAAAAAATCTGGAGCATTTATCTCTAGTTGTCTCTTTACTTTGCCATGTTTTACATACCCCTTCCAACAACTATGAAGACCCTTCTAAATGTTTCTTCTTTTTTTCTTCACATGTGTATATGGACCAAAGTATTAGAGAAACTATTTTATGTATGAGGGAGTTCTTAAAGGTACATACCATTAATTACTTTTCCTCCCCCAAGTCTGAGTTCTGAAACTGCTCCTTCATTGACAGATGGGCAGCAGTTACAGTAATCGGCAATCCCAGGAAGCATCAGATGTTGTGATCTACATATCAGCAGGTCAAAGGGTGTGCACTCAAGCACTCTGCTTACTGAAGGAAGGCGTTTCGGGGATGCAGAGCCACTGTAACATATGAGACAAGTGACTTGACCCCTGCCTCCTTTAGAACCAGTGTATTCAGCAAACAGCCTAATAAATTGACTATTTTTTGTGATTATCAGAGACTGCCTGGGGAGCTAGCCAACTAGCTAGCCTGGATTTTACTAAACCCACTTCTTTTAAGTGAAAAAAGAAAGGCAATTAGGACTTTAGTAAATTAATCTGCTGCCTGTTGAGTAACTTTATATGAAAGATAGTACATAAAGAAATAAACATAGAAGCCTTACTAGCAAAATGAGGGTCACTGAAAAACATGCTGAAAGAACATTTTGCATAAATGAAAGGGCAAACAAAGTTTTAACCAGAGTAAGGATATTCCATAAAAGAAACACAAGAAAATAAAGGAGGCCACAAACTCAAGTCATCAGTCTGAACAGATTCTTCAGCAAATATAAAAGGCAGGATTAAATATCAATGGCACAAGGTATATCCCAGAATGCAGAGAAGGAAAAGGATTAAAAAAAACAAACAAACACACACAAAAAAACCTATGACAAAATAGAAGCTGTAGCTGTAGTCAATGGAGATAACAATTACTAGATGGAAGCAGATAGCAAAAAACTTTCCAGAATTTTATGTAATCCTAAATGATGCCTTCCACCTTTGAGTAGTTTTCAATTCAGAACAGACCTATTTCTAGTCACCAAAATGATTTTTTTTTCCATGACAGAATAAGAGGAAAAGAATCCAAAGTCAAGACTGGTCAGGAAAAACATTCTCTATTATTTCTAACTCAAGTGTTAGAACTTATGCTTCTAAATCTGTGCCATCTGATATGGTAGCCACATATAGCTACTTAAAAAAAATTAAAAATTCAGCTCTTCGGCCATCCTAGTCTTATTCCAAATATTCGACAGCCACATGTGGGTAGTGGCTATATTATTACACAGGAGATATAGAACATCTCCATCACCACAGAAACTTCTATTGGACAATGCTTTTCAAAATGGTTACAGAGGGCTTCCCTGGTGGCGCAGTGGTTGAGAGTCCGCCTGCCGATGCAGGGGACACGGGTTCGTGCCCCGGTCCAGGAAGATCCCACATGCCACGGAGCGGCTGGGCCCGTGAGCCATGGCCGCTGAGCCTGCGCATCCGGAGCCTGTGCTCCGCAACGGGAGAGGCCACAACAGTGAGAGGCCCGCGTACCGCAAAAAAAAAAAAAAAAAAAAAAAACAACGGTTACAGAAAACAGGACATTTTACAGATAAATGGCCCCCAGGTCATTATTAACCGAACCCTAAGTAAGCCACTTACCTGGTTACTACAATGCCTACCACAATGGTCTGTCTCCCAATAGTATTTCCACTATGGATCATGTCCTAATAAGACAATTCTGCCCAGGCTCTGACAATTTACTCTGTAAGTACTAAAAAGACCTCATAATAATGTTCTCAGTCTTCACTCCCAACTCCCCCCTCCACCAGTTCCACATATACCCCTCCCTCCTACTCCCCAGGAAGCAATGTATACAACATTAGCATATGACGTTTTATTTTCTTCAAAGAAATGAAGCACTGCGTTTAAGTTGGGTTTAAGAAAAAGAGAGAGAGAGAGAGACAGAGAGACAGAGAGACAGAGAGACAGAGAGATGGGGCATGCCAGGCTCTCTCCTTGAGGCAAGAAGAAAGTTGGCCTGAGAGTGGGAGAAACTGCTCCCAAAACATCTTTTTCTTATTGACTGGCTCCTTGAAATCCACTGGCCTGATTTCTACGTATTGAAGAGGGGCCCTGGTTTCTGTGTTTTTAGAAAAAAAACATACTATTGCAACTTCATGAAAGTCTATCCTAAATCCAGAATTTGAACCCCAAAATATTTAACTCATCTTAATTATGCCCAGGTAAGCGCTTTCAGAATCCTGAATCTGGACCCCATTTCACATAAGTTTCATTTGTTTGCAGTTCTAATATCCCTAAAATTTAATAATTTTAATGGGCAAAAGAATGATATAAAGGGAGGGGAAGGATTACTTAGATAGGATGAAGATGATTCAAATTTTGTTTTGAATCAGTGAACATAGACCATCTAATCAAAACATCTTTTAAAACTTTCCAAAAACTCAGGTTCAGAATTTTAAGTTCACAAATTTGTTAAGATGAAAACTCATACATATTTACAAGTATTATATATGGTATTTTTATTAATCAACCTGTTGTTCTGAGAAATAACAGATATTTACTATCATGCTTTTATGTTTGTCTCGAAACCCCAGAGCAAGTTTTAAAAAGCAGGTTTCATACTTACTGCCCTTCCACAACAAAAAGAACAAATTAAGATCTCCTTCTCACATAGATTTGGTTTAATTTTAAGTTGCTAACAAGTGTCAAAAACTACATGTAAAACCTAGCCTTAAGTTCAAACATTATATAACATTTATGCAGAAAACAAGCATCTCTTTAGGTACTTTTATAACGTGTTTTCAACACAAGGCACTAGAGCTAGCTCTGTTACACACAGGATCTCTGGCATGCGCGCTCTATTTCATTTTCAAAGAATATTTTGGCATTAAAAAGAATCTTAATCAGGTTATATTTTCCTCCTTTAATTTTAGTTACCCTTTGAACTAAAATTCCTTTTCCAGGTCTTTAAAAACAGAAGTGCGGGGCTTCCCTGATGGCGCAGTGGTTGAGCATC
This sequence comes from Mesoplodon densirostris, assembly GCF_025265405.1. NCBI lineage: Eukaryota > Metazoa > Chordata > Mammalia > Artiodactyla > Ziphiidae > Mesoplodon > Mesoplodon densirostris. Next base: position 20,588,271 of record NC_082661.1, on the reverse strand, counting down.
TGCCTGCCAATGCAGGGGATACGGGTTCGAGCCCTGGTCTGGGAAGATCCCACATGCTGCGGAGCAACTGGGCCCGTGAGCCACAACTACTGAGCCTGCGCGTCTGGAGCCTGTGCTCCGCAACAAGAGAGGCCGCGATAGTGAAAGGCCCGCGCACCGCGATGAAGAGTGGCCCCCGCTTGCCGCAACTAGAGAAAGCCCTCACACAGAAACGAAGACCCAACACAGCCATAAATAAATAAATAAATAAATAATTTATATTTATATATATATATATATAAAACCCAGAAGTGCGATTCCTTGTAAAGTTGTATGTACCTCTTTCTCTAGAAAGTTTGACAATGACTTCTAACGTTAACTCTTATTTTTAAAAATTATATGAGCATACAAGGTTGATGTTAACAAAGAACAATGCTTCAATCATTTTGATGTACACAAACTGAGGAAGCAACCCTACTCCTAGAAGCCATGTATGCCTATGTGCGTACACACTTGTACACACAAGGAGTGTAAAGGGATGAAACACTCCCTCCAAACGGTGTTCTGGATACCCACAGATTCTTCACAATAGATCATTTGTAAAACACAGAAACATTCTTTTCAAGCAATGTAACTGTAAGTGTCCCCTCATACTTACTTGCAAATCTTTCTTTAATTTTAGCAAATCTTCGTTTTCTCCATTTCCAGACAGCGCAGCTTCAACTTGCTGGAGTTGAGCTTTGTAGCTTGCCAGTTGCTTTGCTAGATCCTCCGACATCTGGAGAAAATAAAAAGAGTAAGGCCATGAAAATGGAACAACAACAACAAAAAAAAACCATAAAAAATAATTTTCCCTGTCTGCCTGAATCAACCCTAACCAATTTTGCTCCCAACTCATTATTATAATTCACTGCAGCGTAGTTTATCACTGCTACCTTTACTTTCAATTCAGAGAAAAGCTGTGAGCCAAACACAAACTTCAAGTATTCTGATGATTATAAACATGTCAGACAATTTCCATATAGGAACAGAAAACAAGAGGTAAGAGAAAAAAGAAGAACTTCTGATTTTCTTTAAAGTCCTGTAACAGGGAAGGCACTGTGTTAGGCTCAATTAACAGGATTGTTATACTGTCACACACACACACAAAAAGGCACTAAACTGTTTAAAGAGTTGAGGCTTCTGATTTTTAAGCACTAAAAAATACTTCCAAAACCAATTCCAACTGATTTTGGATTAACTACACAAATAACTCTCCACAAGAGCTATTCAATTAGTATGAATGTGTTTAGAAACTCTTATCCAGAGCAAAAACCCAGTCACTTAAATACTGACGATGCATTTTCGGCAATGAAAGAAACAGCACAGATACTCCCCTATTTAGGCAATCTAAGGAACGTGGCTTTCACCAAATCTGGCTCATTCTTCTCCAGAAAATAAGACAGGAGAGAATTCTTTCTCGCTTTATTAGCAAACATACGGGGTTTCCGAGGACCCGTCTGTTTTACCATCCCCGTCCAACCACAGCCTGGAAGGACTCCAAAAGGGTTAGAGCAAGCCAGGTTGCTCCCCCTCGGTCACCCAACACCTCAAAGCCCGCCACAACTTGCTCGACCATTTCAGACCTCGAAATTCAGCTTCCAAGGAAACCGAAAACACGAACCCAGCGGAGGCCCCCGGAGCCCCACCCGCAAACAGGCTCGGAAGGGCCCGGAGCGTCCTTAAAATGCCAACCCCACCCGCTGGGTTTCCGCGGCTAGCCCAACCCCGTCCGAGGCCGCTCAGGGCTCAACTCTGGGTGGAAGAGGAGGCCGGCGCTCCTGACACTTCGGCCGGCACCCGGGCCTCTCCAGCGCGGCCCGCTCCTCGGCCTCAGGCCTCCGCTTCAACTAGGGGGAGGCCGAAGCCCGGCGAGGCCTTACTCTCTCCCTCATCGCGTTTGTTACCTTGTGTGGGGCTGGGGGCGTGGCGGCGGGACGGGGTCGCGGCAAAGCAGCCCAGTGGTGGTTGCGACAGCGGCAGCAGCAAGCAAAAGCTCCGCGGCGACAACTAGGCGACTCGGTCTGGAAAAGAATACCTCACTCAACGGCGAGCGGGAGAGGACTAACGCCGGGCACTGGAAGGAGGAATAGAGGAGGCGGGTGAAGTCTCGCGAGAGGTTAAAAAAATCCTCGCAAGACGTCGCTCGACTCACGTGATTCCCAGCTCCCTCTAGGCCGCCGGCCGTTAATCACGTTAGGGAAGTGAAGTGGGCGGGGTTTCGTAGGAAGGAAATGACGTACTGGTATGCGCCAGGCGCCGAAGGTAGGTTCGTTTTATCTTAGTTCCGGCTCGGAGTGGGTGTCAGTTGGGTAGTTACTTCAGGGCTGTGTGCTGTTGGGCCCTTCTTGAGGTTCCCAGGGTGCTGGGTGGTGGGAGGAACGGGGTTTAATACAGCATTCATAGTACCGGTTGGTTCTCTGAGTAGCATCAGCCTTGCGTGGTATTTATTTTTTTTACAGTAATTTGTAATTTATTGCAAAAATAATTTACTATAAATACGGTTTCTCAACACCCACCTCATACCTTTGAGTCAGAAACTCTGAGGATGGCCTCAGCAACCTGTTGCAACAAGCCTTCTAGGTGATACCAATGTCGGTCAAGTTTGAGAACCACCGCTTCACAGAATAATAAAAGTCTTAGTGGCAACCAAAAGCTGATTAGATTGTGGCAGAACCTGTTCGAGAGTAGATTGGTTTATTTAAAACCTAATTGGACTTTTCGAGGGTGGTGACCCAATCTGTGGAGTCGCCCCAGGAGCCGGAGCTGTCGCATCCCTGCCTCTTCCACTTCCTGTAGCAAACAATAAAGGCCATGCGTACAGTTAAAAAAAAAAAGAAAAACCTATTTTGTTAGCACTTACTGGTTTTAATTAAGTTATATAGGTTACTGCCTCCTGAAAGGGGACAATCTCCAAGTTACAATCTTGAATGATAAGCAGTGGTGTGAATACGTCCACTTATGTTTAAAAAGAAATGCGTGTTGTGTGTATGTTTGTAATAATATATACCATTTATGGACGGATGCACGAATCTATGTGGAGATTTGGAGTGGAAGCTACATGTTTTCACTAATAATCCTTTTGATCCTTTCTTTTAACCATACGTATATAATTTTTTACAATTAAAAAAAAAACTAGTTAAAAAAAAGATAGGCTTCCTCCTCCTTCACCGCCTCCGCCTCGGAGCTCCGGCAGCCCCTGGGCTGCGACCGCAGGAAGGAAGGAGCCCCTCGCCCGCCCCGACGCCCGGCCTGTCTCCCCATGACTGCACCCGGCCCCGCTACCGACGGACGTCGCCCCAGCGCCCGGGTTTAACACGGTCGGGGGCCGCGGGGGGAGGAAGAGGGAAATCCGGCAAGTCCCGCGTCCCTCTCGGCCCGGCGCGGTGCCTCGGCCGGAGCCATGACCTCGCTGACCCTGCGCAGCTCGGGGCTGATGCAGCGGCGCACCGAGGCCTCCCGCAACGCCGCCGACAAGCAGGACGAAGATGACAAGGGTGACTCAAAGGAAACGCGGCTGACCCTGATGGAGGAGGTGCTCCTTCTGGGCCTCAAGGACCGAGAGGGTTACACATCTTTTTGGAATGACTGTATATCATCTGGATTACGTGGCTGTATGTTAATTGAATTAGCGTTGAGAGGAAGGTTACAGCTAGAGGCTTGTGGAATGAGACGTAAAAGTCTGTTAACAAGAAAGTCGATTTGTAAGTCAGATGCTCCAACAGGGGATGTTCTTCTTGATGAAGCTCTAAAGCACGTTAAGGAGACTCAGCCTCCAGAAACGGTCCAGAACTGGATTGAATTACTTAGTGGTGAGACGTGGAATCCGTTAAAATTGCATTATCAGTTAAGAAACGTGCGGGAACGATTAGCTAAAAACCTGGTAGAAAAGGGCGTGTTGACAACCGAGAAACAGAACTTCCTTCTTTTTGACATGACGACACATCCCCTCACCAACAACAACATAAAGCAGCGCCTCATCAAGAAGGTGCAGGAAGCCGTTCTCGACAAATGGGTGAACGACCCTCACCGCATGGACAAGCGCCTGCTGGCCCTCATCTACCTGGCCCACGCCTCGGACGTCCTGGAGAACGCGTTCGCGCCCTTCCTGGACGAGCAGTACGATCTAGCCACCAAGCGGGTGCGGCAGCTCCTGGACTTAGACCCTGAGGTGGAGTGTCTGAAGGCCAGCACCAACGAGGTGCTGTGGGCGGTGGTGGCCGCCTTCACCAAGTGACCCTGCGCAGAACCGAGCGTCCTCCTTTCTCTCGCGGGAACCAGTCGTTTTTCTTCCAGGGACTCCTGGTTTTCTGCAGTTTGTACTTCCCACAATATAATTGGCTTTTGTTCTATGAAATGGCTTTTTCTTTTGTGTATGTATGCAGGATTCTGCTGGTACGAGAGGCCTTCCTCTTTCTGTTGTGAAAAAAGTTTCACCGCCATTCTGGCATTCCATTGCTCGTTGCCATCCTCACTGTTGCCCGTTTGGGTTCTGGTGTGCCTTGACCGTCAGAGTACCTCCAGGTTCCTCACGCACATCTTTTGGATTACCTCAGGTTGAGTTTCTCCCACATGTGCATGTACATCTCGCATTCTGCCTGCAATTCAGACAGAAGTCACAAAAAGGCCTTTAACTCACCAAAGGTAAATATCTATCTATTAGGACATTTTATACATAGACCTCAGTTGAGATGTATACTTAGCAAAATTATTTTTAAATTGAAATACACAGTAAATAATATAAAGTGCCCCTTGGATCTTGCTTTCCATGTAAATCTATTGTATTATTACACTTGTCATAATTTTAACTATTAAATCATAAAGGTCCAATTGTTTCACACAGCCAGTTTGGGATGAGCTGCATTCCAGTTATGCTGTATATAGTTTGAATTATATAGAAGTTGTTCCTTCTTCTGGCCACCACTGCCCATCTTAGTATTTTGCAGGGTTTAATTAGTTGTACACCTGGTGCCCCTTACTTGCTACAGTCATTGTAATTTGATGGCAAAATAGACCTCTCATCATTGAAGGAGAGAGAAAACGTGTGTCTGATTGGTCCCAAGATTTTTTGAGCTGTGCCATTCATGGTACTCTTTGCCTATGCATCTCCTTTCTGGAATTTTTTTCAGTCTTATTATTTTTATCATTTCTGTAGAGAAGAGGCTTGTGACCAGTACTAATCTTGAGTACAGTTTTATCTTTTTCTGTCCACAAGTAAATTAATGTCTGCTCTTAAATAAATATCTACTCACACTTTCTTGGGGGGAAAAAATCAAGTGTCAGCACTAGCAAATGTTGCATGTAAATCGTTAGCAAGTAACGACTACAACTCAGATGATTAAGAGTTTTGTAACAGAAAGCTCTGCTATGTTTAAATTTTTATATACAATTATGATAATTAGCACATTGTAAGAATATAAACCTTTGCTTTTTAGAGTTTATTTTTACTATTTCTTTATCATTGTTTATCGTATCACCATTGGTTTCATAATGTAAATACTATATATTGAACAAATTAAATGTCAAATTTTTTATTACCATAGTTCATGTTACTAGTGGGGCTTTCAGGTGTTTAGAGACTTTTTTGGTAATGTTCAATTCAGAAGTACTAGATGGTGTATAACTCTAGAGTTGAATTTTAAGGGATTCCCTAATATGTATACTATCTTTTTATCTGAAGTAATAAATAAACTATGATCTTGAAAGTGCCTGAATCAGAAAAAAAAAAAAAAAGATAAAGGCCTGAGACATGAAGAGGCTATGTGAATGCCAGGAAAGAACGTTCCCTGGAGGATTGGGGTCTGTAGCTAGACCCTTAAGAAAGCCCTCCTCTAAGGTGGGTTTGTGATGATTAAGAGTGGCAGTCTGCTTACAAGAATGGAAAATGCTGCAGAGGGCAGCAGTGTGTAGCTAGAATTAAGAGGGAAGATAAACCAGAGAGGATGTACTTTTCTTTAATATAGTAGAAATCTATTAAAAACACAATGTAGTATTTGACAACTCTTAGTTCAATTGTGTATTTTAAGAACTAATGCCAGGAGGATCTTCCATGAATATAAAGTAAACTTTACAGCTGTTTAAAAATTTCTCAAATAAGAACTCTTAATGAACCCCCAAGATCAAAAAATAGGAAAATATTTATAAGCTTCAGTATAGTTTTCTGATAGCTTTTGTTTTCAGGATTGCTTTTAATCTCTCCCTGTGTGCAACATAGATTATATTTGGAAAGAAAAGTTATACTGAATGTTATTAGTTCTCACAAGTTGTGTGTACCAGACACCATTATAAACACTTTACATGTATTCATTTATTTTTCACTGTGATTCTGTGTGCTTTTAAAGACAAAGCTGGAGCAAGTACAAGCTTTGACTAAGAGTGTTCCTTCAAATAGGCGTTCTGACTTACCACTTCCTTTGAAGTGTCAAAATCTTAAAACATTCTCACTCAAATTTAATCGTGTTTATCTTCAAAAAGAACAGTATCTAAAACCTCTAGTTCTTTAAAGCTGGTAACTCAGTAAGTACATAAAATTTAAAGACTCCACATTGTCATATATGCAGCTATTTCCTTTCACTACTAAAGTTAATTAAAGTATAGCCACTGCCTTTGGAAATGTACCAACTCACTGCAGAGCATAAAGGTATAGAATAAACTAGTACATGTTGGTTAAATGGGAGATTGAATTCTTTAGCTTAGCTTTCATTGTATTCCTTCTTGACTAAAAGTAGCCCCAGATTTGCCTACCTTCTTTGCTATCTGTACAAATGCCTAAGGTAATGAATTAGAGATGTGTACATAGTCAAAATAACTATGCCTTTTGCCCTTTTTAGTCATAATAGGTGTTTTGAATGTTTGCATGGAGATTTGTTGCAGGGCAAGCTACTGGCTTTTTCTGCCTATTGAGTGTTTTGGGGTACAGTACCTTGAAAATATATCCTGAGATGACTCTTGGGTTATATCATCCATTTAAGTTTGATGGAAAAACAACCTTAAATGAATGCTGACGGATGCAGGTGCTCACCAGTCATAGCAATCCTGATTTGTTCACTGAAATCTGCATTGCCTTTCTAGTCTTAGGGTGCACATTTTCAGCTATTCTATGTTTCACGTGTACCACTAAAACAAGAAAAAAGGATTAGTTTGAAAAAGATGATAATCTAGGCTCTACAAGGATCAGAAATGGCAGAGTCATCAAAGTTCTTTAGATCTATTTGAAAGTGGTGTTTAATAGTACTCCTACATTCTTCGTGGGATATATTCTGAAGGCAGAAAGAACAGAAACAAAAAATCTCAAACATCACAGATTTATTTCTAATAGTACTATTCGTAATGTAATTTTAAAACTTTTATGTCTACTCTAGATAAAATGAATAATTAATAAATTTTGTTAGTTAAAACTCTAATAAGAGGAAAGAAAAATATATTTAAAAAAGAAGTTTTTTGGGGGAAAGCCCTCTGATGTTAAATTTGAATTTTGGGAAAAAAAAAATATATACACATATATCTTAGAAGTAATGTTACCCCAGTGGAGGGTGCCTGTATCTTGATATTTAAATACAATTCTCCACAAAAGAAACAGTATTTCTTGGGGAAATGGTTGCTTTTGGGTCTTAGGCCCAGAAAGTACAATAGTACAAAGGTGAGCCTGGAACATCTTACCAGAAAACAAGGAAGTGCCCCCAAACTAATAGGATCAAGTCAAAAGTTCACATAACCCAGCTTGAGGGGACTCCACTGGCTAAATATGAGTCAATCACGGCACTAAAAAGAATAATGACTGTGATAGATGGTCAAATCATTAAATACATTTTAAAAATCCGTAAGTCCAGAGTGATACTCAAAATCAAGGGTTGGGGAAGGGATTTTTTTTCTTTATAGATGAATGCCAGCCAATAAACATAGATGGAATTATGGAATTGGAAAAATCACCTTGTGCAGTCCCCAATAATTCAGGCAAAGGTCATCAAGAGAAGCTAAAACCCATCTTGGAAAAGGAGGTAGCGAAAAGGAGGATGTTCGCACAGTGTCAGAGTATCACTCCATATATTAATAATTATAAAGGGGAAAATATACCTTACAATGAAGAAATTCAGCAGTCACCAACTTAGCCTAGTGCTCACACTTAGCGCCACGAATGGTAGAATAACCTGACTTTAGAGGCCTCTTGATTTGATGCAACGTGAAGTAACAGTGTTACCTATGAAGGAACCTTGCCAAAGATGCTTAACTTAAATATAATCAAGCCTTTTGACCCAACTTCCAGTTTATAGGAAATACAGGGATAGAGGAACAAGTAAAATGACCCTGAGGGTAGAATCAGATCCAGAATGTGGGACATAAGAAACTGGCCTAAATTCTTCAGAAGGTCAGTGTCATTAAAAAGAGTGGGGTAAAAGATATAACAATTGAATGCAATGGGAAAATCTTGATTGGGTTTTGGTTTGGAAAATAAAGCTATAAAAGAAAATTTGAGGACACTTTGGGAAATTTCAATATGGACTGGGTATCTGATGTTACTGAATCATGGTTAGTTTTATTAGGTGTGAAACTTTCTTAACTTACTTAGGAGAATGTCCTATTCAGGTATTTAGGGATGAAGTGCCATTACATCTATGACTTAACCTTCAAATAGTTCTGCCAAAAAAATATATAAAATTTTGCTAAATTTGTTGTGTGTGTGTACACACACATACCTATATGGAGAGAGAAAGAATTAAAAAGTGGCAAAATATTTAACAGTCATTGTGGAGGATGCATGTGTTTGCTCATTGTACTAATCTTTCAACTTTTTGTTGAAAAATTATCTCAGAATTTTCAAAAGAAAAAGATGGAGAAAAGTGTTCATAGACTAGTTAGAATAGTTTTGACTGGTGTTGTGCACGTTGGCAGGGAATGGTGAGGAAAGGCAGCAGATAGTTGAGGAGAAATCTAGGACCTAGCAGTAGTTTAACAAGCTCAAAAGTAATATAGGAGATTATAAAAGCTCATGTGATTGTCAGAAACAAAAAGCCACAGAAAGCCAGATGGGTCAAGGCTTAGCTGGAAGATGTGGGCAGTGGAGTTTGAAGTAGTCACAGGAGCTCTTTGAAGGCCAGGAAGGAAACATGAGAAAAAATTACTTTGAATTCCCCACATGCAAGAGAGTCCAGTGGGCCTTGCCCTCTGATGTGGTGAAAGAAGCATTTTTCATTTTTTGGTTCTGTTTGGATTTCTTTTATAACAGCCTCCATCAGTAGTCTTAAGATGGTCTTTTACACCCAGAGTTAATTGAATTATCTGCATCATAGCCCCTGAAAGTACCCTCCTTTATCTGTGTTTCCCACCCCCATATTCATGTTGCCTGTTTATTTATCTTAGAAAAAGCTTATTGCAGAAAAAGCAGGAAAAGCCTGGTACATTCCACATCACTTTTATTGCGCAGTGGATAGATAATAAAACAATCTTTTTTTAAAAGGATACATATTATATCAAACAACCATGGGAAGTAGGGGGATATATATTCTCAAATGTAAAGAGGAAAAAGGAGACAGTTAACATGACTTTTTCCAGAAGCCAGAATGAGCCCCAGAGTTTTGCCACAGTAAGACTAGTGGTCCAGGGCCTCCCTGGTGGCGCAAGTGGTTAAGAGTCCGCCTGCCGATGCAGGGGATACGGGTTCGTGCCCCGGTCTGGGAGGATCCCATATGCCGCGGAGCGGCTGGGCCCGTGAGCCATGGCCGCTGGGCCTGCGCATCCGGAGCCTGTGCTCCGCAACGGGAGAGGCCACAACAGTGAGAGGCCCGCATACCGCAAAAAGAAAAAAAAAAAAAAAAAAAAAAAAAGACTAGTGGTCCATAGTTTGATATGGTCACATTTAGCCAATTTATTGGTATTGTGTCAGCAGTTGGGAAAAAAAGAACTACGCAATGGAGACCTTAATGCTCACAGAACCATTAGGTGGCAGTAGGGACACAGGTATCTTTTGAGGTCCGATGTGCACCCCCACCCCCCACCCCAGTGATGGAGCCTTAGTGAAGGAGCATTGCCGAACAGATTTGTTGGGGAAAAGACAGGGAAAAACAAACAGCCAAAAAAACTATGGTTTATAGTATCCAAGTGATGAAGGCCTGCTATTCATCTATACTCAACTCCTGTTCTTGGTTTTAATATACACATTTTTACTTGTACTTGCTATAATTTTTTAATAAAATAACTTTATATCCAAATTCCTTCAGATCACCATGTTCTGTTTACAACATCTCTCTGTTGCCAGTGTTAGAACATAAGCTGAAACATAAGTAGGAAGTGTGGCTCATCTTGTTCAAGACCCAGTACATTTAATACATACATGCTTCTATAGGGACACCTTCATTCTCTGTAATTAGTGATCACGAAGGGCTCTTTGTGGTCCTGGTAGGGGTAATGGGTTGGGGTTCCTGGGAAAAGGACTCAGATTTCTGTGCAAGAGGTTTATTGGGGTATACCCTTGGGAACATCACCTGTGAGAGGTAACAGGAGCAGGATAGGGCAGAGGGAGAAAGAAGGAGCTGCAACACGGTTGCAACAAAGGCCTCAGCCAGTCCTGTAGGAGCTCTGGAGCTGGGATGGCCCTTCAGAGATGCTCCCCGCCTGAAGTCAAGGGAGCCAGGGCTTTATACCCACCCAATCCCGAATAATCAGCCAATAGATATGGGCTGCCCCTGTGAAGGGGGCTAAGAGCAATTCAGCTGAAAACTCAGCCACCAACACTCCCTCCCTCTGGGAGAACAAGCACCTCAGTCCTGAAGAGGGAATCTGGGTAGGGCACCCAGCATCCACAGTAGGGAAGAAAGCATACTTTCCCCGTGGCACCCCTGTTTTTGGCACCTCTAATGCTGCCTCTCTTACAGAAGCTACCCATTTTATTTATTTGTTTATTTATTTATTTATTTATGCTTATTTATTTATTTGTTTTTGGCTGCATTGGGTCTTCGTTGCTGCCCGCGGGCTTTCTCTAGTTGCAGCAAGCTGGGGCCGCTCTTCGCTGCGATGCATGGGCTTTTCATTGTGGTGGCCTCTCTTGTTGCAGAGCACAGGCTCTAGGTGCTCAGGCTTCAATAGTTGTGGCATGTGGGCTCAGTAGTTTTGGCTCGTGGGCTCTAGAGCTCAGGCTCAGTAGTTGTGGCACACGGGCTTAGCCGCTCTGCGGCATGTGGGATCTTCCCGGACCGGGGCTCGAACCTGTGTTCCCTGCATTGGCAGGCGGATTCTTAACCACTGCGCCACCAGGGAAGCCTGAAGCTACCCATTTTAGAAACCATGAAACAATGTCACCTTCTCATCTTGTTTTCCTTGTGTTAAAAGCTAATGGAGGGCTTCCCTGGTCGTGCAGTGGTTGAGAGTCCGCCTGCCGATGCAGGGGATGCGGGTTCGTGCCCCGGTCCAGGAAGATCCCACATGCCGCAGAGCGGCTGGGCCCATGAGCCATGGCCGCTGAGCCTGCACGTCTGGAGCCTGCACGTCCAGAGCCTGTGCTCCGCAACGGGAGAGGCCACAACAGTGAAAGGCCCACGTACCACACACACACAAAAAAAGCTAATGGAAAAATGTCTCAGCACTTCCTGCAGGTGTTTGTTTCTAATTGATTTCTGATATATATATATATATATATATATATATATATATATATATATATATATATATATATATATAATGCTGTAGGAGAGCTTGCTTATGCTTAAGCATCTCAGGTACAAAGATTAAGCATTTCCATTGTTGAAGTATGCTCCAAAAATTTTTGGCACAATTGGTGATTATTTACTCTGGCATATCAAAAGCCAATAGGGCAAATTTTATAAAAAGAAAAGCCATTAAGGTAAGTTTTTTTTTAAGGAGGAATAAATGATATGTTCTGAAAATAGCCTCTTTGCAGGCAGAAAATGCATGATCAACTATTTATAAATAAGGTTTTTTTAAATTAATTTATTTATTTTTGGCTGTTTTGGGTCTGCGTTGCTGCATGGGGGCTTTCTCTAGTTGCAGCAAGCAAGGGCTACTCTTTGTTGTGGTGCACGGGCTTCTCATTGCTGTGGCTTCTCTTACTGCAGAGCACAGGCTCCAGGCGCATGGGCTTCAGTAGTTGTGGCACATGTGCTCAGTAGTTGTGGCTCACGGGCTCTAGAGCACAGGCTCAGTAGTTGTGGCACACGGGCTTAGTTGCTCCATGGCATGTGGGATCTTCCCGGACCAGGGCTTGAACCCACGTCCCCTGCATTGGCAGCTGGATTCTTAACGACTGTGCCACCAGGCAAGTCCCAAGAAGATTTTTAAACTTTCTATTTTTTGCCTGATTTTGTCTTCTATTGTATTCTGTGATACTGATGCCCTTCTTCTTCTTTTTTTCCAGTTTCAGCTAAAGGAATCACTTTTCTCCCTTATAGTAGTTTGACTAATTCTACTCACTAAATGTCTTTTGTATGTATTCCCTCTTCTCCATCCCAGTGCTGCAGACCAAGTTGTCAGCATTTCTCACCTAGCCTGATGCAGTAGCCTAAGAATGGGAATCCTTCCCTGAGATGCATCTTCCATACTTGGCTGCCGGATTGATCTTCTGGAAACACCAATCCAAGAATACCCACACCTACTTGTCAGAATCCCATTTGTTAGCCCAGCATATAAGGCCATTAGTGATATGGCCACAACCTGCTTGTCAGCCTGAGCACTGACCATACTCTCCACATATGAACCTACCCTGTTCTTTCATGCATTACTGCTTTGCCCCTAGTGTCTGTTCTACATCACATGCCTTTCCCCACTTACCTGCTTGGAAGAATATCTTTAATGACCCAGTTCTGATGAGACTTTGATGACTGCTCACCAGCTTTCACAGAACTCCTTGTTTCCCATTTCTGCTCCTTTAGTGTTTTATATCTAGTAACGAATACCCTGGGCTATTGGGGTTTAGAATGGAGCTACTCTAGACATCATATCTAAGGGGAAGTGATTACATCTTGTTCTTCTTTGCATCATCAATATTTGGCAAGGTGTGCCTGGCTCTAGTAGAATTCGGTCTCCTTGAGACACATGGAGTTTGCTATCAAAAGCAAACTTTTGACAGAAGTGAACATTATATTTGACTTTGGAGAATATCCTAAAGATTTCTTGTAATTAGCATTATAATATTTCTCTGACACATGGGCATATGATATCAGTTGCCTCATAAGGTTATTACTACAGTAACATATAAGGAGTTAATGTTTTGAAGCATTTTCTTGCTGGAGAGAATTTCTGATTAATCCTAATTAATGACATGTCCCTTTTCAAGCAGTTGAAAGTGATTTTTACATTCCTGTTTGCTGGTAAGTATATCGATAGGAAAAACATGACTGCAATTGCTTATGAGCAATCAATGTATCTCTGGTTTATTTTTTTTTTTCAGTGTTACTGATTAGGTGCCTAATTTGATACTTTCTCCACAGGCAGAGTGAATAGAACCAATTAACCTGACAGTGGAAGAACAAAACTCATGTAACTGGGACAAGAAAGTGACTACAAACTATAGATATATGTGGCCATTCGTCTTATGGTTTATGAAGAGAAAAGTATTGAACACAGAGCCCATGTTTGTTTACTCTCATTTTTGCTGTGACTTGTAAAGTGCCCTGGGTTAAGTCACTTTCCTTTTTTCTGTCCCATCTAAAAAAAATGATAACATATTTCTTGTATCCTCATAAGACAAACAAGTTGATGTGAATATAATAGCTGCTTCTAACAGTTTGTGAGCCCGGATTAAATGGTTGTGGGCTTTTTTTGGTTGTAATTGATGCTCTGTTTTGTCTTACTCCATTTTTCTTTTGCATTGCTCTCAGATCTCTATTTTATGATCAAAGGAAGACATGACAACTTGCTTGACTGGCAGGTAAAACAGCACACTGGACCTAGGATCTGTAGTTCTAGTGTGGATTCTGCCTCTTACTAGCTGTGAGACCTTCAGCAGGAAGACCTTAACTTTGGCCAGCCTCCATTTCCTTATCTGAGCCCTGAGATTCTGTGATTCTTAGTTTATAGGAGGTCAAGAAAGTTGACATATGATCTTCTCTGATTAATCCAGTCCATAGACAATTATTCAATATTACCTCCATCTCTCCTTCCTCTGAGTTTCTACTGAAGTATATCAAGGCTACACCATCTAACCAAATTAGTCCTCTGATGGTAAGCTCTAGTAAGGCAGGGTTCAATGTATGAAATCCCATCTCATCTCCTGCCTCCCTGCCCCCACCCCGGCCAACTCCCAGATCTAGGCATTTGTTGTAGACTCAAATAATATATCTTGGCTAAAGGAGGAAGCTCAGGGACTCTACAACTATCTATAAGAGTTGACTTCTTTTACCTTACAGAGAAAAGAAAGGTCATTTGGCAAGAATTTCCTTTGATAACTTCCTCCTCCAGCACATAACACCTAAAAATAATTTGTGTTAATTCATCCTTGAAAAGATTGAAAAAATGGGACTATATTAAAATTCAAATCATGCATACAACCAAAAGCAGCATTACGAAGTTAAAAACAAGCAACAGATCACAAGAAGGTATTTGCAAAAAGAAGTAGTAACCAGAATATTTTTTAAAAATCCTTCATATCATTAAGAAAACAGACAAATAACCCAACAGAAAAGTGAAAAGAATGGGGAAGAGGAGGAAGAAGAGAAGATATGAACAAACAATTTACAAAATGACACCAAATAGCCAATAAACATATGAAGAATACTCAAACTTATGAATAATCAGAGATATATCAACAAAAGCTTATCAAATGGGAGAAAATTTTAAATTTTGAATTAAAAAAAACACTCATGCACAATTGATGGATATTGTTTTATCCACTTTGGAGAGCAAGTTGGCTTTATCTACTGAGGGGAGACTGACATCAACAGTTTAAAAATTAGATCTGTAGTATTTACATGGTAATAAGTTCCATGGAGAAAAAGGAGAGTAAGAGGATGGGTAGTGCAAAAGGAGGGCATAGGTTGTATTCATTTTACAGCAAATAGTCAGGAAAGCCTCACTGAAAAATTGACTTTGGGACAGATATTTGAAGGGAGTAAGAATTGTGAGCCATGCGGACATCTGGTAGATCATTCCATGCAGAGGGAACAGCAAATGCAAAGACTCTGAGGTGGGAGTGTTCCAGTTTTGGGACATGTTGAGTTTGAAAGGTCTATTATACATTCAAGTGGAAATGCCACAAAAGCAGTTGAATAGATAGATATATAGGCGATACAGAGATAGATATCTCCCCTCACTAGAATGTAAGCTGCATGAGGGCAAAGCCTTGTCTGAGAAAAGAGCAGTGATAGGGCAAGGCCAGAGCAAGGCCCTAGCACTGAGAAAAGAGCCTGGCATGGAATAGGTGTTCAACAAATATTTCTTAAGTGAACGTCGAAGCTACTTGAATAGAAGAGAGTGAGGAAAACATGGATGAGGAAGGAACACGCATTCACAGGCTGGGTGGTAGAACAAGAGTCTGTAAAATAGACCAAAGTCCCAGCAGCCAAAGGAAGGAAATCCAAGATAGAATAATGTCACAGAAGTCACAGAAGAGTTTCCATAAAAAAGGTGTCAAATATTGTGAAGATCAGGTGAGGTGAGAACTGCAGAGTGGCTCTCTGTTTTTGAGAAGTAGAAGAGCCTTGGTGACTTTGTGGATGACAGTCATTTTAGCCATATCGTACATATTATGTGTATGTGATATGTATGTATCTCATATGTGTATGAAATAAATAAAGGAGACTTGGAGAGGAGCATGTTTGCTGGAGGTGAGAGTGAGAGAGAGAGAGAGAGATAGTGGAAATAAAGGGTTTAGTTTAATTGGGGCTAGGTTAAGTGTATGGTGTCTGTTAGAGATCAGCACAGAAATATAAAGTGGGTACTTGAATTTGTTTAACAAATATTTATTGGGGACCTGGAATTCCAGATCTGTTAACAGCAGGTAGTTTATATTGGATTAACCCTTTTGCAAATAATAATTATAAACTCTGGCGGGGGGCATTATCTAAAGACATTAAAGAGTAACCAAACTAGAAACTAGAGAAGAGTTGACGCTTAGAAGGAGGGAATGACACTAGATGAGTTTTCTGTTTGTTTTTAAAAATGATTTCTTCTGCCTGAGGGCACGCTCCAGTCAACTCCATGCTGAGGCTTTTAGAATGTGGACAGAAACCCACAGTTTTGGTGAACTGGTTTGAGGAATTAGAAGACAGAGTTTGAAGTTATCACAGCAACTGGAAAAAGTTAGTGGTCATGGAGGTATCCTAGAAAGGAGAAAACAACAGAAGAGAACCTCCAAATTCTGTGCATTAAGTTTTCCCAAACCTCTGGCTGATCTCTGAGCAATACTCATGTGAGGCAGACTTCAATCAGCCCAGCTAATGATGAAAGAACCGAATAGAAATTTCAACCCTTGCCCACCACAGAGGAGAAAAACATAGTCTAACCAAGTTAACTCTTTTTTTTGTGGGAGAGGGACTTAAAAAATTTTTTTATTGAAGTATATTTGATTTACAATGTTGTGTTAGTTTCTGGTGTACAGCAAAGTGATTCAGTTATAAATATATTATTTTCCATCATGGTTTACTATAGGATATTGAATATAATTCCCTGTGCTATACCATAGGAACTTGTTGTTTATCTATTTTATATACAGTAGTTTGTATCTGCTAATCCCAAACTCCTAATTTATCCCTCCCCCACCCCCTTTACCCTTTGGTAACCATGAGTTTGTTTTCTATGTCTGTGCCATATGTTATGTTATGTGAGAGGAACATAACAGAAACCATAGTCTCTACAATGTATCATTCACATTGTGCAAGCACAATCTAAAATTAGAGACAATCAAAGAAACATAAAAGTGAAACCATGTTCAAGAGGAAAGACAATCAATGATGCAGAAGTTGGGATTAGGAGACAATTATTTTAAACTAGCTATTTTAACTGTTCAAGGACATAAACAAAGATACACTCATAGTGAATGAATAGACAGGAAACCTTAGCAGAGGAACAGAAACTATAAAAAGGAACCAAAAATTCTGGATGTGAAAAATACAATATCTGAAATAAAAACTCACTCAATAAGATTAACAGGTGACTGGAAATGTTAGAAGAAAGAGTCAGTGAACTTGAAAATAGATCAAGAGAAGTGATCAAAAACTGAAGAGAGAAAAAAATGTTGAAAAAATTTAATAGAGCCTCAATGACCTCTGTGTCAATATCAAAAGTTCTAACATGGTTGTAATTGTCACCCCCAAAGAAGATGAGAGAGAAAATAATTCGGAAAAAATTTTTAGAAAATAGTGGTTAAAATTTTTCCAAATTTGATGAAAGACTTGAAATTACAGACTCAGGTAGCTTAGTAAATGCCAAGCAGAGTAAGTAAATTTAAAAAACAAACGAACCATACATAATACTCAAACTGCTAAGAGCAAAAGATTCTAAAAAATACTGAGCACCTACTGTGTACTAGGCCCTGGAATAAAATAATGCACAAGACAGTTGTAGTCCCTCTACTCAGAGCCAATACATTTTTAACTGAGAAAACATTTTTAAGTATCAACTGACCATTAGCCGGATGAGCCACCGATCACCCACATGTCTAAAATGGAATTTATCTTCTTTTCTCCAGTGTTGCTTCATTTCTTATATTTCCTTTTTCAAGAAATGATGTCACCTGCCACATTCTCCTGAGGGAAGCCTGGAGTCCCTCTGGGCTCATCCTTTCCTTTCTTCTCTACCTCAGTGGGACACCAACTCCATTTATTATACCAAATCTCTTTCCCCCTCACAGTTGCTGTCTTAGTTCAATCCCTTATCATTTAGAGCTTGGGAGCCTACTACATTGTCATCCTGCTCTTTCTTCTTTCAGCTGCCAGAATCATTATTTTAAGCCCCAATTCTTATCAGCCCAAGGAGAGAAACTTTGTACACGTGCTTAGGTAAGGATACCTGAGGGTACTGAGGCATATTGGGCTTATTTTCCCACCAAGAGGATAACTTGGGCTAAGTGTTTCACCTCCTTAGGTGATCACCTCTTTGTATGATCGCGAGCACTTGGGTAGACCAGCTGACTTAAACTAGGAGAGTGGTCTTTTTCAGTGAAACTGTTTTTGTACTTTCCCCAGTTATACATGATTGACTACTCTTATTTACTTTTTACATCGCTTTTTGTGGAATAATATTCATGCCCATCATTTATATTCCTTGGGTCTTTGCTTCTAACCTAGATTTAGTAGGCCCCCTTATGTCTGTCTAGAATGGGTTTAAGCAATTCATTTGCCAAAACAAGGTCCAAATTTCTCCAAAATATTATCTTTTTCTTGCAATCACTTTCAGCTCATCAGCATTTTTGATTTCAGATCAACCACGAAGAGAAGACTATGGCATTGACACTAGGGAAGTGGTTCTCTCTGAACTTAGAGACCAGCTCAAACTAGGAAAGATAGAACCTGCAGAGAGATTTGGCTCACCCAGCTGAACAGGGGTGAGTCATCTTTAACTTTGCAGGGATGCCTCCCCTACTGCGTCGCCCCTACCTGAGCTGCCCTCCCTCACATTCCTGCTCTTGCTTCTGCTCCATCTTCTATATTCCAACGTGGTTGGGTACAGGGCTGGAACCAGGTGAGCCAGCTCTTACCTCTGCCCTCACTGGCTTATGCCAGTCCTCTCCCCTGTGGCCTAGTGTTCTCCTTCTAGGAGCTCCCAGACAGTAACCATTCTCTGGTAAAGTTTATAGTATGTCACCTACTTGAAAAGTATGCACATATTCTGTTTATTTCATTGCCAAAGCTAATTACCACATTAATACTTTCTGTAAATACCTCTCCTACCCAGAGTTCTCTCCCTGAACCTGTTGAATAATAACATAGGAAAGGCTCTTGAAACCTGGGAGAGGAATATTCCTCAAGAGCATCCAGCCCAAGACACGTATGGCAAGTCTGTTGCCAACTCTCTATTTCTGAGAAACTCCTTTAGCATGCAGGAGACCCCTTTAGAGTTCACTAAAATGCAAGTTAGATGCAGCAGAAGTAGTAACAACAAAGGTATAAAAAAGAAGGAAAATAAGTTTTTACAAACAGTGAGTAATGATAGCATTTTTTAAAAAATCAATATCTGTCCACATACTTCTATGCATGAGGTACATCCATCAAAGTGAGTGGGTGATATTTGTCTAAGCCTGGCTGAGCAAGCCAGTGCAGCATTACTCACCTTCTGTGCTATCAGTAAACTGCCAAGCCTCTTGCCTGGAGTTAACAAATAAAAGAAACTCTACTCTGAATATGTCACTAGTTGAATCTTTAAATGTAATCCAATTACCAATCAACTCACAAACTTTCTCCATATTCTTCAGGTTGTTTCTAATCTCCCTCCTAATCACTCTGCAGCCTGGCTGGATTTTATTGGGTTTATCTTAGTTTGCTTTGAGAAGGGATCGAAATGTCTCCTACTCTAAGAAGATCATTGTGTATCCACCCCCACCCCCACCTCACAACAGGTTGGGTAGAGCAGAAAGGTGATCTCATAGGGTTTTTCCACCCAATTATTCTGATTTTTCAAACACAAATGTATGAAAGCCCCAATCGTTGCCTCTTAAAATCCCCTTTGTACTCAAAGAGGAAGCTTGGTGAATAGTTTCAGCAAAGTATCAGGAATATCAGATAGCACTGATTCACCCAGTTCTGGAAACAAACCTGTTTCTTCAATCATTGGTTCAAGATGAGAAAACTCTAAAAATGTGAAAACTTCCCTTTGTCATGTACTAATATGGCAACAAACCAGAGATCAGCCTGTCCTCTGACAAACATGACACATGAATTTGACAAGTGTTCCATCTTGTTCCACCCCGGCTCATGCTGTGCCCTTCTGGTTACATTGCTCCCCGTGTTCTCTATTCAAGTCTTATTCATCTTTGGAGGTCCCACTCTCTCCCAGTAACCTTCCCCAATTTATTGGCTTAGAGGGAGCTTTTCCTCCCCTAAACTCCTCTGGCACATATGTCAGAATGTGTTCATTGGCATTTAGTTGATTTCCAGGGTAGAGATTGTGCTGAATTCTTATTCTCACACCTATGGGGTGCTGGTGCTTTACTTATAGCACTGGCGTGCAATGTGGACTGGGCATCAGAATCACCTGTGCAGCTTTTAGGAATTACAGATGCCTGGGTCTCACAACAGAGTTTCTGAATCAGACTCACTACTTAGGTGATTCTGATTTACCCCTGGAATGAGAACTACCACTTTGCCATCATTGTAAGGATTACATGAGCTAATATGTGGACAGGCACTTTTTAAAAAACTGTAGACTTTCATTACAAATTATGACTTGAAGTGAATTCTATGGCTGCTCCCTAGCCCCACCTTTAGCCCTTAG
Source organism: Mesoplodon densirostris (assembly GCF_025265405.1). Classification (NCBI taxonomy): domain Eukaryota; kingdom Metazoa; phylum Chordata; class Mammalia; order Artiodactyla; family Ziphiidae; genus Mesoplodon; species Mesoplodon densirostris. Next base: position 20,567,880 of record NC_082661.1, on the reverse strand, counting down.
ACCTGATTCCCTTCCTTTCTAACAGAACCTCTGTATGTTCAGAGGGCCACCCCTCCTCAACACAGTCCCTTTACTTCAGAGGAAGCCCACCCCATCCTCACTGTGTGGTGAGGGGCTGAACGGTCTGAGGCTAAGTCCATGGTTCAGGAATGGGTGTGTGACCCAATTCTGGCCATTGAGAAGCAAGAGGAATGCTAAAGACTTTGGGAAGGGTCTTCCTCTTTACTCTTTCTCCCACTATTACCTTAGTTGTTACTGGCAGCCACCCTATGGTCTTTCTCTGTCCCTCCCCTCTCTCTCTTTTCCAGAGGGGAGAAAAAACTTTAGGATGAAACTGAAAAATCCTGGATCCTTAATGGTGGGACAACAAACCTGAGTTGATCTAAATTTGGACTTCCACTTATGTGAAACAATATATACCTAATTGTTTAAAATGGTTCTGTTACTTGTGGCTGAAATATCCTCCCAGGTATATACTTGTTTTCATTCCTTTGATCCCAAGTACCACCTGGCACAATGCCCGCTTTAGTAAATGCTCAATAAGCATTTGTTGAATGAATGAATAAGCACATATGAGTGCCTATATATGCCAAATACTGGAGATAGAGTAACTAAAAAAAGTCCCTGTCATCATGGATCATTTTGTATTCTGGTGGGAATAAAACTGCATTTGTGGGTCAGGTTAGCAGCTTCTCTACAGAAACAAGCTGTATGTTTCCACTTTGTAAGGAGATGGGTTCAACCATCTTAGTTAGAAGAGGAACACTTGTGCCAAAGGGTCACTGCTCAGGAATTCACCTGACCACCAGAGTGACTTTCTTTTCTTTTTTAATTAATTAATTTATTTATTATTTATTTTTGGTTGCATTGGGTCTTTGTTGCTGTGTGCAGGCTTTCTCTAGTTGCGGCAAGCGGGAGCTATTCTTTGTTGTGGGGCATTGCAGTGCATCTCATTGCAGTGGCTTCTCTTGTTGTGGAGCACGGGCTCTAGGTGCACAGGCTCAGTAGTTGTGGCTCACAGACTCTAGAGCGCAGGCTCAGTAGTTGTGGCACATGGGCTTAGTTGCTCTGTGGCATGTGGGATCTTCCTGGACCAGGGCTCGAACACATGTCCCCTGAATTGGCAGGCGGGTTCTTAACCACTGCGCCACCAGGGAAGCCCCAGAGTGACTTTCTGAAGTTAAAGAAAAAGGAAATGACAAGTGGCATCATGAAGAATACTTTGTTCCCAAGTTTATGATTTAGAGGAAAAACTACAGCGCTCTTATCATTATACCTCAGCCTCAGAGCATAAGACAGGTAATTGCGGAGGACCAAATGGGGAGTAACAATCTGAAAGGGTTAGGAAAATGTAATGTTAATAAATGAATGGAATTTGGAAAAGGGAAACCAATGACCTACTGAGTGTCAATCTGTGAGTATGTGAAAGGTAACCACAAGAGGTAGCGATCGGCTCATCTCCGAATCTTCTCTCTGTGTGAATGCAGGCAAAGGGAGGATGTCTTCCCCTTAGAGATTGTCCAGTGCGTTTAAACTGGGGGTTGGCCTTCCTTAGAGATATTTTAGTATAGGATAGACTCTCGTTTAAGACCACCTTAGATGTATTCTTTGTGTATGTTATAGGATGACCTCATTCATTTTCTGGGGTAGTGAATGCTGGTGAGGGTGAATGCAGCCATCACTGAAGATTAAGGAAGGAACCACCTGGTGAGGGAAATGACTGATGTGAAAGCAGACTTTGGGCAGCAACAGGCCTAATGATTCAGCTAGCTGGTCAGAAAACAAATTCAGAGGGATCATGTAAGAAGGAGCAGTCCAGCAAAATGAGTTGAGGGGCAAAATCAGAAAGATTAATGATGCTGCAAAGCAAAGGTAAACACTCTAGACATACGGAGATGAGGGCTTCAGGGAGCAGGTGTCATTGAAGCCTGACACCAGGGAAATAAGAGTCAAGGACATTCACGCTAAGGTTCTGAGGTCAGGTCTTAGTAATTAAACTCAGCACCAGCTCACAGACAGGAGACTGACAAAGCATAACCCCTGCCAGGGTAGAAAGTTTCACATAGACCTTGTGAGATAAGCTATGGTCAGTGCTGTGTAAACGTTCAGTGGGTGAATGAGCTCACCAGGCTGTCCTGTAAGAGGGTGGCAATCAGACAGTTCTTCATTCTTAAGCTCTAAAATTGTAGGTTCTTCTGGAACTGGCAGAAATTTCAGTTCTCTGAAACAAAAAGACCATTGTAATGGACATCTTTTTTCCTCCCACAGCTTGCATCTCTTCCCCTGGTGATAGCATTGCAGTTTCCTTTGGGAGACCACTCCTCCTTGGCTCTCAAGTGATGCCAACTCCCAATCACGCTCTCCCATCTAGGAGTGGGTGAGTGACTTGGTTTGACTAATTAGCATATTCCATCCCTCTAGACATAGTGATTGGTTCAGGGAAGGCACGTGATCCAAGTTGGTTCAATGAAAGTCAATTCTGAGATTTTTGCTGGGACTCCTGGGAAGAGGAGTTCTCTTTCTGCTGGGGCTCCTGAGCTGTACAATGTAGAATGAAAGCACAGAGCTGGCAGAGCCACTTCATGGAGAGGACTTGCCTGCAAATGGAACCAATCCAGAGGCAAAGAGAGCTAAGGGGGGAAGAGGGAGGGAGAGATTGAAAGACAATTATTCGGGTGATATAATTTGAGTCTCTGGAACCACCTGTGCCTGAAGACAGACCTAGCCTTTTCTGTTACAATCAAGACATCTTGAATTGGGTTTCTGTTACTTGTGACTTATTATTTATCATTGAAATGATAAATAATGGAGACCATATTATGATAAATAACTTTGTTTCCCCATCTTTTCAGATGAGTTGATGAGATCCAGCCAGTCAACTTACACTGTGCTTTCTATTGCCAAATACTGTTCTGAGCACTAGGGATACAGCCTTGAATAAAATAGAGTCCTTGCCCTCAAGAAATTTACCTTCTAGCAGGAGGAGACAGCCATTAAACAAGTCAACAATAAATAAGAAAAGTTTAGGTATAGATAAGAGCTATCAAGAAGATTAAATAGGATCGTGAGTAAGAGAGGCCATTTTTAGTGAGGGTAACCAGGGAAGGTGTCTTGGAGGAGAAGGTGACATTTGAGCTGAAGTCATAATGTTAAGAAGAGACAGCTGTTCAAAGATTGGGGAAGAATGCTCCCAGCAGAAAGAAGAGCAAATATAAAGGCCCTCAGACAGGAACAAGACTGACCTGTTCAGGGGATGGAAAGAAGGTGAGGGTGGCTGGAGTGTCCCAAGTGATGGGACAAGTGGAGGGAAGTGAGACTAAAAAGGGACTAGCTTGGGACGGACCCCTTGACCTTGTGAGAGTTTGGGTTTTATTCTGGATGCAATGGGCACTCACTGGAGTGTTATCAGGACCTGACTTACCTTTTAAAAACATTATTCTTATTGTCGGGTGATGTTTGGACTAAAGGAAGACAAAAGAGAAGTAAGAGAGACCCATTAGGAGATAATGCAATGGTCCAGGCAAAAGATGATGGAGGGGCTGTGAACTAGGGTTGGAGCAGCAGAGATGGAAATGGAGAAAGGTAATTGTATTTAGGATACATTTTGGAGGCAAAGCCAATAGGGTGTACGAATGGATTAGAAGTGAGTTATGAGGGAAAGAGATGATTCAATATGATGACTAAGTTTTAGCCTGAGTAGCTAGGTGGATTATGGTGCCATTTACAAAAATGAGAAAGCCACGTTGGGGAGATTTGGGGTAGGAAAGGATCCATAGTTCTGTCTCAGCTGTGTGAGACATCCAAGTAGAGATGCCAAGTGAGCAGTTGGCTAGCCATATCTGGAGTTCAGGGGAGATGTTTAGGCTGGAGATGTGTATGTGCAAGTCATAGACATATAGATAGACTAGATGAGTTCACCCAACTAAAGAAGAGAAGAGAGATGGTCAAAAACAGAGCCCTGGGCTCTGCACCATTCAGAGGAGGAGATAAGGAGCAAAGGAGAATGAAGAAAGGCCAGTGAGGTAAGAAGAAAACCAGACAAACACGATGTTACAGAAGCCTAGATAAATGTTTCAAGAACAAGACAGATGTCATCTAAGCTGAATGCTGCCCAGAGGTTGACTAAAATGAGGACTTGGCTTTGGCAAGCTGACCCTGTTAAGGGACCTCTCAGTGGAGGGATAAGGGTGAAAGCAAAGAGAAGAAAGCCAGAGGAAAACACCCAGGTGGTGCTTTAAGGCTTGCTGGCCAGTTCTAGACATGTGGAATGTACTGACAAGCCTTTGTTAGGGATAGACTGCCTTCTTTTTTTTTCCAAGAGTCAAATATTTTTAAAGTTTATTTTTAGTTTACGTACAATGAAATGCACATAGCTTAAGTGATGACTTTCTTTTATTGAGGTAAAATTCACGTAACCTAAAGTTAACCATCTTAGAGTGAACAATTCAGTAGCATTTAGTACATCACCATGTTGTGCAACCATCACCTCTATCTAGTTCCCTAACATTTCCCTCACTCCCAAGGGAGATCCCGTACTCCTTAATGGGTATGGGGGTGTCCTTTGGGGATACGCTTTTTTTTTTTGGCCAACCCGCATGTGGAATCTTAGTTCCCTAACCAGGAATCAAACCCATGCCCCCTGCAGTGGAAGCGCAGAGTCTTAACCACTGGACTGCTGGGGAAGTCCCGGGATATGCTTTCTTAATACACCATTTAATGCACTCCAAGAAAGCAGATTTGTTTTTTAGCTCTGAATAGCAAAAATCCACATAAAACAGTTCTTTATTGAAAGGACATTGGCCAAGCCAAAGTAAACTATTGTGTAAGAAGTCAGGATTGTGGTTACCCTTGAGAAGGAGAGAGTTTGTAGCGAATGGAGGGAGAGCATCAGGGGATTTCTGGGGTGATAGAGATAGTCTGTTTCTTGACTTGGGTGCTGGTTGTGGAACCAAGCAGGACCCTGTGGGACTCCTGGGCCTGGAAGCCTTTCTGTTTCCCCCGTTTCTTGTTTGTAGGGAACAGACCCCAGCCTCCCTGACCTTCCCTGAGTTCCAAAGGGAAGATTCCAACAGTTGCTAATCAGGGAAGGGAGGGGATGCAGAGACAAGGGAGGAACAGCCAAGAAACAATAGTGCAGCCTTGGAGCAGGATCCTGGTTCCTCCTCAAGTGATACACATATCTTTAAGCTCTTTATAGAAACCCCGAACAAATGGAAGATGTCAGCATTCTTCAGAAGACCACCAGAGACCAGATTAAAGGAACCAGAGAAACTCATCAAAATAGTACCTGAGACCAGATTAAAGGAGTGCAAGCCCTGCACACACCCTAACCTTATCAGCAACCCCACCCTTGAACTATTGCTATAAAACTCCTCACCAAATCCTCCCGGATTGGGACACACAGTTTTCGAGGGCAGGAGCCTGCTGTGTCCCCCTTTGCCTGGCAAAGCAATAAAGCTATTCTTTTCTACTTCATCCAAAACTCTTGTCTCCAAGATTCGATTCGGCACCAGTGCACAAAGGCCAAGTTTTCAGCATCAGTTGCATGGATGTATTCACTTAATAATTATTCAAGCTGTACTGTTATAATATGTACACTTTTCTGTATGTATGCTTCGAGTTAATTTTTAAAAATAGCTAAGGAATCAGGATGCCTGTGCTTTAGTTCCAGCCTGGAGGTGACTAGCTGTGTGATACTAGGCAAGCCACTTAACCTCTTTGGAACTCAGGTCCCCTCACCTGTAAATGAAGAGGATTGAGCCAGATGCCCTCCAAGGTCCCTCCTACCCAACATGGTTCCACATGTGGTTTCCTCCGTTTGAAGTCGGGCACCTGTGCTGCTGAAATCAGCCTGAAGCCTCACTGAACTTGGCAGAGAGGGAGCCAGGCCTTTTTTTGCATTCCTCCTTAGTAATTAGGCAGCTGAATGTTCAAGCATTATTGTTATTTTTAAAAATCAATTAGCTGAATAAGAAAATGCCATTGAGACAAACGTTGATTTTTCTCCCTAGCGTGATTCCAGCTGGGTAGGAAGATAATGTGGTCAAATCCAGAAGGGGAAAATATGTTTCTGATATATTGGAACTAATACATATATTTTAAACTGCATATGGGACTTCCCTGGTGGTCCAGCAGTTAAAACTTCACCTTCCAATGCAGGGGGTGAGGGTTCAATCCCTGGTCAGGGAGCTAAGATCCCACATGCCTCACGGCCAGAAAACCAAAACATAAAACAGAAGCAATATTGTACCAAATTCAATAAAGACTTTAAAAATGGCCCACATCAAAAAAATCTTTTTAAAAAAAAGCTGCATAGGAGAAGATGGAGGCTTTAAAATTTTTTTTTTTAAGTTTTGTAGGGGAAGAAGTTTCACACACTTGTGATTTGTACCCACTGCTGCATTATTAACAAGCCACTGGCTCTGGCAATGACCACATCCCTATTTCCTCCTTTTAGAAAAAGTTTAGTTAAAAAAAAAATTCTTCTAGGACATCTGGAATGTTATCAATCAGTATTCCTATCTCTGGGATTAAACCTGGAGAGTCTATGAAACAAATTAAATGAAACAAACATTTTTTCCTGTACTCCTCTTGTTCATTATTCCAATAACTGCATTTAGCCAAGCAGAAAATATGATATTGTTGTGTTTGTTTAAAGCTTTTCTCTGAAGATTACCTGACTCTGTGTCCTGCATTAACCAGGTAACTCTGGGCCAGTTTTTGTTTGTTTGTTTGTTTTGGCTGCATTGGGTCTTCGTTGCTGCATGCAGGCTTTCTCTAGTTGTGACGAGCGGGGGCTACTCTTCGTTGCGGTGCATGGGCTTCTCATTGTGGTGGCTTCACTTGTCGTGGAGCACAGGCTCTAGGCGCACAGGCTTCAGTAGTTGTGGCATGTGGGCTCAGTAGTTGTGGCACATGGACTTAGTTGCTCCTTGGCATGTGGGATCTTCCCAGACTAGGGCTCAAACCCCTGTCCCCTGCATTGGCAGATGGATTCTTAACCACTGTGCCACCAGGGAAGTCCTGGGCCAGTTACTGAAATTTCCTGAGCCTTAGTTTTCCTTTCTTTGAAAGAAGATACTGTTAGTACCCACCTCAGGGTGTGTGTGTGTACACGTGTGTGTATGTATACGTGTGTGTGCATATACACACAGGCAAATTCTTTTACATAACCCATGGAAAATGCTTTGCTCAGTGCCTGACATATAACAGGCACTCATTAAATACTAGGTGTTTTTACTCTGGGAAAGAAGAGGCATTCTTATGTCTGTGGGGAAGGAGCAAGGCAGGGTCAGGCAGCAGAAAGTGCATCTGACCATTTTCCTTTTGTGTGGCCTTGGGGACTCCTGCCCCCAAGGGCTCTTGGCCACTGTGGCTCTCACAAGACCCCAGCAAGGCCATTAGACTTCTGTGTGCTTGTCAGTTTTTAGTCCCTGCTTGTTGCACTTTACAACCACAAATAGCCCTGGAGAGAGGGAGTCAGAAGTTCTGGGAGTAATGTATTGTGACCACACCCATGCCACCACAGCTGGTGACAACAGGCCTTTAGCATAATGGAAGGCATTTGGGGATCTATTTTTCTCTCACTGCGCAGAGCATTACTCACCTCACTCCTCTGTGTCACAAGGAAGGAGGAAGGAGGGGGACACGATAAATTGTCAAGGATGAGTCAAGTTTCAACAGAGCATCTTTGCTCAGAAGGCAGTGACTGCTGTTTCGTTTGCATTCCTGAGATTCAAATTGCAAAGCAAGTCCCAAACTCCTGTTTCTTTCTTCTCCTTCTTCTTTTTTTGTCCCCAGGGAAGGACAGCAACTGGAACTGTATTTTGATTGTGTTCTTTCTAGGTTAGAGATTGAAGGAAAATGATACTCTCAGAGCAGGCTTCTTTAGGGCCTCTGTGATTGTGTGTTTTTTAAAAAATATATTTCTATTATACTTTTTTTTCTTCGTTTTTCGGCCGTGCCACATAGCATATAGGATCTTAGTCCCCTGACCAGGGATTGAACCCATGCCCCCTGCAGTGGAAGAGCAGAGTCCTAACCACTGGACCACTGGGGAAGTCCAGGGCCTCTGTGACTCTTGATCATGGATGCAGGCTGGTTCTTTGCCTCCTCAGCCTCTCACTTTCTGTTAAGACATCAGCTCCCATCTTAGCTCTTCTGCCCTTCCTTCCCTTCTAGCAGTGGCCATGACCATGAGATGGTTTCTCAACTGGCTCTAGTTAGAGATGAGCGTGGAGAACTTTCTCTTTCCCACAGGTGTACCACCTAATCGCTGTTGTGTTCATTTCAGGTAAGAGGCTGGTTGATTCCTACATGGGCGTAAGTACCTCTTCCTATGGCTCTGATGTCCCTATAAAGCACTCTCTTCTCAGGGTAGCATGAGGTCTTTCCCCAGGAGGTATCAAGAGAGAGGAATACTAAAGGGAAGGAAGAGATGTGATCAGTTTTATGATCATTTGGTGTTTAAGCTAAAGGATTTTCCTTATAACACGTTGTATTTACATATATTTTCTTATTTCCATGGTACAAAGCAATGGAAAGATCAGAAGGAAGATAAGGAATAGGGTCAAGTTCAGGGTGTAGGGCAGGAAAGGGAGCATATGACATTGTTGAATTAACCAGCCTTCTGTCTGGCATGAGACATATTTTGAGCATCTCCAAAGACCACAGGAAACAACATTGCAGAAAACATTGATTTTAACTGTTGTACTTGAGGCCTGCGGTTCCCAAACTTGGCTGAGCGTTAAGAGGTACGGGGAGCTTGCTGATGATGTAAGCTCTGGGCCCTGGGCCAGGGAATTCTGAGTCCCTGGTGTTGGGTGGGAAGCTTTATTTTAGAAGTTCCCCCAGGTGGTTCTGATGACAGGTCAGGTTTGGGAACTAACTAAGTGAGGCCACACTTTCAGGAGAGATGGTCACATATCATGTACCATCAATAAGGCAGTTCTGGTTTATTCCTAAACCTTTTGTTGTGACGTGTAACACACATTCAGAAAAACACACAAATCAGAAATGTTGTTCAGAACAAACACCCGAGTGTTTACCTCCCAGTTGAGAAACAGAACATTGCTAACAGATGCATTTTTGGGCAACTAAACAAAATCTGGAACATTTTTCTATTTATAAATCATTGGAGGGCTTCCCTGGTGGCACAGTAGTTGGGAGTCCGCCTGCCGATGCAGGGGACGTGGGTTCATGCCCCGGTCCGGGAAGATCCCACATGCCGCGGAGCAGCTGGGCCCGTGAGCCATGGCCACTGAGCCTGCACGTCCGGATCCTGTGCTCCGCAACGGGAGGGGCAACAGCGGTGAGAGGTCCGCGTACCGCAAAAAAAAAAAAAAAAAAAATCATTGGAGTTATTCCATTCTGCAGCACCTGAATGTGAGCCTTGGGTTTTAGGTGTATCTCTGATACTCTCAGGCTTTTCTCTGATTTAGGGAGCTGACTTTTCATCCTTCAGAATCCTGCACTTGGATCCTGTAATTAATCAGGAGTCGGAATTTTGCTTCAAACCCCAACTCCTCTGCTTGCCGGCGGTGTGATCTTGGGCAAGTTACTTTACACCTCTGGCCCTTAGATTCCCCCTCTATAAAATAAAAAGAATAACAATATCTACCTCATAGGATTTTGAGAGCATTAAATTTACTGAGCAAACTCAATATTGCCCAGCAATCTACAATTTTCCTTTCAGAACCCATTTTCACTTTGCTCCTCTCCAAAACGTCTCTTCCCAGAAATTATCCTCTCTCTCCCCTGCATCTGGGCCCTGTGCCAGAGACCTGTGTCGTGTCCATCCGTATAGAGACATGCTCTCTTCTATCTTGACTTAAAAGGAAACAAGCAGGGCTTCCCTGGTGGCACAGTGGTTGAGAATCCGCCTGCCAATGCAGGAGACATGGGTTCCTGCCCCGGTCCAGGAGGATCCCACATGCCGCGGAGCGGCTGGGCCCGTGAGCCATGGCCGCTGAGCCTGCGCATCCGGAGCCTGTGCTCCGCAACGGGAGAAGCCACAACAGTGAGGGGCCTGCGTACCGCAAAAAAAAAAAAAAAAAAAAGGAAACAAGCAAAAAATGCTCCTTGACCCCATATCTCTCTCCTGACATCACCTTATTTTTCTGCTTCCCTTCATGGCAAAGTTTTTGTAATTACCGTCTCTGCTAATTCACGCTATGCTTGAATCTGGGCTTCTGTAAGCCACCCCTAAGCCACTGAGAACCACACCTGTCAAGATGAACAGTATTGTCTGCATTGCCCCAGTCCAGTGATGACTGCTCTGTTCTGAGCTTACTTAGCCTTTCAGCAGCATCTGACAGAGTTGACCCTGCTGAGAGCTAAAGGCAAAGGTTTTTAGGTGTGGGAAACTGCAAGTTCAAAGGCCCTGAGATGGGAACAAGCTTAATGGGTTCAAGAAACAGAAAAAAAGGCTGGTATGGCTGGAGCACAGAGAGGGAAGGGTGGGAGCTGAGAAGGCAGAGGTCCAATCACGTGTCAACTGGAGTGAAGCTTCAGCACTGGGCCTTGTGCAGAGCAGGTGCCCCGTGTTTATCACTGTTATAATTAAGAGCTTAATAGTGCCAAGTGGGAGAGGTAGGAAGGGAGCTGGGCAGGGAAATGAAGAGGAAATTCCAGGTTTTGAAGAGCTTTCCCCCTAGTTGAGGGTCTAGATTATACCTGTCACATAGGTAACAGGACAAGCAAGTCCATGAGCTGATTTCTTGATGGTCAATCTGTTGTCATCACCTTCCCTCCAACACTAACCCTGCACACAGTTTCTTGGTGAATTGTGTCCCATCCAGTGATTCTCTCTGGATAATTAAGGTTTAGTATTTCACTTGAAAGGAAAGAAAAGTGGGCTATGAGTCTCAATGAAGAAAGAGATGACTAAGAAGATACCAACCATGAGATCACAGTGTGGGCTGGGGACAGAGACCAGCCTCTGCTTTTCCAGACTACTCAAAGTCATCTCCTCCAAATAAAGAAGAGCTGGTCTTTGCTGTTGTTTCATTTGGGCCAAGCTGCAAATCACACAAAAGAAATCAGGCTCTGGAAGCAGCCCTTTGGATTCCTGATGCAACACATGTGACCTAAGGCGAGTGTGTTTTTATCCTCCTGGTGTCCTTGCCATGCACATCCCTATCACAGGCACACCTGCAGGCACACACACACAATCACACATACACACACTTACACACACAATCTATGCACATATACCCTCAACACCCAGACATTTAATGCACATAGACACTCAGCACACACCCTCAACACACACAACATACAAGCACAACACACATACTCAATATATACAAGTACACACACTTGATACACATACATACTCAACTGATACACAGAGCAATACACACACACACACACACACTCAGCACTGACACATTCAAACACTCATGCAAACGTTCATGCACAATCTGAACATTCATGATCCTAGTGGACTATGAAATTCTTCCCATCTCTATACCTTTATTGCCCAGCAAATGAAAGTGGGCCAGTGTGGAAAACTGAAGTGAGTCAGGAAAGACTCACCACTTTCAATTATAATTTTATGCCGCTTATCTGCCAGATCAGAGGCTGGTGGAAAGGAGGTAGAGAAAAATGAGCAAGTAATTCTTGTACATGAAGACACAACTGACAGAGTGCACTCTCTTTTTCTATCTCTGTCTCTCTGGCTGTCTTTTTCTCTATCTCTGATCATGGAAAAGTTGGCCCAGAATTGAGTGGTTAGCCCTCCTGTTGCTCTTAGGCTGGCTGATTGTCCTTCTCATAGTGTTTCCCCAGCTGCTGTTGCTGTTCCCTGGTGTGGACCCTGCGTTCCTGGTGCCACCTCCTCTGGGGCCTGGTGATGGTATGGGGCCCATGAGATTCTTAGGTTCTTACATCCTTCATTCCTCTGTTCACTCCCCTTGAGCTTGGTACATTTTTAAATGGTTTTTCTCAATTGTATTTCAAGCCATATACTAATCCAGAATAGGGTCCCCCAGAAGCATTAGAGAATGAAGCAGTCATAGCTCTAACCTCTGTGGACATAGCCCAGGTTGACTGGGTAGAAGACACACAAGGAAATGTTAAGACATTGAATGAGGACCAAGGACCTACCTTTTCCTCCAGGGAATGACCAGCCTCCTCTTTTCCTTCCCAGCTGCAAGCCCCCATAGTTCTTCTCCTTAACCATGTCTTTCAATCCCACCCCAAAGATCTCATTTTAATTTTGCCTAATTGCTCCAATAGGTCTTGTGGGTTTTTTTCCTTCCGAGATCTCTCAAAATTGACTCCCAGTCTGCCCACCATCCCTAATCAGCATCCTAGTAGAACAAGCCCCAGCCTCAGCTTTTGGAAGAAGCCAAGTTACAAATCAGCTCAGAACTCTGGGGTGGCTTCACACTGAAATGGGTATGTGTTTATAGATTTTAATTGTTATATTGCTTTTTTTTTCAAATTAGTCTAATTAAAAAATATAAAATAGGTAGAACATGGACATTGTACAAAATTCAAAAGGTAGAAAGGGGGGTATAAAGGGAAAAAGAGTCTCATGCTCTCATTCCTGTCTCCAGCCTCCCCAGCCCACTCTCCAGAGGCAAAAATGTCACTAGTTTCTGCCAAAGACAGTCTGCATATGCAAGATTACACGTATAGATAGCCTTGGTCTTTTTAAAAACCTAAACAATGGCATACTGCATACAATGTTTGCTTTTTTACTTGAGAGTTCTTGGCAGTTGGACATTTAGCTCTGCCTTGTTAAAGGCGTCATTCTACTCCACTGTATAGAGATTCCAACTGGGGGACACCTGGGATTTTTCCTGATTTTTGTCTGTTACAAGGCTGCAGTGAAATAAGGACCTCTCCGTTTCAACTGTCCTTCTCTGGACTGAGTTTTCCTGGATAGTTATTAAAATGCTTAACTTTCCTTTCAAGAAAAGAGGATGTGGGAAGGGAGGGGTCTTCTGCAGGCCTGCTGGGAAAACAGGGCTCTTCTGTCTACTATCCCGCCCCCTTGAGAGAGCTGCTTGTCACGTGGAGGTGATGTGGGAAAACTCCCAGAAGAATGGACTGCACGCAATGCAGTAACACATTGGTCAAGGTACTTTAAGAAGCTAAAAACATTTTTTAAATTTAAAAACAAAATTTTAATTAAAAAAAATTTTTAAATAAATTTTTAGGGACTTCCCTGGTGGTCCAGTGGTAAAGAATCCACCTTCCAATGCAGGGGACGCAGGTTTGATCCCTGGTGGGGAGACTAATATCCCACATGCCTCAGGGCAACTAAGCCCGTGGGCCACAATTACTGAGCTCACGCCTCAACTAGAGACCACGTGCCTCAAACTACAGAGCCCACGTGCCCTGGAGCCCTTGTGCTGCAACTAGAGAGAGAAAACCCTCATGCCACAACTAGAGAGAAACCCACGTGCCACAATGAGAAGCCCGGTCCACAGTGAAAGATGCCACGTGTCGCAACTAAGACCTGACAGAGCCAAATAAAATAAAATAAATATTAAAAAAAAAATTTTTAAGAAGAAGTCAAAAACATTATACAGGCATAAGGTGTGACTATAAAGTAATGGGGCAGATTCTACTGGAATCATATGCTGGAACCAGCCACTTTGCTTTATGCTTGGATAGGTGATACCCAGAAGACTGAGAACACCTAATTCAGAATAACTCAGGGGAAAACTGGAAATATATTGTCTCGCGTACAAGTCCGTAGTGTAGGGCTGGCTTTAGGAACCACTGGATTCGAATGCTCAGATGATGTCACAGGACTCAGTTCATCGATCTTGGCTTCGCCTTCTGGTGTATTAGCTCTGTTCTCAGAGGTCTACCCCTTGTGGGGACAAGATGCCATAGCAGCCCAAGCTTCAGTTCCCCTTCAGCTTTCACACAACAGGAAAGAATCCTCTTTCCTAGTAGCTGTAATTGAGTCTCCTTGACCCTGATTGGCCAGTCAGGTGGCTGTCCCTGAACCAGCCAGAGAATGTGATTCCCTGGTTGTCCCAGTCCTGATGTCCCAGTTCTGAGACTCAGGTCAACATCAACTCCACTGGAATCCCTTGGACTGAGAGGAAAAGAGTGGATATCTGAACATAAACCCCATGCTATTCTGGCATTAAGTGACATGGACACTGGGCCAGCAAGAAACTACACATTTTCATCACACTCAGGACTTACTGTTCATGAGCCTGTCATCTCAAACTTCTGGCACAGAGAGCTGAGTTCCCTTTAAGGGATTTCTCCGCATTCTGTTTTATGGGGTGGGAGAAACAAGCAATTAGATGCATGTGTGTGGCAAGAGGAGTGTTTGTGTATTGAAATGAACTTTTAAAATGTTTCTTCCCTTATGAGACCCAAGAAAACTCTTCTTCCTGTCAAGTAAAGAGGTTTGCCCTATAAAGAATGAATGTAGTTCTTAATCAGAGTTACAGGGAAAGCAAACACAAAAAGGCTGAACGTCTTTCCTCTGCACGACTGAGATCAGGTGTAGAAAACCTTGCAATATGTGGAAGGACATTTAAATCAAAGAGGAAAAAAAAGCAATTATTGTTTTCTGATCAAACATGATTGCGTTTAAGAAAAGCTCAGCCATGCCTTTACTGTCACAAAGGGAAAGTGAAGGAGGGCCCAAATAAGCTCCCCTACCCTCAGGCTTTGAAAGAGCCAATAACGGGATGCAGACGATCCAAAATTGTGCTAGGTAGTTAACGCTGAAATAATCAATGAGTGTGTCAATTCTGCAATCTTATTTTCTCAGCTTACGCATCTATTTTAACTCCTTTCTACATCTCCCTTCTGTTTATTTTCCCAACTCCATCCTATCCTCACATCTTCACTTGCCAGTCTCACTGAGCACAGGGGAAGCCAGCAGTGCTTGCAACCCATGGACAGGCCCTCCTGAGCTAAGGCTGGCTCCTCAGGGTCCTTTCCCCATCTCACCTTTCATGCAAATCAGCAGTCACCATCCTGCCCTCCATTCTGCTTTTAGTGAGAGTGGGGTTACTCTGGGGGCAGGTGAGCCCCAGTAGGCAAGCTGGCAGGGGCCACAAGGGGCATGGGTGTAGAGCAGGCAATCTGACAGCCACAGGGAGGAACCAGGACCAGGGGGCGCCCTTGGCTCTTTTTCTGGCTCTGTGGCCAAGCAGTTCCCAGCTCCCTCCTGCACATTCATTGTTCCCCCACAATAGTACCCAAAACTGTGTTGACTCTCAGATTTTGCTTTGTCTGGCCAGGAACAGGCTTTAACATTTTAAATGTAAATGCCTTTGGGTAGAATATACATCTCCTTTAGTTCTCCAAGCTCCACGCCCCCTTACTCCCTATGCCTTTCATAGTCCTTCTCCATTACACCTTATCTGACTCTGACCTTCAGCTCCTGTGTGACATATTAACTTTTCATTTTTAGCACCTTAATTCTCTCCTTCCTTTCTCTCTCTCCGAAGTAAACAGCCTCAAGAAATGACTCTCAATCTTGAGTGGATACCCACTCGCGTGCCTCCACTGCTTCCCTGGGCCCCCGTGGGCCCCGCTCTCCACATCTTCCTTTCATGTCCTCAAACAAACCATCCCCCCTCAGATCTGCACACATTCTGGCCCCTCCTCCTGCCATGCCGTCTGCCTCCCCTTAATTAATTCACACTCAGCCTCCAGAGCTCTACCCAAATGCCACTTCCCCAAGAAAGCCCTTCCCGACTGCCCCAGACTAGGCTGGATCCCATCACATGCTCAGAATGCCCTGTACTTCTTCTACTTCATTGCCCTTACCTCGACTGTCTTGTAATAATTACCTGGACCATTAACTATTAACTGATATCTGCCTTCCTCCCTCTCCTCACCTGCTGACCTCCACCATTTCCCAAACAGGAGCTCGGAGAGGGCAGTTACTCTGTCTTATTCATAGCTGTATCTCCAGCTCCTGGCACAATTTGAGTGCTCTTTACATATTGATCAGTGAGGGAGGGAGTGAATGAATGAAAGGATGGATAGGATGTCATCAGGCTGAGATGGCAGGGAGAAGTGTCAGGAGAAAGACAGCATGAAGAGAGGGCCCGAGGTATTACAGCATGGAGCATATGACGGTACCGTGTGGCATCTAGTTTATTCATAATTTCCAGTCTCTGTGAATGAGTTGGACTTCCAGAAGCCACCTCAGGGATCAGGTGCTTTTGTACCATCATTATTTCCTCCACCACTGTATTCCAAGCACCCACCATGTGTAGGCAAAGGAGGATTTCCCAGCTTCTGTGGCCCTTTTTAGTTGTCCGCAGTAAGTCCCCTCTGGTAAGCTGTCCTCACCTCCCCACTCTGTTTAAACTCCTGACTCCATTCCCTCTTGAGATAAAGGCCATTTGGTGAGATTGTCCTTGGTTTCTCTATTCTGCATCTCAACTCTGACCCTTGACAGTATTAATATTTAGTTGTGCAGGGAGAACAGTCTTCCCAGGACAAGTTTTTCTAAACGTTTGTAGTTTTACCTGAATTGTTTTTGTTTGAGGTTTAAATGGATCCATCGATTTTTCTCACCCATTCAGGAACTTTGCTATTTTTAAATAAAACAGAGATGTGCTAAGTAATAGCAAGCTGAAACCACCTCCACTGGTGAAAATCACCTTCCAGAAGGACAGACCACCTCTTGGAGGCCTGGCAAAGTAGTCGAGGAGCTCCAGTCCAGGTGCAGGGGATCTGGTGCTGAGCCTGCTCTGACCCCAGCCCCTGGCGTGTGGTCCTGCACATCACGGGCCCTCTCTGCACTATGAGGGGATTGGTTTGGGGATGGATCTCAAGCCCCCCTCTAATTCTGGTGACTCACCTGGGTCCCTGAGCTCAGGGTCGGTGGATGTCACTCTTTCCCCCTGCACTGAAAGCCCAGGAAAGCCCCAGAGCATGTCACCACGTGGCAGTCTCAGTGACCTTGCCTTTGTCCTGGGACAATCATCTTCCCGTCTGGGTAGGGGGTACATTGTGAGGTCCGATTTACAGGAAAGGAAGGAGATTAGAAAAGTCTCTTTCTGTGTTCTGTGAAGATTCTAAATAAGCCAGCCTCTCACTTCCATCCAGTGGGCCTGTGACTCAGAAGGGGACCTCATGGTTGGTGTTATGGATTGCAGTGGATTGAAAGTTTGTGTCCTCCCAATGTACAAGTGTTGAAATCCCAACCCCTAATGTGATGGTTTTGGGAGGTGGGGCTTTGGGGAAGTAATTTGGTCATGAGAGTAGACCTCTCCTGAATGGGATTAGTACCCTTATAAGAGACCCCAGAGGCCTCCCTGGTGGCGCAAGTGGTTGAGAGTCCGCCTGCCGATGCAGGGGATACGGGTTCGTGCCCCGGTCTGGGAGGATCCCATATGCCGCGGAGCGGCTGGGCCCGTGAGCCATGGCCGCTGAGCCTGCGCGTCCGGAGCCTGCGCGTCCGGAGCCTGTGCTCCGCAACGGGGGAGGCCACAACAGTGAGAGGCCCGCATACCGCAAAAAAAAAAAAAAAAAAAAAAAAAAGAGACCCCAGAGAGCTTACTCTCTGTCCACCATGTATGGACACAATGAGAAGTTGGCACTCTGCAGCCTGGACGAGGGTCCTCACCACAACCCCACCATGCCAGCACCCTGATCTTGAGCTGCTGGCCTCCAGAGCTGTGAGAAATAAATGTGTGTTGTTTAAGCCTCCCAGTCTACAGTAATCTTCTATAGCAGCCTGAGCTAAGCTGGGTTGGAAGAGGGATTCTCTGCATACAAGGGGTCTCCCCATAATCCCTTCAGGGTTCCCCACATCTTTTCCCTCCTCCAGCTCTGGTCAGACAGGGAATGGAAGGAGGCCTCCTCCGCTGCACCCTTATTCTAACCAGAGAGGCATATTTATAGCCAAAAAGGACACAGATCTGGTCAATCATTAGGTATTCACCCTCCCCTGGGGAACACATTGTAGTGGAACAGAAGAAGTTCCCAGAAAAGTCACTGGCTCAGGAATACATGGCCTGGACAATTAATAATAAAGCATGGGGTTTCCCTGGTGGCGCAGTTGGTTGAGAGTCCGCCTGCTGACGTAGGGGACACAGGTGTGTGCCCTGGTCCGGGAAGATCCCACATGCCGCGGAGCGGCTGGGCCCGTGAGCCATAGCCGCTGAGCCTGCACGTCCGGAGCCTGTGCTCCTCAACGGGACAGGCCACAACAGTGAGAGGCCCGCGTACAGCAAAGATAATAATAATAATAATAATAAAGCATGAAGTTAATGCATATTAGGACCAGAGCGACTAGGATACGTTCACCCCAGGGCCCCAGGAAGCAATGGCAACGTCTCAAAAAGGTTGGAGCTTACTGAAGGGTCAGTGCTGGACATCAGGAAGAAACGGTAGATGGAGGAGGGCATGGGACAGGGGTTCAGGACACCAGGTGCCAGATAGCGTAACGCCTGCCACTAAGTCAAGCTGCCGTGCCTTGTCTGTGAAGCAGGATGAGATTTACAACACTGAGCATGGCTGGCCTTCTGGCCCCAAGCTTGACCCATCCAGAGCCTTCTGCTCTTCCTAAGTGACTTTCATTGGCCTCTCCCTGCTCGTAAAATTTTATGAGTCTCTAGTTTTCTAAAGCAAAACAAATATGACCTCCCCTGCCAGGCCAGTGCTCAAGGCTGCCCTGGTCTTTCATGATGGTGCCTCCCCAGCCCTTTTCACTTCTGCCCTCCATAAGACAGCTGGAGGCAATGAGGCACAAGCCTCCATGCCCACCCACCCCTTTTCCTCTAGTCCTCACTCCTTTTTTAAGGTCCGGTTCTGGGTCATCTTCCTTCTTGAAGACCCCTATCCACCTGGTCTCGGTGGGTCTCTTCTCTCTCTGAACTTCACTATAGGAATGAAATGCTGCACCCCAGTCCTGACCCTCCAGGTTATAAATTGTGTGAGGGCAAGGACTGTTCCTGTGTTGTTCACCAATGTATAATTTCCATCATCTAGGACAGTAGCTGGCACATAATAGGTGCTCAATAAATGTTTGCTGATTTAATGGATTCCATTTTTTATTGTTTGTTTTGTTTCATGGATACAATTTGGTTGCCCCAAGTATACTGCAGGCTCTTCAAAGCTTAACCCTGGTTCCATAACAGATACCTGTAATATTCTTGTCCGTTGATGAAGGTGGCCATCAGAGCCCAGAGAGAGTAGTTACTATGTAAGATTGGCTAAGGTCGGATGTCTTTGCTGATCTTTTTCTGGAATGCAATTTGAAATATGATTCAAGAGCCTTAAAACTGTCCTCGTTCCTGGATTTGGGCATAGTACTTCTATCAATTCATCCTAAGGAAATCAACTGAGTTGTCATCCATATTAATAAAACAAGAGTGGTTGTAACTTACTAAACACTTATATGTGCCAAACAGCCTGCTGCTAGCCACTTAACATCTATTCTTTCATCTGATCCTGTGAGTCACCTTATAAGTATTTTGATCCTCATTTTACAAATCAGAAAACCGAGGCTCAGAAAAGTTTATGAAACTTGACTATGGTCGCATCCCTGGTAAATGGAAGAGCCAGAATCTGATCTGGGAATATCTGACTCCAAAGTCCATGTATCACATCCTTATCATAATAGTAGAGAATCATAAGCAATCTAAATGTCTAGCAAGAGGAAACAAATTGAGTTAATTATGGTATATTGACAATATGGAATGTTAATAACCATCAAAAATAGTTCTTGGAAGACTGTTCAATGCACAGGAAATACTTTAAGAAAAAAGTTAAGTGAAAATAAGATACTGTGGTGGGTTGAATAGTGGCCCCTAAAAGATAAGTCCACATCTAAATCCTTGGAGCCTATGATTTTGACCTTATTTGGGAAAAGGGTCTTTGCAGATGTAATTAAGTTAAGGATCTTGAGATAAGATCACCCTGAATTACCCAAGCAGGTCCTAAATCAAAAGATAAGCAACCGGACTTCCCTGGTGGCACAGTGGTTAAGAATCCACCTGCCAATGCAGGGGACATACGCTCGAGCCCTGGTGTGGGAAGATCCCACATGCCGCGGAGCAACTAAGCCTGTGTGCCACAACTACTGAGCCTGCTCTCTAGAGCCCGTGAGCCACAACTGCTGAAGCCTGCAGGCCTAGAGCCCATGCTCTGCCACAAGAGAAGCCATCGCAATGAGAAGCCCACGCACCGCAACAAAGAGTAGCCCCCGCTCGCCGCAACTAGAGAAAGCCTGCATGCAGCAACGAGGACCCAACGCAGCCAAAAATAAATACATAAATCTAAAGACGAGCATCCTTATAAAAGACAGAAGAAGAAAAGAGACAAAGAAGTGTAGAATGTGATGTGAAGGTGGAGGCAAAGATTGGAGTGATGTGGCTACAAGCCAAGGAATGCCAGCAACCATGAGAAAGTAGAAGGGGCAAGAAACAAATTCTTCCCTACAACTTTGTAAGGGATGTGGCCCGGCTGACACCTTGATTTCAGACTCCTTGACTTCAGGACTGAGAGACTAAATTTCTGTTGCTTTAAGCCACCAAATTTGTGGTGATTTTTTGCATCAGCCCCAGGAAACTAATACAGATTTCAAGCCATATGTGCCTTTAGAAGCCTTACTCTCTGTCATGACAATCCATGACTCTGTGACTCCAACCTATATCTCAAGTCAACAAGCATTCTGATG
The DNA here is from genome assembly GCF_025265405.1 of Mesoplodon densirostris. Classification (NCBI taxonomy): domain Eukaryota; kingdom Metazoa; phylum Chordata; class Mammalia; order Artiodactyla; family Ziphiidae; genus Mesoplodon; species Mesoplodon densirostris. Next base: position 20,547,248 of record NC_082661.1, on the reverse strand, counting down.
ATTCTGCCCCAGGAAATGCTGTCCTTTCTCTACTGGGCCTGTGTCCCTTGAGTGTTCCATCTGGAGATCACTACACGTATAGACATGTGCCAATATATCTGATATAAAAAATCTATATTGAATACCACCATCGGGATTTGGTGCAGTCAACACACAAGCACTGAGCACTGGGCTGGGCACCAGGGATACCATGAAGATCCCTTTCCACTGTGTAATGCTTTCAAGTTTGCAAATCACATCCCTATGCATCGGTCTATTTGATCTTCACATCACCCTAAGGCAAAACATTTTATACCTGTTTTGCAGATAAGTAAACTGAGGCTCCAGAGGTATTAAGTGCCTTGCTCAAAGTTATGAAGCAGGGCAGAGCTTAAACCCAGATTTCCTGCCTATCCTTTCCAGGATACTAATCTCCCTCCAAACTCAGTGTTTTGGAAGTCCAAGGAGAGGAAAGTGAAATATCACGTCAGGGAGTCAGCAGCGTTCTTAGAAGAGGCACAATTAGAGGAGAGTCTTGTAAGATGGTAGAATCCCAGTGGATCGGGGCAGGCAAATTATGGCCTGCAGGCTAAATATGACCAGCCTCCTGTTTTTATAAATGAAGTTTTATTAGAACGGAGCTTCATTCATTTGTTTACGTAATTGTCTATGCTACAACTGCAGAGTTGAGTAGTTGTAACAAAAACTGTGTGACCTGCAGTCACTAAAGTATTTACTACTTGTCCCTTTACAGAAAAAACATGCCAACCTCTGCAATAGATGGCTCCATGTGTGTGGGAGGAGCTTGTGGGGATGGAGGTGAATGCCTCCAAGATAAGGAAACCCACAGCTTCTGGTTAAAAGTAATTTTCAATTCCTTGGAGTAACTATCTTTCTAGTCGTAATTATAGCAAACACTTATGTGGCGCCTGTTATGTGCCAGGCAGTATTTTAACTGCTTTACACATAGCAACTCTTCATTATTATTTTTTTCTTTATAAATTTCTTTATTTATTTATTTTTGGCTGCGTTGGGTCTTTGTTGCTGTGCGCGGGCTTTCTCTAGTTGCGGCGAGCGGGGGCTACGCTTCACTGAGGTGCACAGGCTTCTTCTTGCGGTGGCTTCTCTTGCTGCGGAGCACGGGCTCTAGGTGCGTGAGCTTCAGTAGTTGTGGCTCGCGGGCTCAGTAATTTAGTTGGGGGCTCTAGAGCTTCGTTGCTTACGGACTCCAGAGCTTAGTTGCTCTGCAGCATGTGGGATCTTCCCAGACCAGGGCTCGTACCCATGTCCCCTGCATTGGCAGGCGGATTCTTAACCACTGCACCACCAGGGAAGTCCTATTATTATTCTTCTTATTCCCATTTTATAGATGAGGAAACAGGGACAGAGAGATCAAGTAGCTTGCCCAAGCTTGCATAACTAGCAAGTGGCAGAGCCTGTGTTCAAAGCTGGGCAGTACCTGCCAGAGGCTGTATGCGGAAACACCTGCTATGATGCAGGCTCAGTGCTCGATGCTATAAGAAGAGCCCGGTGTTTCTTTCTGCTCCGACATCTCCTACAATTTTCCTGACAGCCCCACACACCCTGCCACTCATCTGGGAGCAGAGGAAAACCATTCACAAGATGGTGACTCTCTTTTGATGCACTGGCCTTTGGAGGTCAGGGAAGCTATGACGGAGTAAGTGTAAATGCTTTTCTGGAACAGAGACAAAATACTAAAGCCATGATGCTGTGATCAAAGACAGCGTCACCAGCTGAGTAAGAAAGGGAGGGAAGCTGTTAGGGTCCTGTCATGACGCCCAGAGACTAGTCACCCAGCCCTGAGGATGTCTTCTATCCACTAAGGCTGCAGGACTCTGCTGAAAACCACACTGTGACTGACTGGAGAAGATCAGAATGATGGGCAAGCCAGTAGCTGCAGCATTGAACCCCACCCTGTCAGCACCAATCAGCTTTGTTCAGCTGCCTAAATATCCTATCCTGGCTTGTTTCTCATCCCTTCGCAAATGTGATTGGTGCAAGAAAATTAAGTATCTGGCATCTCATCTGGAGACACAGAACTTCATACTGATTATTTCATCTGAGGGTGGGGAGGGAGGGGGAAAGGAAGGAGGCCGCTTTGTGGGTGTATGTTTAAGAGCACACTGGAGCAGGCACCCACCTGCGGAGGCGAATTCACCTGTCCCTGGCCTCCTGCCACCCCACCCCCAGCTGCTGGGGAGACGGGAGTGGGAAGAGAAACTGCCTGCTGAGGGAAGTTTGTCTACAATCGGTATCAGCCCTCTCCACTCACAACCCCTGCTCTCCAGGCAGAGAGCCTGGCAGGAGAGAAACAGGCTGTATTTCAGTGCTTCTCTGTCACATAAACCCTTCCCCTACCCACCTCACTGGCCCAATATGGAGAAGAAGAAGAAAGAAGAACTGATCAAGGCTCCCCAGCCCTTGGGAGGCATCACATACAGCATCAGTCACGAAGTCGTGGGTGTTAAGTGGAAAAAAAGAGTACGCTCCTCCCCAGATTAAATGGAATGAAAGCAAAAAATACTTGGGTATGAATAACAGGCTGCCCTCTCAAGATAGCTCCACGATCTGGAGGTGAGCCCAGAAGGCAGGAGAGGGAACTGTTTCTGAGTTTCTTAATCATTCTCAGAGTGCGACAGCCCCCTCTGGGGGCGTCCGCCTCCGCCATCTGCCCGTGACCTCAGCACGCAGCTCCTGGCACAGTTGCTAGTGAGCTGGTCAGCTGGGGGCCTGGGGGACCTTCACAGCTCAAAACTCCTGAGAAGAGGATGGAGCACCAGAACGTACTTCAAAGACACACGCAGCCTGGCTTGTACCTCGGCACCTCTGCACCTGCTTGGCTGGTCTGCCCTGAGGGGCTAGGCACCATTCACCGTTCCAACCACTTGGCCTGCATCCCTTTGTGCCTGGAGGGAGAGGCTTAAGCAAGCTCCCAGCTGCAGTCAGGCCTGGCCAGGCTTCCAAGAATGAACTAGCAAATAGGTGCTTGTTCTAGGTGCCCCAGTCCAAACCAGCAGATGCCACCATTCATTTAAATTAACAAGTGATTATGGAGAATCTCTATATGCCAGGCCAAGGGCCCAGAGACACCAAGGGCCCAGACACTGCTCACACGGAGCTTAATGTCAAGTGGGGGGACCTAGAGCTGAAAGAAATACAGAACCGTAAGTGACACCGTGTGCTCTGAAAGAGAAGAGCCAGGGGCCGAGAGCGGGGAGATACCAGGAGACCTAAGTTAGCTGGGTGCTCAGAGGAAGTGCAGCTTTGAAGTGGGTGGGCTGCTGAGGCTGGAGGGTGGAGGTGAGGGGCGGGGCTCTGCAGGCAGAAGAAACCACACCTGCAAAGCACACGGCTTAGGCCAGCAACGACCAATTGGGTATAAGGGGAGAGAGTGGAATGAGAAAAAAACAGGGGTTCAGGCAGGCCCGGATCAGATGTGACTTTTACTGGGATTTCCCCGGGGCTCCAGGTACCAAACGGAGCAGACCCTAGTTCTTTCTCAGGAGATTTGCATGTTGTTTGCTTGCTGTTCTTCAACTTTATATTTTTCACTGCTTTTAAACCCAGACCCTGCAGCCTTTTTTCCCGTGTTCATGTTTCAATGCCATCATTTCTGCTCTCTCTGAGTTATACTAGGCAAAAATATATGTCTAGGAAAGAAGCCAGGAGACATGAGAAAGACCCTCGGAAGGGCCCTAACTTGGGGTCTCCTTCCTTGGAGACCCCGCTCTCTGTCCTGTGCCGAAGAACACATTCCTGACTCTGCTACCAGCTGACTGTGGGATCTTGAGCAAGTCACGCACCCCTCTGGGTATTTGCTGTCTCATCTGTGAAACGAATGGATCACATTAGGTCACGGGTGCCCTGCCTGGGATGCACGGGTAGGCTTTAAGGGGATCCAAGAATCCCTGGAATTGTAGGTAAAATTTAGTGGTCATGAGTGTTGTGCATTTTTCTGCAGAGGGTCCACAACTCTCATTCGATTCTCAGATAGGACCAGGACCCCAAAAGGATTAAGAACACCTGTGCTGGGTGATGTCTCTGCACCCACAGCTTTCACGATTGTTGAGTTGTCAACTCTGAGGTCTCATTAGAGGTGCACTGACTGTAAAGCCCATGAGACGTGAGCTTCTGGGGCCCTGTGAGAGCAGAGAGATGCTGGGAGTGTTCTAGGCAGGGAGAGAAGCCGGTTATAAACAGGAAGCATTTCTGCATGAACACTTCTGATAAACTGCCTAAAGAGATCACTGAAGAAACAGACCAGAATCTGCAGGGCGTCAGCAATGTGCTGTGATCCCTGCCCCTACCCCCAAGCTAAAGAAATATTCACTTGGTACTGAACTTTGTTTTCATAGTTTTGTATTCTTTTTATTAAGGAGCGCTCCTATATTGTAAGTCTTTGGACATCATACAACCTGGATTCATTCCTGGATCTGGAATGTAACCAAGGCTGAGATGACCCAGTGGGCTTGTGCACTGGCCACGCCGGTGGCAGTCAGACACCAGGTGCTGCTCGGACTGGCCAGCTCTCCTCTTACTTGGAAGCTTAGCCATCCTGATTTCTGCTTCTTTTCCTTTCCTTTCCTTTCTCTTTTCCTTTAATGTGGTTTCCAGCGAGTGGGTTGGAAATGACCTGAATGAGGGACCAAGGTCCCTGAGACAATGGCCCAGTATTTTTGACGTGGGAGCAGCGTCTGCTGTGACTCAACCCTATACCAGCCCAACATCTCCTTCAGAGTAGCCACTGCGTTTCGTTTCAGGCAGCCCAGCTGTGTTCTGCATGACCGAATTGGACACCTCTCACTTCCTCTGAAAACGGAACTTGGTATTTGGATGACGTGCAGGCAAGTCAGTTGTGCAAAATAGCACATATCTACCGTCGGTCTCCCACCCCTACCCCCAGGCCTAAAAAAAGCCAAGAAACAGAAAAAAGCAACACCTGAAAGGAACTAAGCTTCCAACGAGTACAGATTTTGTGAGACACAAACGCTGCTTGCAGGACTGGAGAGTGACCGTGGTCGCTCCTGAGACCTGCTTGAATCTCAGTTCAACGCCTTCCTGACTATGTGACTCAGGCCAGGTCACTGAAATAGCACTGTGCTCAACTGGCCCAGCAAGGAGCACTTGCTCTGAGCCTTTTGGTCTTCATCTTCTCGGGGACAACGACTTACATCTTTGTGAGGCATAACTGGGTGGCACAGGTAGGGTGCAGCACCCAGCAGGGCACCTCCTCCGGGGTGGCAAGAAGAGCTGGCCCTGCCGGAGGGTGGAGCAGCTAAAGCTCATCCCCGCCTTGGAAGTCCCTCTTCTCCCACCCCCAATGCAGGGTGGGTCCCATCGTCCAGGCTTCAGGCCATTTGAGGGGTGGCCAAACCCTCCAAGTAGGAGGGAAGCCCCATCTCCACGTGGGTCACAGAAGTCCCAGCTCCCCAGCTTGACAAGACACACCCAGGACAGATGTTTGATCTCTGAACCTGACCATTTCCTTCCTGCTCACAGGCTCGGTGGCTAGACCATGACACACGTCGATGAGCAAATCCTCCAGGAATGATGCTCCTTTAAAGTTCTTGGCTGAGTGAAAATAAGCAAATAGCTGAAAAGATCTACAAGCCACGTGAGGCAGGGTTGTCTGCAGCAGCTGACAGCAGAGTCTCTGCGAGGTCACAGAAGGCACAGGCTCTCCTCACACAGGTCTGGTTTGCCTGAAGATGGTGGAAGATAAACAAGCAGTGGGCACAGCGTAAAAAGTCAGAGGCCTGCAGCCTGAGAACTGGGGCCTCACTGACGCTCTTTGGGCCTCCCTTTCCTGTCTGGGGGCGACTTTAGCGCCCACCTCAGAGAGGTGTTTGGAGGATTAAAGGAACACGACTTAGCATAAGTTCTTAGCACGTAGTGGGTGCTCAGTGCGTATTCATGACCCCCCCTTCCTTCTGAGCCCCTTCCCCTACCTCTGGCTGCACTGTCTCTGGGATGACGGTACTCACCTCTGGGACCCGCCAACACTCCAGGCTTCAATCTCCCTGTCCATCCTGTTCAGCAGCCCCAGAGGCCTGTGGATGCTCCTGCCTTTGCATCTTGCCTCCCTGCTTCTTCCCCAAATGTGCTGCCGTGCCAGGTCCCTTGTCTCTGGTCTGGATTCCAGCAGCCACTTCTCACCTGCCTTAGGGTGGTTCCGTGCTCTGAAGCAGGGTGCTATTCTGCCAGTCCGTGGACTTTGTCTACTTTGGTTACATGCCTGCCCTCTTTCCCTTCCACTGGGACCTCCCCTAGGGTCCTTCTCAGCTCCCTTCTGCAGACCTTGCATGCAGTCAGGTCCACGACAAGGACCACCGAGAGTGTCCCCAGCTGAAGGATCCAGCCTCTCCCCACCTGCCCATCAGACACGGAGGGTCCAGGAATTGCCATCCTCCCAGGAAAGGCCAAGAGTCAGAAAGATCAGCCAAGCCCCAGCCCCACCCCAGGCAACCTCCTCACAAGGAGGAAGTCACAGCTTTCAGAGTTATGTTCCTAGGACATCCTGTGGAAAGAGTCAGAGTTCTGTCTTCCAGGGCTTCATGCAAGACCTGGGGTGGAGTGGGGTCACCACCAGCCTCCATCCTCGGCCCTGGCCTCTCCCGCACACCCCCTCTGCTTCGAGATGGCCAGGAACACAGTCAGTACATCTTGTGGCACTCCATGCTATCATCAGTTTGAGTTTGCAGTGGAAGCCTCAGGTTTGCCATCCTGGAGTGCCTTCCGAATCTGCCTGGGTGATACCTTCTTCTGGTTTTGAAGTTTCTGCCAAGGAGGAATGTTGCTGGAATGCAGCCTCTACTGACACCTGGGCTGCTGGTCCTCAGCTGTGAGGCTGACCCAGCTGGCTCACCCATCGGATGCTGCAGCTTGCCAGGTATGGACCAGGGGCCCTCTGATGAACCAGCCACACTCTCCCAATGAGCATGTCTCCAAGACAGGCAGCCCAGTTAAGGACACAGTCTGTGGCTAGAATGATTACAACAACAAAAAAAATGAACAATGGTAGCTAGCCTCTTAAAGCATGTCCCATAGACCAGGCTCTGAGCCAATCACAACCCATGCAGGGTCTAATCTCATCATCTCAGGCAACCCAATCAGATATTAATATCCCCATTTTACAGATGAGAAAACTGAGGTCCTAAAATTGGGAAAACTGGGGAATTCCCTGGTGGTCCAGTGGTTAGGACTCCGTGCTTTCACTGCCGTGGGCCCAGGTTCCATCCCTGGTCAGGGAACTAAGATCCCACAAGCCGTGTGGCAGGGCCATAAAAAAAAAAAAAAATGGTGGGGGGGAAACTTGCCCAAGGCCACACAGGGGTGGAGCCTGTGTGCCGGGCAGCCCAGAGCCTGCTCTAACCACTGTGCTTGGCTACCTCATGGAAATGGAGTGAAACTGATTCTGAGCCCACACAGAGGTTTGGGACACAGGTTTAGTCAGCACAAATGACTGAGTGTGTTTGAGCAATGCTGCCAGCGACCAGCAGAAGGGTTCCCCTCCACCAGGGCCCCAGGTGGAAAAACAAACGGGAAGGAATGGACCACTCCTTGCCTCCCCCTCCCAGCCTCCCCATTCCAACCCATTTTCCTCTCCCACATGTTTTCCAACCACCCTCCCATCATCTCCTAAAATCTACCAGGAAGGAGGAGAGAGATATTTGAGCACCTACAGCATGTCAGTTTCTCTTCAAAACACATTTATTCCTCATCCAGCCCTTTGAGGGTGGGTATCATTCTTCCCATTTTATAGATGGAGAAGCTGGGGCTCTGAGAAGGCAAGTGACTTGCTCAAGATCACTTTGTTGGCCGAACTGGGCTTGAGACAAAGCTAATCTGATCTAGAGCCTGAGCTTGGTAGGCCACACCAGGAAAAAAGAGACTCCCTCAGAAGTAGCAGAAACAACTTCAGAAGTTTGGAGAGCAAGGTGAAGCCTGACTGAGAAGGAGGGGATGGCCAAGGAGAGATGTGACCTCCCCTGCTCATGCCAGCTCACCAGCTCCCTGCCAAAAAGGAGGACACCGGTCCTCCAGCATCAGGCGTCTGTTTGCAGGCTAAGCCACCCATCATCGCCTCCCCCGTGATACACCTAGCACAAGGCATAGGGAAGCAACAGACCAAGGGGCCAGACTTCTGGATGCTGCTGCCCATAGGCTGCTCATTAAGCCAGGGAACGCTCAACCTCCTAGGCCCTCGGATTGTACACAGCCGTCCACCAGGCTCCCTAGCGGCTCACCCAGCCAGCCAGAGGTTCCCATGCCAGGGAGCTGGGTTGGGCTCTGTGACTTCCTTTTAGGAAGATGCCTTCCTTGGGGCCCCCCCAGACCACAGGCACTGATGTATTGGCCTTGCTGCCTCTCACTGTAAAAACAGAGCTGGGCAGGAGCAGACCTACTGCACAGGGCTTGAGAAACTTCAAGGAAGCGCAGGTAACCATGGAGCCAGGTGGCCATGGGTTAAATCCCACACCTCCTCTCATCCATCGGGTGACCCTGGGCAAGCTCCCAGGCCTCGCTAAGCCTCAGTGTTCACGTTGGGAAAAGGCATCAATAATACCCATCCATAGTTTTGGTTGAATCAGGAAATTTACATAAGCATCTATCCCAATGCCTGGCACAAAGTAGGGACCCTTTAAGTTAAAGCTTTTAATTTTTATTATAATACTCAATGTCTCCAAGGTTCATGCCATCGGAAAGAAGAGGACCTGAATGATCCCAAATGATGGAGCAACAAAAGCCACTGACTGAAGTGTTCTCTGTGACTAAGAACCAAAGGATAGTTATTTAGTCTGGAAAGAAGAAGACGGTGATGTGAGGAGAGGAGCCACAACAGGCCCATCTTAGGTGCTGTGCTTGTGCCATAGTGTGTGTATGTGTTTGTATGACCGAGACAGAAGGGGAGGGGACACACATTCAATAGACTAAAATTTAGTCCCCACCCTCAAGCCATTTGCACAGAACTGGAATACAAAGAAAAAGAAAAAGTGTTAAAATTGCCATTCATGAGACAGAAGTGCTGTAGGATACAGAGAAGGGAGAGTTTACGTCCCACTCAGGTGGGGTCCTGAGTGATTTGCCACGCGTGCTGGATGAGTTGCTCTTTGAAGAGACTTTGGAGATTGGATAGGGTTTCAACAGGTGGCAATGGGGGTGGGGGGAGGGGGCAAAGAGGATTGCTGAGAAAAGCCACGGAACAGGGGAAAACGAGTGTGCTCAGTGAATCTCAGGTAATACAGGAAAAATACCAAATATCAAAATATTCTTACTAGCTACCTCTGTGTGGTGGGATTGATTTTTACTTATTTATTTTTGTACCTTTCGGAATACTCTAAAATCTCTATCGTAAGCATGGATGATTTTTATGTTCAAGAAAAAAATTGTTTTAAAATTCAGCGTCAATAACAAAATCAGCAAAAAGACAGATCCTTTGAGGCTACAGGTAAGGAAGTGAGAATTTTTAAAATTCCAGGAAAGGTGGCAGTAGAGAAGGGGGCTGGTGTCCTACTGGGACCCCAACTTCAGCACTACTGACATTTCGGGCTGGATCACTCTCTGTCCTGTGCTTGTGGCATCCTGGACTCTACCCGCTAGATGCTCCCTGCCTTTACTCCTGCCCTAGATATAACAACCAAAAATGTCTCCAGACATTTGCCAAATATCCCCAAGGGGCAAAATGGCCCTGGGTGAGAGCCCTCACTTTAAGCCCTGGAATCTTGAATGTGAAGGACAAGTCATAGTTCCTTCCATAGTTCCCCACATGCACAGGGAGTGGGATCTCCTTCACTGTGTCTTTCTCTCCTGAAATGCTTCCTTCTTTCATCAGTCCCACCCCAGACCAGGAGGCAGGAAGCCTGAACTGAGGTCTCAAGTCTTAACACCACCTGGCTACACGACCTTGGGTGAGTTGAGTGGCCACTCTGTGCCTCAGTTTGCTTATCTGTGAAATGGGTACGCTAGATGAGCTCTAAGATTCTAGGAGCCCCTGTGTCGATGCCCCCCCCCGCCTTATTTTGTAAGTGAAGAAAATGACATTTGGAAATGTCGTTTTGCTCAAGGTCACACACCTAACCACTGGCAAGGCCGTGACTAAAACGCAGCTCTCCTGATTTCTGCATGTGCCGCCTTCCTTCTCATACTCTTCCTTCCGTGCCCTCCGTGGATTAGAAGCATTGCTTCCTTGCGCCAAAGATAAGAAAAATGGAGAGTGACTGGGCCAGCTCATGTATGTGTGCCATTAAGTGAGCAAGGCCACAGAGAAACCTCCACTCCTCAGTGCCAGTGACATGACTTTCCGAATGAACCAATGCTGCTTGCAGAAACACAGGGCTAATTGGCTCTTTCGAGGCAGTGGAGAATCTGGGGGTGATGCATTGTGTGCTATTCAATGGCGGGTCGCTGTGACAAGGGGCTGCAAATGCCACTCTGGGGATGTGTTAATGAAGGCTCAGCATGCACAACACAAGAGGCAATTATTCTGCTCTCCCTGGCACTGGCTCTTCCTGGAAGGAGTGCTGCCCACAGGGTTGGAAGGAGCTCAGTGGAAAGTTCACCGAGAAAGCCAGATGGAGAAGGAACAGGACTTGCTGTCTGGACCAGCCATCGCCAAACAGATGGTGCGCTTGTCCATCTGTGCCGCCCTTCTCCTGGAGGACATGAGGAGGAGGTGGCTTGGTGGGAGAAGAAAGGAGACTCAGCTGGTGGAGGGAAAGAGATCTGGGCTGCTTCCGGCCGCCTAGAAGCCTCCATCTCTGATAACAACTCTACAGCCTCTGGGGCTGCCTTCCCTCCTGGCTTGGAGAAGCCATCCAGATGCCCTCACATGGCCAAGCAGGTGAGTCAGGAGAGGAGGGAGCGAAGGCAGATCAGTCTGCAGACGGGTGGCATGGCATTCACCTACGGGGCAGACCCAGCTTCTTTCTCCCAGGCTCCTGCAGGGGAAGGCTGTCCAGCAAAGAGGCTCTTCAAGGTGCTGGGAAGGGGAGTTTGTCACCTTCCTCTCCTGCTTGGGACCAGCCCTATTAGTGTAATTGTCCCGGCAAATGTGGTCCCCACCCCACACGGGTGAAGTCAGTTTAAAAATAACATTGGGGGCAGCCGTGAAGACCAGTCGAGTTGCCAGGGCTCAGGGTAAGAGGGTCCCACACGTTTCCCAGGGTGACGCTGGGGACAGGGGCAGGTTTTGGAGTCTGAGGAGGGGCAGCTGAGCCCCAGGCCTTAGCGACATCCTCCCCCTACCCTGCCTGCTGGCATTTCCAGGACGGGAGGGATCGTTCTGCTCCACCGTGTCCCAAAGGCCACCTGCTGCTGCTTCAGTGAGTCAGGAAGGCCTGCCTGGCTTGTCGTGTGTCACTTGGCATCATTCACATGCCTCTCTTCTCTGTTTCTAAGTGTGCTTCAGAAGATGGCTACAGCACCTAACACGGCCACCCAGGAAATTACCAACACAAACTCGAGGGAAGCATCATCCCAGGCTAGTGACCTGGTTGGAAGAGCAGTGCAGAGAGGGTGAGAGGTTTGCAGAAAGGGACAGAAAGGAGCCTTCTGGGGGCAGCTTCTCAATGATGGAGGGATTAGGGGAGTTGGAAGCTGAGGTGTTCTCGGGATGAGTGAGCCACCGTCCTGGCAAGAGCTTGGGCTGAAATAATAGAAACACCAGCCCAGCCCTCCTGAGGACTCTCCTGTGGGCCTGGACAGCTCAGGCCTGGGGTTGGAAAGCTAACTGGTTAGGCTGTAACTAATAGGCAGAGGGAGAGGACAGCCAGCAGGGCCTGGGGGAGCCTCCAAAGGACGCCCTTGCTCACTGAAACAACTCCAAACACCTTAGTGCATCATGCACTGCCACTCGGGGCCTCCTTACCTCATGTTCCAGTCGCCCTGCTCCCCACTAAGTGGGCAGGGGAACACAGTGCCAGGGGTTTCACACTGCGCGCAGCAGAACCATCTGGAGAGATTGTCAAAATCACAGCTTCCGGGCTCCATTTATTCCCTGAGGTTCTGATCCCACAAACCAGGACAGGACCCAAGACTCTGCATTTTTATCAGGCAACCTGGGAAATCCCCAGGCAGGTGGTTTCTAGACTCCACTGTAAGAACTCTGGGTTCAGGGCCTAAGAGCTCAGATTCTGAAGCCAGACCAGAGTTCAAATCCCAGCTCTGCCACTCACCAGCCATAAGACCTCTGAGCCTCGGTGTCCTCACCTATAGAGAAGGAAGGCCTGCCTGGAATGATGACAATACCGTCCTCGTGCTGTGAGGATTAAAGGAGGTGATTGGTGTGAAGGCCCAACAGCCTGCCTGGAAGGCAGTGAGCACGTAATAAACGTTAGTTCCTATTGCTGGTGACTCCCAGCTCTTCTCTGCTTCTCTCCCCACCACACACACAGGTGCTCAAGACACAATGACAGATGTTTGTGACTCTGACTCAAAGCCGTCCTGTTCTTTAGGGGAAATGATGCCAGGGTTTTGGAGGGTGACCTCCTCCCTGTTTGGAAAGCTAAGCCTCTTTGCCATCCCTGAGGGTGGACCCCATTTTCCTACTCCAAAGATGAATTAAAAACTTAGGTTTGGGGCCTCCCTGGTGGCGCAGTGGTTGGGAGTCCGCCTGCCGATGCGGGGGACGCAGATTCGTGCCCCAGTCCGTGAAGATCCCACATGCCGCAGAGCGGCTGGGCCCATGAGCCATGGCTGCTGAGCCTGCGCGTCCGGAGCCTGTGCTCCGCAGAGGGAGAGGCTGCGACAGTGAGAGGCCCGCGTACCGCAAAAAAAAAAAAAACCTTAGGTTTGGCCATTTCCGTGTGGAGCAAAGAGATAAACGACTCTCTCCTAGTACCTCCACCCAGCCAGAGCTGTGCTGGAAAAGCCTCTTTGACAGCTTGATGTCTTTTTTGGTTTCAAAAAGAAAATAGAAGTCAGCTTGTGAATAGTACCACCACTGCACTTGGAGCCCAAGGGAGTGGGCAGGGCCAGACTGAGCAGACGCTGGTGCAGGAGCCCTGTGAGGAGGCTGAGGCTCTCCACATGGAGACTGTTGGCAGCTCAGCCCTCTCCAAGCCCTGGCCTTTAGGGCTGGGCTGCCTTCAGATGGATGTGCCCGCACCCCAGGGCACAGCCCAGGCCTCCCTCTGCTGGGCTCCCTCCTCTCTGGCTGCTCCTTGCCTCCATGCCTCAAGAGCCCATGTTCTGGGCTCTTCTCTCCCTCTTAGGTCACTCACTCTCTGCTAACCATGAACCTGGATCCAGAGGCAGCAGCTTGTGCACACCCCAGGGCTCCTTGGTCTCCCCCAGGGGCCAGGCCTGGCAGAGCTCAGAAGACCCAAGGCTCCGAAGCTGGTAGCCCCAGAAGTGGACCATTCCCTCAAGGATCAAGACATCAGGAAAGGTCACTGGACAGGGAAGGAGTCAAAGCAACCCAGGAAGGGAAGTCTGCTTACAAAGCTGCTCAGAATTACTGTTTGGCAGCCAGACCTGCCAAGTTTTCTCAAAAGCCTCCCTCACATTTCTCCCATGGGTCTATCCAGTCGAGTCTGAACTGTAAGACCTGGACATAGTGACAGAAGCTGATGAGCCTGCAGCTTAAAAGCAACCATCCCGGGCTTCCCTGGTGGCGCAGTGGTTGAGAGTCCGCCTGCCGATGCAGGGGACACGGGTTCGTGCCCTGGTCTGGGAAGATCCCACGTGCCATGGAGCGGCTGGGCCCATGAGCCATGGCTGCTGAGCCTGCGCGTCCGGAGCCTGTGCTCCGCAACGGGAGAGGCCACAACAGTGAGAGGCCCGCGTACCGCAAAAAAAAAAAAAAAAAGGAACCATCCCATTTGATGCCTGAAATTGTACCATTGGAGCTCTTCACCTCTCATAGGCCTTGGACACCATCTACCTCCACATGGTAACACTGTAAACCCTTACGAGGCGGTGTGATGACACCTGTATGCCTTGCATACAATAAGCACTTTATAGTTGATAGATAGATAATAGCAGAAGCAGTTATCATAATTTTAACACTATAGTGTCACCCAACTTCCAGTTCTTTGCAAAGGGTATTTTTGAAAGAGGCAAAAGAAGAGAGCATTGGGCGTCTGCAAGAGAGAAGGAGAGGGCTCCATAAAGTCTGCCGCAGAGCCTGCTAAATTGTGTGGCCTCAGACAAGCCAGCCAAACACTCTGTGCCTCGGTTTGAAGATAAAACGAGGTCAGAGCTTTCTACGGGGTTTGGAGCCATATTTACCCTGTATATACGTAAGGGCAAGGGGGTCTGATGCATAACAACTTCTGTTGGTTGTCAGCACCCCGATTCTGCCATTGTCTCCACAACCTATGGACACCAAAGAATGCTGTGCATGAACACTAACTGATCTCCAGCTACACACGGCGGGCAGGGAGGCTCTGTCCAGATTCTATGTCCCGCTAGCTTACAAGTCCCGCCTCCTGCCAATGGCTAACGTCACACTCCACCTGCTGAGTTGGAAGAGAAACCACAGAGGGAGGCATCTCACAGGCAGTGAGGTGAGTGGTTAAGAGCACAGGCTCTGGGGTCAGGTTTCAACTCCACCACTTAGCAGTGGTGCGACCTTGGGCAAGTTCCTTACCATCTCTGAACCTCAGTTTCCTCCTCTGTAAAATGGGGACCCAAGCTGGGCTGTGGTGGAATTCACCCAGAGCCTGCCTGGAAAGCGCTTAGCTCAGACCTGACATGGTGGGAGGAAAAACCTTAATGTTTGTTGCCTCCCCATCTGCCTCCTCTCTCCTGTCTCCAGTTTAACGTTTTATTTATTCCTTTATGGGAAGAGAGAGGAGACCACTTCTAAAAGACATTCAGGAAAAGAGACTCGATTTCTCAGCATTTCATGGAGCACACTGAGAGGCTCCTTGGAGCAGGAAGCAATGAGCGTGTTTCTCCTTCAAAGGCTGCCCTTGGTGACCTCTTTTCTTGTCCCCGAGGGAGGGCCCTAGGGTAGTGGCACGAAGCGGTTCCCCGGGGAGAATCCACGCCTGTGTCATCGCTGGTCCTGCAGAGCTGGGTGTTCTTCCCGACCCTGGGCTGACTCACACCCACAGGCAGGAGGTGTGCCCCGGAGACAGCTGCCCTCTCAGAGAAAAGCCCCTCCTGGTGTGGGGAAAGGGGAAATAGAAACTCGCTGACCTTTACCTAGAAACTCCCTGTCTACTGTGTCATTAGTTATTTCATGTCTCTCTCCCCTCTGGGCTGCTGAGGCCCCCCTTGCTCACCCTCTTAGTGCTCAGGACAGTGGGTACTCCAGTCAGTATATGTTGAAAAAAGTAAATGGACTGATGGATCAATAACTGAACGTGTGGAGGGAGAATTATGGTGCCACCCTTGCCCTGAGCAGCTCACAGCCCAGCTGAGAGGTCGAGATACACCCAAAACAGTTTGCAAGTGCAGAAAACAATCTTTGCTTAAACATCACATTGAAGGTGCAATTTGTAGAGTCCAGTGCTCTGGGGAGGCCAGTGAGAATGAGCCTCACAGACCTCCAGCTATGGGAAGTGTACTTAGCTGGGGGCTCCAGCTGCTGTGTTCTGAAATGCATCACTGCTGAGGCCATGCTTCCCGCAGGCTGCACTCAGCCAGCGACAGGGCAGCGGGGGTGCAATGCAGGCCGTCCCTGGGAGACGACGGACTCCTGTGACTGCTGGCTTTGGCCAAGGACCCCCAGCAGCCTTGCCAGGTTTTCCTTAAATAGTTGGGGTTGCTTTCACCTAACCTCCCTTCCCTCTATCCTTCACTCGGAGTAAGACTTGCTTTGAGGTTGCACTGACTTCTCTTTTTATTTTTATTTTTTTTGCTGTACGCGGGCCTCTCACTGTTGTGGCCTCTCCCGTTGCGGAGCACAGGCTCCGGACGCACAGGCCCCGCGGCCATGGCTCACGGGCCCAGCCGCTCCGCGCGGCATGTGGGATCCTCCCCAACTGAGGCACGAACCCGTGTCCCCTGCATCGGCAGGCGGACTCTCAACCACTGCGCCACCAGGGAAGCCCTGCACTGACTTCTTATCGAACAAAAGAAAGAGCAGACTCCTCTCTCCTCCGCAGCACCAGAATGCCTTGTGCTGCCTGTGTTCTAGAAGCCATTACACTTTACTGCTACAGAAATAATTACTCATTTATGTCTGCTGTTTGCTTCTTGGAGGAGGTCTTATTTTGGAGACCCAAAAATCTGGTAAATAGTCAGTGTCCAAAGAAGAAATTAATGGAATGAACACACCCATGGCTGAGGGGAAAGCTGGTCATGAGGATATGGCTCAGTTAGTTATCACAATTGAGAGGTGGCTCCTGGTGAAAGGTGGGGATAAGCATGTGTAGTTTGTACAACAGTCAGAGAAAGATCTGGCTGCATCCTGGCACCATGGTCAGCTCCTTTCTTTCCAGCTACGTTCTGTGGTCTCACAAGGAACTTCTCTCTGAGGCTATCTCATAGGTTTCAAAGTCCTGCCACACACAGGATTTTGGGGGAGCCACTCAACTCTGTGGCATGGAGAGCTTAGCTATTATTCCCAATTTTACAGCCTGTGGTTTTAGGCTGCCCTCATCCAGCACTTCTGCTGGTGACAGCGCCTTGATTTTGCTTTGAGGAATACCCCCTCTCCATCGGATTGTCTTGTGGGACTGTCCACCAAAGTGCCCCACCCTTTCCTGGACAAGGGATGTTCACATGATTTGATAAGGCCATTCAGACACTCTTCCTAAAATTTGACCCTTGCATGAAGAGATACCATAATTAAAAACAGTTGGGGCTTATGCTATGATCCAGCAGTTCCACTGCCCTCTTGTGTCTGATCCCTGGAGATCAGACAGGGATCTTCCTGTCCCTTCAACCAGTAGAACCTAGTTTCTGAAGATCCTCTATGCTGAGAAGTAGGAAAGGGGTGGGCCCCAGGGAGGAAACCCCCCAGTCCCATAGAGGGACAGTCAGGAGACTATCGTTCTCAGCTAGAGACCCCAACCATGGCAGGGTCACTTAGGCTCTCTGTACCCTGGTGTCTTGGTCATTCCACATTTACTAAGCACTTGCCAAGAGCAACAAGATGAGCAGAACATGGTTCCACCCTCCAGGAGTTCTGTAGGGATGTCCCTGGTGCCCGTCCCACAGCCCCCCTGGGCTGCTTTCAGCCACAGGTGCATTGGACAGTACCTGGCAAGCCCAACAGCATCACAGCTTGCCTCCCTAGTGCCTGCCCCGGGGCTCTCTCCCACCTGCGGGCACCTGCTGGGTCTGCAAGACAGTGTAGGCTGGCAATGAGCAGAAGTTCATTCCCCCAGAGCAACTAACCACCAGTGGAGGATGGAGCCAGTGGGTAAATGCAGGGCCTCCTCCCCTGGGGCAGACAGTTCTGGCTGGCCTTCTGAAGACATCTCAGGTGGTTCCAGGGAGTTGAGCCCCCAGTTCCCACAGAGGACCACCTTGATCACACACCCCTCTAAAGGCTTCCCTCCTTCCCATTCCCCTTTCCCCATCCCTTACCCCCAGGATCACCTTCGGCATAAATTACCTGCACCCAAGTCCTTACTTAGGCTCGATGTGGGGGGAATCTAAGGTAGGCTCCTCATGTATTATCCAGGTGATGGATCCTGAAATCAAGATTGAAGTAGGGTGCGGGGAAGCGTGAGGAGGAAGCACCAGCCGTCTGGGGACAGGAAATGTCACCCAGTGCTGGTGACATTTGGTTTGAGTGTTGAAGCATGAGAAAGAGTTGGTCAGCAGACAATGGCTAGGAAGCTCTATTCCACACAGCGGGGCAGCCCACGCAGAGGCCCAGAAGTGAGAGGGAACATGAGAAACCTTGGAAAATTTCAACCCACTAGAGTCCAGGGTGCCAGTGAGGGGGGGCGCCAGAACCAGGGGGTGTCCAACACAGAGTGGGGGGAGGGTCCACTGTGGTAATGGACGAGAAGCGCCCATGTAATGACCACAGGTACGTGAGGGCCTGCAGCCAGGCCTTTCCAGTCCACTGGGGCCCCCAGAGCTGGCAGGAGAAGCCAGTGGACTGGGGCTGGCAGTTGGCCGTACGCTGGATCCTGTAGCCGGGACACAGGGCAGTCTCCCTGGCTTCCAGCAGCGAAGAGGAGGGTGGAGAAGGACACGATTGAACACGGGTGCGGCTTCACTCTGCAAAGCTCTTGTGGGCAATCACCCCAAGGCCCTTTCCTGTTTCATGACGTTTGTATGGTTTTTAAGATAGCACAGGAGTAGGGTTTTAGATTGCCTTTTTGTATTCTCATAAGAAACTACTTAAAAGATGCTCAACATCTGATGACTATCAGGAAAATGCAAATTAAAACCACAATGAGATATCACCTCACACCTGTCAGAATGGCCATCATCAAAAAGAACACAAATAACAAATGATGGCGAGGATGTGGAGAAAAGGGAACCCTCGTACAATGTTGGTGGAAGTGTAAATTGGTGCAGCCACTGTAGAAAAAAAGTATGGAGGTTTCTCAGAAAACTAAAAATAGAACTACCATATGACCCAGCAATTCCACTCCTGGTTATATATCTGAAAAAAACAAGAACACTAATTTGAAAAGATACATGCACTTCCATGATCATAGTAGCATTATTTACAATTGCCAAGATATGGAAGCAAACTAAATGGCCATCAACAGATGAATGGATAAAGATGTGGCATGTATATACAATGGAATACTACTCAGCCATAAAAAAGAACAAAAGTTCGCCATTTGCAGAAATGTGGATGGACTTGGAGGGCATTATGCTAAAGGAAATAAGTCAGACAGAGAAAGACAAATATTGTATGATATCACTTACAGGTGGAATCTGAAAAATACAACAAACTAGTGAATATAACAAAAAAGAAGCAGACTCACGGATATAGAGAACAAACTAGTAGTTACTGGTGGGGGGGGAGGGGCAATACAAGGATAGAGCAGTAAGAGGTACAAACTATTAGGTATAAAATAACCTACAAGGAGGGAATTTCCTGGCAGTCCAGGGGTTAGGACTCCGAGCTGCAGGGGGGATGGGTTCGATCCCTGGTCAGGGAACTAAGGTCCTGCATGCTTCGAGGCATGGCCAAAAGAAAAAATCTGTAAAGATATATTGTAAACAGGGAATATAACCAATATTTCATAATAACTATAAATGGAGTACAACTTTTAAAAATTGTGAATCACTATATTGTATACCTGTAACTTATGTAATATTGTACAACAACTATCCTTCAATTTAAACAAACAAACAAACAAACTGCTTTATGGGGCAGGAAGCATCCCTAGGGCGCTTGCTATCTGGAGAAGTGACCTGGCTTGACCTTTCACGGACAGATAGGGATCTGCCACCGAGCTCAGGAAGGACGGAGGGAGCTGCAGGCCTCAGCTTCCCACCCACACACCAACCCAGAGCTGGGACACAGGGTCTACCCTTGTGGGGAGTCCTTATGTAGGTCTGCCCCCAGGTTCCGTGGGAGCTGGTGTTTCCTCTGCTCTAGACCCTACAGGCTGCCTGTGGCCCGAGGGCCCCAGCCTGACAGATCTGCACACGACAGCCTCTCCCTGGAGCAAGAACACAGACGATCCCCCCAGCACAGCAGCTATAACTTCCTTTTAGCGTTTAGTCTAGGCCAGGCCCTGTACTAAGCACTTTACATGTGTTAGATCATTTCATCCTATGCTACTTATTATCCTCCTTTTGCAAATAAGGAAATTGAGGCACAGAGAGGTTAAGTAGGGAGCTCAAGATCACACAGCTAGCAAGTGGTGGAAAGGGGTCCTTAGGTCCTATGAACCCAGGACAGCAAGTTGGATGGTCCCATACCTGGTGGTTCTACAGCCTGTGTGGAGGGAAGGAGCGGGGGAGGGAAGGAGGAGACACACATGTGAGTGAAGGTGGGTGGGATGTAAGCAAAGTCGTCAAACGATAATGCTAGTGGCATCCACTGAGCACTCAGGGGGTCCTGGGCCAGGTGCTTTACCTGTACTAACTCACCAACACCTTGATGAGGTAGGTACCACTGATGCCATCATTAGGAAAGATCCTCCCTCCCTCCTTTCCTTTCTTCTCTCAGTTCTCACAGGGCAGTTGCCCCCATACTGTGGTCCAGATGCCCAGCAAGAGTGGCCCTGCTCTGGCCTGAGTCCACTATAAAGAGACTTCCCGCCGGCTGTGCTCCTGGGAGGCCTCAGGCGCCCGAGGCCCAGGCACATGTGCCGAGCACCTCCCTCATCCATCTGTACTCTCTCCCTTCTCTGGACCAGCTGCCCTCCCAGCCCCACAGCTGCTGGTGACTTCCCCAGTTCCTCCCAGGCAAGCTCTCAAGCCTGTGCACTGCTCACCCAGCACCCCCATAAGCTCCTACCCCACCTGCCCGGCCTGCCCACCAGTGGGGGGAAGGCACACACCCCTCTCTTCATCAGGCTGGCCGTGCAGACTTGAGAGCAAGCGGGAAGTTAGTTACCGAGTTGCTGCTCAGCCTTGCATCTAGCACGTGTCCCTGGGGGGCATGCTCTGTTCAGGCTTCGTTCAAGGTCTTGGCCGATGGGCTGGAGAGACCCTACTGCTCCAGCAACGCCATGGCCCCCACCCCTGCCCTCCTCTCCAGGGCTCAGCATCCAGTGTCCATCCAGGAAGTTTGTCCTTCCTTTCCGGGCAACCTGGCCTTGGCCAGGGAGCATCCCGGAGTGTGATTTCCGTCCAGCTTTGTCCCATGACTGCTGAGCAATGGAGACGCTCCCCTGTGCTCCCCTCCAGCCCCCTTCTCTCCCTTCCCCCCTCTCTCCTCTGTCCCTCCCACTCTCCGGAAGGGAGAAGAAGGCCTGTCACCAGGTCCCACAGTTGATTAATAGCCCAGCTTTCACTGATAATTCCACCCCTGAGGGCTGCAGCTCAAAGCTTTGAGGAAACATAATGATTTTCCTTAAATAAACATCCTCCCCACAAAGCAAAGTTGGTGACCAGGCCAGCCGACCCTGCAACTGTTTTCACCTCCTGGTTCCCTCTGCTCTCCCCCACTCGCCATCACCCATGTGTGGGAACGGTTTGGGGATCGATTCCCAATAGGCCCCCAGCTCTCACTCTGCTTCAGCTACAGCCTTCTGGATCCTCTCTTCCACCCAAGGAAGCTTCCCTTCCCCAAGACCACACCCCTACCTGCCACCTGCAATTCCTAGCTGTCAGTTCTATAGGCGGCTATCGTCTGTCCCTGCTACCACTGACCCTTTAAATGGCTCCAGCCACCAAACCCGACAAGGGGCAAAGGAACACAGACCAGCCTGCCGCTCTATGTGCTTCCATTTCCATCTGCTCTTCCTGGCTGTCCTCTTAACTCTCTTGGATTTGGGAGGCCAAACATTCCTGCTTCTCATCTCCCACCCTCCATTCCATCCCCACCTTATCTCTAGCATGTGTCTGGACCCACTTTCTCACAAACCTAGAAACACCAGGAATGATGGGGATGACATTTTCTGTAGCCTGGAGGAATGGGGCTCAGAGTCAGAAATTAATTCTACTTCTAAAAAAATGACTTCTGAGTTTATGCATCGAGGTTTATACCCATAATGACTAAAAGACTTGAAGTTAGCAGAGTACTCCACTTTATTTACTGTCTTCTTGCTGGGCCTTTGCACGTGCTGTTCCCTCTGCCTAGAGACAGCCCTTAATTCCCACTCAGTCTGTTTGATGAATCCCATTGGTCCTTTAAAACCAGGCTCAGATGGTGCCTTCTCTCTTGGAAAGGTTAACAATAGCTTCTTATTCAAAATGAATTACTCTAGATTTATTTAGCAAGTCATAGGTATATACTAAACAAATTAGTATCAAGTTTAAATAAATTTTATATCCGTCTCACACTTGTTAATCCATTCTTACTGAGATGATTCAATCCGTTTCCACATAGTTTTTTTCACTGTATGTAAAGATTGGCAAAATTACAAATAAACATTACAATTTTAATTCACAGAAAATATTTACAATCTGAAGAGACCAGAATCTGTTTTGAATATGTGCTCTTGTTTTTGTAAATATTAGTTCACTATCACATTTTCCCATATGTTTCTGTACCCACCTTTTCTTGGAACTTAAGGGCAAGAAATGATAGAAGGCAGGACAAGAACACTTCAAAGACTTTTTTTTAAAAGATTGCATTTCCTAGGACTAATAAAATGGATGACTTCCACTGTACCTCTTTGGTCATAAGAGGAATAGGAGGAATAATAAATTCTCAGCATACTTATCAACTTCACTTAACATCATCAGAATGAAGGGTTTATGTGAAAGATTCAGTTAAAAAAATAAAAGGTCGTCTTCCTAGATAATCCTCTAATATTCCTAGCGCTCTCACTTATTTACCTTTGTGGGTTGTTGTTTCTTTTAAATCAACTGGAAGTATATAAAAAAGAATACAATGGAAAGATGATATGTGTTAAAAAAAATAGAAATTGGATAAACAGGAATTCCCTGGTGGTTCTGTGGTTAGGACCCCATGCTTCCAGTACAGGGGGCATGAGTTCAATCCCTGGTCAGGGAACTAGGATCCCGTGTGCCATGTGGCACAGACAAAAACAAACAAACAAAGAAATTAGATAAACAGATATTGTAAATATTAAACCCCATTTTTACGGGGAAAAAGAGAATACATTTTCAATTTAAAGTCTGCTTCTTTTCAGAAATTTCCCTTACTCATAATGTTCACTTCATGCTTTTATAATTTTCATTTTTAAGAAATTAATTGCTTTCCATTCCCCCACACAGAAAAAAATGAAAACTTACTACACTGAAATGCTTCACTATTATCAGTTGAATGCACTCCATTCATTTTTATGGCTAAGTAATATTCCATTGTGTGGATATACCGTATATTACGTATTCATTCATCATTTGATCAACATTTGGGTTGTTTTCACTTTGGGGCTATTCTGGATAATGCTGCTAAGAACATTTGTGTACAAGTTTTTGTGTGAACATATGTTTTCAATTCTTTTGGGTACATACCTAGGAGTGGAATTGCTGGATCATATAGTAATTCTATGTTTAACATTATGAGGAACTGTCAAACTATTCCAAACTGGCTGCACCATTTTGCATTCCCACCAGCAGTGCATGAGGGTTCTAATTTCTCCACACCCTTTCAGCACTTGTTATTATCTGCCCTTTAGATTATAGTCATCCTAGTGAGTATGAGTGGTGTTTCATTGTGGTTTTGAGTTGCATTTCTCTAATGACTAATGGTGTTGAGCATCTTTTTCTGTGCTTATTGGCCATTTGCACATCTTCTTTGGAGAAATGTCTATTCAAGTCCTTTGCCCATTTTTTAGTTGAGTTATACGTCTTTTTATTTTTGAGCTGTATGTGTACACATTTCTACCAGTGCATTTACTATGTTGTTCTGTAATTTTATGTTTTACATGTCTGAGTTCCCTACTAGACTGTGGCCAAATGTGGGCAGGGCCTGGGTCTGATTCAAATGCACGCCCTCCTCATGGGCACAGTGCAGGGCGTATGTGATGAGCTCTCGGTAAATGCTTCAGGACTGGTGACCCAAGCTCTTCAGGAAGTTGTCGTGGTCTCAGCTAAGGTTCTTCCTTCTCAAAGTACTTACCCTTCTAGATGGAAGCCCATGATGGCTCTGGGGTCCTTTCTTGGGAAGTGAGGTGGAGCTCAGTGGTCTGAGTTCTGGGATACACTGCAACACTGCATAGGGAAGGGCCCCACCCAACACTTAGCCTTCTCTGCCTGCTCTCTTTGGTAGAGGTGATGGGGAGAAGAAATGGTTGCTTCTGAGACGGGGTTAATGCAGCTCAGGTCGAATTTTAAATAAAGGAAGGAAATCTCCACCTCTGTTTGTGACACATAGATCCCAAGATACATTGGTCTTGAGGGCACATCTCAAGTCCCTTCTTCATGGAGTTGATGTGAGTAGGAAATGAAGCAATGGCTATTAGGACAGTACCCGGCACAGACGTAGGCCCCCAGCCATGGTAGATGCTGTTGTTAGGATGACTAGAGCTTTGGGTATTATACAGGGAACTGATGTACTCCTTTTCCTTGCCTGCTTGACTCCATTTTATTTGGGATCAACAGCTGAAGGACAAGTAACTGAAACAGGAGTAAAATAGATGTTTAATCAGCACCTTTTCATGTGAGGGGCTAGTGGGAGGGCACAGAAGTCTAAGAGAAGATACTGCTCTCAGGGAGTTGACCACAGAGTGGAGAAGTCAAGACAGAGCCCCAGGGAACCAGGAGACGAGAGGGTCCACTGGACCTGAATGGCTACAGTCTTGGCCACTCAGGCACTTGAGCCTCCTGCCACACATCGGGGGCTGGGATTGATTCCGTGTAGTTCTGGGGGCAGAGCTGGTATCAGGAAACGAATGTTTCTCCCAGCTCTAGATCCTGTGTGACTCCCATTTGATAACACGTGAGCCTCTTTCAGGTTTATCTCAGAAGCTGCCAGAGTCTGACAGGAAGGGCATTGACCTTGGAGGCCGCTGAGACCTGGGTGTGACTGCCATCTGCACTGCCTGCTGCCCAGGCCCCTGGGCGGGTCATGTGGCATCTCTGCACCTCAGCTTCTTCATCTGTATTGAACACACAGAGGAGCCTTTTCAAAGGGGGTAATGGTCACTCTAACTTTAAAAAAGAAAGTATCTAAGGCAGGAGGATAAGGGCTCTGGGAGTTCCCTGAGGCCTAAGAGCCAGGCAGAGCCTGGGCTGGACTGAGTGTTGAAGGCCCAGTGGGCCTGGTTGGGTGACTAGGGGGGGGGACTGTATCAGGGCAGGGGGTCCAGGGCGTCCTGTCGAGAAGTCATCCTCCAGTGGGTGGAGTTGAGTGAGGTGCTGTGGTGCAGCTGAGAGTGAGATTGGAGAGACTGGTGGTGTCTGGCCCCTGTTTCCTGATGGGGCCCAGGGCAGGGCAGTGGGCAGCATGAGCGGATGGGCAGGGTTGTGGACAAATGCTGGCCATGGAGTGCCAACAACTGCAATAGAGTTCCACACAGCCATCCATCCCTTCATTTGCTCAGCAATATTCAAGGAGCATTTGTTAGTGCCCATGACATTCCAGACCAATGTCAGATGTGGGGACACAGCAGGAAAGAGATCCAAGTCCTGGTCTCCAGGAGAACACAGACTAAGAGGCCTCATGTGTTTGGCCCAGGGCTCTCTTGTGAGCTCTGTGACCCGGAGCAAATGACTCACGTTTTCTGGACTTTTACCTCATAAGTGGGGACAGTGACTGGACTTCCTCGTGGGGTTGATTAGAGGAGTAACGACGTGTGAGATTATGATGGAAAATATTTAGCATGCCCTGAGCACTAATAAATGGCAACTTTTTACTGACGTTCATTCATGTGTGCTTGTAACCTTAAAAAGTAAATAGACGTTTTCCCAAAGAAACACTTCTGCATGTGCACAAAGAGGAATTTATGCTGAATTGTCTGTTATAGCCAAATACTGAAAACAGCCTAAGTGTCCAACAGTAAGGGAATGTTTAACTGTAGTGTGTGCATACTACGACCCATGGCGCAGCAGTTTAGAAGAGTGAGGTAGCTCCTATGAACTGGTGTGGAAAGAGCTCCAAGAAATAGCATCAAATATAAAGGGCAGGTTGCAAAATAAGTACAGAATGGTTCTATTTCTGTACACCTACCAAAATAGATCTAAAAGAACCCACACAAAGTGATTTCACAATGGTTATCTCCTGCGGAGGAGATGTGGGTAAAGAGGGTGGCCCGAAGGGGGTTTCAACTTTATCTGTATTGTTTAAATTCAAGAATACCTGTTATACTTCAGGTATCAAAAATGATTTTAAAGGAATGACTCTTTTTTTCATCTCTCTGAGCCTCAATTTATTCTCTATAGAATGAAGGAGCTATTCTCTACACTCAGAGATATTTAATGGTCCTTCCATTAAATTTTTCTTATTGTGGTAAAATATTTATAACATAAAACTTACCATTTTAGCCATTTTTAATTGTACGGTTCAGTGACATTAGTGCATTCACACTGTTGTGCAACTATCACTACTATACATCTTCAGAGCTTTCTCATCACCCCAAACT
Source organism: Mesoplodon densirostris (assembly GCF_025265405.1). Taxonomy (NCBI): domain Eukaryota; kingdom Metazoa; phylum Chordata; class Mammalia; order Artiodactyla; family Ziphiidae; genus Mesoplodon; species Mesoplodon densirostris. Next base: position 20,521,212 of record NC_082661.1, on the reverse strand, counting down.
GAAACTTAATACCCATTAAACAATAACTCCCCATTTCCCTTCTCCCCCAGCCCCTGGTAACCACATTCTACTTTCTGTCTCTATGAATTTGTCTATTTCAGGTATCCCTTATAAATGGAATCACATTTGTCCTTTTTTTTTTGGCTGCACCGCGTGGCATGTGGGATCTTATTCCAAAACCAGGGATCAAACCTGCGCCCGCTGCAGTGGAAGTGTGGAGTCTTAACCACTGGACCAGCAGGGAAGTCCCTATTTGTCCTTTTTTTTTTTTGGTCTGGCTTATTTCACTTAGCATAACATCTTCAAGGTTTATTTATCTTGTAGCTTGTATGAGAATTTCATTTCTTCTTAAGATAGAATACTATTTCATTGTATGTATACAGCACCTTTGTTTATCTGTTCACCTGTCAGTGGACATTTGAGTCGCTTCCACTTTGGCTATTGTGCATAACGCTGCTATGAACATCGGTGCACAGATATCTGAGTCCCTGCTTTCAATTCTTTTGTGTATATACCCAGAAGTGGAATTTCTGGATCATATGATAATTCTATGTTTAATTTTTTGAGGAACCTCCATACTGTTTTCCATAGAGGCTTTACCATTTCCCATTCCCATCAGTGAAGCACAGGGTTCCAATTTCTCCACATCCCTGCCAACACTTGTTTTCTGCTTTTTTAATAATAGCTACCATAATGGGTGTGAAGTGATATTATGGTTTTGATTTGCATTTCCCTAATGATTAGTGATGTTGAGCATCTTTTCATGTGCTCATCGGCCATTTCTTTATCGTCTTAGGAGAAAAGTCTTTTCAAGTTCTTTGCTCAGTTTTGAATTGGGTTGTTTGTTTTATTGTTGTTAAGTTTTAGGAATTCTTTACATATTCTGGATATTAATCCCTTCTCAGATATACGATTTGTAAATATTTTATCCCATTCCGTGGGTTGCCTTTTTACTCTGTCAATCGTGTCTTATGATACATAAAGTTTTAAATTTTGATGAAGCCCAATTTATCTAAAGGAATGACTTTAAAATATTTATAATAAAAAAGAAGAAAAGAAAGAAAGAACAGAAAGATGAGGCAGAGACAAGTGGAACAAAACACAGATTCTGGGGTCCTTGGCCTTTGTTCCTTACCCGACCTCACTGCATGTCAGAGGCCCAGCCCAGGGGCACAGGGGGAGAGCTGCAGGTGGAGCACGAGGTGGAGTGGGCTCTGCTAAGCCCCAACCCGGTCCCTGTCAGCCTGCTTGCCAGGAGTGGGCGTGTTTGTGGAAGGGCTTGCTACCCTGGGGTTTCCCTGACATCTGTACACTGGGGACCGGTGGGCGGGCTCAAAGGCAGGAAATTCTCAGTAAGGAAGCCTGTGGGCTCGCCCACCTGCCTCTCTCAGCCTCGTTAACTGCAGGTTAAATTCCAGGCCCAGAGCCATGGTTTCTATAGAGCATCTGTCTCTCTGCCCTTTGCTCCCTGCATATCACTCGTCACCTGTCACTCCTCACCTTTCCTTTGTTTCATGAGGCTTTTTCTTTTTTTCTGATTCTAAAAATAATACGCCTATAGCAAACTGACCGGAATATAAAAGGAAAAAACTAACCACAAAGTCACCATCCTGCGGTGATAATGGTCACCAGTCGTTGAGTGTGAACCTTGTGCTGGGACCCCTGCTTCAGACTCTCCCGCAACTGCCTGACGCTCTCGCCATGCCCCCCACAGGCCCTTCACATGGATATGAACCCCATTTTAGGACCAAGGACACTGAGCCATAAGTGAAGGCCTGGTGTGAGCAGAGAGGGGTTCAGCTCAGGTTTGTCTGGTTCTAAAGCCCATTTCGATTTTAGCCTCTCTCCTGCTATTGTTAATATTTGGACTTATTTTTCCTAGCCTTAAAAATAATTGCTTTATGTTTCAAAACTCTTCTTAGAAATGTAGAATTGTTTGGTTATTCTAGGAATAATAAGATATGCTATTTATAACATCGGTTACTCATGGAATGATCATACTGGGTGTTGTTTAAACTTGTTTTGAAAAGAATCAGGCTCATCATTGTCATGCTGCTGTCTGTTCCCACCCCAATCCCCGCCCTGCTGGGCCCTGCCCCGCCAGCAGTCTTTATTCTCCCCATAACACATCTCAAGGGGGCAACTCAGCCAGGTTTGAAGTCTTACATAGTCTCTGGATGCCAATCATTGGGTAAAGCGTCCTCTCCCCACCACCTTCTGGAAAGAGGCAAAAGGTATGGGTTTCCCATAGGCTCCTGGGAAGGTGCCCCACTGGTCTCTGGTGGGGACTCTTCCAACCTCCACTCGCTGTTGGTGAGTGGGAGGGGATAAATCAGTCAACAGCTATGGACTGTTAATTGGCAACATGTCATAAAATTATAAAGACTTGTACTGTTGGATTTGTTAATTCTGCTTCCAGGAATTTATCCTACAGGTAGACCCACAGCTGTTTATCATGGCGGATGACAACCTAAATGTCCACTAGGATAGGATTGGCTAATAAATTACGGGATGGCCACACACCAGAATACTATGCAGCCGTGAAAAAGCATCAGCAGGCTCTCCGTGTACTAACGAGACAGAATCTCAGGATATCATTCAGTGCAAAACGGTGCTGGGATCTTTTCCACCATCACCCATGGAGCTGGCCAGCTCTTCCTCCAGAGACAGGTCCTGGAGATCACAGCCCGCCCGAGGTCCCCCATCCCCAGTGTGCTCTCCAGCCCAGCACAGACTCCAAAACTGGTTAGAACACTGGGTTTGCCTACAGAGCCAGGGACACTTGGAGCATGAGAAACAGAGGCCGGAGGCTGCTCTAGGGCACTTACTCGACTGCCAGCCCCAGGCCCTGAACCCTCACTGCTAAGGCCTACTGGTCCTTCCTTGCTCTTCTGTCCTGTCTTGTGTCCACAGGCCAAGCCAAACCTTCACTCCTTCCCTCCAGGAGTCACCCCGCTGTGTCCAGCTCGACTCGGGCTGGACCATCTCAGGGAGCCCACTCTGGGGCTGAGCTTGTTCCCGGAAACACTTGCCCTGCAGCTCAGCTTTCCCGAGATGAGTCACCCAGGCCCCCAGGATGCTCCTCTGTCCGCCCCTCCCCCTCCCCCTCCTCCCAGGCTGCATTTCACAAACGCACCTTCTCTTAAGAATCAGCACGTAGCCCGGTGGTTATGTACAAGGGCTCTGACAGTCAGCTCCTGGGCCCCAGTCTTGGCCCTGGGATTTGCTGTATACGTGAGCTTGGCAGGGTCACCTGCTCTCTCTCTTCTGAGGCATAGAACTGCTCATAGCTTCTCTCTTTAAGATCTGCTTAATACCACTTGGCACAAAGTACCCAATGAATGTTACGATTATTTTACGTGCCACTGGGAAGTTCCCTGGAGTCAATCCACAACGTATCGGGAGGAAATTTATTTTTTCCTCACAGTTTCCCTCACGGGAACTCAGGAGGAGAAAGTCATTTGGCAACTCTCTGCCCAGCAGCCCAGCAGCTGGGCTGGGGGAGGAAGTCCCGTGTGCCAAGTGGGGCTTTGCTTGTGTTTTAAGAGGCGTGGCTGGACTCCAGATAAGGCCCGGGCTACACACCCTCCCCACTGTGTCAGCTGACCCTCCCCTCTCTGCTGGGGTCCACCTCTGGCTGAGGATGCAGCAATCAGGAGTGGGTGGAGCTGCAGGGTGGAAGCAGCTTAGGTCACCCAGTGGGGCTTTTTTTTTTTTTTTTTTTTTTTAACAAGTAAGGAATGAATTTATAACCGTGAAGTCTTTGGAGGAGATGGGTTAGGTGATCTGAGAGAATTAGGGGGAGGGAAGGAATGTCCTCCTTGTGAAGTCACTGAGATTACAGCTGGTGGGCCTTTTAATTCCAGCCTTAACAACTGCACACAGGTGAGAGGACCTGGAGTGGAGAAAGGGATGACAAAAGGGATGTGGATGCGAGAGGAAGCCCCCTCCCCAGTCCTCTCCAGCTGTGGCTTCCTAGCTGAGCTTAGAGACCCCCCTCCCCCTCCTCCCCCAGGTGCTACTGTCAGACCCACCCTGGGGCCTCAAAGACTGACCTGGTCACTCTGTTTCTGGGCAGGAAGCCCCTCTCAGCCCGCCCCTCCTGTTCTCCAGTCTCCGGCTGCCTCACTTCCTCTTGGCCTCACACAAAGGCACTGGCATTTTCCTCCCCCTTTCACAATGGGACCGTATGGCTCTATTATTCTCATATTCCCCAGATTCCTGACATCAGTGCCAAGGGAGGAATCAGGTGCTCCGAGGTGCAGGCCTTGGTGTGAAGACACATCTACGCTGAAATCTGCTCTCTGGAAGCAGGGGATGGAAGTGTCACCAGCAATTTTCCTTAAAAAATGCAACCCGGGGGCTTTGTGCTGTCAAGCAGTTTGTAGCTCTCTTGGCTCTGAGAAGGCCGATGGGATGGGGGAGAGACCCACAGGGGCACATTCAACTCCCCCAGGCGGGGGTGGTAGCCAGGTATTAACTGGGAATTAATTGAGGGCGATTTGAGAGCTGGGATGGGAACTCCAGCTCTTGGGGGCAGTAATGGGCACTGACTAAATACACGGACACACTTTGCCCATCCACTCAGTGGGCTCACACTGGACGCCCTCCTCTCACATCACCGTGGGGACTCCCCTGCCCAGCCCGCGGGACATTGGCACACACGTGGACTCACACATCCAGCAGATAACTCATCCTCACGCCCAGCCATTACACACAAAGCAGACTCACCAAGACAGCCTTGTTCCCCGCTGGCAACCCCCAGCAACTCACAGAGACGCATGAAATCTACACGCAAAACGGCTCCCACAGGCAAGAGATAATTCTCTACTCACACCTCCCACCTCTTTCACTTCCACTCGCAATGTGCACACACAGCAGATTCACAGACGCAGAGCTAACTCCCAGCCCTCGCCCTCCCCACACAAACACCGGCCGCTTTCGGACCAGCCCTGACCCACGTAGACAACAGACCGTCCTCACAGCTCTCACTCGTCCCCCGGCAGCCCAGAGTCTCATCTTCCCCACCCTCTCAGCACGTCGGGGTGCACGTTCTACGGGGTGAGGGTGCTCTGGGCTCCTAGGAAAGCAGCCCTGGGGAGCGGCCCCTCCTTGGAGACAGGGGGCTCCTGGTCAAGGTCTGGCCCCGCACTACCCCCCCATCACCCCTGCCAGCCCAGTGTGGGCTCTGGAAACTCAGGGAATAGGGTGACGTACTCAGCCTGAACCCCTTCGGTTCTGAGCAAACCCCCATGTTGATCACCACCTCAGGGAACCCAGCTGGGGCCTGGCTGGGTAAAAGCAACCCCTGCTTCAGCCTGGAGGCAACTCATTTCCCCTGAGTTTCTCCCTTCGTTTACAGGTCTACTAAATGGAGTGTGGCTTTTCCTCAACAAGTGCTCTTGGGCCCCAACTGCTGTCCTCTACCCATGGCCACCGTCCCCTCTGTCCCGAGGCCTCCAGCCTGCAGGCAGGGACGTGCTCAGGCAATCTGATGCACAAGCCAAGCCCAAAAGTGGCCTGGTTTATGGCCCCAGAGTTCCAGCAGGAAGCCTGGGGGCAGGGCAGGGAAAGCTGGACAGGCAGGCCTGGCTCCGAGAGTAGACACTGCTCCATAGGTATGCTTTAGAGGGACGGATCAGGTTGGACCCCCTACCCAAAGTGTCACCCACCACCCGTTATTCCACCATTAAAGCTCCGGTCCTTAGGGTTCTGAGGAATTGCCTGTCACCTGCCTGGTCAGACATCCCCTGCCCTACCTCCTGCAGAGGTCATCCACTCTACAGGCTACCTCTGTCCTGTTCTTCAGGCCCAGGGAGTGTGAAATGGGGGGACAGGAGGGGCAGGGGGAGCCAGAAAGCCAACCCTTCCTCTGCTGGGTTTTGCTGAGATGGTAGAGCATTTCCATGGGCTGCCCTGTGGCTTGGAGGACAGAGCCAGGCTTTCAAGGAGACCCACCCAGCTCTGGACCTTGTCTTGCCACTTGGTAGCTGTGGGACCCCAGGCAAGTGTCTTTACCTCTCTGAGCCATTCTTCACCCTTAAAATGGGGATGCTATAGGATGGAGAATGAATTTGGGGAGTATATCAGTTGGTGTGTGTCATCGTTCTGTCTAGTAACTGGCCCACACAGGAAGTGCTCCGTAGGTGGCGTCTGTGGTTCGAAGCATCTTCAGGCCCCAGGGTGGGAAGCCCCTGCCCTTTTCTTTTCCCAGAGCCTCAGGGATGCTGCATTTCTGCCCAGAGCCCAGGCTGGGAGCGCCTGTGGACGGCAGTATCTCAGAAGCCCAGGTCTGAAGGCAGTGCCGTTGGAATTAGCCAAGTAGGGCCAGGTGGAGGCTTGGAACTAGGCCTCTGGAATTGCCCCTTTGATGGAGACCAGATTCCGTGAGCAAGGGTGGGAAGGCATGGAATTCAGGGGGTCAGCAGAGAGGGGCTTTCCTATACACCCCCCTCAAGGACCTTGACCTACAGGGTCCTCCTTCGTCACTTCTAGGCTGAAGGTTGGCTTGCTTCATGGATTTAAAATGATTTTTCCTTAATTGATAAATCAATCTCACCCAATTCTCACTCTTGCCCTTCAGAGGTAGGAATTTTGAATTTCCATGTTTACAGATGAGAACCAGAAAAGTGAAGGGACTCACCGAGATCATGCAACTATTAGTGGCAGAACTGAAATTTCAAGCTGGATCTTCTGGCTGTGATGCCAACTCCCTGCCCATCACACCAGGGTGTCCCTCGGGTTTCCGAGGGCAGGTGTGATTTGTCCCTCAGGAATGGCAGCCTTGGGCATCAACTTTATTCAGTATAAGACCCTCCTCCTCCTGACGCCCCCTCCCCTGTCCCGTCACCGTCAGTTCCTTTGGACACACCCTGGGAGCTCGTATCACTGCAGCCCACCAGGCCCTCCCCCGTCTTCCAGACCCGGCCTCTCCCCGTCCCCTGGGCCACCCTGAGCCCCTAGTGCAGCCTTCTGCCTTGGCTCACACGCTTCCCTCTGCCTGGAATGCTCTCACACGTATTGCCCACCTGGCTATAACTCCATGTGACTTCACAGCCAGCTCAGGTGCCATCTTCCCCGGGAAGTCTTCCTGACCCCTCTCCCTGAGAAGCTCGGCCACCTGCCTCACCTTTGTGCTGTCCTCTATCTGGGCACTACCCGTGCACCATCATAATGGCCCTTTTCTTTTTTTTTTTTCTTTTTCTTTTTTTTGCAGTACGCGGGCCTCTCACTGTTGTGGCCTCTCCCGTTGCAGAGCACAGGCTCTGGACTCGCAGGCTCAGCGGCCATGGCTCACGGGCCCAGCCGCTCCGCGGCATGTGGGATCCTCCCGGACTGGGGCACGAACCCATGTCCCCTGCATCGGCAGGCGGACTCTCAACCACTGCGCCACCAGGGAAGCCCATAATGGCCCTTTTCTTATCTTCCCCTGGAGTAGTCGGTGGTAAGCTCCACAGGGCCACAAACCTTGCCTTACTCTCTCGGGTCAGCAACACGGTAGACAGGAGGGCTCTTTCTCTGCAAGAGTCAGAAACCCATCACACACGGGCTTAGCTAAAGGGAACTGGTTGGCTTATACGGACTGAAATGCCAAGAAAGTCGGTTTGGCTTTAGACAAAGGGGGAAGTTCAAAAGATGTGATCAGGAATCTTCCTCTCTCTGTCTCTTACACACACACACACACACACACACAGAGACACACTTCTACTCCTCTCTATGGGAACTCCATTCTTAGATTCTGCACAGTGCTAACCAAGATGGTGGCACCCAGGTCCAGGCTTCCATCCTACAGCTGCATAACAGCTGCATAAAGAGAACTCTTCCCCAACTCTTCCAGCCAAAGTTCCAGGGTTGGCTCTGATTGGCCAGGACCAGCTTTCATGCCCCCTTGGGGATCTAGAGAGTAGATAAGCCCTACTGAAGCACATAGAGCTAGAGTGGGATGGGGTGGGGGATGGGGGCATGATTCTTCCAAAGAAAGAAGATCTGTTTAAGCAGAAGAAGGGGGAACGGACCCAGGGCAAGCAAAAACTATGCCCATTAAAGTGGTGCTTTTCAAATTTCAGTAGCACACAGATCTCTTGGGGATCTTGTTAAGATGCAGATTCTGGTTCAGCAGGTTTGGGGTGGGGCCTGAGAGTCTGCATTTCTGACAAACTCCCAGAGGATGTTGCTGCTGCTCCACTGGGAACCACACTTTGAGTGGTGAGGGGCCTAACGCACCTAACACCTGGGCCCGAATGGATTTCATGTGCGACGAGTGAGGGGAATCAAGATGCTGCTGGGACTTGGTGCCCACCTTAGTCCTCCCTGCATCCCCAGGCCCAGCCGTGACTCTTAGATTGCTCCTTGCCATACCTGGTGAGGCAGGCAGGGCAAGCCTTCTTATTCCTATTTTGCAGGTGAGAAAACAGAGGCTCAAATAAATTCTGTGACTTTGCCGAGTCATACCTATCCCAAGGAGCTGAGCTGGTCCTGGGTACCTGCCTGCGTTGAGAGACTGCAGAGCTCTCCAAAGGCAACCCCTCCTCTTACAGGAACAGAGCCCTCACCAGAACCCCTCCCACTCGTAGGAAGGGCCTGAAGGGCTGCCAGGACAAACAGAAGGAGAAGTGGTCCACCGTGCTACAGTCGGTCGTATTTCCCCAGGATTGGAAATTCCCAGGCCACTGAACAGAAAGCTGTGTCAGCTGGTGAGGTGACGAGGTTTTTATAGCCCAGGTGACCTCTCGGCTGTGCTGTTTGTAAATCAAAGTTGCAAAGGGCTAAGGTCATCCTGGCAGCCCCTGCTCCCTAGGTTATTTTTAACCTTCTCTATCTTATCAGTTTTCTCCTTCCTGCTCTCCATCTGTTATCTTTAACAAAGGTAGTATCACCAAGGGTAGGGCCAGTCACACCTGGGTTTCTAGGAAAGAAATGTGCGTGTCTCTGGCCCCTGACCTCACCTCGCAGGGGTGCTCTGGGCACCTGCAAGTAATTTGAAGGAGGAATCCTTAGTGGATCTATGGGCTGGCACAAGAGGAAGATTGTTAGGGTGATCCAAATATGGAATGAGCTAGTGGAGAGGGAGGGAGTTCACTGTCTGTTATGAGCTGAATTGTGTGCCCCCAAAATTCCTATGTTGAAGTGCTAATCCCCAGTACTTCAGAATGTGACCCTTGGAAATCGGGTCTTCGCAGATGTAATAAGTTAAAATGAGGTCATCCTGGAGTAGGGTGAGCCCCTAATCCAATATGACTAGTGTCCTTATAAAGAGGGTAAATTTGGACACCAAGACACACACAGGGAGGACAGACGCCATGTGAAGATGAACGCAGGGATTGGGGTGATTCAGCGGAAGCCAAAGAGCAGAAGAGATTGGCAGCAAATCTCCTGGGCGAGAGGCATGGAACAGAGTCTCCCTCAGTCTCATAAGGAACCAGCCCTGCTGACACCTTGATTTCAAACTTCCAGCCTCCAGAACTTCGAGACAAGGAATTTCTCTTGGTTAAGCCACCGAGTTTGTGGCATTTTGTTATGGCAGCCCTACGAAACAAATACACCATCTCTGGAGGTGTTCAGGCTGAGACTGACAACCACTTGGTAGGATATCATCCAGTGGAAATATTACGTAAGCCCTCCATGTCATTTGTAATTTTCTAGCAGTCATGTGAAAAAACTTAAAAGAAACAGATGAAATTAATTTTAATAATATATTTTATTTCACCCAATAAATCCAGAATATCATTGCAACGTGTAATAAGTACTAAAAAGAGCTTTTAATGAGATGTTTTATATTCTTTTGTTTGTTTCATAGTAAGTCTTTGAAACCTAGTGTGTTATTTTCTACTAACGGCACAGCTCAATTGGGATTAGCCACATTTCAAGAGCTCAATAGCCACACAGAGCTAGTGGCCACTGTATTGGACAAGGTAGGTGCAATTCGTTCTCCCCTCTGTATCCGTGGGGCTTTAGGCAATTTACTGAAACTGATAGGGCCTCAGTTTGTTCACCTGCAAAATGGGGACAATAATAATACCTCCACCACAGAGTTGATGTGGGGAGTAAGTAAGAAGGATGTGCCTGGCTGAGAGTCTCCTTGGCACCAGGTAAAGCTCTGTAACCCAGGACTGTTACTACGGTAAGGCCTGTGGACAGCAGACCAGCTATTTAAAGACCTTCCCATTCCAAAGGCTTGTAGATCACATTTCTCACTAGGCTCATCTTGACCCTCCTCCACACTCAGACCCACCTCCAGGATCCCCACTCAGACCAACTTGAGTACACCTCCTCCAGGAAGCCTGCCTAAGGGTCCCAGCCCCCATTTTAAATTCTCAGAGCACCCTGGGAGAGCCTTACAATTTAACACTTCATTGTTCTGTTAATTGTGTCATTACTTGTGAGTGAGGTTTTAAATCCCTTGAGGGCTGGGATATGCCTCTTCTGGTTTCTCCTCTGGCCTGAGTTCTGAGCCTGTTCAATCACTCAGTAGGGCAATAAACCTTCATTGAGCACCTAGCCCGAGTCATCCATTGGGCCCTGCCAGACTTAGAGTGGGATCAGTTAAAGACGTGCAGGTCAACTCACCCATGCACACTGCTCAGAAGCCCCCAAACAGGTGATCTCTGGGCACCAAGGCCCATAGCTCATGCTAGAAGAGCCATACCCTGGACCAGCCCGGGGCAGTGGAGGTCCTGGAACCTTCCAGAAAAAAGAGGTCAGAAGTGCTGAGAGTGATGTTTTCCAGTGTGATTCACCCCAAGCAGGGAAAGGTTTCCTGCCGTGGGCTGGTGGGTCTCACGCAGGAGCCCGAATTCCTGGCCCCGGATGAGACTTGGGTCTGGCAGGGGCCCTTTGAGCCACCCTCTGCTCCCCATCTCCCCCTTGCCTGGATGGCATTTGGGGGCTTGTTTACTACAGGTTGCGCCCTGATAGGGTCCCAGCTGGCTGCGGAGCGGTAACCGCAGCACCTCCACGAGAGACTGATGTGGAGAGAGGCACAGTCACGCCCACCCAGCCCAGCCCCCCTCCTCCCCCAACACGACAGTCGCATGGGCTGGGTGTTGACCCTAGGGCTGAGCCTGGCACAGGACAGGGAAAGGCCAGCTGAAAAGGCACGTCCTGTGGGCACACAAGGCCCCGCCCACTCCTGCTTCTGTGAGCAGCATCTATCTCTCCCCAGCAGCGCTCCATACAGATTACAGAGGGGGCATTTGCCCCACGAGCCAGGCCTGTGGACCCATCCCACTGCAAGCTTCCTGCCACCTTCTCTCTTATTCCCTGGAGGCAAAACACCTGGCTTTGAATCACACTATGCCCTCCTCTAGCTGTGTGGCCTTAATCAAATTATTTAATCTCTCTGAGCCCCGGATTCCTCGACCATAAAATGAGGAGAGTGATAATATCTACCTTGTCGGGTTGCTGTGAAGTTTAAATGAGACGCTTTCCATCACGTGCTTGCTGTAGTGAGCGGCACCTTAACGAGTGTGCACGTTAACTGCTCTTTTATGATCGCGGGGATGATTATCATTTGCTTGTAAAGCCTGACAGGAGGCTTATTCTGCTACCCAAATGCACATTCCAATCTTGCAAAGCTAGGAAACGTGACGTCCATTTCACCTGCTTTTTTTGGGATTTTGTAACCTATGACTTTTTTGTTGAGGAATTTGTACTGATACAAGACAACTCTTTCATTCTACAAATATGTACTGAGCACCTGCTAAGGAGATGATGTATTCTTGGCTGTCCCAAGAGCAGAACTGGGCGATGCAGACAAGAGGCGTTTCTGGAAGCTGCCCAGGCCCACATCGTGAAAGTTCCTTTCATGCTTCGCTGAGGGGATGGCAGGTTCTTTGTCTGTGTCCCTGTATCAGGCCTAGCATGGCCTGGAGGTGATGTCCAAGGAGGTGAGCAGAAGGGGCCTGTGCAGGAATTTGGACCAGCTTTGGGGTTTGGGTTCCTGCTTCTAACTCTGTGACTCTGGGAAACTCAGTTAGTCTTACAAAGCCTCAGTTTCCTTCTCTGTTAAATGGGCATAATAACACCTAGCCTGTGACCTCACAGGGTTGCGGTCAGCACATGTGTGGGTCTCTTAATAACTGTATTTTTTCCTTCCTTCCTTCATTCTCTGCCTCCCTGCCCCCCTCATCCATCCACTCAACCATTCAACATTTTTTTTGATTACCTACACTCTTTCAGCTGCTGGGGAAGAAGCTAGAAGTAGAGGGAACCCAGACAGCCCCAGGGCAGCGCTGCCCACAGGGATTCTCAGCCCTTCTCCCCATCTCTGGGTGTCCGTATTGGAGCAGGAGGACAGGAGCCATCAGACAACTTCTTGGGAGGGGCTGACCCTTCCTCAGTCCAGCCCAGGTGACTGGTGGCCCCTCTGGGCCCAACCTGGTCTGGGTGAGAAGCAGCCCAGGCTCCCAGGCTCCCAGGCAGATGCCCAGGGTGGAGCTCCCCGATTCTTGGACCCCAGCCAACCCAGCCAGCCCTCCCAACTGGACTCTTGACCCTGTGTTTTCCCGCTCCTCGGCAGGAAATGAGCTCTGAAGGAAAAGGGCTGAGTGGGCTCCAGACATACCCACGCTTAAGGCAGGAAGTAGGAAGCAGGGGAGGTCCCAGCCATATCTGTCCCCTTCTCTCAGAAAAGCAATGCTTTTTAGACAGCTCTCCCCAGCAGACTTCTGCTTAGTTCTCTCTTTGGAAAGGACTGGAACCCGTGGCCACTTCCAGCTGCAAGAAAGACTGGGGAAAAGGGAGCAGGAAAATCACGATCGGCTTAGACCGAGGGTCGGCAAAGTTCCGTGAAGGGCTCGGTGGTAAATATTTTAGGCTTGGTGGGCTGATCAGTCTCTTTTTCAGCCACTCAACTCAGCCTCTGTGGCATGAAATCGGCCCGAGATGCTACATAAACAGCGGGGTGCGGCTGTGCGCCAACACAACTTTAGTTACGGACACAAACTTGGATTGCGTTTAATTTTCATGGGTCACAAAATATTACTTTTCTTTTGATTTTTTTCAACCATTTTGAAAATGTTAAAAACCGTTTAAGCTTGTGGGACGTACAAAAACAGGGGGCCGTCCGATTTGGCCTCAGGCCGGAGTTTACCAATCCTTGGCTTAGAACACTCATAATCCATTCCTTGGGGCTGGGCACACCGGCACTCCAAGGAAGCATGTGTGTGTGTGTGTGTGTGTGTGCGCGTGTGTGTGTGTGTTTACTAACAGGCACTGGGGGCAGGGGTGATGCAGGGGGTGCATTCTATGAGCAACTAACAGTATTTACCACAGGCCATATTGCCACTTCACAGGAAGAACAGCAGGAGTCGAACCAAACCATCCAAACTCCAGAGCCCGCTCTCTAAGCCTCCATGCAAATATTCTCTGCTCAGCTGTGAAGGCTGGGGCATGAGCGGGGTGGGAAGGCATGTCAGCATTGGTCCCAAGATGGCTCACACAGGGACACAGGCTTAGGTACTGTTGACACCCTCCAGCAGCCTCTCCTCTCCCAGGACCTGGAGGGAAGATCACAGGAGAGGGGTGTGGAGTGCGGAGAGTTGGGGGCGGCAGAGGGGCTCCCACCTCCTTCCCTCTGCAGGCCAGTGCACATCCCTGGTGTGGGTGATGGGGTGGAGGCTTCCCTCCGGCCCTAGAGCAGGATTTCCTTTTCCCTTGACATTAATAGACAGGAAATTGGGTCTTATTCTCATGGGAAGAGGAGAAGCCCTCCCCCTTCCCCCGACTCCCCTCTTTCTCCTGCCCTTCCTTTCCTGCCCACCCCCAGCACAAAGGAGATTCAGGGAAGGAGTTAACAGCTGAGGGAGCCTGAGAGACTTTGAAAACTCAGACATGTCACCCTGTCAGCCACTAAAAAATCTTTTCTTTAGCTCCTACTGTATGATTTATTCTTTTAAAGTTCATTCAGTTCCCCCTGAGCACAAGCTAGGCACTCTTGCAGGGAATTTTACATGCTTTGATTCATGTAATCCTCCCCGACACCCTGTGAGGTAGGTGTCATTAGACCCATTTCGTGAAGGTGGAAACTGAGACCCAGAGAGTTGACAAAATCAACGGCAGAGCCAAGATTTAACCCAGGTCCGACTGACTCCCGTCTGCTGCTGAGGCTGCCTCTGCCCAATGGGACAACCCGGGAAGAAGGGGTCAGTGAAGGATCTGAGTTCACAGCTCAGGCACTGGAGTCAAAGAGACTTGAGTTCAAATCCTGGTTAAAGATGTATACTAGCTGCTTCCTTGGGCAAGTGATTTAATATCTCTGAAGCTCAGTTTTCCCTCCTATTAAAAAAATAAAAATCTATTCTCTCTTCCTCCAGCCCATGATTTCTCCTTGGGAAACCACTGTTCCCCATTCCTATGGTTCACCTGGCAATGACCCCACTTGCCGGCAGTAGTGTAGCACATGCCCTACACCCAGCCAATCAGAGCATCTTGTTCTCTCAGACTAAGTGATGCATTCAGAGGTAAGTACATGTGACTAAATCCAGCCAATGAGAGTTAGGTTTGGGATTTTTGCTGGACCCATTAAAAAAGGAAGGCTCTCTTTTGGCTTACTGGGATGTAAGCCTAGAGCTTCGAGTGGCTATATTGTCACTGCACAGGAACAGCCTGCCTGAGAGTAAAGCAAAGGAAGAAAACAAAATATAGAGAGGCTGAACTAAGAAACCCTGAGAGGGAGAAGAGTCCCTGTGAGATGACTTCACCTGAGCTCCTGGCTCCCAGCTTGCCTAAGATGTACCCTCTGTTGCCTTCGTTATATAAGGCTAACGTGTCCTTCTCTGTCTATGCCAGTCTGAGATGTTTCTCTGACACTTTCAATCAATGAATAGAATGAAAGCCCCACGTGGGCAAGGATTTTTGTCTGCTAAGTTAATGTATCATCTCCAGTGCCTGGAACAGTGCCTGGCACATAGAAGGTCCTCAATCAATATTTGTTAAACAAATATAACACCTCATCTCATGGGATGTTGTGAAGATAAAGTGGAGGCATGAATATCCAAGGTTGTCCCCAGTGCATGGTGTGGTGAGCCTCAACAACCATGGCTCTAAGCCAGAAGCCCTGCCCTCCAGCAGCTTCTAGTCTGGTGGACTGTCCTCCCCACAGGCCTCAGGCAGGTCAAGGCAGGAGTGGTTTAAGTAATGAGCAGTGATCAAAGACCATGAGTGGAGGGAAGTCCCTGACGGCCCAGTGGTTAGGACTCAGTGTTTTTACTGCCGAGGGCCCAGGGTTCAATCTCTGGTCAGGGAACTAAGATCCCACAAGCCGCACGGGGCAGCCAAAAAAAATTCAATCAATCAATCAATCAGTCAAAGACCATGAGTGGAAAATGCATTACTCAAAGCTGTAGGGAACGCAAATGATGCTGCAGACCTGGTCCCTGCCCTCCAGGACTCTACTTGGCACCCTCCAGTCTCTCTGGCCCCCCTCACAACTCATTGGGTGGGATGGCATCAATCTCTGGTAAGGGAGATGGGCATGTGGCATTTCCATGCGGCAGAGGGAAGAACATCCACATCCAGTCAGGAAGGGCGAATGTCATGGGGGCAACCATGTCTACTCCCAGCTGGCATGTAGAAAATGCAAAAAAGAGTAACTACTGGCTTTTGGATTTGAACAGACACGATGGTGTCGCAAAAAGAGCACTGTGCTGAGTGAACTGAAGAGCAGACTTCACCATTAAGGACCTGAGGCCAGAAGGTCTTGTATTGGGTCCTACTTCTGTTTTTTGTGCATGGGGGAGACTCTCCCCAACCCAAGCTTGGGTTTCTCCAGGGACCACTTTTTCTACTCCCTCTCACCCCAACCCTGCCTACTGCAGAGCTGGGGGCACTGTAGGCTCACAAATACACAGACAACTCTACCTGGAGAGCCAAGACATTTTTCCTCTCCCCCCACCTTCAGCCTTCTGGAAATAAACCTGTTCCTGTTCCCAAGAAGCACCTCAAAAAGTTACCCTCTAAATCCAGTTCTCCTAGTCACTCTCGATCTGGGTAATTAAACTCAACACTTCCGGGGTGATTAAAAATTCATTCAGCATTCAACAGGCCCGGAAATGAAATGCAGTGGGAAACACACTTGGTGCGCCTGGTTAGATGTAATTAGAAAATCGTCCTGCTGGGGAAAGTATTATAACTAAGGCAATGTGGCAGCCACAGAAGTGTTGGTAGGGAAGGCGACTGCCCTGCTTACACAGCCACAGGCCTCTTCTCCGGCCTTTAATTACTTTCCGTTACTCAGCTGTTGCTGACAGTTGCACTGCAGGAGCAGCTGGCTTACAGTAAGGGTTTTCACTTCTAAATCGGCGAGGGTTCATAGGCACTTCTTCTGCCCAAGCCTGTTTGAGCCTCCACTCCTCTGTCTGTGCATCCCTCCCTCACCTCCCCCTGCTGACAGCCACTGCCATCCCTTCCCTCCCCACTCGACCGCACCACCTGCAGGGCTCCATCCTGGCCCTTCTACATCCTGGCACCATCCCAGCATCTCCTCACCTTCTGCCCCTGATGCCCTATCCCTGCACAATTTGGTCCTCTCCTTCCCCTTCCCTTTGCTTCCAGCTACTGTCCTCCAGGAGTGGTCCCAGCTGGAGGCCAGCTGCCTCCAGGAGGTCTTCAAGGCTCCTTGTCTGCCAGACAATAGCCCCATTGCTTGGGATGCCTGCCTGGAGGCTGGTATTCTCAGATGCTACAGAGGGTCATTTCCTTTCCCCATCTCAGAAGCCACCAGGGGCCTTCACACCTCCCAAACCATCCAACTTTCCCATCTGGTACCTCTGAACATCATGGGCAGCAGGGAATGTCTTGTTAACCCTTGAGGGCTAGAACACCTTAGAATTTTTGAGTTGCTTCAGGGGTCTGTAGCAGAAACTGTGTTTTGCTCAAGATGGTCCTTGTTCCTTACTGTGAACCACTTAACTGTGACAAGGCATGAGAGGAAGTTCTGGGTATTTCCTGTGGCTTATGGAAAAACTAAGACAGTGCTGTCCAGTACTATCGTCATTAGCCACATACGGCCATTAAGTTTAAATTAATTAAAATTGAATAAAATTAAAAATTCAGTTCCTCAGCTGTTCATGTGGCCAGTAACTACCATATTGGACAGTGCAGATGTAACATTCCATCATCACAGAAAGTTCTATTGGATGGCACAGCCCTAGAACATAAGCTCTAATAGCATAGGTACAAAGTTGGGCAGACCCTCTACTATTTACTCTATGACCCACTTAACTTCCTGAAGTATCCCTCCATTTCTTTTTTTTTTTTTTTTTTTTGTGGTACGCGGGCCTCTCACTGTTGTGGCCTCTCCCGTTGCGGAGCACAGGCTCCGGATGCGCAGGCTCAGCGGCCACGGCTCACGGGCCCAGCCACTCCACAGCATGTGGGATCTTCCTGGACCGGGGCACGAACCCGTGTCCCCTGCATCGGCAGGTGGACTCTCAACCACTGTGCCACCAGGGAAGCCCCCTCCATTTCTTCATCTATAATAGCGGCTATCTTGGAGAGTCATGAGGTCCAGTGACAGAATCCAAGTAGACACTCGGCAGAGTTTGATAAGAGGAAGAGCTGATAAATGGAAGCTATTGACTCTTGGAGTAGAGGGTGCAGCTTGGTGAAGCAGAAGGACTTAGGCGAAGGAGACTGAGTTCTAGTCCCAGCTCCATCACTGTCTCTAAGCCAACTGTGAAGTGTGACCCACACCGCCCAGATTAAAAAGGTGAATAGAAAAAATCAAAATGAAATGGAAAACTCCAGCACAGATTTTTCTCTGAAGCCTGGGACCCAACATCCACTGCCTGCTGAGCAGCTCCTGTTAGATGGCTTCCAGGGTCCTTAGAGTCAAGAGTCACAAACAGGCAGGAGCATCTTCCACCCCAAACCCACCTGCCCCTCTTGCATCTCCTCACTCACAAGTAGCACCTGCTTTCCAGAAAGCTAGAAACTGTACCTGATCTGTCTCCTTACTTTATAATCGTATGATGTAGTTAGAGTTAACACCATTTTACAGACAAGGAAACTGAGAGATTACATACCTTGCTAGTTAGCAGTAGAGTCAGGCTCCAGAGTCTCTGCTCTTAAGCAGTGTGTAATGCTGCCTTGATCCATCAGCAAAATCCCTTGACTTTACCTCCTCAAATCTGTCCACTTCTCTCCAGCTGCATGGCCAGCACCCTATCCTAGCCATCATGGCCTCTTGCCTGGCTCAGAGCAACAGTCCTCTCCTTGGTCCCCAGGTGTGCTGACTGGCTCCCTTTCCTCACCTTTCCCCCCAGCTTCAGTCCTCTGTATAAGATGAATATTTGGTGCCATCACTTTCCTGATGGGAATCCCATATGATCTTGTTCACCATTGTGTCCCTGGAGCCTGGCATGTAGCAAGTGACCCCCAAATATTTGGTTGAGTGAATCTTTTGAAAAAATCCAATCCAAGAGACTATTGGGAATATATAGTCAAAATAGTTTGGGAGCATTCAGACTGGAAGAAAAGTGATCTGTATGAAACCTCAGAGAGGGGTGAGGGATGAGTTATTATAACTAAGAAAGTGTAGACTAACAAATCATATGGTGTCCCTTCTGAGAAAGAATGGGTCAAAGAGGATGGGGGAGAGGAACTGGTCTGCAGGGCGTCCAGGAAAGGAATTCAAAGAACAAAACGGTGGCACTGTGCCTCGAGGGCTACGTGAAGGAAAGTGTGCTGAGCAGCATCCAAGCCATGATGAAATTGATTGGCTGGCCTGTCCCATTGCCATTAGGACAAAGAATTCAGGTTTAGACTCTTGTTTCCAGTGTTTGGTTAATGTCAACCAGGTCCAAGACAGCAGTCACCTCTGGGTATCCTCAACAAACCTAGTTTCTGCTTCTGGCAAACTGGGGAGCAGACCCTGATATGTGGGATAATTTCAGAGTGCTGTGTCCATTCCCCTTCCAGGACCCCCCATGAGACCTTCCTAGGCAGCCAACCTGACTCTCTCTGGGAGACAACTCGAGCTCATGAGCCCTTAGACAAGTCACTTCATTACTCTGGGCCTCAGTTTCCTCCTTGGAAGGTTGGGGTTGAACTAGATGACTTCTAAAGGTCGCTTTGCCTCTCTGTTAAGGACTGGTGTCTGGAGGATAGCTGTGGCCCCTCATCAGCCTCCCTCTTGGTGCTCCATGCCTATCCCTAGGCAGAAACAGACTCTCAGACTAAAAGTGTGCAAGGAAGTATAGACCTTCTCCCAAGGAAGTCTCAAGAATTAGACCCTTCTGAGCATTTGATCAGATATGGTCAGAGGCAGGGAGTGGGCTGGGCCCTGAGCTGGGCTCAGTCCAGCCTCAGTCCTGTCACTGACTTTGTGGGTATTTTGGGTATTTCTCTGCACCTTAATTTCTTCATCCAGAAAATGGAAGTAGAAACTTGTATACTAGGTCAGAGATTCCCAACCTAGGGCTCCCGGAGAATTCCAAAGGGGAATAGATATTTAAAATGGAGAAATCTGGTGGATACCGCCAAGTATGCAAACTTAACAGCAACAATATTGGAAAAGACTGGCATTATGAGCTTCCTGATATGATGCAATGAGAATGTCATCTATGTAGTATTCTTGCCCCCAAAACTGTCTCATCTAAATCTAACCATGAGGAGACAGTCAGACAGATCCAAATTATATGATATTCTGTAAAACATCTGGCAGTGACTCCTTAAAAACGTCACAGCCATGAAAGAAAGAGAAGGCAGAGGATAACTAATCACCTATTGCATGACCCTTGTTAAGATCCTAGATTAAAAAGAACATTATTGGGACACTTGGAGAAAATTTAATATGGAATATATGCCAGATGATATTATTGCACCAATTTAAATTTATTGAATGTGATAATACTTACAGAGAATGTCCTTGTTCTCTGGGAGATAATAGCTGATGTATCCAGACGTAAATGGTCTTCATGCTTGCAACTTACCTCCTAAAGGAGAGAGAAAGAAAGCAAATGTGGCAAAATGTTAATTACTCATGACTTCAGGTGAAAAGTATAGACATGCTCATTGTATTAATCTTTCAACTTTTCTGTAGGTTGAAATTTTCCAAAATAAAAAGTCAGAAGGGAAAAAGGCTTAAAAGAAATTGTTATCTGTGATAAGGCTGCTTTGAGTTAATCAATAAGAATCAGAGCAAACATTCATTGAGTTTTTACCACATACCAGACACTGTCAAGAGCTTTAGGTGAATAATTTCTCTTAATTCTTACATCAATCTTATGAGGTAGGACTATTAATACAAAAGATCCTCAGGCGGGCTTCCCTGGTGGTGCAGTGGTTGAGAGTCCGCCTGCCGATGCAGGGAACACGAGTTCGTGCCCCGGTCCGGGAGGAACCCACAGGCCGCGGAGCGGCTGGGCCTGTGAGCCATGGCCGCTGAGCCTGCGCGTCTGGGAGAGGCCACAATAGTGAGAGGCCTGCGTACCGCAAAAAAAAAAAAAAGATCCTCAGGCACAGAGGGGTGAAGTAACTTGCTCAAGCTCACACAGCTTGGAAGCAGCTGAGCCCAGATACTGTGGATCCAGGCCTTCCCTTAACTACTTTATCTTAGATTAAGTCTTTCAAAACATGGATTCTCTGGGGTGAAAATAATAAAAAGAATTCTGAGAGGAGAAGAAAAGATCAGTGGTTGCCAAAGCTTAGGTGGGAGAGAGGGATGAATAGGCGGAGCACAAAGGATTTTTAGGGCAGTGAAATTACTCCACATGACACTATTATGGTAAATATACATCATTATACATTTGTCAAAACTCATAGAATGTGTGGGACTTCCCTGGTGGTCCAGTAGTTAAGAATCCGCCTTCCAGTGCAGGGGATGCAGGTTCGATCCCTTTTCGGGGAACTAAGATCCCATATGCCATGGGGCAACTAAGCCCAGGTGCCACAACTAGAGAGAAGCCCACAGGCCACAAATAAGACCCGATACAAAAACAAATACCATATGCTAACACATATATATGGAATCTAAAAAAACAAAAAAAGGGTTCTGAAAAACCTAGGGGCAGGACAGGAATAAAGATGCAGACATAGAGAATGGACTTAAGGACACGGGGAGGGGGAAGGGTAAGCTGGGACAAAGTGAGAGAGTGGCATTGACATATATACACTACCAAATGTAAAACCGATAGCTAGTGGGAAGCAGCCGCATAGCACAGGGAGATCAGCTGGGTGCTTTGTGACCACCCAGAGGGGTGGGATAAGGAGGGTGGGAGGGAGATGCAAGAAGGAGGAGATATGGGGATACATGTATATGTATAGCTGATTCGCTTTGTTATAAAGCAGAAACTAACACACCATTGTAAAGCAATTATACTCCAATAAAGATGCTAAAAAAAATAATAATAACTGGTACCTAAACCAATTCTGAGTGCTTGATTTAAAAAATAAATAAATAAAAATAAATGCACTTTGATTACATGCCAGTAGAGCAAATGTATTTAAGGCTATGTCATTGTCCCTGAATAACTATACCTAAAAGAAAAAAAGAAAAAAAAAAAAGACCCAATACAACCATAAATAAATAAATAAATAAATAAATAATAACTCATAGAATGTGCAACATCTAGAGTGAACTCTAATGTAAACTATGGACTTCTGGTGATTATGATGTGTCAAACTAGGTTCATCAATTGTAACAAATATATACCACTCTGAGCTGTTGATAGTGGGAGAGAATGTGCATCTGTGAGGCCAGGGAGTATATGGGAACTCCATACTTTCTGCTCAATTTTTCTGTGACCCTAAAACTGCTTTAAAAAATAAAGTCTATTTAAAAAGCATAACTACATTTCTCAGGCCTCCTAGATTCCAGATATAATTCACATTTGACCACATGATTCACATATTTGAAAGTGGAAGTAGGCTGAACTTGCAACTACTTCTCTTTTTGCTGGCAAGCCTGGTTTTACCTCGAAAGTGTCAGCAAAACTCAAGAGTCTAGTTGCTGGCTTGGTGGATGTGAGAGGCAGGACATGGGCACCCAGCCGGCCTGGATCATGTCAGGCACATGGTGGTTCTGGAGCTAGTGGAAAGTGGTTCCATGATCATGGTGTCTTCTGAATGTGTCATTGGTGGTCCTTTTCCATTGCAGAAGAGGCAACAGCTCTCTTGGCGACCCAGTTCTGCAGTGTGACTTAGGGGTCATTCCTGAATGCTCAGTCTAGAGTTTGTTTCTTCAACCTTCCCAGCGATTCTGCAAGCCATGTAATACCCAGTTATAATCTCCTCCTCTTTGAAATAGTTAGACTGTTTCTATTCTCAGTTGAATCCCAACTGATACAACTGTCACAGGTTGGATGCATTGAGTTCAGAATAATTACTTTAGTTGATTGAAAAGCAAGTCATTGGCACCCATTCTTTTCCAGGTGCTCTACAAAGACCTCAGGGTCACACAAAGGGTCCTTACCTTCAAGGAGTTTAATGCCTAGCAGAGATGGCCACCAGAAGAGCAGGAATGCAGGAATTCAGGAAAGGGGGAAAGTATCAATATCAATAGCTCTTAGACATCTGTTATTTTACTGTCCACAACCACTCACCTGTCTCCTGATAAGCTACATCAGTTTCCCTCTAGAGGGTAGTGAAGCCCAGCCCTCTGCAACTCTGGAGGTGCAGGTGATTCAGGTCTAAGCTAATCTATGGACTCCAGCCCCCTGGACATATTGACTGATTCAGGAATGGGCACTTGACCCATGTCAAACCAATCAGAGATGATGTGTCTCAATTCCAAGACTAAGTCTGAGCTACAGAGAAATTGACTCACTCTTTCCACTATGCCTGAAACTTGTAAGAATGTAAAAGCTAGACCGCTGTGCCCTTTTGCTACCATATGGAGCCTGAAACTTCAGCCTTCAGAGAAGAAGGCAGAACCAAGATTTAGAGAGAAGGAAAATACTGATAACATTATTTGAGCTCTAAATCCAACCTCACTTAAAATAAGATCACCTGGGCTTTTGGGTTCCTTGCACCCCAAACTTCCATTTCCTCTCTTAAGCCTGTTTGGGATGGAATTTTCTATCGCTTGCAACAAAAAGTGTCTTCAATGATTCAGAAGGTGTCCTGGAGGAGATGGAAGGAATGAGACCCTGAATGACTAATGGAATCCAGAAAGGAGAAGAGGTGGAAGGACATTCCAGGCAGAGAAACAGTCCATGGAAACCAGTGGACCAGGGTTCCCATAGTTCTTGAGGACTTGACATCAAATCCTGGCTCTACCTCCTGGTAACCCTCTAACTCTTAACCCCTCTCTGAGCCACAAAGGCCTCTTGAATCAAACATGCTTAATGGCATCACCTCCCAGGGCTGTGGAAATGAAGATAATGGTGACTCATTCATGCTCCCTGAGCAAACAAGTCGATCATTTTGACTGGAGGAGAGAACGGAATAGGAAAGTGATACATGATTAAGATGTGGAAGGATGGGAAGGTTCATCTACTGAACCCGACTACAAGCTATGTACCAATTATCTCCGGTCCTCACAACAACCCTGTAGGGCATTACCATCCTGTTTCCAGATAAGAAAATCGAGGCTCAGAGAAGTGAAGCAACCAAAGTCACACAGCTGACAAGCACAGGAGCTATGATCCAAACCATATCTAATTGACTCCACACCCATGCTTTTCCCACCATAATGACTGTTCCCTGTGGGAAGGGGCTGAGACCCCTGGGGGCCTCCAGTGCTGACCAAACAGAATGACCTTTCCCTTGTAAGTAAGAGCAGGCCACCCTGACTGGGGCAAATATTGAAAGGAATGTTTCCATCCAAGACCACTTGGTTAATAGGTAGACTAGGTCAAGCATGGCAGAAAGAAGACATTTCAAAGAGCCAGCTCTCTGGGCCAGACCCCAGAAGTGGCAGAGGATGGTGTGGGAAGAGTGCAGAGAAAACCCAGCATTTGGGAAGTGGCTGGTCTGAGCTCCTCAAGCTGGAGGAGGCTGGGTCCCTGTGACCAGCTTCATTCTGGGAAACATGCAGCCCCCACCGAGAGGCCCCTGCTATTTGGGCTCTGGGGAGAGGCCAGGAGGAAGGGCAGACGGGGCCTGGGAACACTCCCCCAGTGCTGAGGAGGAAGATTTATATCTGGGGTGTAGGAGGAGGTTGTTTGTGGAGGGATGGGTGTGTTGGTTGTTTGTGTCTGCTCTTCCTTCTGCCAGTAGCCCTCTTCTTCCCCTGTCAATAACTGGTAGAACCTGCAGGGCTGATGCCCAGCCTGGGTCCTTTCCTCTGACTCAGCAGGAGGGAAGGGGAGTGTCCCAGAGAGCTGCCCATGTCCCTGGCTGACAGCCTTCCTCCAGGACCTCTGTGTCCACCAACTCCCACTGGGTACAAGTGGGGCTTGTTCCTCTTTCCGCTTTTCCTTACAGGTGAAGGCCTCCGGGCACAGATGTGCAGCTCCCTCAGGCCTCCAGCGGTCAGGATAAGGCAGGTTAACAGGGCCTGACCCTCAGACAGAACTTTAGCCTTTCCCCAGTTCATCCGCTGCCTGCCTCACCTGATTCCTACATCACCTCTTGAGGTGAAAGGCATCAGTCCCATTCTACAGAGGAGTAAACTGAGGCCAAGAATGGGAAGGGGACTTGCCCATATGGCTAAGGAGGGGTCTGGCAATGGCCAGATCCAAATCTTAGACCCCCAGTCTGAAGTTCTTTCCATCATAGCCAGCAAAGGCACCCATGCCAGGAGAGCTATCCTTCTCTCCAATATGGGACCTCAGTGGACTTGCCCCCCGGTCATATCTGGAGGTTCCTTGGGTGTTGCACAGGGGCCCATGGTCAGTCTGCTGATGTTTCTTCTGCTCCACCTCCTTGCTGATGTCTGCTGTGTGCTGGGCAACTGAGGCAAGGACTTGGTCTCTCTCACTGAGACCCAAGAGGTCCCTGCTTCTCAGGCTGTGACCCTGGCACTGGCCCAGGGCACAGGTCCTCAGTCACCACATCAAACTGTTCTGTGCTCTGAGCCGAAATAGGCAGATGGCTCTTCTCTAACTTGTATTCCAGTTTGCAACCCAGGCCCCAAAGAAGGCTCTCAGCTCTTCCCTGCAGCTCTCCCTCTAAAGAGAGTGAGGGGGGGTCAGTGTTTTTTGTCAACCTGTCCCCATTTACTCACTTGCAGTAACAGCCTCAGCTGAGTTCATGTGATTCCAGTGAAACGGTGAAGGGATAGGTACATGACCAAAGTCAGGCCAATCATAGCCAGTGAAACTCAGTTCCAGAACTTTGAGCTGCCAGAGGAGTGGACTGGTTCTCTGTCCTGGCACAGGGGTGTGAGGCGTGGAGCTTCTGCAGCCACCTTGTGCCCATGGTGTGGGATCTGCCTGTGCTTCAGCTGCTACCCAGAGAAGAGCTGAGCCACAAGATCACAGGTCTTTTGAGCACCAGGTCAAGATGTGATGCTGTTTAGAGTCCCTGATTAAGCCTCATCTGAACAACCACACCCTTGGACTTCAGTTCCCAGGCCAATACATTCTGGTTTCACGTTAAGCAAAAAGTTGGGTTTTCTTTCATGTGCAACCAAAATTCTGGTGATGCAGAAGGTCAGATCTGGGCCCCTTGCTTCTCTCCCTGCCCAACCCCTTCTGCCTCATCAACTTCCTCCTCAGAGGCCTACCTCCCCCCATTCGAACTGACTCATACAAATAGATACACAGGGCCAGCTGATACTAGCCTGTAAATGCCTTTGTGCTATTTAGAATCATTTGCGCCATATAGGAAAAGTGGTCCCAGACATGGTCCCTTCTTGGCTTGGTGAGATGGGAGTGGGTGGGGAGTAGAGAAGCCTGCAGAGAGAACAAGGCACAGTGGCAAACACTGGCCCTGCCCAATGGACGCAGGATGCCAAGTCTGGCCCGTCTCCTGAGGGATGTGCGCACAGCCAGACTTAGCCCAGGGCTCAGCCTGATGTGGCCTTCAGGGCCTCCTACTATTGCTCCTGGAAGGATACATCAGAAGAAAGAAGAGACCACAGATGGGATTGTCTTTTTTGTTTTGTTTTGTTTTTTGTTTTTTGTTTTTAAAGATTTACTTTCTATCTCCGTATTCTTTCTTTTTTAAGATTTTTTTTTTGATATGGACCATTTTTAAAGTCTTTATTGAATTTGTTACAATATTGCTTCTGTTTTATGTTTTGGTTTTTTGGCTGCGAGGCATGTGGGATCTTAGCTCCCCGGCCAGGGATCGAACCCGCACCCCCTGCACTGGAAGGTGAAGTCTTAACCACTGGACTGCCACGGAAGTCCCTATTGTTTTTTTTAAATTGGCCCCTTCCCAGGATGATTTCACCCTGAGCTAAGAGGCCCCAGAGCACCCTCGTTTCTCACTGTACCCTCTGGCCTGGCTTCCTCCCGACCGCACCCCTAAACAAGTCCTTTCCTTCTTAGAGTAGGAGCCTGAGTCAGTGCCTCATTCCCTTCATTCCTTCCTCACTGGTCAGGCCTCACCCCTCTGCCAACCCCTTCTCTGGGCAGCCATCTGTACCATGTATGGTGCAGGCTATGCCGGCAGAGGCGCTCAAGGGTCCTGTGCTGTGAGGAGAGGTGGATGGGGCTGACCTCTTAGCACCTGAGGTTTTATGAGAGATCTGGGGCCTCAGGGGATGGGCCACAGCAACTGGGGTCTGTCCCGGCCCCTAAAGAAGGACTTTCTCTGGGGTCTCTCCCAACAGGCCTTGTCTTCGTCCACCGTGTCAAGTTCATTTCTGTGTGTGTCCCAAAGAAGGGGAAGGAAAACGCCTCTAGAGAGTGCCTGCTGGGTCGCAGGCCCCGCCATGAACTTTGAGTTCTCATAACAACCCTCGGCGTGGTGAGCACAGCCTCACAGCAGAACGAGGCTCTGAGTGGTGGTGTTCACCCCACCCCGACCCCGCCCGGCTGCCAGCACACCACCCCTGCTTGCTGGGGCCGGGTGGCGCTGCTCCCCCAGCGGCTGCCGCTGTCATGGGCCGGTCCATTCTCTCTCTCTGCCCTCACCTCCAGCAAACTTTCTTCAGGCCCAGAGGCTGGCTGGCCCCAAGCCAAGAGTGGATTCTTTTGTCTTCTCTGGTCTAAATCAAGCTGCATCAGGAGCAACCCCCAGGGGCCCTGATGCCTTATTTGGAAGAAGAGCAGGAAACCAGACAAGAAATATCTACGCACCAACACACCTCTTCTCATGACCACACCACAGATGCTGTCGTTCTCCAGAGTGTGGGGAATCTCTGCACCAGAGGTCCCTGAGCTGGGATGTCAGACCAGAGGGGCTGCCTTGTACGGCCCGAGAGGAAGGCAAATGTTTGTGGGTGGTAGCAATTAAAGGAATGCTCGACTCTCAAACAAAAGCTAAGGGGGACTCGAAAGCCACGGGGAGCCCCATGGGGCCCCTGGGAAGGTTCTCTGGGTGGGCGTGGTCAGTAAGGAGGGGTCCGTTCAATCAGGGGCAAGACTCTGAGCGCGGGTTTACCTCAGGCTCCGTTCTGGGCCTGGGCTTCCACAGTACTGAATCACTAGAAGGATGGTTTAGTCAGCACCAGGTAACCCTGGTGTCTCAAAAGAGATAAAGAAAATCAGGCTGGGGCCCTGGAGAATCTTCTAGGATCAGTTCTCAGCCCTGGCGGCACTGTAGAATCACCCGAGGAGCTTTTAAAAATACTGATTCCGGGGCCCACCCCAGACCAATTGAATCAAAATCTCAGAATGAGGGCTGAGCAGCTGTATTTTTTGATCCCCTCAGGTGGCTCTACTAAGCTTTGTTTCTCAAATTTCCCTGATGATAAAAATCACCCAGAGGGCACATTAAAAAAAAAAAAAAAAAAAAAAAAAAAAGATGACCAGGCTCCCAACCTCCAACCAATCAGACCAACCAAATCAGAATCTCTAGGAAATGAGGCCCAGGAATGTTCATTTCTCACAGAATCACCTGGGAACCAAGTGACCTATGTTGACTGAAGCTGGGAAACCAGGATTCCAGTGCAAACTCCTTAGGTGCCCCAGCTTCATTCAGCCGACCCCCTCCCTTTCCATCCTCAGCGCTGCACAGAGGACTTCCCTGTGACTAAACACAGCACCCATTCTCTTCATAGCACTTATCACTATTGGTTTTTTTTTTTTGTGGTACGCGGGCCTCTCACTGCTGTGGCCTCTCCCGTTGCGGAGCACAGGCTCCGGATACGCAGGCTCAGCGGCTGTGGCTCACGGGCCCAGCCGCTCCGCGGCATGTGGGATCTTCCCGGACCGGGGCACGAACCCGTGTCCCCTGCATCGGCAGGCGGACTCTCAACCACTGCGCCACCAGGGAAGCCCCACTATTTATACACTATGTATATTTATCTCTGTGTTTGCTTCATGCCCCTCTCCACTAGGCTGTAAACTCCGTGCGGACCAGAACGTCTGTTTGGTTCCATGGAGCAAGCTCGGAAGCTTGGATGGCCTGGCCTCAAATCCCAGCTCCCTGATTCACCTGTTCATTGCTCTGAGCCAAGTTGCTTCTCTATCTGGTGCCTCAGTGCTCTCATCTGTAAAATGGATATTAGAATAATAACATCTGCCTCATGTGGTTGATGTGAGGAATAAATGAGGTGATATATGTAAAACATTCCACATGGTTCCAGGCACAGAGGCAGTGGCCAATAAACGTTCATTGGATCCATTACCTTTTGCTATGTAACAAACCACTCCAAAACAGTGACTTAAAACTACAACCATTTTGGGCCTTCCTGATGGTGCAGTGGTTAAGAATCCACCTCCCAATGCAGGGGACACGCGTTCGAGCCCTGGTCCAGGACGATCCCAAATGCCGCAGAGCAACTAAGCCCACGAGCCACAACTACTGAGCCTGCGCTCTAGAGCCCGCACTCCGTAACGAGAGAAGCCACCGCTTGCCTCAACTAGAGAAAGCCTGCACGCAGCAACGAAGACCCAATGCAGCCATAAATAAATAAATAAATAAATTTATTCCAAAAAAAAAAAAAAAAAACTACAACTATATCATGGCTTACAGTTCTCTCTGTTGGGTTGACAACATGGGCAAGGTCAGCTGGGCAGGCTTGCCTCTGCCCCCAGTGGTTTTGGCTGGGCTTACTCTAGCCTTTGCAGCCAGTCTGCTGAGGGCTGGGGGCTCCACGTGGGTTAACTCACAGGACTGGTATCGGTGAGGGCACCTTAGTTCTCCTCCATGTGACCTTTCCAGCGGGCTAGCTTGGGCTTCCTCATGTGGCAGCTGGGTTCCAAGAGGAAGAGAATGAAAGTCAAATGCACTTTCTTGACATTCTGTTAGCCAAAGCAAATTACAAAGTCAGCCCTGAGTCAAGACATGGAGAAATAGTGCCAGTTTTCGACAGGCAGGGGTAGGTGCAAAGACTTCCTGGGCATTTTTCATCCTCCATAGATGTTAGATGATGTATCTAGCATGGTGTGCACAGCTGCCTGGCCCGGTAGGCATTTAATATACATTTATTGATAAAATAGATAAGTGGATAAACAGAAGAGAAACAGGAGACCAGAGAGGAAAATGAACTTGCTTACGGTCACACAGCAAGTGAGCAGCAGAGCCAGGGTTGGAAACGAGTCTCCTGGTGCCCAGTCCCTCCTCTTCCCGTTATATCAATCTACTCAGACAGCTTCCTGAGCTGGGATGGAATTCATCAAATAACTGCCTCACTCTAGAGGCTTCTGCTGGGCCTCTAGAGATGTATCTAGAAGGCCAGGACTATGCTGGTTTCCTGAAGAATCTGGGTTGGGGAGAAGGAAGCACGTTTCATTTCCATGGGCACAGAGCATCAGCAGTCTGCCTCCAATCCCACTATGTGTGTGTAAGGGCCAGGGGGAGTCAGAGACAAAGGCAGACCACAGTATAGACATGGCATGACCTGTTTATCCTCCCACCAGCCAGGTGTGGATGCACGCACACACACACACCTCCTCTCTCTCCTCTGCCTTCAAATCCTGGGAGAAAGCTACCACAAGTTTGGGTGTCTAGACTTGTGGCTCTGATTTGGCCTGGACCAGTAATTCATGGCTCTTGAGCAGTGAATTTAGGGGAGGGAAGCTGGGAGAGAGAGAGCTTGCCCGGGAAGAGTTGCACAATGTAAACTACGTTTCTGTCCCCGGGGGAGACCAGGGCCCCTGGGCACCACCTTCCCTCTAGCAGGAGCTTTCCTTGGGCTTGCTTAGTCACCCACCTGCTGCAGGGAAGGCACCTATTTTTAGCCTTAAGTAAATGAACTCTGCAGTCACCCAGACCACGTTCCCTTGTGTCTCTTTGTCACAGCTGGTATAGCTGGATGTGAATCACGTCACAGGGTACACCCCCACCCCAACCAATTTACCTCCATCTCCTTCTTTTGAGAAGCCTCACTGCATGGCAGTCACTCACGTAACCGAGGGTGGCAGAGTAGCAGCGGGTGGCACCGAGGTGCGGGCAGTGAGAGCAGCCCACCTCTCAGGAGGGGGTGTTTTAATCACTGACATTGTTGAGAATTCCTGTGCATCACTTTTAGTTTTGCTATTGTTTTTAGCTTTTCCATAGACACTACGTCCCTGCCTTGTGCCCGGGTGGACCACTCCCGTGACCCCAGCTTTGGAGATGCTGCTGCTCGAAGCAGAGACACTGAGGCTCTTGAGCCCAGTGGACTGATGAAGCCAGGCTCACTCGCTGTCTGACTTGAGCAAGACCCTTAACCACTCCGACCCCTGACCTCACAGGTCACCCAGGCTGGTGATGGATTATAGGATGTTGGGGCAGGAAGAGCACCTAGATGTCATCAAGTCAACCCACACGCACACACTTTATTGATGGGGAAATGGAAGCAAAGGAAAAAGCAGGGGCTTGCTTGTGACAGATGCCAGAGACCTCTCTACGACATCATTCAACCAGGGCCACCTCATGGATACAAAGCCAGTAAGAAGCGGTGCTGATAAGGCCTCTGCTGGACAGAACTATTTGGTCCTCAGCCCAGTATCCCCACACCTGGAACCCAGCACGAGGTAGTGAAGGACTTCTCTGCAGACTATCTGCATCAGTAGCACCTGAATCACCTGGGTGCTTATCAAGAGTGCAGGTCCCTGGGCTCCACTGTGGACTGGGGTTTAACTCCAGCACTACACTCACTGTGGGACTTGAGAGGTGTCACACAGTCTCTGCCTCAGTTTCCTCACCTGTAAAATGAGACTAAACCTCCCTGTGTAGATGTGAGGAACGGTGCCTGGCATGTTGGAACCTTGAAGCACGTGACTGGACTTCTTAGTGTTTGTTTCTGGTCCCAGGCTTAGGTGCCTGGGCTGCCAGGCAGCTCCTGGGAGGCTCAGTTTCCTCTGCCAGGGTGCTGAAAGCAGACCCTCCCTCTTCCAGATCAGCCTGGAGTTATCACCTGTGGGTGACTTCCAGAACTGACCTGCAAATCTCTGCCAATCGGTGGTACTGTTCGGACTAGGCCTCAGATCTCAAGATGTTCCACAGTCGGCTGAGGAACGCCCACCACCATCCCGCAACACAGTTGCTGGACACAGATGTCACTTAGCAGAAAAGCATTGTCCTATCCCTCTCCTGGCCTCTCCCTCTGGTGACTGAGCCCAATGCCTGTCAGATCTTTTTAGAAGAGGAACACTTTTTCCAAACAAAATTTGACAGGGCTCGGGCCTCAGTGTATACAACTGACAAAAGCTGTACTCCATTAGTTTAAATTTCTTTTCTAAGTCCAAATTGCCAACATGTTGCTGTGTTACTTATAAAATCACTGTGAACACAAGTGGGTCCCAACATGTTGCTGTGTTACTTATAAAATCACTGTGAACACAAGTGGGTTCCAACATGTGAAAATCGCGTATCCCTTCTAAATGTGCATGTTGTTGCTTATTATAAATTTTCACATAGTTTCAAATATATCTTGGAAATTATATTTGCATTGAGCATTGGCAAAAGCCATGAAGCTCTCCTGAAAAATGCCAGGATTTTGTTTAGCATGGTTTATAACCCCTAGAGAAGTCCAAAGCCCTTTTATTGGATACGGAGACTGAGGCTCAGGTGGGAGAAGGGACTCGCCCTGTAAGTGGCCACAGCAATGAGAATCTTGACACACATTTCCAGCCTCACCAATAGGGTGGGCTGCTCAAAGGGTTGGGGCCAGCACAGGTGGCTCTGGCCAATGGCTGAATTAGCCTTAAGTGGCAAAGACTGTCTATGGCTCTCACTGTCTGCAGCTGATAGGTAGATGGCGGGGACAAAGCCACACTTCAAGGCCTGAGGTGAGGAAGGTAGGAGGCGTGTGGGCCCCTGCTTGGGAGCAGGAAGGAATGATGCTGAAAGGGTTTAGATCGCTTTCCTTTGGCAGCTAAGCTCTTGGTCCAACCAAATTCCTGCTCTATGAACAGCATCTGAATTTTTCAGTACTTTGAGAACCTTAGATAAAAGGCTCCAAAGAAATGCACATTATTGTCATCATTGATGACAGTTCCCTCCCTGGCCAGCAGCTTGCTAGGCTGTGCGCAGTCTGGCCCCTGACCACCCCCCCAACCCCCCGCCCAGAGGACCCCTGTGCAGGAGAAGATAAATGATGCACAGAACCCTTGCCTCAGGCCAAGCCCAGGGCATCCTAACCAGAGAAGAAGCCAGGTCTTTCCCACCACATCCTGCCCACCACACCCAGCAGGGGACACTGCTTCTT
Source organism: Mesoplodon densirostris (assembly GCF_025265405.1). Classification (NCBI taxonomy): domain Eukaryota; kingdom Metazoa; phylum Chordata; class Mammalia; order Artiodactyla; family Ziphiidae; genus Mesoplodon; species Mesoplodon densirostris. The sequence continues at coordinate 20,488,580 of NC_082661.1, read as the reverse complement.
CCTGTGGGAGAGCAGGCACCAAGGTGCCGAGTCACTGCCTGGTTGTCAGTTGATGCTTCTGCCCAGGGCCCTGCAGTGCCCCAAGAGGGTGTGGCAAAGCACTCCATGCAAACAGGCCTGTGGTGACCCGCCTGTTCCTGGGAGGGGGTGAGTGGTCAGCAGGCGGGATCCCTCCCCAACTCTCAGCCTTAGCTCCCAACTGGGGACCATCTCGTGGGGCCTCAGTGCACAGGGCCCTTGCTGGAGTAGGGGTCCAGCTCCATCTGCAGGGATGGAGTGGGGTGGGGGGAGGTCTTGTTTGCTCTCTACCCCTCCTCACCAAGGCCCTTTGGCACCTGAGGGTCCTCCCCCTTACTTAATGGCTGTGGGCTCCGATTCTGTTTGTAAGTTGACTTTTCTTCTTTTTTAAAGGTACATGCAAACAATTTTTTAAAGCTGAACAGATATAACATTCATGCCTCCTCTGATTCCTTTAATCCAATTTTCCTGTCCCCTGGATAACCCTGGCAGCCCTGCTGTTACCAGCTTGGGAGTATCCTTCCAGAAATATTCTATGTATATATAAGTACACATATGTGTATGTGAGTCTATCCTTTTTTTTTTTTTTTTTTTTTTTTTTTTTTGCGGTATGCGGGCCTCTCACTGCTGCGGCCTCTCCTGTTGTGGAGCACAGGCTCCAGACGCGCAGGCTCAGCGGCCTTGGCTCATGGGCCTAGCCACTCCGCGGCATGTGGGATCCTCCCGGACCGGGGCACGAACCCGTGTCCCCTGCATCAGCAGGCGGACTCTCAACCACTGTGCCACCAGGGAAGCCCTATCCTTTTATTTTTTTTATGTAAATGTGAACAAACTACATATATTTTTCTGGAAGTCATTTTTTATTTAATGACATATTTTGGAAACTGGTTCATATTGGCAGCTGGGGTCTCTGTCCTTTCTGGTGGCTGTAGGCAAGCCCCCAAACTACCAAGAACTATTTAACCAGGCCCCTACTGATAGACAGTTATGGCATCTCCAGTCTTTTGCTCCTTTGATGAATACTCTTATGAGTGGGTCCATCTGAACTCTGTTCCTCCTGTGTTTCTGGGGTGTCCCTGCACACCCAGGGAACTGGGAAGGGGGCTGCAGGGGACAAGGGAGATCACACTGTATGAGAGAATGCCTGGCTCTCAGGAGGGAAGACAGACCCACCTATGACCTTTAGGGAGGCCTCAGGTGAACAAAGCTGCAGAAGAGTCTTAAAGAGGAAATGTGCAGGGTGGGCAAATAAGATTCTTTTCTGAAATTATTTGAACAAGTTCCTTACTCATTATAAAGTAAAACATATTCATTACTGGAAATTTGGAAAATACTGAACAGATGCGAAAATAAAAGGCACCTGGAATCCCACACATCTGGAGGTGACCACTCTTGATGTTTAGTGCATTTCTTTCCAGTCTATTTTCTAGATACCAGGATTTCTGGTGGTCAAGGGGGAGCATGACGGAAGGTCAAGGGCATGGAAGGTCCTCTCTGAGCAGAGAGTACTTCAGGGAGCATTAAACTCTTTCAGAGAGAGAGTCAGAAGCAGGGGGAGATAGGAAGAGGATGGGGGAGGGGATCGGGGTCCAGATCGAAGGTGAGCCTGAGGGTAGCAGGGAAGAGTTTTCCCCTAGATGAATGGGCAATGGGGAGCCACTGCAGGCATCTGAGTGCAGGACTGGTGAGGTCAGCCTGGCCAGAGATCTGAGGAGTCTGGCTTTGAGATTTTGGAAGGACATCTAAGAAAAAATTTCATCAGGCCTTTTGAAGAGCAGGTCTGGAGTTCCAGGGGGAGGTCACTTCTGAAAATATTAATGAGGAGTCATAAGAAGAGACATGAGGCCTGAGTGAGAGTGAGACAGAGGAAAAGGGTGGCTTTGAGGCTGAGAGCATAGACTCAGAAACAGTAAGATCTCAGCTGAGTCCCAAAGACAGCGCTTACCAACTGTGTGGCATGGGGCAATTTACGTATCCTCCCTGGGTCTCCACTTCACCATCTGCCACGTGCAGATGAAATTAATATACCCACATCAGAGGGTAGATGTGAGGATTACAGGAACTGATGCAGCTAAGAGCCCTGCATGGTGCCTGGTACACAGAAAGAACCCAATAATTGCTGGAAAACTACAGAATGAGAGCAAAGAAGGAGCAAAAGAGCTGAAGTTAAATCTGTGGCAGAGGGAGCTGGGAGAAAGAGACGCTGTTCAGGGTTCCAGAAGAGAGCAGTTTTCTGGACGGGAAGAGAATGGCCCCCAGAGCAGAGCAGAGCAGGACCTCAGGGTCTCAGGAGGAAGAGTTGGTGACAATGTCAAACACTGCCTGAGGCCCAGGAAGGGCTCAGGGCCCGGAAGGTCCCTGGTGAGTGGCACCTTCACAGCAGCTGCCATGGCAACATGGATGGAAGGCAGAGGCTGAGAGATCAAGGGGCGGTGGGAGATGAGGAAGTCCTGGGGTGACTTTACAAGTCTTCTAAGAAATTTGGAAGACTTTAAGGAAAGAGGAGGGTCCTAGCTCAGGGGAAGATCGTAGGGAAGAGGGGACAGAGGTGGTTTTGTTTGGGTTAGAGGCTATTTCAAGATGTTTGTAGGCTAAAGAGAGGAAATCAACTCCTGTTGGGGAGTTCTCAAAGAGAGGAAGTGATGAAAGACGTACTCCACCTCTCTAGACTTCTGTTTCCTCATTTTAAAAATCAGTGTGCATTAGGGATATCTGAGGCTTTGCTGGCTTTTTTAGCTCTTTGATTCATCCATCCATCCATCTTTCCATCCGTCCATCTGTCCATCCGTCATCTATCTGTCCATCCATCCATCCATCCATCGTCCTTTTAACACACACTGTCTGTAGACCCAGCCGTGAGCTAAGAGGGAGAGGGGAGCTGGGGAAGGGAGGCAGGGAGGGAGTGGGGGGAAGTAGAAGCCAAGGCCCTCCTCTCCAGGGGCTTGTGTGTAATGCGAAGAGAAGAGGAGACAATCGGGCAATGACTTAGTCATACCACAGAGGGACCTCGAAACCCACGCCCTTGAAGCCCTGTGAAAGGACATCCTAGCCTTTACCCAAACCCCTGCGCCCCTACCCTGATGTGTACCCCTCCCCAGTCTTTGAGAACCTGCTTTTGTCTTATTATTCCACTGAGTATCCCCCATACCTGCCATCGTGCTGGGCCCACATAAGCAACTGGCAAATTAGTCCATTTATTCAGTGTTTATTGATCATCTACAATGTGTCAGACACTGGGAGAGAGAAGTGAGCAGAAGAGATCCCGGTACTCCTTGAATTAGTTGGGGAACAAGACCATCCAATAGTTACACAAAAATCTGTCATTGCAGCTGTGATGAGAGTGAGCAGGGCTTTTCCACAGGCGGGGAGTCAGGGAGAACAGAAAAGTCCTCTCTGAAGAAGAACCTTGGAACCTGCAAGAACAAATATTCACTAGGTGCATTAGCATTCCAGGTAGGGACACAGGTGGGACCAGGCCTGTGAGAAGGCAGGTGACGGAGGGAAGGACAGAGGGAGGACAAGGGCCTGAAAGAGAGGCAGTGTGGCTGGGAGGGGGGAGGTGCTGGACCAGACAGCAGAGGCAGACAGGGGCTTGTGGCCAAGGGAAGGAGAAGGTCCTTTATCTGAGAGCAACGCAGAGCCGCAGGAGTGGTTGAAACATGGGGATGACGTGATGGGCTTTGGTTTCAGAAAAACTCTCCTCGAAGAAGCAAGTTGCAGATGTGTACATGCAGTGCGAACCTATCACTATCTGTCTACCGGGACTGGGGTGGCTTTCACCCTCTACTTTAGATGTGTCTGTAATACTTTTTAATAATGAGCCAGTTCTGCTTTTGTTATCAGGAAAAAAAAATACTGAAGGTGATAAAACTACAGAACAGCTTGGGGAGGGACTGGAGTGGATGCCTTGGGGCTGCTGAGGAGCCCCTGGCAGCCTGGGATGGTGGGGATTGTACCCCAAACACACACGTGGGGCGGGGCAGCTGGGCTTTGGAGCTGTTGTGAGCTGATTTTGATGTTCACTGGACCCTCCCTGCCCCTCGGAGGGCTCTTGCGGTGTGCTTGAGCAAACTGGCTCAGAGGGGCCTCTCCATCCACCCGAGCAGGCGCCCTTCTGAGAGCGCGAGGGAAGGACGGAGGCGTGTAGGCCTGAGGAAGAGACCACATTTCCTGGCAGTCGTTCCAAACACCAAGGCAGCAGGAGCTGCCTCCCAGCTAGCCCCACTTCTCCCTCTGCACCAGCCTTGGGAAATGGGGCCTCTCCCTGGAAGACCATTGTTCTCAATCCCCCGCTAGGGCTGGGCCTGTTGGGAGTGTTTTGTTGACAGTACCCAGCAACCAGGGCGGTTGTTTTATTGGGAGGCTGGAGTCTCAAGGAGGCAGGCCCTGCCCAAGGAATCCCAGCTTCCACGGCGCAGAGGCGAGCCTACAGAGGCCGCGGGGTGTTCCCTCGGCTCCCTGCCCTCCCGGGAGGAGACAGGCCAGGGACCTGAGGCAGGGGAGGCGGCGGGAGGAAAGGGGGCTTTTCCCACCCCTCGAATCCTACTCGGCTACACCACCTTTGAGAAGTCACCAGGTCCCCACGAAGGAGTGGGGAGGCCGGGGACCCCCGAGTTCTGGTCCCCTGGGGTGGGAGGGGTGTGCAGGGGAGATTAAGCCTCCGGCAATGCGGCTGGGACACCTCAGATTTGGGCCCACCTGGAAGTAGAGTCGCAGTCATCCCTAGAAACGGACTCTGCGGGGCAGGAGCACCTGGATACCTCGGGTCCCCAGACCTGAGAGCTGCAGTCCAGAGCTCAGATTTGGAGACTGCGAGAAGAGGAAGGATAGGGGAGGCTTAAGAGCATGACGGGTCTCGTTTCACGCCCAGATCTGCCTCGGTTTCCCTGCCTGGGAAAGGGGAACCTTGCTGCTTCCACTCCCTCTCATGGCCTGGCAATGGGGACTGAATGCTGTGACCTGAGAAAGACCCTGGTGTACAGCTCCCCTCCCTCACCTCTGCAACCTATTTCCACCTACCAGTCCTCCCCCTCCCCCACCCCCACACCCCTCCCCCTCCCCTCCCCCCACCGCCGCCTCCGCTGTGTCCAGAGGCCCAGATTCTGACTCAGTGGCCAGGGGCCGGCCCAGGGTAGGCCACTTCCTCTCTGGGGTCCAGTTTCTTTATTTTATGAAACGAGCTGCTCTGTGGATGGAAAGACCGAAGACAGGAAAGGTAGTCATTTCTGATCTACAAGCAGTTTTGCAAGAGGTGGAGGCACAATCCAGGCTCGGGCACAGGCCAACACAAGGTTGTGCTCCCTACATCCCAACCTGCTGAAGCCCTCCTGTTTTCCACAACAACTGGGAGCAAAGGAGGTGAGACGATTTCAGCCTCACACATGAGACACTCCAGTTGCCTCAGCCTGGCCCAGGCGAGAGCTTTCCTGGGAGGAGTAGTGGGTTGGTGGAGGGAGGTGAGGCAGGAGGTAGGGGAGCCAGAGAGGGTGGTCTTCCAAGGGGCAAAGGGGCCAGAGAGATCTCCAGTGGGTAAATCCTGAATTGTTTTCACCTTCGCTCTGTAGAAACCTACTTTCTAGGACTCTGCTCTACAAAACACCAGCACAAACATGGAAAGGTATGCCCAAGAGCACGCTCATCACAAAACTGCTTGTCTGGGTAAAAATGGGAAGCAACCCCAAAACACATACACAGCATGCTGTCACGGGTACCTAGATCAACCTGGAAAGTGGTCCATGATACATTATTACATGAAAAAGTAAGTAGCAGAATTGAATGTATGGTGTGATCTCATTTTATTACTATATATGCCTGGTCACACATAACTGAATATAGTATGTGAACCAATTCTACACACACACACACACACACACACACACATTTTGAAACATAGAAAATAAAATCCTGAAGGAGCACACGGCACATTTTTAAATTTTATATACTTCTGTATTTCTTAAAATTAGCACGTGTTGGAGCTGAATTTCTTAAAATTAGCACATGTTAGAGCTGATTTAACATCCCCCCCTCCACACCACCCCCAATAAACAAGAAAGGAACTGGAGGGGGTCAAACAGTCTACCTCCTCCTAGGAGCAACCAGAGGAAGTGAGACTAATGTGACACGGTCCCTGTTGCTGTCGATGCCCCGAAAACCATCCAAGAGAGTGAAGTGGGAGCTGTGAAAACAGGGGGGAGGGAGGGACCATTCCATTTTCCCCATGACCCAGGATCCTACCAGTCTATACCTGCATCTTCCAGCACCTGGCTGGGGCCCCACATAGCACTCAGGGACCAACCATGCTCCTTAGAGTAGATGGTACAGGAAAGCTGGCTCTTCAGGGAACCGTTCACCACTCTGCAAGTGCTAGACACTTTTTTTTTTTCTTTTGGTGGTGGGGGAGAGACTCAATTTTATTTTACTTTTTAATTCAGAAAACAGAAGCATTAAATTTTATCAGAGATGTTTTCTGGGAAAAGCAGTATACATCACTGAGATCACCTTTATTCTGTAAGTATTTAAAGGTCTACAAAAATACTTTATTTAAACATGGCTGTAACAGAATCATCTTAAAACAACATAATTTTTTTAAACTGAGCATACAAATTTAGAATCAAAATAACCTTAATTAAAATGTATGTGATAAACAACAGGGACTTACTATATAACACAGCAAACTATATTCAATATCTTGTAATAAACTATAATGGAAGAGAATTGAAAAAAGAATATAGATACATACATATATATGTATAACGTCTTTGAAGCATCCTGTTTCTTTATTCTGGGATTCGCACTAACAATTAACCCAGTGGTAATAATAACGCACATCATTTGTAATGCTTTTCTTGTGATAAGTACATTACATGTATCCTTTCATTTTATCCCAGAGTCCTATGAAGCAGGTGGTTTCATCTTTTAATTTCATTTTACAAGAAAAGAAACAGAAGCTCAGAGGGAATATGTATTTTTGCCAAAGGTCTCATAGCCACAGAAGGAAGATGCTGAATTCAAACCCACACACTCTGACCCTGGAATGCACCTCAGAGCCACCCTTCAGTGGTCTTTTAGTGACACATAAAGCAAGTAGACACCAGTGATTTTTTTGGAACATATCTTGCTGGTAAAGTCACCATTAGCCTGACTGCAGATGTTTCACAAGAAGAAACAGGGTTTGGTTTCATGATGTCAGTGACTGGGGTCAGATGAGCCAAGCTATGACTAGGCTGTGATGCCTGGAACAGCCCATGAGCTGGTAACTACCCAGATTTCAAGGAAAGGTGGAAAAAAAAGTAATCTAGTCCATCATGTAGTTCCACTGGCCATAGTGTTTACATGGTTATACAAGTACAACAAGAAATAATGAAATAACCAAAATCATCATATATTACTGTATTGGGAAGACAGTGGCAAGGGAGAGGATGTGATGCACACAGGGGGGGAAAGAAATCCTCATCTCCCAGGGCAGGAAATCAATAAATTATCCTAAAGCTGTGAAAATCGAAAGGAAACTGTATGAGATGTTATTTAGAGACATGAAAGTGAATGTTCCAAAGAATCGGTTTCAAGAGTTGAAAGTGGTTACCCTTGGAGATGGATCAGGGATGCAGCTGTTCATGATGAACTCTGTAGAGATCTCTGATGCTCCATATTATACTCGTATGTGACTTTTTTTCAAAAAAAAACCCCAAAATTAAATAAAATCCAAAGACAAGCAGCTCATGCAGCTCAATATCAAAAAAACAAACAACCCAATCCAAAAATGGGCAGAAGACCTAAATAGACATTTCTCCAAATAAGATATACAGATTGCCAACAAACATATGAAAGGATGCTCAACGTCACTAATCATTAGGGAAACGCAAATCAAAACTACAATGAGGTATCACCTCACACCAGTCAGAATGGCCATCATCAAGAAATCTACAAACAATAAATGCTAGAGAGGGTGTGGAGAAAAGGGAACCCTCTTGCACTGTTGGTGGGAATGTAAATGGGTACAGCCACTATGGAGAACAGTATGGAGGTTCCTTAAAAAACTAAAATTAGAACTACCATATAACCCAGCAACCCACTACTGGGCATATACCCAGAGAAAACCATAATTCAAAAAGACACATGCACCCCAATGTTCATTGCAGCACTATTTACAATAGCCAGGACATGGAAGCAACCTAAGTGTCCATCAACAGATGAATGGATAAAGAAGATGTGGCACATATATACAATGGAATATTACTCAGCCATAAAAAGAAACAAAATTGAGTTATTCGTAGTGAGGTGGATGGACCTAGAGTCTGTCATACAGATTGAAGTAAGTCAGAAAGAGAAAAACAAATACCATATGCTAACACATATATATGGAATCTAAAAAAAAAAAAAAAGGTTATGAAGAACCTAGGGGCAGGATGGGAATAAAGACACAGAACTTCTCGAGAATGGACTTGAGTACATGGGGAGGGGCAAGGGTAAGCTGGAACAAAGTGAGAGAGTTACATTGACATATATACACTACCAAATGTAAAATAGCTAGCTAGTGGGAAGCAGCCGCATAGCACAGGGAGATCAGCTTGGTGCTTTGTGACCACCTAGAGGGGTGGGATAGGGAGGGTGGGTGGGAGATGCAGGAGAGAGGGGATATGGGGATATATGTATATGCATAGCTGATTCACTTTGTTACAAAGCAGAAACTAACACACCATTGTAAAACAATTATACTCCAATAAAGATGTTAAAAAATAAAATAAAATCCAAAGCAAAAGCATGAAGTACAATTCTGGACCCAGATGGGGTGGGATGGAGATGAATGGGCTGCCGTCAAAAGAATGGGGGCCTGGGAAACATGGATGCATTGGTCAGTCAGAGGAAAGCTGATGGGTCCTGAACTAAGGCTATGGCTTTGGAGGAGAGGAAATTAGAATGGTTGCTTCACTTGAAACTGGTGAGGTTAGGAGAAGGTAGGAGGGTTTAAAAAAAGAAGAACTAAAGGAGAACAATAAAAAGTGTGGTTATTCCACAGGCAAGGTCATGCTCCTCTGAGATCTTTAGCCCCTTGTTGGGGCAAATGACTTAATGGGCCCTTTGGTTACACAAATGTAAAATAAAGGTGTGGTCTCTCCACCAAATGAGGAAGTTTCCACCAAGAAGCCAGTGTGTCATTGAACAATGTGAATCATTGGACTCAACCATCCCTGGGGGGTTAGACCCACTCATTGGACACCTCTGATATTGTGGCCTGAGAGGCTCCAGGGCGTGAATGTGGCAATGGTCTGTTCTGCAGGTAGATATCAAAGGTCTCAGACAGTGTATGCTCTTCCAGACTCCTGAAGATCAAACACCCACAGACCCAGAAGGAATCCCAGACCTGGGTCAGGGCTGGAGAGACAGCCCCCCTGCCCCCAAGGGAACTACGCAAGCCCAGAGTTTGGGCCCAGAGAGGCCAAGGCCACCAGACCTGCCTGTTCCCTCCTCCAGAATCACACTGCCTCCCCCAGGTAAGCATTTTCTGATGAGCTCACCAATTCACACCTTGCCCTTCCATAACTAGCTTCTTATGTTCTGACCTCCAGATATTTAGTCTATAAAGAACACCTCGGCCCCTGTCTGAGAGATGCATGGCCCAGTGCGGAGAAGCCCAGCCCTTAGCATCCCAGGCCTGGGTTTGAATCTCAGGTTTTCCACATGTTAGTTGCATGGACTCTTTGAGGCTCACTTTCCTCGTCGGGAACATTAGGACTGAAACGCTCACTTCCTAAAGCTGTGAGGCTTAAGGGTGCTCACATGGGCCAAGTGTTGGTCCCCTTGGAGCTGGGCTGGAAGAATGACTAAGACTGAGGGGTTGGAGTGGGGTCGGGGGAGATGAGTGGTGGTAGCCCTCTCAGGGGAACTGCAGGAGCTCAGGCAGCAAATTGGGCTGCCCTCTCTCAGAGACCCCTCTGGACCAGGTCATGCTCATGTCACTCTCACAAAGGCCCTGAGCCCTTCTGGCTGCAGTTTCTCCCACAAATATCTGCACACTGGAGAAGGGGCTGGTGCTGGTCAAAACCTCCATGGGATGCTGGCTCAGGGCAGCTGCCCCTGAAGTTCTCTAGGAAACAGTAATTTGTCCTCAGGGCCCGGTTCAGATGGAAAAACAGGTCAGTTTGCTGTTCTGCTTCAGATTAGGCTTTGATTTCTCTCTCTCTCTCTCTCTCTCTCTCTGTTCCTTCCCACTCCCAAATATGGGTTCAGATGGCACATGCCTCCCCCTATGCTTGTCCTATAACTTCTTTGGATGCCCTGTGTGTGTAACCATGCCACTGGGGTCTCCAGCCAAGGAACATCAAGCACACATGGTCCCCAACCGCGATTCTGACTCTTCCTCTGACCCCATGGATCTCACCAACACCCTTTCCCATCCTTCATCTTCTTCCATCTTCACAACAAGCCTGGGACAGACTCTGGGAGGGACAATCCTCTCCAGTTTAGAGATGAACAGACTGATCAGAGAACCAGAGTGACTCACTGTTCTCACCTGCCTGGGTCCAATCATCTCCACCCAGCCCGCTGCCCCCTTTAGAGTTACCTACCTAAAACCAGACGGGCCTTGTAATTTCCCCCACTCAGACATTTCTCGCCATTTCCTAGGGCCCCGCAAGTGAAGAGGCCTGAGCTGACCTGCCCTGTATCATTGCTTCCTTGTCCCTCCATCCACCCTACACTGCATCGATCGCCTGCCACTTTTACTATATGTTTTCCCACCTCCGTGACTTCACTCCTGCTGTATCCTCTGCCTGGTATTCTTGCCCCTCCCTCTCTGAATGTCAAAGCTGAATTAACCTACTAAGGTCCAGCTCAAATGCCACCATCTCCCTTGGGGCCCCCTCCGCCATTCCCCAGGAGACGTTCATTGCTTCTTTCTCTGCACTTGCTGAGCGCTCTGCTCTTAGCTCCCTGGGTCTGTCCCTTTCATTCTGCCTAGAGCTGCCGGTGGTTTGCACAAATTAGTCTCTCCCAGGGTCTGTGAGCAACTTGAGAGCCGGAACCCCAACACGTAGTCACTGTGCTCTAGGACCTTGGGAAGTAACTTGGTCTATAGAACAGGAACAACACCAGCTTTTCCTGGTTGGGGGGAAGATTAAGCAAATCGCCCCACTTAGTGCGTCCAGTACCCATTTGGAGGACGGTGGGGAATGGTGACTGTGAACCAAGTGAGTTAGAGCCAGGTGTGGCCGGACCTCCCAAGCCCGGGAAACACGGTGCTGTTTGTGCACACTGTCTTCCTCCCAGAATGTATAAACCTACCTGGGGAAGTGAGGTACCTGTGGTTCTTAAAGGCAGCTACATACTGGAACCACCAGTGATCTGTTGCATCAGAATCCTCTGGGGAGCTTGCTGAAAATGCAGAGTACTAGGCCTTACCCCAGACCTTCTGAATCACCCCCTGTGATTTTAACAAGCTTCTCACGGGATTCTGATGCAACAGCTCTGGTCACACTGGGTCATAGTACACTTGGAGGCCAGCTCCGGTGGGGACATGACGTCCACACCTCCCTCTTTGCTTAGGTGACAGTAGAGGTGGATCTGGGTGCTAATGATGCCAACAGCCAGTGCCACTCCCACTCCCCAACCAGCTTTTCCTTGAGCCCCGGCCCAGAGCTGGATATGGGGCTGATCTGCAGCCAGACTCGGTTACCGGATTCACCTCTGTCTCCCAGCTATCGGCAAAGTACCTGGCCCAGGCTGGGCACTCAGCAAATATTTGTTGAGGCAACTGAACTCCCCTCGGGCCACCTCCAGCAGGAGACCGAGGACCCAGACTGCTGGGCTAGACCTCAGCCCCTGTCCTTACTGAGCCTGGCTGTCTCTGCGCAGAGCCAATGGGAGCTTCCAGACTGGTGCCTTGGGGAGGGTGTGTATGGTTAGGCAGTGGGCAGAGGGGGAAGCTTTGGTCCTCAGGCCAGAGAGCCATTCCCCAAGGAAGGGAAGCTGGAGGCAAGAGTACCTGTCTGCTCCCCTCCCCCCTTAGAAATAGCGGCAGATACCAGCCAGCAAGAATTTACTGAGCTGAGACCATATGCTCTGACTTAGAGCTCACCCAGGGCCTCTCAACCCAGCTGCACAGTAGAATATCTGAGGATGTTTGAAAACTATCCAGGCTCGGGCCCCCCTCAGACCAAAAGAATCAGAGCCTCTGGAGTGATGCCCGATCATTGATATTTCTATAAAGCAACCCAGGTAATTCTGTTGTGTGGCTCTAATTGAAAACTTGCTGGACTGCCCCCTCCTTTCTCCTCCTAATGCTTGCAGCCTCACATTACCCAAACATTTATAATAATGACTGCAAATCATAATTAGTGAGCCCTTTCTATGTGCCCAGCACCACACCAGTTACTGTAGGTACAGCAGGGAATAGGCTAGACTTGGATCCTCCCCTCACAGGGCCCACAGGCCAGTAGGGAAGACAGACTAGCAATAATTCCTAATCATGATAACACAGGGTGTTCTAGGGGTGCTCCAGAACCCACCTCAGCTGCTGAGGGTTGGCGGGGATGAGGGGAGGCTTTCTGGAGGGGGTGGAGCCTTTGCGGAGGTCTGATGGACAGGTAGGACAGGTTGGGGTTAGCCAGCGGAGGAGGCAAGTGAGGCAGGCACATGCAAATCCCCAAAGCAAGAAAGAGCTTGGTTCGTGGAAGGAGTGAAGGAAGTTCGGGTCCACTGCACTGTGGTTGGAGGGATTCCCATGGAGGGGAAGGCGGACAGGGATAGATGACAAAGAGGTTTGTAAACCAGGTTAAGAAGCCAGTTTTGATCCTAAAAATAGTGAGACGCCAGTGATGGATTTGTAAGAGGGGAAAGTAGAGGTTGACGCGGACAGATGGGTGTTTCACCTGCTGCTGGGTACAGAATGGATTGGAGAGAGGGAGCGTGGAGGCGGGGAGACCAGTCAGGAGGCGATGTAACCGTCTGGGTGGGGGATGATGCATGCCTGGACTCAGGCAGTGGTAGCAGTGGAAGTAGGTGGGTGAATTCAAGAGCTACAGAGGAAGTGGCATTAACAGGGCTCAGTGATTTACAGGAAAAGGGAAGAATGCAGGTGTCCAGGACGCCACTTGAGTTTCTAGTTTGCAAAGCCAGGTGGGTGGGGTGCCATGTGCTGAGCTGTGGTGCCAGGTAGAGGAACAGGTTGGAAAGGGAGATGAGGGGTCTGGTTTGAGGACTGTTGAGTTTGAGGATCAAAACTGCTTTGGCTATAGCTGTTCCCCTTCTGACAGGTATGGAAAAGTAGCCACGTAGTCATGGAGGAATGGGAGTGAGATGTCCAGGGACCACCTTCTAGGTTTACGATTCCCCGTGTGCCATTGGACAAGCCCCTGACCGTCTCGGGGGTCCTTTGGGCCTTCCACGTCCTGTACCACTTGGGCCTTAGAGCCCTGTCCCCACCGGCCGTGCTCCTGGAACTGGGCCTTAACATCTCTCAGGGGAGAAGGGCTGTTGTTCTTGGTCCTCCCATCCAGGATGTTAACCAGGAAGGGAGCCTGTGCCCCAGGGAGCCAGTGAAGTGCAAACAGCTCAGAGTTGGCAGAAGTGCCCTGCTCTTCCTGCAGAGCCTCCCACCAGGAGGTAGGCTCCAGGAGGTCCCCAGGCCACCTCGCCTCAGACCCAGGAGGCCCAGAGTGGAGCTCCTGGTGTCAGGGCTGCAGAGAGAGCCAGGCCCAGGCAAATTCTGCTGCTGCTCCTTCAAACACCTGGGCCTTCTCTCCACCTCATCTCACTCTCCCACCTGCCCCAGAGCTAGGATTGCCAGTTTTAGGGGGGAAAAGGGATACCCATTTAATTTAAATTTCAGATAAACATGAAATACTTTTTTTTTTTTTGCGGTACGCAGGCCTCTCACTGTTGTGGCCTCTCCCGTTGCGGAGCACAGGCTCTGGACGTGCAGGCTCAGCGGCCATGGCTCACGGGCCCAGCCGCTCCGTGGCATGCGGGATCTTCCCGGACTCTGGCACGAACCCGTGTCCCCTGCATCGGCAGGCGGACTCTCAACCACTGCGCCACCATGGAAGCCCGAAATACGTTTTTAATATAAACAAGTCCTAGGTAATATTTGGGACTTAGTTATACTAAGAAATAAATTTGGCACATATCTGAAATCCAAATTTAACTGGACATCCTGTATTTTATCCAGCAGTCCTACCCAAAGAAGTCCCAGGAGCCAGCCAACAATCAAAGGAGAAGAAAGGGATGGTTCTCCAGCCCCTCCCCCAACCCAGCTCCACTTGCTCCAGCCGAAGGCTGCTGAGAATTTGTCATTCCCCAAATCCTTGGCAATCAGCAGCCTCCACCAGATGTTAGGGCTGGCTTTGGAGTCAGGGTATCTTTGGAAAGGTGTCGCATCTAATTAACCTAATAAGTAGGTTGTAAGCTCAGACCGGAACAGGCGGAGGAATCACCCTGACAGTTGGGTAGGAGAGGGTCACACCTGCTGCAGGCATCTGCCAAGAAGCCGCCGGTGTGTCCTGCGGAAGAACTAATATGAGGCTTTGACTCCACATCAGATACGGGGCAAGAAGAAGTTAGACCAACATCATATTAATCACCATTTATGGAGCCCTTACTATGTGCCAAGCACTGAGCAAGCATGATCTCATTTAATTCTCACAACAACTCTAGCAGGCGAAGGCTATTATTATCCCCATTTAAGAGATGATGAAACTGAGGCCACAAGAGGCTGAGCAACTTGCCCAAGGTCACACAGCTAGAAAGGTGTAGAGATAGGGATAGAGACTCCGGCCATTTGGACTTTGGAGTCTGTGTTTTTAGCCACTGACTCCTTGGTTTCTTCCCCCCTTGGTTTCTTCCCCACCCCTAATCATTTCCAAAACATTTGTGAATGACATAAATATACTGAGGTGGATGGAAACTCCATTTATTCATTCCACCAACTTTTGAATCATCGTCTGTGTTGAAGACATGTGGTATTCTGGCGGGAGAGGTGGGTATCAATAAATTATTGTTAAAGAAATGAAACAAAAATGTTCAATGAAATAGCCTAAGTGTAATAACACAATGTTGCTGTCAAGAGAAGCAATAGAACATGGTGGTCAAAAGCCTGGGCCCTGGAGCCCAGGCTTGCGCACAAAGCCTCCCTCTACTAAATGGGTGACTCTGGGTAGGTTAATTTACTTCTCTGCACCTCAATTTCCCTGTCTGCAAAATGGGAGTAATATTACCCACCTCACCACGTTGTAAGGATTAAATGAATTAATACTTGAAAAGCACTAGGATAGTGCCTGGCACAGAGTGAGCGCTTTATGCAGCAAGTAGTTTCTGAGTGACTGCAATGTGCCAAACACTGGTTTTGGCTATTGGGACACATTAGTGAACAAAATAGGTAAAAATACCTGCCTTTGTAGAGTTTGTATTGTTGCTTACCTTCCAATGATAGCTATTATTATTTTTACATGAACTATTATCACATAAATACTATCAACAGTTAGCATTTTTTAATTATTATTTTAAATGATCTGGTATTACTTAATAAATCGTGCTCTGTTGATCTTGACAGGGCACAAAGCAGAGAAATATTTAATCCTCTGAGTTGGCCCGAGGACATTTCCTGTGGTTTCAGAGGTGGGTGGATGACTTTATTTTAAACCCTCACTGGGTCTGGGGATGGGACTTGAGGCTGTTGATAATCTACCAGCCTCAAGGCACATCAGTTGAAAAGCTGGGGAGCAACAGGGCCTGTAGGATCAGGGCTTGGGTGAGCCCAGCTGTCAACAGCCGGGTGGGCAGAGAAAATGTGGGAATGGAGGGAGGGGGTGGTCTGCCTGCTGGGGCTGAGAGGGCGGGATCTGGTCTTTTTCTGAGAATCCTATGTACAATGCTGGTCTGAGGAAAAAGCCTGGCCCGGAGTAGGTGGCTAAATTTCACAAAGGCTAAGGTGGTAAGTGAACTTGGCATTGGGAGAGGGGAGGAAATCAGCCACAGCTTTGGCAGCCCTGACTAACCTAAAAACAGGATTCCGGCCACAGGCTCAAGACACTCCAGGGCCCTACATAAGTCTAGGAACTCCCACTCCAACCTTGGCCTCCCCACCCTGCCCCCAAGCCCTGGCACACACCTGTTCAGGAGAGAATGACTTTTGATTTGTCACCTGTCATGCTGCCAGCCTGCCCCAGAGGGTGGGGAGGGCCCCCGGAAGCCCTGTGGGAAAACTGAAGCTGTTGTGAAGATTAGAAGGGAGGGAGAGGGAGGCAGGTGTGCCTGGGAGAGCCCCGGGGATCAGGTGCCCTGTTCTCACGCTCTCATTATCTAGAGAGAGATGGAGCCTCTGGCTGAGAGCAGGGATTTCAAGTGTCCAGCTGGGTGACACCCCCCTTCCCCCAGCCTGTGTGCAAGGTATGGGGCTTGTGGCCCTGCAGGGTGTTTAATTCATAGTCAGTGAGGGCCTGGGAGGCCCCTGGGACTGCTTTTGTTTGGAAACACACACTTTAAACTTCTGGTTAGGGCTTCCCTTGTGGCGCAGTGGTTGAGAATCTGCCTGCCGATGCAGGGGACACGGGTTCGGGCCCTGGTCTGGGAGGATCCCATGTGCCGCGGAGCAACTGGGCCCGTGAGCCACAACTACTGAGCCTGCGCGTCTGGAGCCTGTGCTCCGCAACAGGAGAGGCCGTGATAGTGAGAGGCCCGCGCACCACAATGAGGAGTGGCCCCCGCTTGCCGCAACTGGAGAAAGCCCTCGCACAGAAACGAAGACCCAACACAGCCAAAAATAAATTAATTAGTTAATTTAAAAAAAAAAAAAAAACTTCTGGTTAATAGAAAGTATCTTTGGCTCAGGGGGATAAGCGGGAATTCTAGCCCACTGGTAGCTGGTGCTGCACATGTATAAATACAGCAATGTGCTTGCACCCAGGAGGGCACGTCTGCTTTGCAGGCCTGTGGTCATCTCTGGGTGGACCTGTGTGTACATGTCTGTGAGCCTGTGTAGATACGCGAGTATGTTTCGTATGTCGGGTCGGGGTGGGCAGGAAGGAGCTCTACAGAGTAAGTCAGAAAAATGTCAGTTTCCCTGTGTCTCCTCCCAGCTGGACATCTCATGGAGTGAGCCCTTGGGTCCTGTCCCTTCTGCTCTGCAGGCCTCCCCTGCCACAGAGCCCATTAGTCCAGCTACGTTGCCTGGTGCTGGTGACCCTGAGGGTGCTGGGTTCTCAGTGCAGTGTCCCAGAGCGGGGCCCAGGAAGCCTCCACGGATTGGCATAGGGTCACGGGATGCACCCCACGACTGGCTAAGTAGTCCCTTAGCTCGGAGCCCAGGCGCCATCATCCTGGCACTGCTGCCCCTGCTCCCGGCCATGCCCTCTCAACCAGGCTGCTCCAGGGATAGGAAGAGAAGCTCTGCCAGCCCACAGACCCACCCAACCAGCAGCCAGGCCGGGAAATAAATCAGTGTTCAGGGCTCCGCCCAGCCTCCTGGTCTCAGCCTGCTCTGTCCACTTCCTGTTGGAGGCAACCTTTAGGCTTCCTGACCTCATGGTGAGAAAATGCTATTTTCGGAGAAGCTGCCCAGCATGGATGTTAGCAGGTAGGGGGTTGAGGGTGGTAGCCATCCCTGAATCTGGTCAGCCAAACAGAGTCTCCAGAAACAAACAAAAAAGCCATGCCACCCACCCATTTCTGCTCAGACCACCTCTGTCTCCATCTTTCCCTCTCATTCCCAGGCTGGTTGAACTATTGGAGAAATTCTAGTGCAAAGGCTCTCCAGTGGAACTTTCTGCAATGATGGAAATATTCTCTATCTGTGCTGTCCAATATGGTAGCCATCTGCCACGTATGGCTATCGAGTACCTGAAATGTGGCCAGTGTGACTGAGGAACTGGATTTTTCATTTCATTTCATTTTGGAAAGCACAGCTCTAGTAAACCAATTCCTACAGAAGGGACTAAAAATGGGGTCAACATCCAAGATGCATGTTTGACGCTATACCAATGCCAAAGTTCTTCCATGTCCATCCCCATTGGAGCCTCACAGCAACTCTGCCAGGCCAGGGCAGGAACTACTAACCCCACTGCACAGAGGGCCAGACAACTTGCCCAAGGTGTCCCTAACAGCAGGCAGGGAGGTGGAGCTGGATGCCAGGTCTTCTAGTTCTAGAAGTAGGCTTCTCTCCATCAGTAGCCTCTTCACAGCAGACCTTCAGTCAAGCACTGAGAGCCAAAAACAATGACCAATGCTAGAATTTCAGGCCCAGGTTTGACCTGTAGAGAAGAGGTTTGAAGGGTGGTATTGGAACTGAAATGCTCACTCTATTTGTAGATGAGGAGAGGGGAATATGGATATGTCTGGGGGCACTTGTATGCCAGACACTGTGGTAGGCTCTTTACAAATCTTTTTTTTTTTTTCGGTACGTGGGCCTCTCACTGTTGTGGCCTCTCCCGTTGCAGAGCACAGGCTCTGGACACGCAGGCCCAGCAGCCATGGCTCACGGGCCCAGCCGCTCCGCAGCATGTGGGATCTTCCCGGACCGGGGCACGAACCCGTGTTCCCTGCATCGGCAGGCGGACTCTCAACCACCACACCACCAGGGAAGCCTGGCTTTTTACAAATCTTATCTCATTTACCTTCACAAAGTAAATTTTACATTTACCCCATTTTACAGATAGGGAGGCTCAGAGAGGTGACTTGAGTTGTCCAAGGCCGTACAGCAAACAAGTGGTGGAGCTGGGCTTTGAACCAGGCACTTTGGCTCTGAAGACTTCTCTTCCACTACCACCTGGCTTGGGATGAAGGCCTGATTTAGAAGAAGCTGATTGTGTGAGTCAGACGGCACTCTGCACTGGGCCCCCACTATGTGCAGATCTGTATTTGAGACTCTCCAGGGGCAAAGAGAACAAGGCCCCCTGGACCCCAGCCCTGGGAGCCTACTGCCTTTGCCCGGGAAACAGATACAAGTGAGCCAATTAATGGCCATGAGCAAAGAAAAGGGACTGGAGTGGCCTGGGTGAGCCAGGCTGGGACTGATCCCCCTGGAAAGTCTTCTCCAAGGAAGAGAAAAGCACGTTAGTGATTCACCTGCATTTGATGCTTTTATTCATTCAGCATCTCCACGGGCAGCTTCCTGACCAATTAGTTCCAAGTTTTTTGTTTTTTTTTTTAAAGTAAGTTTGTTTTTTTCTTTTTTTTTAAATTAAGTTATTTATTTATTTATTTTTGGCTGTGTTGGGTCTTTGTTGCTGCATGCGGGCTTTCTCTAGTTGCGGCGAGCGGGGGCTACTCTTCGTTGCGGTGGCTTCTCTTGTTTCAGAGCACAGGCTCTAGGGTGCGCGGGTTTCAGTAGTTGTGGCTCGTGGGCTCAGTAGTTGTGGCACACGGGCTTAGTTGCTCTGCGGCATGTGAGATCTTCCCGGACCAGGGCTCGAACACCTGTCCCCTGCATTGGTAGGCGGATTCCCAACCATTGCACCACCAGGGAAGTCCCGAGCCTTCTAGTTTTATCTTTCAAAGTTCCTCCCCGTTACACCCACTCACTGCCTAACTGAACTGCACTCCAGCAAATACACCTGTGCCTCGGTGCCACTGCACAGTCTACTCCCTGCCCAGGATGCCCTTCCTCCAATCATCCATCTGCCCAATCCTCTGCCAGCTCTCTTCCTCCCCAGGGCCCTTCCCAACCCTCTCCCCCAGAGCTGTCTTCCTCTGCTATTCCCCCAGTCGTTGATGGGTCACAGTGGCTCACCTGTGGAGGCAGGTGGGCTCAGGAGCTTGCAGGGTCTTTCTCAGCAGCCCTGCGGGAAAGACCACGCAGGGACCTGGCCTTGATAATAACAGTGGGCCCCAGTGGTCAAACACAAAGGCTCTGGAGCCAGGCTCAGTGGTTCACATCCCACATGCAACCTAACTTTTAGGTACCTCCATTTTCTCACCTGTACAGTGGTGATAAAACAGTACTTAGCTCCTAAGTTTGTTGTGAGAGTTCAATGAGAAAATGACATGGAAGGCACCTGTGTCTGATATGGAGTGAATGCTCCATTGTTATTGCTCTTACTGTTATTAATACGTGCTCCTCATAGGCCTGGCTGCGGACGTCTGAGTCCCTTGGAACAAGAGAACTAAGGCTGACCCCGTTGTGACCTTCAGCCAACTCCTCCCTCCCTCCCACCCTCCCCCAGCCCCTAGACCCCAGCTGGAGCCACAGTGCCAGGTGTCACAAGGTGCCCTGTTGCTGAGCTCCCAGCCCCCAACCCTCAGTGCCTCCCTACCTGCACTCACCCCGCCACAGACCCCAGGCAGCCTGAGAGGTGTCATCAGGAGACCACCGTCCTCCAGCAGCTGAGGCTCTGGGTGTCACAGAGAAGGAAGGATCTGACGCGTCCCCAGCCCTGGCTGGGTGCTTCTCTTTCCTCTCTCCTGGGAAGTCTGGCAAGGGGGCTATTGAATAGAGTGAGGTCTGTGCCCCTTTCCCAAATCTGGCTGGAGCTCACAGGCCCTGAGACAAGTTTAGAGAGTGTCAGCCTCAGAGTATGGGGTGGGCCTGTCTAGTTAGCTAATCAGTCATTTTTTTTTTTTTTTTTTTTTTTTTCTTTTTGCGGTATGTGGGCCTCTCACTGTTGTGGCCTCTCCCGTTGCGGAGCACAGGCTCCGGAAGCGCAGGCCCAGCGGCCATGGCTCACGGGCCCAGCCGCTCCGCGGCATATGGGATCCTCCCAGACCGGGGCACGAACCCGTATCCCCTGCATCGGCAGGCGGACTCTCAACCACTGCGCCACCAGGGAGGCCCTAATCAGTCATTTTTGTTGTCCATTCTTTTCTTCATTCCACAGAGACTTCCTGAGCACCTACTACGTGCCAGATGCTGTTCTAGATACTGAGGATACAGACAGAGCAGGACTGATAAAAGTGGATCCCAAGAGAAGTGTGCCGCGCCTGTGAGTGGGCAGCCACTTTGTGGCCTTGAGTTCTGGGGGCCCTGTTTGGTTCCCTCCCTCACATCTACCTATGCCTGGCACAGAGGCAGAACATAATCTCGGGACTCCACAGTCAGAATCCAGTCCTGGATGTGCCTCTTACTCACTGAATAGCAAGTTTGCTCAACGCTCCGAGCCTCAGTGTCCTCATCTGCAAAGTGGGAGTACAGTTAGGAGGGCCAAGTTAGCAACACCTGCCAAGGAGCGAGCACTGTGGCAGAAGCTTCTTAGTACGTAACAAACAGCCTTCGTCTGCCCCTGCCATCGTCACCATCAACTCCCACCTCCTTGGGCTGGAATCTTGCCCTTCCTTCTGACTTCCTGGGCCGGACGCAGCTTTGCTGACAATAGCCAAGTCGTCTTCGGGACCCCGGAGGACGCCGGAGACCTTTCCTGTGAGCCATTTGCCCCCTGATGCCGGGGTCACAGAGGTCTTCAAACCTGAGATCAGAGAAGGAAGAGGAGGAGGGTGACAGGGGCCATATATCAGGGGCCTGTCCTAGCTGTTAGCAGGGATTCCTTCCCAGCCAAGGACAGATGGGACCAGCCTCCCAGAGTCGGGATCGATTGGGCACCTGGGGTGGAAGCCGACACCAAGGGTGAGGAATTCATGTGACCCTGTCATCCCCTGTCAGGAGACTCCCACGCTCCTCTTCCTGCAGCCAGGAAATGAAGTGACAGGTCATTCTGAGGGGCAATTGCTGACAGGCCCTTCTGTAACATTTATTTAGAACTGGCAGCCCTGTCTCCTTCCAAAAGGGGCCAAGGGACTGCTCTGACATTTGTGGGATGCCTACCGGCTAACCAGGCCTTTCTGCATTCACACCATCATCAAATCCCCACAAGAACCTCCATTTCAGCAATGAGGTAATTGAAGCTCAGAGAGGTAAAGTAACTTGCTTATGTCACCCAGCTAGTCCAAGGCAGAGGAGCATAAGGAACCCAGTTCCTCTGACTGTTATTTTTTTAAATGCAGATATGACAGAACAACAACCACAAACCAAAACCATAACTCTATCAAAGGACAGAGAGAGCAATGTTCTGAACTTCTGGGAGGACCTTCTAAGAAGAGGATATACATATGCATTCACAATGCTGATAAATGAGTTCAACATTTCCTGAAGGGATATAGACGAAACCACGAATAGCACAGACCTTCAGGAAGAGAAACTGGAATGCGGGAAGGAGTAATGAGAGAATTTTGCTTCTCATTCTGTGTCTTCCTGTAGCATTGGAACTACTTTCCATGCGCATTTAATAAGCAGAATCAAGGGGTCATCTGAGTGGTGAGACTATGGATCGTTTTTCATTTTCTTGTTGATGTTTCTCTGAGATAAAGAAAGAAATAAACATATTTCTTTAAAAAAAAAACAAAGACTGGGCTTCCCTGGTGGTGCAGTGTTTGAGAGTCCGCCTGCCAATGCAGGGGACACGGGTTCGTGCCCCGGTCCGGGAAGATCCCACATGCCACGGAGTGGCTGGGCCCGTGAGCCATGGCCGCTGAGCCTGCGCGTCTGGGGCCTGTGCTCCGCAACGGGAGAGGCCACAACAGTGAGAGGCCCGCATACTGCAAAAAAAATAAATAAATAAAAAATAAAATAAAACAAAATAAAAAAGACTTTGAGAAGCTGATGAAAACTGAACCTCAAGAAAATTTCACAAATACATTTATGCATACAATTAAGAACTCTTTGTAGGGAAGATCAGAGGGAATAAATTATACTTAAAAGCCAGGCTGAACCAAGATTTTCATGACTGAAGGCAGGGTACAGTTCTCTGATATCTGTATTGAAGCTACTGTCATCAATAATTAAAAATAGAAAAACTAAAACCTAGGCTAATGTGGTTTCTGGAACCAAGCATTTCATTTTACTTTGAGCTCCATGCCTTAAATGGAGCCTGGAACACAATAGATGTCCCCCGAAATCCATTGGTTAATAGATCATTGTCTGCTGTGCTCACTGGATCCTGAAGCAGGTACCCAGTCAATACCCATTAATGGAAACCAATAATAAAATGCTATCAATCTCAACCAGTATCCCTGGACCCCAACTACAACCCTAATCCAGGCGGGGCCCGGGATGAGTGTCATCAACAGTGGGCTGGGTCGTTAGACTCTGAGCTCCCCTCCCCACAAAGGGAATGGGTAACCAAGGGGACTGACCCTCATCACTGTCCAGTATCTGGGAGTGGTGAGCACAGGCAGGTCTTCCCTTCCTGATGGCCCTGTCAATACAAAGCACAGAGGATGTGTGGGCTCAGCCTCATTCAATATTTACTGCCCTTTCTCGGCCTACCTCGCCTCCTCCCAACGCATGCAGGTGTGCGGAGGCCCAGACTGAAACCCTCATTCTCACTCATCTCTAGAAGCCAGCATCAAACGCCCACAGGATTCCTTTCCTCCGACGAGACGCCACCCAGAACACAGTGGGTCTGCCGTTGCCTCAAAGACAACACAGCTCCACCTGATTGCACCATATTCCTCCAAACCAGACTTTTTCAACTTCCCACTCTGACCATAGCTCCACATTCCCCCCATCACCCAGGCCTACAGCCTCCGTCTCCAGCCCACTCCCCAAATCCAGTCTCCAGTCACCACGTGTCAAGAGCGCTTCCTCCACCAGGCCCACATTGCCATCCCCTCCAATTTTACTGGCAGCCCCCTCACCAGGCACCTGCAGTCATCTCGTGCCTGGACCACTGCAGGAGACTCCTAACTTGCCTTCCTGCTCCCAGGCCCTCTGTCTCCAATCCAGCCTGCACAGGGATGCAGTTGAATCAAAGTAGAGAATCCTTTCCATCCATGCACAGTCCTGCCCAGAAACAGCTAAGAGTTTCCAGGTGCCTTTAGCGTGGGGTCTCACTTGCTCACCAGCATTCATTTAACTTGACCAACGTCTATATAAATACTCACTCAGGATCAGGTACTATTTAGTCCAAGTGCTTGCACACATGAACTCATTTAAGCCTCATTAAAATGAGGTCGGTACTATTATGATCACTGCTTTACAGATGGGGAAACAGAGGCATGAAGAGGTAAAGTAACCTGTCTAAGGTCACATCGTTCATAAGTGACAGAAAACAAATTTGAACCCAACTACTAGTCTAGCTCTGGAGTTCTCATTCCTGTCTTTGGGCGTCTGTGGCTAGGATGCGTGGACCGGATCCTCCTTGCTTTCCCGACCTTCTCTTCCAACCCCTGGGACTCGTAAACTGATGAGCATGGCTATCCTTTGCTCCTTTCCTTCCCATGAGGACGTCTTTGCTCTGTGTCCCTCCTACGTGGAATGTCAATCCCCACCCCCTCTGTTCTGTCTAGCTCTTGCCCTGTCAAGGCTAAGCTCAGCCCACTTCCCTGACACCCCCAGCCTCAGTCATCCACACCTCCTATGACTTCCCCTCAGCCCTCACCTGCTGCTCTTGTCCACAGTCTTGATTGCCGGCCCTCTCTCATGGGGTCCCAATAGAATCTACCTCCCCCGTTCCTCTAGGGCAAAGAGAGAGCATGTTGCAATTCTCACTGATCTCCCATAATAGCCCATTGCCAGAGGGAGCGGGGAGAAGAGAGGGAGCCGGTGAGACTAGACCAAAAATTAGGTGACCACAGGAGGGGAGGGTGTGGGCTTCTTGGAGGAGGTGGACATGCACAAACTCATCAATCCCTGCAAGGAGGGAAGGGAAGGTCCTCAGGACTAGCCAGCCCCTGCTTGCCTCTCCCACCCTGTGATCTTCCCATGGCCCCTCCTCATCAAATTCCTGGCACCCTGGCCTCCTCATTCCTGTCCTGGGGCATTTGTGGCAGAAATGCTTTTCCCAAGGTGCTTGCAAGGCCGATTCCTCTTGTCTTCAAGGTGTAGCTCAACAGTAACCTCCTCTTCAAGTCTTTTCCTGACTGCTCTCTCCGATGTTCTAGTCTCTTCATTTCTGTCTTTCTCTCTCCGTTACCCTGGTTTATTGCCCTATTTTATTTTTCTTTCTGGTATTTTCAGTTCCCAAAGGTCTTTACTTCTTTCCTTGTTGTCTGTGGCTCCCACCACTCCATTTAAACAGATCTCCCTTATTCACCTCTGAATTCCAGCAATTTGAGCATAGTAGGTCATTAATAATTATTTATTGAATGAAAAATAAATGAAGGGCCAAATGAGAGAAACTTGTTTGCTGTAGACCAACACAATCATGCATAGACCTGTGCCTCTCCTGCCCCCTTTGGCTGGGAAAGACTATCTGTGCCCACACATGGTGTCAATGCAAAACCTCCCCCAGATGAATGCCTTTGACAAAACCCCAAAGGAACTATGGGCAGATGTGGAGTTGTCAGGACATAGGACTGGGGATAAGGGTGGTCTTGATCCCCAGAGTTTCCAGCTTAAGTGGAATGAATGTTTTTGGTTTCAATCCTGATGCAAATATTTAATGTGTGTAGGTCATTTTGACCATTGTGGTAGGCAAGATTTGTTTAATGTAGGCATAACTTCCTTAACCAACCATTTTCTTACTGGATTCTTATATGAGCCCCAAAAGGTAAGTAGTAATCTGTTTTAATGGACGATGAAGTTGAGGTTCAAAGATATTCAACTACTCACGAAAGATTACTCAGTTCTGGGATGGGATAGGGAGGGTGAGAGGGAGATGCAAGAGGGAGGGGATATGGGGATATATGTATATGTATAGCTGATTCACTTTGTTATAAAGCAGAAACTAACACACCACTGTAAAGCAATTATACTCCAATAAAGATGTTTAAAAAATTACTCAGTTCTAAGTTCTTGTCTTAGATCAGAATATTATTGAATGATATCTGAACACTTCATTCTTACTGGGGGGAAGGGAGGATTGTTTGTACAAAGAGACCCTAAGAAGAGTAGGTATCAATACTATGTAACTATTATCAAGCTATTTCTATGTGCCAGGCACTTTTCTGAGACACTTACCTGTTGAAATTGATTGAATCCTGTCGCTGCCCTAGGAGAAAGGAACAATTGTAATTCTCAGTTAACAGATGGAGAAACTGAGACACAGAGAGGGTAAGCAACTCGCCCACGGACACATAGCTAACGAGCGGATGTGACAATAATAGTAAGTCTCCCCAAATACTCCATTCGCTTCCCTTTGTCTCCCACCCTCTTCCTGTGAAGCTGTGACTAGTTCTAGCCAATGAAATATGAGTGGAATGGACGTCTGTCACTTCCAAATGTAGGCAGTGAAAAGACCAGGCATGATTCTCCAGTCTGTCCTTTTCCCTGACATGAAAGGGTGGAGATGTACAGATGGCACCTCCAACCACCTAGATCCCTAAGTCACTGTGTGGAGGAGGGTCCCCCACTGCCCCACATGGGACATGCAGCATGGGAAAAAATAAACTTGTCTTGTGTTAACGGCAGAAATTTGGGGGATTGTCTATCACCATGCATCTCCTAGTCTATCAGTAGTGGAATCAAGGCTCAACCCAGCTCTGTCTTTACCATGAACTCTAAGGCTCAAATTATCTGGGTATGAATCTTATCTAGTAATGGCCACCAAAATCCTCAGAACAAATCGAGCCATTTCTCTCCTTCCCCTGCATGCTGCAAATCAGTAGGGGACATCTCATGGAGCTCCTGGGTATCTTAAAGCCCTCATTAGTAACACTACTCTGTCCATTTGGTTCTGGTGGAACCCAGGACCCAGCCTGGGCAGTGAGAACACTGAATTTTCCTAGCCCCAGGGACTGTGCACACGACTCTGGTTGGTGCAGACAGGGCAAATCCCAGGGCTTGTGTAGGATTTACCAGGGCAAGAAGCACTCTCTCTCCTGTTCATCCTTAGGGGGTATAGGCCTGAGCCGATGGCCATTTTGCCACCCCATGGGACCTAAGAGTGAAACCAAGCCCCATGGTGAGTGCTGAGCTGAAAGACAAGACCCGATGGTGTCATCTGAACCACTGGATTCAGCTGGGTCTGATTCCAGCTCTACTCAAAAATGGCTGTTGTTGACCAAAGCAGTTCAAATGGAACTTTTCTGTCACTTGCAACCAGAAGGTTGTGAGTGGGATGTCGCTGCCCCATCTGCTTCTGCCATGCTGCAGAGTACTGTGTGATCTCGATGGAGGGAGAAGAGATGCCTGGGGACCCGGGAGCAGGGGTCAAGGGGACATCTGGAAGAGACGGTGGGCTTGGGCAGAGCAGGGCTGAGGTGCTGGCAGGATGCCTGGAGAGAGGTGCCTGGCGGGTATGGAAGGAAGTGTGGACAACAGTCTGAAGGGTGCTAGAGCCTCTGATCCAGATACGGGAGGTCACGGCTGAGGGTGCGGGAGGATGTGAGACCATGGGACGGGGGCAGGGAGGGGAGTGGGGGTCCGAAAGGGACCAGAGAAGGGAATGGAGTCCAGACCTTAGGGAGTGGGAACCTCAGTTCAATGAGAGAAAGAGTTAAGTGGAAGGTGTTTGTGGCTTGGGGCCAGCTCCTGAGCTACTCTCTCCCTCAGTCTCTTTCTCTGTTAAGTGGGTTCACAGTCTCCCTGTGTTGTGCTGTGGTGAGGCTGGAGGATGCAGGGCAAGCCCATCTCTGAGTGCCAGAGCTCAGCCAAGCTGAGCTGGTATTAATTAAACGGGAGAAGAGAGGTAGAGGACCCAGTGTGGATGTGAAAGGAGAGGCGTTTCCAGAAGAGGTGGCTTCCTTCCTGGTGTTCCCCGAAGACGGCTCTCACAGCCTGTTGTTCTGAAATTGCCTGTTGCCACCCAGAGCCCCTCAGGTGGAGGCAGGACCTGTTCTCTTTGTATCCCAGAAACCAGCTGGCACGGGGTTGGCACAGAGCGGGCCCTGGGGGAGTGCTGGGTGTGGGGACTGGTAGAGGAATGGAAGAAGGACTAGCTGCCCTGCTAACTTCTACAGAGGAGGAGGAGAGGCCCAAGAAGAGGCCGTGCAATTTGTCTCCTAAGAAGTTACTGGTGGCTGTTGGGCATCACATGGTTGACTGAGGATCTGCTGCTGTTCCATGTGTCCCTGTCCTTCCAAAAGTCACTGCCCACCACCAGCAAGCGAAAGGAACTGGGGGACAGGGGGGTATCGGGCTGCACCTCTCACTGAGTTTCCCAAGGGCAGACCAGGCTCCCTTTCTCAGGCCCAGACTTGTCACCAGCTGGCTGGTAGCCAAGGCTGCCGCCCCCTCAATTTGGTAGGGGCTCTTATCTCAGACTGCTGGAGGAATTTGACACCTTTGACCCGCTTTCATCCTTCCTGGGGCAGTCTGGCGGGCAGAGATGTTCCAAACAGCAGCTGGGCTCATCCCCAGAAGGGCCACCCATGTATAGGTGATGGTGGCACACCAAGGGCACTTCCCCAAGGCAAGCCCCCAGGGAACCTGCATCCTGGTGATATCTGCTGAGGCCCAGGAGTGATGCGGGAGGGTTGATCTGACGTGGGCTGGGGCAGAGACCCTAGAAGAACCCTCTGCTCCCGAATCCCTACTTTGCAAAACTGCACTGGCCCTGCGGCCCTGCATTCCATCCTTGCAGTTGTTGTGAGTCCTCCTTTAAGAGGAAAATACCCCCAGGGTGGGACACAATCACTATAGGGAATAAAAACAAAGCCCTCAGCTGTGGCCCTGTGGACACAGGGAGAACACAGACTTGCTGGAAGGGATGATGAAGAAAGAGAAGGAGTGGAAAAGGACCTCAGCAAACCTTTCCCTCCTTCACAACATTGCCTCCTCGCAGCAGGGTGGGGCTGAGCTCCCTCTCGCCTTTCTTCCCTTCCAGACTCTTTGTCAGCTGCTGGGTCCGGTGACAGGGACACCCGGTTTGTTCAATCAAGTCCCTTGAGGTGAGAGTAAGGTGAGACCCGCAGAGCCTGGAAGAGAGTAAGGGTCCCTCCCCTACCTTTCACCCCTCCCACCCTCTCCCTTGTAGCCCACCCTGTCTCAGTGAAGAGGAGAGGCACATCTGAGGGACAGGGCTCAGAAGACAGTGGGGGACTTGGGAAAAGCCGCCCTTGCCTCGCCTCTGGATCCTCAGTCCCTGGGTGGGGCGGGATGATCCTCAGCGTCTCTTCCAGCTGAGACCACTGCAGTCTTCAGTGCCACCCACCTCATCCTCCTGACACATAAGAGGAGAAGATTTTCCCCTTCTCCCTGCTCCCAAGTGATTCCCAGGGGTACTGGAGGGGGGACAAACCTTTGTTCCAGATTGGGGCCCCTCTCTGGATCCAGGTGAAGCCTGAAAGGCACAATTAATGCCCTTTACCTAGAGCGGTGGCTCAAAGTATAGCAGGAGTTTATTCTGATGTCACTAGTTTGAGAACAGCTGACCCAGGGAAGACTTAGGCTAGAGTTTGTGGGGGGACGGGGTGTGGAGTGGAGACAAGGGAGAGGACATTCCAGTGGCCTGGCTGGCAGCAGCAGGTGGGCTTCTCCACGGGAAGGAGCTGGACCAACTCCGGGGTCAGGGGTCTGGCCCTCCCTCTGGGCTGGGGATGCTTATGGTGGGCAGGCCAGGGGGAGAGCTGGCCCATGGTTTTCATAAGCTGTTCAGAGGAATGTGAAACCCCACGATACTGGAGCCTTTCTCTGAAAAGCTTTTAATTTATGTAATACACAATGAATATTTGAATACATTCTCACCAGAAAAAGTCAGACCATACCAAAACACAGGGCGCAACCAGGAAAAGTCCTCCCCTGATGCCCCTCAGTGCTAGACCCCTCCCCAGAGGCAGCCACTGTGATCTGTTTGGGGTTTGTCCTTGGAGAACTCCCTGTACATGTGTACGTACACACAGAAGTACACGGCTGGGGAGTTTTTACATAAACGGGATAACGATGGGTATATTACACTTCAACTTCCCACCCCTCACCTCCCCCACCGCACCCCCATTTAACAGCTCATCTTAGCAATCCATCACAGGCTCTGGGACTCTTCTCAACAGCGTCTCTGGTGTGGTGGCTCTTGGGGCAAGAGAAAGAAACATGTTCACACCACATAAGACCATCTTCCTTTTCTTGGGTCCTCCACACGCCCCATTCCAGTCATGCCCACCCTACCCTGACACACACACTCTGACAGTGGTCTGAATTGAGGAACCCTGCCCCCCAGCTCTTGACCTGCGTGACAACCCCTGAACTCCCAAGCACTAGGGTGCCGAGGATCTGGGGCCTCCAGGGCAGGCATTGCTTGGCCCCCAGAAGGCCCTCCCTGGAACCAGAGCGGGGATGGGCTCTGGAAGGCAGTGTCACCACTGAAAGAGTTGTGTGCATTTGTACCTTTATCCTGAGTGGGAGTCCAAAGTCTTCCCTCATCCCAAAGGCTTCCAAAACCCTAAAAGATTAAAACCACAGCTATAAATTGATTACTTCTTAATGGGAAAGAGCATAGTAGTCAAAATAATTCAGTTCTTTCTAGAGCACTTTCTAATGTACAGTCGCAGGCTCCAGAGTCCTGCTTGGGAATATGGTGGCCTCACCCTCTCCCCAAGCTTGGGGCTGGGGACAGAGAAGAGGGAGGAAACGAGTGAGAGAGAGAAAAGTTCAAGATAAGATGAGGAGTGAAGCAAGTGAGCAACCCAAATGTCCCCACCAAAATCCATGTCCTTCCTAGAACCTCAGAATGTAACCTTATTAGATAGGGTTTTTGTAGCTGTTTACTCTTCATGACTGTAGTCTTGTAGTAATTAAGTTAAGATGAGGTCATGCTGGAGTGGGTGGGCCCTTAATTCAACATGACTGGTGTCCTCATACAAAGAGAAGAGAACATACACAGAGGTCCCAGAGGGGCAAACGCCACATGACAGTGGAGGCAGGGGTTGGAGTGATGCATCTGCAAGCTAGGGACCCACAGGACTGCTGGCAAGCACCGGGAGCTAGGAAAGAGGCAGGAGACAGCCTCAGGGACCAACCCTGCGAACACCTTGATTTGGGAATTCTAACCTCCAGAACTGTGAGAGAATGCATTTCTGTTGTTTAAGGCACCCAGTTTGAGGTACTTTATTATGGCAGCCCTAGGGCCTGAACACACCAAGACAGGGTGGCAAAAAGCAGAGCTCAGCAATGGGTTCTCGGGAGACCGTGAAGCTCCCCCCACCCCCACCAGAGTCCCCGGCTGTCAGTAACTGCAAGGGCCAGACCGCTCTGGGTCAAAGAGTCTGCACCATGTCCTACCCTAGCTGGGGCTGCGCTCTCTCAGGTGTGCAGGCAGCTCTCAGCCTGGAGAGATTTCCCCTAGTAAACAGCAAAACCAAACACATGTTCCCCTCCAGGCCCCGCGTCACCTGCCACTTGGCAGTGAGAGACATCAGCCCAGCCCCTGGCTGGCAGCGCCGACAGGCGCCCATCTGCTCCGGAAGTGCCCGGCCTGGGTAAACACAGCCGGGCCCTGCCTCTCACTGCCGGACCAGCCGGGCCAGGCGGGCCGTGCAGGAGCCCTGGGCCTCAGGCCCCCTCAGGGTCACTTTCTACCCCAGGCTGGCCACGGCCGGCTGCCCCTACTGGAATGCCATCCCTGGAAACTGGGAGGGAAGACACAAGAAAGGAAGAGTGGCGGCTCATCACAGGACATAGCCCCCCTCCCAGGTCACTTCCTTGAACCCCTCCCTGCTGGGCCCAGGGTCACTGCCCCCGCCCACTTGCCCTCCCCTCCTCGCTCACGCCCACGTAAAGCCATCTGCCACCTTCGCCCCCGGCAGGCACCACGTCTGTGACTCAGCGCCCAGCCCTGAGGCTGCTCTGTGGGTGGCCGTGCCAGAACCTTGGTGGGGAGGGAGGTGCTGGGAAGGGGGCCCGGGGTTGGTGGGGAGGGGGAGGGCTGGGGGGAAAGACACGTGCAAACCCCAGGTGGCCTTTCCCTGAGCACCAAACCCTGACCACACTGCCTTCATCCGGTTCTTATAGCAGATGACTCTCCAGCAGAGGTGTTGCCTAAAACGTAATAGTCTCGTTAAAATGCGCCTAATTCGGTTCCTTTTTTTCCTCCCAGTTCCACCAGCTGTTCTTCAGGCCCTGACCCTGGACCCAACTGGGACCTGTTTCTCTTGTGTATTCCACCCTCACCTCATGTGCCACCCCCAGCGCCTTGCAGCCCTTGGAACAGCATATTCACCCCATGCGCCCTTGGGTGGATAAATTCCCGCGAAAGGAATAGAGATTTCCTGTCACCTCCCTGCAGACTTGAGCAAAGAGCTTGACCCCAGTGCTTATCCCAAAGGAAGAGCGGTAATGGTGAGACCGTAGGTGTCATTCTGGGGAAGGAGTAAGTGAGGGTGGAGAATGTCACCCCTACCAGCGGCAGGACAGGGGCTGGTCCTCGCCCTGCGCATCTTGGGAAGGTGGCTCCAGGTCTGCTTCTGAGTCAGGAGCTCTTTACGTGTGTGTTCTTTTCCCTCAAAGGGGCTTGGCCCCTGGAACTTGGCTCTGGAGGAAAAAACCTGGAGGCTGGGCCTGCCCCACAGCTGGAAGATTGGGATTTGAGGCCCAGCCCCAGCCCGGGGTTGAGGATAGGGGTGGAGGATCCAGCCCCGGAAGACCTGAGTTCCCAGCCCGCAGGAGCCTGCTTGGGCCATCTGTCTCCACTCACTCTTGCTGAGCCTCCTTCCAGAGGGTCCAGCCTCCTTCAGGGCTCTCATAAGCTGCGTGGAGATTTAGCCACCTCGCCCCAAAGCTGAACGGAGTCCTCGGTATTTGGCCCTCGTTCCCTCCCTTACCTGGCGGCCCCCTGGAGTCTGTCTCAGGATTCTCTTACAGAACCAAGCAATGGTGCCCTGTCTTCTTTTCCCAGCCCTGTTCCCTCCCAAACATGCTACAGCCTCCTTTCATTTCATAGTGGTTGTTTTACTGCTGGTAGCCACAAGGAAACGGATCGGGCCTAGCAAAAGTAAAGAATCCTGGAAAGCTCCAAGAAACCTCAAACTTGTAGCAGGAAGAGTATGAATGTGTTTAACTTCTGGCTCTGCAGCCACGTGTAAACTTGAGCAAGATACCTACCCTCTCTGTGCCTCGGTTGCTTCAACTCCAAGTAGGGGATAACATGAGTATCTGCCCCAAAGGGCAGCTGTGAAGGTTTAATGAGGCAGAGAATTGTGAAAATACACAATCTGAGATAGTTAGTCTGGTTCCTTCCAAAGTGTACACAGTCTGCTAATAGTAAAAATTAATCATAGTCACATTCATTATTCATTTAGCACTTTTCTGTGTCGACGCAATGAGTGTCAGACACTGTCTAAGGATTTGCCTCCCATAAGTCTGGGTTCTTTCACCGCAGTCTTTCTTCCCACACTTTTTCAAGAGACGGTTCAATGCCCCCGGAGGCGCGCCTCCCTCTCCCTGGGCACTGGGTTATTTTCCAGGCTAATCCTCTCTAGAGGAGAGTCTCCCAGGCACATATGCTGCTTCCCAGAGCAGGAAGGTGGGCAGAAAACAGCCCCAGCTGGAAAATCAGAGTTTGCATTTCCACACAACTTCTTCAGAATAATAGACTTGTAGAAAAAACCAAAAAGCTCCACTTAGAGAGCAGCAAGCTATTTTGCCCAGGGTTCTCCCAACCTGCCCCATTTCACAGCTGCAGAAGTTGTGATATTTCCCAAGGCCACACAGCAAGTAAGCAGCAGAGATTCCACCAACACTGAGCACCTACAACATGGTAGGTACTTTATCCACCACGGTAGGTTCTGTATCCGTCCACGTCGTAAACACCCGTGGCATCCACGCCATGCTCCCAGCTCTGGTCAGAGCACTGGAGAGGTAGGAACCTGGAATGGCATAGACATTCTATGGAGAGGGATCAGACCCCACACAGGTCCAAAAAGTCACTGCTGAGACTGATAAATGCTATGAAGAAAATAAATCTGGGTGCCAGGTGGAGTGGTGGGTGGATTTAGGGGAGGGGGCGCCCTCTTTACCTACTGTAGTCAGAAAGGCCGCTGAAAAGTGACATTGAGCAGAGACTGAAAGATGAGACACAGGTATGTGAAGCGCTGGAGGAAGAGGCCTCCAGCTAGAAAGATGGCAAATGCAAAGGCCCTGGGGCAGGAGTATGCTTGGGCTCTTCCAGGAACAGGAAGAAGGCCAGTGTGGCTGGAGCAGCAAGAGTGATGGGCAGTGGAGGAGGCCAGGAGGAGAGGGAGGCAAGGGGCTTCATTGCCACAGTAATGAGCCTGCATTTATTCTAATGGCAACAGGAAGCCACAGGAGGTTTTCTAAGCAGGGCAATGACCGTTATGATGGGTCGTGTACAAAGATCACTCAGGTGGCTGTGTGAAGAATGGATGGAAGGGGGGCAAGGAGCTGTGAGGAAGCTTTGGTGGCCTGGACCACCGGGCCAGCTGTGGGGATGGAGGGAAGAGGAAGGCAGATAAACACCTGATACTAACACATGTGAAGCACTGGCCTGGCATGCATCAAGGGATACTCAACATAGAGTTGGGGGCCCAAGAAGAAAGGGTGCTGGTGGCTAGATGTGTGGCCAGGGTTAGGAGACGGGGGCGGGCAGTGACAAGGAGTTGGGGGCCTGCCTTTCCTGGGCTTAAGGCCACAGGAGGCCAGCAGCCCGGGGTGGGACCCTGCAGGGACAAATTCGGGGGATCCCACATCCTCCTTTCAGTTCCCTAATGTGTATGATGTCTTTCTCTTCTTAAAAGGCCATTGTCAGAGGCACTATGTGTGACATATCAGTGTTCCAGAAATAAAAACCTGGAAGCAATTAGAATAAAAAACAGCTTACTATATTCAGTTTTGTATTTCAAAATTTTGTTTAACTTGTACATACACGTGATAAAAATGTCAGAGTACAAGAGCATATAGCAAGAGGTAACTCTCCCTCCACCCCAACCTCGTCCCTAGAACATATTCTGTTATCTATTCTTCTTAATTTTTCCAGAAATAGTCTCAGCATACACACACATATATATTACACATTAAACATGGAAATAGCATAGTATAGCATTTTGTATCTTTTTTTCACCAAGCCATATTTCTTAAAGATCATTTCATATTAGTCCATGAATCACTATTTCATTCTCTTTTAGTGGCTGCATGTTACACCATTACAGAGCTGTATCATATAGGAAAGTAGGTATTTAGATGATTTCCAGGTTTGGCTAATATAAGCAATGTAGCAACAAACATCTTCATATGGAGGTCTTCGGCATTTCCATTGGATAAATTCCTAGAAACGGAATTTCTAGCTCAAAGGACAATTACATATTTTTCTGTTTGAATAAGTATTGACAAATTGCTGTTTAGAGCAGTTGGACTAACTCACTCCCCACTCTCACCCACAGCTGACCCTGACAGCATCGCTTTCACAATGTCAAAACAGGTCATTGTCCAAATGTTTCATTTTTGCCAATCTCACCACACCTGACAACTTGCATGTGTTAAGTGTAAGCCCACTGTCATTGGTGTGGTGGGTGTTATCACCCTCATTCTGCAGTTCGGAGAGCTTAGTTCACTCACCCCAGGACAAAGCCAGTGTCCCAGCACTGCTGTGAACCACAGAGATGACAGAAAGCACGTCTGGGAACAGAATAGGCAAGGCCAGGAGTGGGGAAGCTGAGGCCAGGCAAGGGTGTGGTTGCCTAAGCAGACACTCAGGCTCTGGCAATCAAGATGGGGGAAGGGGACATACAGGTCAGAAGCCAAGAGACCAGTCAATGGTCAGGTCTATAAACCCGCTCCACCAGGACCAGGGACACAGTGCTACCTCTTCTGCGCTCATGCCTGGGCCAGCCTGAGCCCCGGATGTGGGCGTCAATGAGCCATATTAGGGCTAAGGGAAATAGGTCAGTCACTTGCTGGAGGAATAGCAAATTTAGGAGCAGAGATGAGAGTGGATGTTGACATCGGGGACTAAAGCCCCAAGTTTCCTTTCTTCCTACCATGAACAGCTTGGCGGTTGCAAAGCAGGAAAATGCAGTCTCCATTAAAATTGAGAGAGAAAGGTCCCTGTCAATAAACCACAGTTGCCAAATGAACCTAAGTTTAGCATCACACTCTAAGCCTGTTTGGGAGCCTCTTGACTTTTCTAATGGGCTCCACTTCCGTGAACTCAAGGTAATGGAATCAGCTTCAGAGAAAACAATGTTCTAAATAAAGAAATGCAATCAGAGCTGCTAACCTCTGACAGAAGACTCTTCCCGTGCACCTTGGACTTGAAGTAAGGAATGTATGCTTTGAGAGGGTGTATGTGTATGTGTGTGTAAAGATTATGAATTTCAGGCGTGACTGAAACCAGAAAGTCCTAACATGTTACTAAGGCTGGCCTATTAAACAAACAAAAACTCAAATAAAAAATTTAGAGTAAGGAGGGCAGGGAAACCTGACTTTTGAAACTGACATTAGGGTCCATCCAGGTATAGGGGGTATTATACAGAGATAGGATGCCCAAAGGAGTGGGTTTCCAAAGACCCCCTCCCAGACTCACGGCACAAGCCTGAGCAGCAATTTGAAAACATGGAATGTTCCAAGGTGGGCAAGGCAAGACTCCCAAAGCAGGCTCATCCTAGAAGCTTGCATCCATAAGGAGAGGGCTTGCTGAGCTATGAAGGTCAGAATCAGGCAACCATAAAGGCCTTCAAGGGGGTCCTAGGGTATCAGCCCAGAGAAGCCCAGGGTGTGGTCTGTGGCTGGCAATGACTGTCTGAGATACTGGAATTTCCAGTTGTTCATCCTTCTCAGTGAAGATGGTCTCTACTCCTTCTCCAATTTTCTGGAAATTTCCATGGTCTTCCATATTGCCTATCCATCCATCCCATCCATTCCACTGTCTCAAGCAGTCCGTAAAAAAACCATTTTTTGAGCCTATGACAAATCAAAGACCATGCTAGGCACCATGTGGGATACAGAGTAGGGCACAAATGGTGGTGGAATGTTGGCAGTGGGGACTCTTACACAAGGTCATGGTGAGTATAGGTAGGTGTAATCACTTTGGAAAACAATTTGGAACAATTTGCAAAGTTGAACTTGCACACCAATAACCTAGCAATTAATTCCTCTCCTAGCTATATACCCCTCCAACTCTTGCAGCTGTGTGAAAGACATGTGTAAGGATGTTCAAAGAAGCATTGTTCAAAATAGTAAAATTATGAAAAACCCAGATGTCTATTACCAGAAGGAACACTTTGTGAATTATGGTCTGTTCCACAATGTACTATTATGCAGCAGTGAAAATGAATGAACTATAGTTTTATGCAATAAGATGAATGCATCTTAGAAATAAATGATGAGTTTCTATTTTTATTTTTGTTGTTGTTGTGGGGCTCTTTTTTTTTAATTTTTATTTTTGGCTGTGTTGGGTCTTCGTTTCTGTGCGAGGGCTTTCTCTAGTTGCGGCGACCGGGGGCCACTCTTCATCGCGGTGCGCGGGCCTCTCACTGTCGCGGCCCCCCGTTGCGGAGCACAGGCTCCAGACGCGCAGGCTCAGCAGCTGTGGCTCATGGGCCTAGTTGCTCCGCGGCATGTGGGATCCTCCCAGACCAGGGCTTGAACCCGTGTCCCCTGCATTGGCAGGCAGATTCTCGACCACTGCGCCACCAGGGAAGCCCTGGGGCTTTTTAAATTATTTTATCACTAACAATTTTTCTAGCTTTACTGAAATATAATTGACATATAACATTTTGTAAGTTTAAGGCGTACAACATGGTGATTTAATACACATATATATTGCAAAATGATTATCAAGATAAAGTTAGTTAACACATACATCACCTCACATAACTACAATTGTGTGTTGGCGGGTAAGAAAATTTAAGATCTACTCTCTTAGCAACTTTCAACTGTATAACACAGTATTGTAACTGTAGCCTCTACACTGTATATTAGATTCCCCAGTGTACCACCGTTTATTTATCCATTTACCTACTGAAAAATATCTTGGTCACTTGTAAGTTTTGGCAGTTATAGAGTATCTGTAAACCTTCATGTGCAGATTTTTGTGTGGACATAAATTTTCAATTCATTTGAGTAAATACCAGTTAGTAGGACTGGTGAGTTCCTCAGTATGCCTAGTTTTCTAAGAAACTGCTGAATTGTCTCTCAAAGTGGCAGTACCATTTTTGCATTTCCTCTCTTTGAATGAGAGTTCCTGGGGCTCCACACCCTCCCCAAGACTTTGTCTCATCTGTGTTTTGGATTTGGGCTATTCTAATAGGTGTGTAGTTGTAGCTCATTGTTTTAATTTGCAATTCCCTAATGATACATAATGAGGTATCTGTTCAGATCTTTTGCCCATTTTTAATTTTTCAGGTTACTTCCTTATTGTTGAGTTTTAACTGTTCTTTGTGTATTTTTAAAAACAGTCTTTTATTGGGTATTTCTTTGCAAATATTTTCTCTCAGTCTGTGGCTTGTCTTCTCTCTCTTTTGTAGAGCAATTTTAATTTTTAATGAAGATCAGCCTATCAATTATTTCTTTCATGCATCATGCCTTTGTTGTTGTAAAATGATGAGTTTTTAAAAAGCGAGTTTCAAATTAACACAACTTTGTAAATCAACTATACTTCAATAAAATAAATTTTTTTAAAAAAAGAATTTTAAAAGCAAGTTTCAGAAGACTACATATACTGTATCATTTTTTTCTAAAGCTTAAAAACAAGCAAAGCTAAATAAGATTTTCTAAGGAAATCAAACAAATGTATCTTAAAATTTTTTTAGAGCCAGGAATACTGAGCATAAAATTTTGGATAGTTGTTACCCCTGGGGGCAGACAGGTTATGGGACAGGGGAGGACCCCACCGGTAGGGCCAATGATCTAGTTCTTGGGCCACATAGGAGGTATCAAGTGTTTGTTGTATTATTATATTTTATTCATTGCATATGTTCTTTGATATCAGAAATACATAGTAAACATTTTCATGGCAATAACTCCGTGGAAGGATGACTTGAAGGAGACTGCCATTTATACGAGAAAACAGAAACACAGACCCCAAAAAAGGCATTTCGTATGTCATAGTGCAAGAAAGAACCTTATGAATGACCATACTTGTTTGGACTCATCGTAAGTGACTGAAACCAAATTCAAACTATTTCAAGCAAAAGTAAGTCTTAAGTAAATAATAAGTAAGTAAGCAAGTCTGTCTCGTTAATTGAGGTGAGGCCAGGACCAGGAACTCTAAAAACTCGAATAATGAGCGACTCACTTCCTCACTCTCTCTGTTTCTCTCTGTGTGTTGGCCTCATTTTCTCCCACTTTGGATGGGTAGCTTGGGGACCTTCCTTCTGGTGAAAGAAGGAGAATAAGGGATGCAGATACTGCCAGCCTGGCTTGCATCATGCACCACGTCAGTTTGGCAAACCCAAAGGAAGGAGAGATGGGTTTTTCTCCCTATGTTCCATTCACAAAATCCCAGGCAAGGATTCCAATTGGCCTGGTTTGGGTCACAGGTCCATCCCTGGGCCAATCACAGTGGCCCGAAGAAAGGGTATTATGTGATTGGAGGCCTCATCAAATCTCAGGGAGCGGACGAGGGGCGGGCTACTCAGAGAAAAGGGAGTCCTATCGTCAGAGAGAGCAGCGGAAAGGATGACAGGTCAGACAAACATGACAGATGTCCACTCCCAAGGCTCAGACAGCAAAGGGAATAAGAGTCGGGGAGTGGGGAACACAGTGAGGCTCTTTGGAAGAGAAGGTCCTAACGTGTAGGCTGAAGAAAGGGCAGAACTTGAGGCCTTAGGGAGGGAGGGAGGCTCCTGCCAGACCCTGGAGGCTGGAGGCTGACTGTGTAATGCAGGAATGGCTCGGGGTGATCCTGGGGGAGCCATTTTAATTGTTCTGTGGGCTGGTCGGCTCCAGGGTGTAAAAACAAACCCTGATGGGAGGGATTCCCTGGGAATGGAAAAAAGGTAAGCAGAAGGCAGAACACAGGATGTTGCGGAAGCCCAGAGGACGCCCCCACACAGGGGTCCGGCTGAGTCAAGCGGACGTCTGGGGCTGTGGAGGGGGCAGGTTGGAGGCAGCTGGGAACCGAGCACCGCTCAGGGCCAGAAGCTCTTCCCCCTGGAAGGAGTTGCCTAGAAGGATGGTTTCCAGCCCGGCCGATCTGGTTCACCACCCCCAGACTGCAGCCCTCAGGAATCCCACGCCAATTGTGCCAGAGGGGCGGCCCTTGGTGTTGGGACCAGGGCCCAGCAGGCCGGGTGGCCACGTTACTGGCCTCAGGAGAGGCGGGGCCTCCAGGCCCAAGAGTCCCAGCTTCAGAGAAAAGCGGGGGTGGCGGGCGGGTGCGAAAGCACATCAACTCAACAATGCCATGCATGCCGCGGATCTATTATGAGTCCCGGGCTCTAGCGTTTGCCCTGGATTCGAATCCCTGTTTTGACACTTGACGAATATGTGACCTGGGCCGCATGCTTCACTCTCTGAGTCTCAGCTTTCCAATCAGGAAAAGGCCCAGATCACAGTGTCGTACCTACCTGAAGGGCCGACTGTGAGGCTCAGGTGAGAAAAGGTTATCGTTGGCATGAGGTTCTGCATCAGTATTTGCCATGGTTATAACATGACTTCCTAATTTATAGTCCCTGAGATGAGAGTTGTGAGCCCCCAACAGTGCAGACAGCCACACAGAGGCTAAATGACCCCGTCCTGAGGACACTTTAGAAGGCGCTGTACAGTCCATTTGAAGCACTTCCCCACCCCTGGGCCTTTGCTTATGCCATGCCCCGACACTTGGAAGATGATTCCCTCAGATC
The DNA here is from genome assembly GCF_025265405.1 of Mesoplodon densirostris. Lineage (NCBI taxonomy): Eukaryota > Metazoa > Chordata > Mammalia > Artiodactyla > Ziphiidae > Mesoplodon > Mesoplodon densirostris. Next base: position 20,447,975 of record NC_082661.1, on the reverse strand, counting down.
CTACATAGCTGGCTCCTTCTCATCCAGGTTTAGGATAAGCGTCATCTCCTCAAAGAAACCTTCTCTGATCACCCTAACTAAAAAAAGTAAACTCCTGCCCTCCATCCAATTACTCTCATGTATGATCTTCCTTTCATTATTACCCTCTTATATTAACTTATGTATTTTATTTGCTTATAATCTGATTCCCCTCTGGAATATAAGGTCACTGAGTACAGACACCTCTTTCATCACTGTATCCCCTAGCCTAACATGGCACATTGACTGGTGCTTACATATTTGTGGAATGAATAAATGAAGACTGCCCTGGTAACACTCAGGCCATGCATTTCAACTAAGGCTCAGAGAGGTTCCCTTACATCTCCCATGGCCTTATTTACATCTGGCTTCTCAGAGCTCCTGGCTGTGAGGCCCTGGTTCAAGTCAAGCCATGGAGACACCAGAGCCGGGCACCAACTCCTGAACCCCCATAGCAACCTGGTCTTCCCTGGGGTTCCTGGGGTTCACCCAGAACCTCTGTGTGGGGCTGGGGCTGGCCAGTTGGAGCTTAGCTAGAACATCCATCAGTCTATCAATAAACATTTGCAGAGTCCCTCGCTACCTGCCTTTGGGAGGTGTCCTGGGTTGACCTGAGGAGACAGGGCCTGTTGGATATCCTCCTTGGCCACTATCCTGAAGCCTTCTCCATGGCACCTACTGGGCAGTATCATGCCTACATGTTTAACCCTGAATAACAATTTATGATTTCATGCTGAAAAATGTCACTGAGCTACAAGCCTGACACCCCAGTTTGCTGATCAGCTTGAGCTTCTCTCCCTGCAAGTCAATGTTTTTCAAGGCATGGTCTATGGCCCATCTATAACAAATCATGAGCTGCTTGTTGGGGTGGGGGGAACTACACAGGCTCCTAGCCAGCCTGGACCTGCTAGATCAGAATCTCTCTGCAGCAGGTTTTGGAGTCGGCACTTTTCTTTAGAGTAAATAAGTGGGGCAAGATCGCATAACTAGTGAGTGGTGGAGGAGCACCAGACCCGGGCATTTGGGCTCCAGAGCCTGTGCTCCTAACTTTTGTCCAATGGTACCTCTCCATTCCCCCAGGCCCACCACCGCCTGCCCCAGCAGAGACTCGGCAACGATTGTCTAAGTTCCATTTGCACTCTTCCAACGAGCAGGTCCAGTCCCCCTGATGATGGCCACCTCCATCCTTTGGCAAAGTCTGTTGTGAGCACGCAGGTCGGTCTGTCTCCCCCACAAGCTCAGAGGGTGAACAGTTACTTGGGTCATTTCTGCACCCCTGGAAGCCCAGACAGGGTCTGGCCCAGATTGACTCCAGTCTCTGTGGGTTGCAAGAAAGGATATATTCACCCACCCAATACTTCTGTGCCTACCATGTGCCAGGCCCTTTGTGGGCACTCAGGATGCAGCAGTGAAAAACCAAACAAAAATCCCTTTCCCCCAAGGAGCTTATATTTTGTGGGTGAAATGTACAGGTGAAGTGATAATGGCCCCTGCAAGGTCTGCTGGGAAGTAAATGAAATAAACTGTTAAGTGTGGAGAGAAAGGTAAGAGCTCTGGGGACTGAAGCAATCAGAGAGGGCTTCCTGTAAGAGGCTTCATTGGCATCACCTTCCTTATTGTTGAAATCACCTAAGATAAGTCTGTTGAAGACTTGGATTTTCTCTGTAGAGCCTCACTCCCAGTGGCCAATGCTAAGGACGTGGTGTATCAGGCACAGTTCCCACAGTTCAAAGCACCTTGACCAGGGTCTGCAGGGAAGGTGTGGGGGTAGGAAGAATGAGGGTGGAGAGTCAGAGGGACACTTATTAGTAGTAATGTTATTTTGAATGAAATCTTTGTTCTGGAATCCAATCCCAACTGTTTCTCTTGGGTTGCTGTGAGGATTAAACGCTTAACTCGGACAAAGGAGGAGAGGTCAATTAATGGACGGCATTGTTGCTGTTTGGGGTAGAAAACACTCTCAGTAGTCCCAGCTCATCTACCTTAGTGGGCAAGAGGGAAAGGTAAGAGATGGTCTGGGAGCCTCAGATTATGTGGGGCCTTGCAGACCATGGTGAGGAGAATGGATTTAATTCTGAGATGGGAAGCCATTGGAGGCTTTTAAGCAGGGTGATGATGAAAGATCACTGGCTGCTTGAAAAATGAACTGTTGGGAGGATAGGGTAGAAACAGAGACCAGTTAGGAGGCTACTGCCAAGGTCCAGGTGAGGGACAGTGGAGGCTTGGATGAGGGTAGTAAAAGAGGAAATGTCTTGGTGAACACACATGAATTTTGGATGTGTGAAATGCGGCAGGGGTGGGGCACGAGGGAAAGACGAATCAAGGAGGACCTCAGGTTTTGGGTAGGTAAATGGGGGTGCCATATTCTTAGATGGGGAAGGTAGAGGAAGAGCAGGTTTGGGAGACAAAATCAAGAGTTCTGGCATGCTTGTGTTGGTGGTGGTGGCTGAGTAATGCCCCGCTAATGATGGAACCTGTGAATGTGTGACTTTACATGGCAAAGGGACTTTGCAGATATGATTAAGTCGAGAATTTCGAGATGGGGAGATTAACTTGAATTATTTTGGTGGGCCCAGTGTCAACACAAGGGGCCTTATAAGCGGAAGAGGGAGGCAGGAGAGTCAGAGCTATTCAGTGTGAGAAGGACTCAACCCACCTTTGCTGGCTTTGAAGATGGAGGAAGGGAACCTTAAGTCAAGAAATGAGACAGCCTCCAGCAGCTGAAAAAGGTAAGGAAATGGCTTCTCCCCTAGGTCCTCCAGAAGGAACACGTTCCTGCTGACACCTTGCTTTTAGCCCAGTAAGACCCATTTTGGACTTCTGACCAAGCTCTCTCCTACCATTCTCTCTCTCACCCACTAAGTTCTAGTCCCAGTAGCATTCATGAATCCTCAAACAGACCACACTGGTCCTAGCCTCAGGACCTGGAACATTCTTTCCATGATTCATACATGTCTGGCTCTTTTTGATCATTCCATCATTACTTCAAATGATGCCGCCACAGCAAGGCCTTTCTGGCCCCCAGCTATAATCGCTCTCCCTTCTCCCCAGCTCCTACCACACAGGCTAGCTTTGCTGAGTTTATTTGTGTATTACCTGTCTTCCCCACTAGAAAGAAGATCCATGACAGCAGGGAACTCATTTACCTTGTCTATCACTGAATTCCTAGTACCTGATCCAATGCCCGGCATGTAGTAGGTACTCAATAAATTAAATAAAAATGAATGTTAAAAAAACAACAAACAATAAATGTTGGTGAGAATGTGGAGAAAAGGGAAACCTCATACACTGTTGGTGGGCATGTAAATTGGTGCAGACACTATGGAAAACAGTATGGAGGTTCCTCAAAAAAATAAAAATAGAACTACCATATGATTCAGCCATCCCACTCCTGGGTATATACCCGATGAAAATGAAAATACTAATTTGGAAAGATACATGCACCCCAGTGTCCACAGCAGTATTATTTACAATGGCCAAATATGGACGCAATCCAAGTGTTCGTCAACAGATGAATGGATAAAGAAGATGTGGCATATATATTTAAAACTCAGCCATTAAAAAAAAGTGAAATTTTGCCATTTGCTACAACATGGATGGACCAGGAGGGTATTATGCTTAGTGAAATCAGACAAAGACAAATATGGTATGTTATTACTTATATGTAGAATCTAAAATATAAAACAAACAAATGAAGATAACAAAACAGAAACAGACTCACAGATATAGAGAACAAACTAGTGGTTACCATGGGGAGAGGACTGGGAGGGAGGCAAGATACGGGGTAGGGGGTTAAGAGACACAAACTACTATGTATAAAATGAATAAGCAACAAGGATATATTGTACAGCACAGGGAATATAGACCATATTTTATAATAACTTTAAATGGAGTATAATCTATAAAAATATTGAATCACTATGTTGTCCACCTGCAACTAATATCATATTGTAAGTCAACTGTACTTTAATTTTAAAATAAATAAATAAATAAAAATGAATGTGATTTAGAGAAGAAGAAAAAAAAGATAGTCCTTGGTTTATGGCCACAGAAATCTAGAGTCTGAATGCTATCAACCAGCTCCCCTTGAATTCACTGAGCCTATTATATGCTATTTCCTGGGAGGCAGATGGGGAGAAGCCAGCCAGGAGCTCACAGCCCAAGAGGAACTCATGGAAGGGAAGCGGAGGGGAGGGAAGGAGAGGGGAGGGGAGGGGCAGGGGAAGGGAGGGCAGGGAAGGCAGAGAACTCAAATACAAGGCCCTCTGGTAAATGTCCAAGGAAAGTGAGTAGAGTCCCAGGAGCTCAGCGAGGACTGGCTCCGTCCACTTAGGAAGGAGGAGGAAGAGATGCGATTTCAGGGGCTGGGGGTCCGAGAGCTGGGGAGAAAGCGAACGCTCTCTTAGCTCTTTCTGAGAAGGCAAGTGTGGTTAATTCAAGAAAATTCTGTCTGAGGAATATAAACAGCCTAAGAGCCAACTTTGGCACCAAGCCGTTTGCAATCCAGCTGTGGAGAGGAGCCCCAGAAGGGCCCAGCGGAGCACTGCAGGGGTGCAGTGCAGGGAACAGCTTCGGAACGTAGCTTGGGGTCAGGCAAGCCTAGGTCTGCGTCCCACGTCTGCCACTGACCGCTGTGCCTCAGCTTCCTTATGAGAATGTTACCTCCTTCACCAGGTTGCTGTCAGGCTTAAAGGAAGATAATAAATCTGAAGTGCTCAGCAGAGAGCCCTGCGCACAGTTTAAGTGCTCAGTAAAAGGCAGCCATTATTATTAAAATAAGTAGGTTGTTCACGGGGCGGGAATCTCTTAGTGTTTTTGAGATTCCAGGGGTGAGAGGGCAGGTTAGTGTACCTAGAGATGAATGTCTGGGTCATACATAATCCACCAACCTGTGTTTCTCCCGGTGGGGTGCCCGGCAGACCACCCCAAGAGACCGTGAGGTTTGGGGTCTGTGGCAGGATCCAGAAATCGGAAGTTTAACAACCCCGCCTCCCCACCCAGTGACGTCAGGCCACTCAAGGCCAAGAACCATTGCTTCAGCGGGGCTCCCCTGGTTTTTGCCTTTCAAAGCAGTGTTTGGATGACTTTCTCATGGAGGCTGAGTGCCTTAACCCTGCCTTCAGTTTCCCGGAGCTGGGACCTTCCATGTGCAGTCAGAAACACACCTGGTTTGGGGATCTCTGAGGGCTGGGACTCAAGGAGACCTTCTGAATAAGGATGCGGTTCAGAAATCTACAGAGGGGCTTCCCTGGTGGCGCAGTGGTTGAGAGTCCGCCGATGCAGGGGACACTGGTTCGTGCTCCAGTCCGGGAAGATCCCACATGCTGCGGAGCGGCTGGGCCCGTGAGCCATGGCCATTGAGCCTGCGCGTCCGGAGCCTGTGCTCCGCAACGGGAGAGACCACAACAGAGGGAGGCCCGCGTACCGCAAAAAAAAAAAAAAAGAAAGAAAGAAAGAAAGAAAGAAAAGAAATCTACAGAGACTTGAACTGCGGGGAACACTCTGCCTTCTGCTTGGGGCCCCCCATAATTCTACCTCCTGAGCTCCTTTGCAACCTATCCCTGTAACCCCTAAACTGTTCCTTGTTTAATTTTTCTCCGTGGCATTTATGACTATTCCACAGGCCACTAGTCTTACTCATTGTGTTTAGTGTCTATCTACCTCCATTAGAATGTAAGCTCTCTGATTATAAGCTTTTGTTTGTTTATTTGCTGTTTTGTTCTGTTTTGGTCTTCTTTGTCCACGCTGTCTCCTTGGGCTTAGACCTGCTGGCTGGCATAGCACAGGCCCTCAATAAATATTCATTGAATGAGCGAATGAGTAGGACAGCTCTAATTCCTTCCTGCCCCAGAAGCTCCCAGTTCAAGAGACAGTACAAACCTGTGTCCCTTCTCCAGCCTTGTCACCAGCTAATCCTTGGGGCAGTGTTGGGGGTCGGGTGGCCTCTATTCTGGGCCTTTAAAAGTTTTCCCCTCTCCCACGCCAGTGTTTTCTTTAATTGCCCCTCTTGTGAGAATAGAGAACATGGCATGGGGCAGGGGCTTTCAGAGCTGGCTAGTCAACAGGCAGTCATTCCCTTTTCTGTCTTCCTCTCTCACATTCCTTTTTAGGGGGCTGAGTGTATCACAGGAAGGCATGTGCAGCCTCAAGATATCCGTCCTATGTTTACATATATAGACAAAGAAATATTTACATACTTGTTATTTTTAGTTATACAAGTAATAGTAACAGCTGAACTTCACTGAGTGTTTACTGAGTGCCAGGCATTGTGCTAAGCATATGCATCTCCTTGTTTAACCCTCTAAGCAACCCCATGCGGTCAGTTGTGTTATTACTGTCATCCCACTTTACAGATGAGCTGCAAGAGCTTCAGTGTCCGATCCAGAGACACATACCTGAGTTTGAAGCTAAACAAGATGGTCTGACTCCAACATACCCCTCATTCCTAACTGCTACAATGACTGCCTCTCTCAAAAGGTGTGCTCATTATCAGAAAGTCAAACAATAAAGAAAGTAAACAGAGGGACTTCCCTGGTGGTCCAGTGGTTAAGACTCTGTGCTTCCAGGGCAGGGGGCACGGGTTCGATCCCTGGTCAGGGAACCAAGATCCCGTGTGGCACAGCCAAAAATCTTTTTAAAATAAATTTTTTAAAAAAAGAAAGTAAACAGGGGGAGCTCCCTTCACTCCCCCAAAGAGGCTGCCGTTAGCTGATAATAGCTTTTATACTAGGGAATTTCTTATACCAGCAGAATATAGGTAAGAACAAGAAGGTCTATATGTCTATAAAAACGCACACCCACCTAGTTAAGTGGTTTTTTTCTTTTCCTACAATAGTAGTTCCAGACCTTTTGTTTCACTTAGTTTTTTCACTCTCTAATAATACATTTTGGACCAGATCTTTAAACTTCAATAAGTGATGCCTCCCCTCTTAGAAGCTATAGGTTGATGTTCTGGCTGCCGAGGCTAAGGATGAAGTGATGTGATGAAGACAAATCTATGGATGAAGCGAGAGGAGGTACATAACATGCTGGCCAGATCGCAGCTGGGCGAGTTTGGACTCTTACAGGCTTAGGAGCTGCCTTTAGAAAGGGGGGCTTGTTTGTTGTTGTTCTTGCTTTTTAGCTTAGGTAGTTCAGGGTACCATCCTGTTGGCTGAGAAACGAATAGGCTTCCCTGCCTGTATCAGCGGATCTCAAAGCCAAGCTCTCCTGGGCAGCCCCAGGTAACCTCCTGGAGACTGGGCTCAAGGGAGCCGAGGGGCTTCCATTCTAAGGATCCTTAAGTATTACACCCATAATTCATTGCTCAGCTTCCAGGCATAGCTACTGTGCTAGCCACCAAACTCCTGGCAGTAGTTCATTTAATCTGCAAAACCCTACCAGGTATTTCACTCTCCCCACCTTACAAATGAGAAACTAGGGCTTCCCTGGTGGTGCAGTGGTTGAGAGTCCGCCTGCCAGTGCAGGGGACATGGGTTCGTGCCCCGGTCCGGGAGGATCCCACATGCCTCGGAGCAGCTAGGCCCGTGAGCCATGGCCGCTGAGCCTGCGCGTCCGGAGCCTGTGCTCCGCAACGGGAGAGGCCACAACAGTGAGAGGCCTGCGTACCGCAAAAAACAAAAAAAAAAACAAAAAAAATGAGAAACTGATACTCAGAGAAGTTAATAACCTACCCCGGATCGCACAGCTAGTAAGAGGCAGCGCTGTGCCTTTCTCACTAAGGCCTCAACGGATCGCAGCAGAAGGTTGGAGCTGGTTGAAATCTAACTCTGGCCCCTTCTTCCATATAAATGAAGCACACAGCCCAGGGCCCTAACAAAGTTGGCTGCAGGCCACACAGCAGGTGTGAGGAACTGACTGAGGTTCCGGTTTTTCAGACTCTATTTGTTATGAAAGACCTCCAGGGAAGTTGGTAGAACTGAATGGAGTAGCGTCAGTTCTGCATATCCTGGTAGCCCAGAGGCATTGGAGTAACTGACTTCCTGAAGAGGACTTGCCCACAGTAAAACAAAATTAAGCCGTGTGTCAATATGAAGCCAAGGCAGAAGGGATCGTAATCTATAACTTCCTCCAAAGAGAAAGGTCCTACACCTGCCAAGGGGAGTCAGCTGATAGAGCTGCCCCGAGGGGGAGTATGGGGTGTGGGGGATATTATTACTGGAAACCTAAGACACCAGAAACTCATCCTTCAAATAGATCCACTCACTCCAGCTGGCCATTTTTACCAACAGGGACCATCCTTGAATCTGGAGCCCCTAATTAAATCCCTCCACCCCAATCTGCCAAAGCCACATGTATAGCCACCTAGAAGTACTTCTCCCCCCAGTTTATTCTTTTCTGTTAAAAGCAAACAAAACCCTCTGCCCAAAGAGGTGTAGACTAGGATGTCCTTCAATAGGAGATCCAGATAAATAAATTATGCCAAATCCGTACCATGGAATGTTCTGAGGCCCCCCGCAAAAGACTAAAGGGCATCTGGAAGATAAGAGCACTGAGACTTACTAGTAAATGGAAAAAACGAAGTTGCAGAATGATAAGCAGAATACATAACTGAAAATATGGTAAATATACAAAAAGAGTATCACAACTTCATAAGGAAAAATTCGGAAAATACAGAAAAGTAGGGGGGATCACACACCCCCGCACAGACCTCCCACCCTGAAAAAAAGAACCCTTGTTAATATTTGCTATATTTCTCTCAGGCCTCCTGGCTAGAAGTGGTCGTGTTACATCAGGTGGTGGTCAGCACACACTGGAGTGTGACCAGAGCTCAAATCCCAGCTCTTCCACCCCTACCTGGGAGAGCCTCACTCTGCGTGCGAATCTGTTCTGCGGAAGTCATTCCACCTTCTTGGGATGGTTGTATTGATTAAATGAGGCCAAATATGTAAAGCACTGAGTGCCTAGCAAACAGCACTCAATAAATGCAGCTGTCGTTGTCCTTTGTAACCTGCCATTTCCCTCAATATTTTAACATAATTGATTTTGAACATCATTCAGAATCTTTGAAAACGTCACACGTGATGGCTGCTGAATGTACCGATTTCTTCACCATTCTCTTATGAGAAATGTTTTGGCTGCTTCCATTTTTACCTTCGTATAAATAGCCCTGTGATGAACACTATTGTAAGTAGAGCTTTACGTCCCCCATGTTTTGAAGATTTTCCTTACGATCATTTCCCAGAAGTGGAATTACTAGGCCAAAGGGTAATCACCATTTTCAGGCTTCATCGGCGCAAGGCCTGATTGCACAAAACGGGCCATATTTCCTGGACGTAACCTCCCCCACCTCCTTACCATCCCCAGAGCCTCCCTGCCCCCCACCAGGATGGCCTTCTGCTCCCCGGAGAGGACACCTGGCTGCCGCCACCTCCCTTGCCTCCTTCAGTGGCCGAGCTTCTCCCCTCTGCCCATGTAAACCCTCCCTGCTTTCAGTTCTTACACCTCTCCTTGGCCCACCCTGACTGCTGGGCCCTCAACCATCTCCCCTTCCTCTGGGTTTCCCAGCCCCCTGAATCTATAACCAAGTCCAGCCTGACTCATGGACCCTCTTTCCCTTTCAAGATTCAGATTTGGGTCCCTAACACCCAGACAGTAAGCTCCTGAGGTCAGGAATGAAGCCCTGGGCTCTTCTTCCTTCCCCTCTCAGCCCTGGAGTGAGCAGTACAGTGCTAGGATCTGAGTTCCCATTGGGCAAGATGTCTTCCTAGGGTCAGCTGTGGTCCAGGCTAGGCACTATGGCTGCAGGGACCTTAGGAGCTGGCTCCTCCCTCGCTCGGGGCGGGGAGAGGGAAACATAAATAATCGAGTGTAACCATGAAGGACAGGGGTTTTGATACAAGTTCATAATAGAGGAGAGAGAAGGGAGGGTGTCAGCTCAACCTGGTGGGCTCTGCTCAGGCTGTGAACCTTGCTGGATGTCTTGCCGTGTGACCCTGAACAAGTCATTTAACCTCTCTGAACCTGGATGCCCCCTTCTGTACCAGGCTCTCTCCACTGGGATGTAGTGAGGTTAAATCAGTTATTCAGGTGAACTTGCTTAGCCAGAGGTATGCAGCAGGTGCTCACTAAATGTTTGCTCCTGGTGAGGGCTCCATACAGACTTGTGGATTAATAAAGGGGCTGCACCGGCAGGGTGCTTGCAGCCATGGGACTCAAGCATCTCAGCAGGCCTGTTCTTCTCGCTTGGGGACTAGGTTGCTGGATGCCTATTTCTTCCACTGACGGGCGAGTTTCTTGCAGGTTCTGGCCACCTGGGTCTCCACACCAGAGTCTGGAGGGGTATGTGGAAGGGTTGGCATCATGCTTACAAACAGTCTACTCGTGAATCACCTCTGCCTCCGGTGCAGTGCAGCAGTGGGATGGAATGTTGAAATGCCTCCTTTTACATCCATTTTCTGAACTCGTGACAAGCCTGCTCCCATCCCGGTTGCAAATCCTCCCCCCTAGCAGGCAGAACCTTGCATGAGGCCCAAGGAACAGAGGCTTCCGGGGGTGATGTCACTCAGAGCTCAAGGAACACCAAGGGCACCAAGCTGGGCTCTCCAGTTATTCATCCTCCCTGCAGTCAAGGCGGGCTCTGAGCAGGCCCATCCCTGCAACAGATGTGGCTCAAGGTTATGGCCAAGGTCAGGCCTGTTATGTGTCCTTTAGTGGTGGGGGTGGTGCAGAGATCACTGGCCTCAAGTTTGGATTTAAAGCTGAGAGAATCCTTAGACACCATCTAATTCAACCACCCTCCCCTTTGTAGAGGGGGAAACTGAGGCTCAGAAAGGTCAAGAGATCTGGCCAAACTCACACAGCTATGGCATGGGTTATAAAGCTAGGACTTGCTCTTTCCAAACCCCACAGTTACAAGAATTCTCATCAACCTCTTCTCTATCTGGGGTTACCTCTCAACCCACCCCTACCCCTATATACACCAATCACTATAATACTGATAATAGGGGTACCATCTATTGGATAAGCTCCTGAAGGAAGCACTGGGGCTAAATGTTTAGGATGTATTGTCTAATTTAAACCTTTCAACACCTCTAGGAGTTGTAAAATAACTCCTTGCTAGTCCAAGTGTGGTCTGTGGCCAGCAGCAACAGTATCACCTGCAAGTTGGTTGGAAATGCAGACTCTCCAGCCCCAGGAGGAGAATCTGCATTTCAGCAGGCTTCCAGGTGATCTTAGGCACAATCAAGTTTGAGAAGCACCGCCAAAACTCCTCCCACTTTAAAGACAGGAAACGTAGCATGGAGCAGGGGAGTGACTCCCACAATGTCCCACAGCAGGTGAGAGGCGGAGCCCTGGCTGGTGGAACCTTAGGCAGTGCCCTGGCTCTGAAGTCTTGAGGTTTAGGAATGTTTTCCCACTAGTTCTAGGCCAGAGGAGGTAGGATTCCAGACCCCACCTTCCCCAGGAGCAAGGAAGTTACTGATAGAAGGAATATCCCAAGCATTTTACACGGTACTTTCAAGTATATTATTTTGTTTTTACTTTACAACTTGTTAATTATCCCAACTTTACTAAGAAGAAACTGTCCCTTGGAAGAGTCTAAGCCATTTGTACAAGACTGCACTGCTGGCCAATTCCAGAGTCTGGGCCCGACGCTTGTCTCCTTTACTCCAGAACGCAATCACTGTTTCTCCAAGCACAGAGTGGCATCCCAGTGGCAGGAGAAGTGACTGTAGGTGGAATACAGATGAAAGTCTATTTGAATTGTCATATATTTTAATTTCTACTACAAAAAACCACGATTAGATTATTAAACCTCAGAGACTACTGTTTAGGACAAAATATGGGTTGGTTTTTTGTTTGTTTGTTTAATGAGTCTCTGAAAAATCAATTTCAGGAATGATAGAGGAGGTGGTACTCAGATATTGCAAAGTCCATGAAGGTGGTAAAAGACTGGAGTGTGGGACACAGCTCCAGGCACCACACAGCAGGGGTGGCGGGGGAAGGGGGGAGAGAAAACCAGCAGCCAGAGAGATCTCTACTCAGAGGCTGTAGATTTTTCACATATAGGTGGTTTTCTCCCCATGGCCTTCCCATCCTCACTGCCCCCAGAGTCTTAGTATGGAGCAAATACAATGCTCACTTAAGGGCACACACTCCCCATTTTTAAAAAAAGACCAAGTTTTACCAGCCATTTATCTTTCTAGCCAGAATCTCTATGGTGAAGCTGGAGGGACCACAAACTTGCTCCTTCTAACATCCTCCCACACCCAGCCCACTTCCTGTAGCTTTCAAGGATGCCCCATGCCCATCCAGGCCAGACTTGAAATGCTGCAGGGGGTAGGCTAGGAGTGGGGGTAAAAATCCCCCTCGCATCCTTCAGAAATAGTCTGTGGCTCCCCAGTGGAGGGGAAGAACTGCATCTTTGCTTTCAAGTGTTTGCTCTCTTCCATCTCTTCCTTTCTCTAACCATGTCCACAGCCACTCTTTTTCGGTCAGACCTTTGAACTTTGAGTAAATGGACATTCTCTGCTGCACCCCCGTTTCATTCAGGGATCACAAGTAAAGAGTTCTGGCAAATGAACAAAAATCTTCTAGGAATTCAGAAAACAGTTATAGTAAGGAACAAGGACTGTTATCTTAGAAAAGATAAGGTGGGAAAGGGACAAGATGACCATCTTCAAATATTTCAAAGAGGGTCTAGGTTTAGACAGTATTTCTCCAGACCTGGAAGCAAAGAGTGGAAAATACAGGGAAGCCAGCTTCAGCTCTTCGTCCTTCGTCAACTGTAAAATGGGGGCAATAGTGCTTACATCACAGGGAGGTTGTGAGGATTAAGTGAAGGGCTCAGGACATACCTGACATCTCATAAAAATCACAGGATATGCTTGTTTCCTTTTTTGGCCTCATTCAAAAATGCCTCATGAGGCAGTAAGCTCCCTCCCTGGAAAATTTCAAAATAGAATTACAATTCCTTACTGCCAAGATTCTGTGCTTCCGTGCTGCCTGTGACTTTTCATAAAGAAAAATACTGGCTCACACGGAGCCCTCACCATGCTCCAGCAGGCAGAGAAGGGCTTTTTGTAGGTACTTCATTTAATCTTCTCATCAGCCCTATGAGGTAGGTACTATTATTATCTCTCCCCGCCCCTGCCCCGTTTTTTTTTTTTCACATGAGACGACTGTGGCTTCGAGAGGTGAAGTAACTTGTCCAAGGTCACACAATCAGTAAGCGGCAAACCGGGGACTTAAACGTCACACTCCAAAGTCCTTGCTCTTACAATTGGAGGGGTTATTTATCAAAGCTAAACCCCTCTCCCAGACTTGCCTGCTCTAATGCTCCAGGCTTTATTGATCTGTCTTCTGTAAAGTTTCTTCAGGTCTCAATATCAAAACCACCTAACTTAGCACTTATTATTGTGTGAATGGCTTCTTGTCCGTCCTAGTTTACTGTAAGTGGGTCTGGGGATTTTTACTCTTTAAGTATCCTTTTGTACTCAGTAAGCCTTCAGAACAAGTTCACAGGATTCTAGTAATTCTTTCTTTCACTGACAGCTGAATTAGACAGCAAGTAACTCCTTCTTCCCTGTCATGCCTACCCCCGTCTTTTTTTTCCTGTGCCGTTAGAAAAGTCTTTTCTTGGCTGGAAAAAATACTACAGTCTGTTCAACTAGTTAATGTTTATTGAGTTCTTAATATGCACCAGGCACTGTTCTAAGTACCTTTCGTGGATTAGCCCACTGAATCCTGATAGTAACCTATGAGCTAAGTCCTATTTTCACTCCCATTTTACAGAAGAGGAAACTGAATGTACCAGTGCATCAGGATTTGACTGAGTAAATGCTTTGCTGATGGATATTATTAATAGCAGCAACAACCATACAAATACCTTATGCTTGCGTCAGGCTATAGCTTTATGTATATTATGTCATTGTCACTCACCATTAGCAGATAGGCACTAATGTCCCTATTTTATAGAAGAGGAAACCATGACAGGAAAACAAAAGGGTGAGTGATTCTCAACAGTCACACAGCAAGTGCTGCCTGTACCCGAGTGAACATTGTATTCATTCCACTCTAAGATCTTGGGGGCAAGGGAGATGGGAGGGTCATGGGGAGAAAAACACCTACACACACAAAAAGCATTCTACAAATATTAGGGAAACAACAGAAGCCGGTCATAGCAGAGGCTGGACAGGAATCCAGATCTTTGACTCCTAGTCCAGTGCTCTTTCCTTTGACCAAGATGGTGGGAAGCAAGTCTTGGGTCCAGACCCAACAGCAGTCTTGATTGGGGATGTTAACACCAAAGAAAGTAGTGCTCTTAAAAAAAAACCCATCATTTTCACGTCTCTGCTTTTTCCACCTTTTCAACAACGAGCAAACGCGCTACTTTCATGATGAGAAACAAGCAAATGAAGAGAGCTGGCAAAATGCATCGTCTGAGGGCTGGAGCTGCTAGAGGACCCTTGGGTTGGCTTCGGGGTGGCACTCTGGGGCACCCTCTGATCCATCCCCACAGGCCACCTGGCCCCACTTTATGGGCAGAGGAAGGAAGCAGGGACGATCACAGGAGTTCCCAGGTCCGTGAAACCCCCTGACATTGGAAGCTGAAAGCTGTGTGTGCACTTTTCCAAGGAACAGGCCCACACTTTTAAAAAGGGGCACTATGACCCTTCAAAGGGTAAGAACACCAGATCGCAATGATGAACCGGGACCTGAGGACTAGGATGACCGGTCAAGGAGGGTGAAGAAACATAAAAATCTCCTTGCCCGACTCTGAGCAGAACTGGCAGGGGAGAGTGAATGACAAACAGAACAAGGTCTTGCCTCATACGCTCATGTTAATTTAAATTCTGCTTCCTTCCCTGAACCCCCCTCACTCCCATTCCAAAGCAGTGGGCAGGGGGTGGGGGGTGGAGAGAGGCATGATTATTTAAACAGTTCCAGTCTCAGACACACTCCTCCTCCTCCTAGGCCTGTGGCCTCTGAATTCTAGTTCCTGATCCTAGGGCCTGTGCGTCCACAGCTTCCTATCTTGCCTCCTGACCCAGGGTCTAAGGCCCTGATTTATGCTGTGGCCAACTTTTCCCCTAGGTGCCTCCTAAAATGCCTGCTGCTTTCAAGCCTCAGCAAGCACTGGATTCCATTCCACCAACACTGCCTGAGCTCCTACCATGTGCTGGGTGTTATGACTGGGTCACAGATGGTGGGATAAGTCCTGAGTATGGCCTGGGAGCCTTCAAACTAATGGCAGGACAGATAACACTCTGTTGGGGGAGGGGGAAACTGCACAATGTGAGAACACCCAGGAGGGCGACTGATTAACAGGCTGGGGGATTAAGGGGGGGCCTTCTTGGAGGTGCAACGGTAGCTCTGGAGCTGGTGTGTGAAGGCAGGGAAGGATTCCTAACAAAGGAATGGGGGAGGCCCTCAAGTCCTGTAGAAAAGTGTGGAGGCAGCAAAATACTGGGCAAGTTTAGGAAATAGGCAGTTTTGTGTGACTGGAGCCTGGGGCTGGGGGAAGGGGGAAGGGGGAAGGAAGGAGACAAATGAGGCTGGAGGTGGGTTACGGCCAACTGGCTAGAACAAGGACCTTGATGTTCCACTAATGAATTTGGATTTTATCAGACAGTGCGTAGGTGCCACTGAGGGTTTTTGAGCAGAGCAGGTGGGCTCTGTGCTCTGATCTAAGCTTAAAAAGATCACATTGCAGAAGACAAGAGAGAAAGGAGAGGGCTTGGCGATTGGGAGGCAGGATGCTACTGTAGGGCCCAGTGCAGGGGATAATGAGGCCCTTTAACTACAGCTATGGCTAGCACGGGCTACATAATTTGCGGGGCCCAGTGCAACAGGAAAATTCAGGGTCCCTTGTCCAAAAATTATCAAGAATTTCAGGGGCTTCCCTGGTGGCACAGTGGTTGAGAGTCCGCCTGCCGATGCAGGGGACACGGGTTCGTGCCCCGGTCCGGGAGGATCCCACATGCCACGGAGCGGCTGGGCCCGTGAGCCATGGCCGCTGAGCCCGCGCGTCCGGAGCCTGTGCTCCGCAACGGGAGAGGCCGCAACGGTGAGAGGCCCACGTACCTCAAAAAAAAAAAAAAAAAAAAAAAGAATTTCAAGAGAGTGACAGCAGAGCATCAAACCAAGCGTCATGCCCTCTAAGGATGGCCTTGTGCAGCTACACAGGCCACACACCCAGGAAGCTGGCCCTGGCCATGGGACTAGAAAGGGCAGGTTAGGAATGAGATCTGGAAGGCAGAGTCTCTGGAAGCCAGGGACTTGGTGATCTGTTGGGGTGGGACGTGACAGAGCAATCCACTGATGGACGACCTTCCTGCACTGTTTGCCAGGCCACCTTTCCACTACCCTCTTGGGTGGCCCAGGATCAACTCCTATTTATTAATAAGTCTAAACGTCACCCCCCCGCCCCCTCTCCTGCTACACACCCGGACCTGTTCCTATAGGGTCCCTATCTAAAGGTGTCACCATTTACTCAGTCACCCTCTACTCCTCTCTCCGCCATCCCATCCCTTCCGGCAATTTACTTCCTAAATGTCTCTCCCATCTGTGTGGCCTCTTCAATTGCTGCTATCACTGCCAAGTTCCGGCAGGCCCTTATCAGCTCAGGCCTGGATTACCCACAAAAGTCGCCTGTCTGTCTCCCTGACGCCGGTCTGGACCCCACCTCCACTTGCAAATAAAACATCCATCCTCCACAGTGCCACCTCAGTGAGGCCCCCAAATGCTCACCTGACCAACTCACTGAGTAACGCCCTCATCTGGGGCTGCTCCAGCCACACGATAAGATCCAAATGCCTTAAATGGCACACAAGTCCCTCTGTCACCTGAGCCCGCATAACTTTCTAATAAATGCCAGAAATGCCTTAGTCTCCCACGTACCTCCAGCACATACCTTTTGCTGGGTTCTTGGTTTTTTTCCCTTTACCGCAAGCAGTTTTCTCTGCCTGGAATGTCCTCCACTCTCCCACTCCATGGCCTGGTTCACCTTGATTCACTCTCGTTAAGCTCACCTCCATGGCCCACCTCGCACACCTGACCGTGGATGCTCTTCCACACTGCCTACAGGACCTTAGGCCTGTGGCGACTTCCCTGGTGGTCAAGTGGTTAAGACTCCACGCTTCCACTGCAGGGGTTCGATCCCTGGTCCCCTGGTCGGGGAACTAAGATCCCACATGCCACGGTGCAGCAAATAAATAAATTAATTTAAAAAAAAAAAGAGGTCTGTGTGCTGGACCAAGCCTCCTCTCCGAGCTGGGGGCAGCTGGAGCAGAGTGAGTCCTGCTCACTTTGGTGTCCAGCAACCAATACAGAGCCTGGCCATGTGGGTGTTCCACACATGTGTGGTTGTAGGTTGAAATGTCTGGGGCTGGGTGACACTAGAGGAGGAGCAGATTGCAGGGAAGGCTGGCACGTATAATCCCAAAGAAAGAAACCCCCCCGCCCCAGCATCACATCTTCGTTGGGATTCCACTGGAAGCGGGAGGACAGTGCCTCTGACTGAAGGCATCTGAGACCCAGAGGCAATGGTCAGCTAGCTGTTGTCTGGTTTGACTGCATTTGATTTCAGAATTGGACTTCTGCTTCCTTCTAAAAACCTCACTCCCCTCTGTCGGTAGTAAACAAGCCCCTCCCTAGTGGAGGCAGGCTGCTTTCCATCAGGCAGTCCCCTCCTGCCTCAGGCTCACAATAAAATGGTTAGTCCTGAGTTTGGGGGTAGAAGCATGCTTCCCTCAAGCATGTCCCTGCAGCTACCAGGGCACAAAGCTGACCCTCAGTAAATACTTGCTGAATGGGTGAATCGTGTCCAGTTCCCCAAGATCGGGGATGGGAAGCCTGAAGCTGCTGGGGACTGGTCGGGGCAGACAGCCTGGGATTATACTTGAGCCACAGATAATCCCCCAAATCCAGAAGCCACCTGTACAGTTGGCTGGGCTGAGCTCCATCAACGGTGCATGTTGATGCTGCAGCTGATTTCAGGACAGATTTTTCTGGGACCCAGAAAACGGTTCCTCAAAAAACAATTATTCTAATTTTTACTGGGAGTGTGACAAAGAAAAGGACCATCAATCCTTTGAGGGCAGAACCCATTTGGGGAGATTAGTTGCTTGCTCTTCTCTCTCCACTTTTACTTTGAGGTACTTTTATTATGAAAAATTTCAAAATATGAAGAAAAGTAGAGAAAACAGTATAATGAACTTCCAGGTACCCATCACCAAGCTTCAACCATAACAACACAAGCCCAATCTTGAGTCGATAGCCCAGCCTTCGAAGCAAATTCCAGCTATCATGTCATTTCCCGCGTAAAGACGGTTAAGGATCAAAATCTACGTCAGATCCATCTGGGGGCACTGGCCGAGGGCGCCCCTAGCTCTGCCTACCGCGGTGCCTGGCCCGGCCCCCAGCGGGTTCTGAACCTACGTCTATGAAACTCTAAACCCACGGCGCGCCGCCAGCTCCGCCTCCCCCGCTTCCTCCTGTTCCCGCACAGCGTGGGTCACCTCGGCCTCGTGGCGTTCCTGACACCCCACCGGCAGTCCCCGGTGATGCGCGAGTGAGTGTCTCCGCGCAGCGCCACAGAGAGCGCAGCGAGCTACCTTCCACTTCCTCTTTCTCAGGCTGACTAACGCTCGGCGCCCGCCCAGCGCGTCCGGCTCCCGGGGGGGCGTGGCCACAGCCCGAAGGGGCGGGGAAATACCCTTATTCGGCCTTATATGGGCAGCCACGTCACAGGCTGTACACCCATTCACATAAAACGCTGAGCTGCCGGCGGAATCCCCGGCTTCTGGGGCGGCGAGTGGCCGGGCCGGCTGCCGAGCGTGCAGGGCGGGAAAGAAGAGTTGAGCGGTCGCTCCGGCGCCGGGCTCGGTCGGCCGGCCGCAGCCCTGCGGGTCGCCCTCCAGGGCCTCGCCGGCGGTCACCCTGGCTGTGGGCACCTGCGGGGCGCACGGCGCGTGGCCGCTGCGCGGCGGCGGCATGAAGGTCACGTCGCTCGACGGGCGCCAGCTGCGCAAGATGCTCCGCAAGGAGGCTGCGGCGCGCTGTGTGGTGCTCGACTGCCGGCCCTACCTGGCCTTCGCCGCCTCGAGCGTGCGCGGCTCGCTCAACGTCAACCTCAACTCGGTGGTGTTGCGGCGGGCCCGCGGAGGCGCGGTGTCGGCGCGCTACGTGCTGCCGGACGAGGCGGCGCGCGCGCGGCTGCTGCAGGAGGGCGGCGGCGGCGTGGCGGCCGTGGTCGTGCTGGACCAGGGCAGCCGCCACTGGCAGAAGCTGCGTGAGGAGAGCGCCGCGCGCGTTGTGCTCACCTCGCTGCTCGCCTGCCTGCCCGCCGGCCCGCGGGTCTACTTCCTCAAAGGTGAGCGCGTCGGGGACGCCGGTCCACTGTCACCGTTCGCGCCGGGACGGCCCGGGCTCTGGGGTCCCCTGCTGGCGCCGGGCGCCTTCCTCGACGCTAGAACCCGAGCAGTTCTCCGCTGGCGGGAGTCTGCACCTTGGGGCTTGACGTGCGCTAGGGAGGGCACTGCCAGTGTCAGCGCTCACAGCTTCCCCACTCGCGTTCCTCGAAAGCGCTTGACGATCGGCCTTTCGGCCCCGGTGGGTGGGGTGAGGTTGCTTACGCAGCCGGGGCCCTGCTTCTCAGCTGGGGGTCGGTCGCCTAGTGCTGGGCGCGGGCCGGCTTTCTTGGCGCCGGCTTCACCGCTCTCGCTGGGGCCTGCGCTCTGGAGCCGTCCTGATGGACAGATCTGGAGTGATCAGCAGGTCGCAACACCCTCACCCCCGAAGTGTGGCGCCGCGGTGTCCCCTTTCCTCCCTCCTGCACGATTAACGTATGTTAGGCTGTGTCTTCTTCGACCCTCTTGCCTTTCTGACCCTGACGAGTCCCTCTCCTCCCCTCCCCTTCCTTTCCATTTCATTTTATTGCTTTTTATTGTTCCTTGGCTTCCCCTTCTCCCCTCCCAGGCCTTTCTCTAGCTCCGTTTGGAGCTGACACCCTTTTCACCTCCTCTCCCTCACCCCGGGATCATCTGTACTGGTCGTGGGCCAAACCCGGCGGGCCTAACGCTGTCTGCTAGGGGTGGGAGGCAGGCTGGCCAGCGAGCCAGGACACATGAGAGGTGCCACGGGGTGGCTGTGAAGGGGATTGCGTCGCATTTCGTTTGAGATCACCAGAAGCTGCTTCACCAGTCTGCCCATTCCACCTGCTGGGGGAGATGACGTTGGTGGTGGGTGGGTGATTTACTTTCAGGGTCCAGAATATTGATTTCTGTGTCACTTCCTACGACTGCCGCCGCCTTGTATTTGAGTCCTTTGTAACCTCAAATGTATTGAAGGCGTAGCCTGTAGGGCAGACATGAGGACTCAGCCTAGGCTGCTCCAGCCGACTCTGACGGGGACACCGTGAGATGTAACACTGATGTGGTTCAGAGCTCAGGTGCAGTGAGCTGAGAGAGTAAGAGCGCTGTTTTAAAACCGTGCAACTTGTGGAGTTTTACACGTTCCAGGCCAGGAGATTCCACAGGCACGTGGGCAGCTCCCACCTCTATTAGCACCTCTTGCAGACGGTCCCCTGTTGATTCCTGTTAGGGAAACAACAGAGGCAGAAGATGATGATCTTCCTCCTTTACCCAGCCTCAGCCCCCAGGAGATGGAGAGTGCCCTCCAAGCTCTGCAGAGGTTTTTCACACATAGTCCCTGATTTCTTTTTGATTTGCTTTTTGTCTCCTCTTCTTAGCAGTGAGTACAGAAAAAGCTTCTGCCTCTCCAGTAGCATGAAAGATACATTCCAGGAAACCCTTCCGGGTCCTACCTCTGCTCCCCACCCCTCTCCAGGGGGCCATGCT
Source organism: Mesoplodon densirostris (assembly GCF_025265405.1). Taxonomy (NCBI): domain Eukaryota; kingdom Metazoa; phylum Chordata; class Mammalia; order Artiodactyla; family Ziphiidae; genus Mesoplodon; species Mesoplodon densirostris. Next base: position 20,427,153 of record NC_082661.1, on the reverse strand, counting down.
AGCAGTTTGGAAGTTATTGCCACAGGAAGTAGGCAGCTCTGTAGACTCACATCTCAGGAAAATTAATGTTCAAAAAATTTTTTTAATGTAAGTAACATACAGCACAAAGGCTGTACAATGAAAAGTGGATCTTCTGCACACGCTAGAACTCAGTTCTACTCCCCAGAGACAACAGTCAACTATTTCTTGTTCATCTTTAGATAAATTAATTTTCCATGAATAAAAATAGAATGATTTTGTATATTTCCTGTTCCTGCCTCTTTCATCTAACTAGATCTTGAGAGATTTGTCCATACCAGAGCATACATGTCCTATTCACTTTTTAAACCCATCCCCTGGTGATAGCCAGTAAGTAGGTTGCTTCCAGCCTTAGTATTTGAAGCAGTGTGGGAGAGTATACCTTTGTCCAAATGCTTTTGCATGTGCACTTTCAGTAAAATTATGAGAATTGCCAGGTCGAAAGTTATGTCCGTTTTAAATTTCAGTAGAAATCGCTTAATACTTACCCTTATAACAGTGCTAAACTTTAAGTTGTTGCCAAAGAAAATTATTTCTTTACCTAACTCATGTCCAGATAAAAGTTCAGGTTTTTAATCTAGTGGCATCTCAGATCGTGGGGCAAACCTTTTTTTTTTTTGGCCACGCAGCATGTGGAATCTAAGTTCCCCAACCAGGGATCGAACCCACGCCCCCTGCATTGGAAGCACGGAGTCTTAACCACAGGACTGCCAGGGAAGTTCTGCAATGCCTTTTACACTTCCCTCAATGCCCACCCCTCCCGAAAAAACCCACTAAAATGAGATGACCAAACGGCATTGTCAGTGCGTATTTATATATAGCGTCCGTGTGCTTTCTCCGCTCAGCTCCCCTGGTAATGCGGTGGTGATCAAAAACAGAATCACTCTGAAGAGGATTGAAGCTGCCAAAAGAATTGCCACGGCTCTTGGAGCTCAAGTGAGGCACCAGAGAGGAATGTTCTGTCTCTCCACGCCTCTGATGGGAGTGGGTGAAAGACAGACCATTTAATCTATAGGACTCCTGACCCCAGCTGGAAGAGGCAGGACCCTGTTTATCTGTCCCTCAACTACACTGAGACTTTGTCTGCCTGCCTTATTTTGTCAACAGGCAGGCAGGACCCAGCCCACACCCGCACCTCCTGTCTGTCCTCCTAACAGCCAACTCTTTTTATTATTATTATTATTTTAATTTATTTTATTTTTGGCTGCGTTGGGTCTTCATGGCTGCCCACGGGCTTTCTAGTTGCAGCGAGCGAGGGCTACTCTTCGTTGCAGTGCACGGGCTTCTCGTGGTGGCTTCTCTTGTTGCAGAGCATGGGCTCTAGGCAGGCGCACGGGCTTCAGTAGTTGTGGCACGCAGGCTCAGTAGTTGTGGCTCGATGACTGTAGAGCGCAGGCTCAGTAGTTGTGGCACACGGGCTTAGTTGCTCCAGGGCATGTGGGATCTTCCCAGACCAGGGCTCGAGCCCGTGTCCCCTGCATTGGCAGGCGGATTCTTAACCACTGTGCCACCAGGGAAGCCCAACAGCCAACTCTTAAGTGCTCTGTTTAAAGCCAAGAGATGGGGTGGCCTGAAGGCTTCTCTTTCCCAAGCTTCATTCTGAAGTTTGAGAGGGCCTGGGCCACTCTTACTTCAGATTCCCATCCCCTATCACTCAGTTTGTCTCCTGGGACCCAAAATGTTGAGGCCCAGGCACAGGAAGTGATTTGCTAACTAGGGACACCTCTTCGGAGGAAGCTGAGGGTCAGTGTAAATGTGGTTTCTTTTTGCCTTCTGGGAGGGAAGGGGGTGGGGGCAATGGTGGGGAGGGAGGGAAAACTAAGCCACAGACACCTTCAAACTTTCCACCTCCGCCTCCCTCCGGCATGGCCTGTCATCATGACCGGGAACGTGGTCATTGTGGAGGTCCAGAAGCTCATTTGGGAAGGCCCAATTGGCTATTTGTTGAAGTGACCACAGGGGAGATTTGGGTGTGCTAAATGGGGTTGGGGGCAGTTCCAGCAAGCTGAGAGGAAGCAGTAATGGCTAGATGACTCATTCTAGGAATTGGCTGCAGCTTCTGGGAGAGAGCTGGAGACTGCCGTGTAATCCATTAACCATTTGCCTACTGCAGGGGTTTAAAAAACCACCATGTGCTCCACTATGGGGCTATTAGAACACCAAAAGACAGAAGAAAAAAAGGGGGCCTTTTTGGAAAAATACATGGTCTCAGAATGCTTATTTAATTGATGATTTAGGGAATTCCTAATTCCTGGCAGCACTTTCACTGCCAGGGCCCGGGTTCAGTCCCTGGTCAGGGAACTAAGATCCCATAAGCTGAGAACTAGGATCTCACAAGCTGCGCAGCATGGCCAAAAAAAAAAAAAAAAAATTGATAATTTGACCCCAAGTGAATTCTCTGGGCCAGAAAAAGAAGCAGGTTTTCTGGAGGCTCTTGGAAGTGTCTTAGGTCCCTTTGGATTGGAAGCAAAGTGTTTCCCCACACAAGTCTGGCCTGTGCACCCAGCAGCAATTGGCATTCTGAGGCTTCGTGGCCAGTGTTTCGTTTGGTTCTTCCCTACCTCATGTATGGGCCTGAGAACTTACCTACTCAAGTGTCTATGACTTGGTCAGAGAGTAGTTTTTACCTTAAGTGATCTGATCCATTTGGAGAAGTTTAAATATAGTGAGGATTTTTATAGAATCATACCTGCCAGGTATGAGGGTGTGTGTGTGTGTAGCTGGGGAGAAAGTTCAGGAGGGGAGGGTAATAAGGAGATAAAGGGAGAGTAGGTGGCCATCAAGGAGGAAGAAAGAGTTTTTACTTAAGGAGGTAAGAATTAAGTTCAGAAGGCCTCATTGCTCTGGTTTGAAAGGTAATTAATTGATTAATTAATTAATTGATTAATTAATTAATTGAGATTGATTACATTGGACCTATGGAGAGGATTGTCAGCAGTGTTCTTAGCACCTTGGCAAAGAGAAGGGGAAGGGCTGTTTTATTGCCCTGAGTTTAAACCTCGTGTTAGCCCCCATTTCCTTATGAATAGAGGGGGTTTCGTGTATAATCCAGTTTAGAGCTAAGGGACTAGGGATGAAACAGACCAGTTTAGGAGTCTCATTCACAAATTAATGAAATTCTGCATAATCACACCTGCAGTTTAGATAAATGAGAGAAAATAGCTTTTGTTTTCTGGAGGGATTTGGTTAATATTTGCCAGATGTCAGATATATTTCCTTTCACAGTTTAAGCTTCTTCTGATAGGCATAGAAAGTTAATCATTGCCTCTCTGAATTATAGCTTTTTAAGAGAGAGAGAGAGAAAGTGTGTGTGTATGTGTGTGTGTGTGTGTGGAGCCCGTTTCTATTTTAAAACTATTAAAACTATTACTTGTTTTTTAATATGACCAAAATGTATAGTAGCTGAATATTTTTTTACTATTCCACACTCAGGGTATTGATCAATTCTGGGCATTTTCTGACGGCCTGAGAAAAATCGATGCTTATATCTTTCTTGCTTTTTTTTTTTTTTTTTTTTTTGTCTTTTAGGGGGATATGAGACTTTCCACTCGGAATATCCTGAGTGTTGCGTGGACGTAAAACCCATTTCACCAGAGAAGGTTGAAACCGAGACAGCCCTCATCAGTCAGTGTGGGAAGTCAGTGCTCAACATCAGCTACAGGCCGGCTTACGACCAGGTACACGCTGTGGAAGTACCACCCCGGCTCCTGGCTCTGTTCCTTGCACAGCACCCTGGCTCTTCCACTCCCTGCTCAGCAACCTTGGTTGGTTTGTTTGCGGATCAGGGAGTTGGCAGAGGCCTCTAGCTTTAGAGAGCCTCTGTTGCTTGCCAACTTGAGTTTCCATCTAAGAGTAAATGGGCTTCCTTCCAGCAAATAAGCTGACAGGAGCAAATGCGCTTCAGGATGCTTGGTGGCTTCTGGTAAAAAGTGGAAGCGAAAGATATATTATTATTAGCTGGCCTGGGAGGTGCAGAGAAGCTTTGAAATACCGGTTTAGGTTTCCCTGAAGACGTTTCAGAGCTGACTTTCAGGCTTCCTGTGTTGATCTTCTTCGTAACTGTTCATGCTCTGCAGTCTGCAAACCAACCCAGTACCTGTAAAGGCGTGTCTTGGTATTTTTAACTGAAGGAGGAAGACTGGGGGAGGGTTGTAGAGAAATTACTATTTGGATGGCTAAGCAGCCTCCCCTAGGGGTTTCTGATGCTTATAATTCCATAAATTCTGAAACCAGAGATCAAGACACACTAGAGGATTTCAGGTGTCTACAAACATGTGGGTTTTTTCCCTTCAAAGAACTGTACTTTCTGGCAACTCATTAAAGGAAGAAAAAGTGGACGGCTCAGGCAGGGGTTACCTATACAATGCAGGAGAATGTGGAAAAAGCCAGCAAGGACCCAAATCTGCAGAAAACAGAGATCAAAACCTACCTTCCCATTTTACAGAGGGAAAAACTGTCACAGCTGGTGGAATGATTGATTTTGCCAAGAATCCTACAGCTGGGTTCATGGCCACACTAGGCCCAGAACTCCCTTCTCTTAACTCCTTTTTCTGGTTCTTTTCAGGACCCTGTTCTGTTTTCCACATGCCTTCTTTTGGAAGAGGGCCATTCTAGGCATCTGACTTGGTAGGAGGAGCTTTTTGCACAAAAAGCTCTTTGCACCAAATAAGAACATACCCAAATCATAAGAAGGAAGATTTCTAGATACTGCCTAAGATGCCAGCTGCCTGCCAAGAGCAGAGCTCTGCCCCTGGGGATAAACTTCCAAATACAGCCAGGTGGCTTTTCCTTGAATGGAAACCTATTAGCTTGGCGAGGTGCCAGGGTTATTATTTTGTTTGTTTCCTTTTATTACAATTACAGTGTATGATGAACCCTGGGCTTTCAAGCCATGGGCATCCGGCTTAGCTGAATTTCTATTTTTGTTTGTTTGGGTGGTGTTTTCCCCCTCCTTTCTCAGAAAGTGAAAGAGAAACGAGAATTTGCAGGATGTTGTGAAAGCACAGCAGACCTTTGGCCAAGCAAGGACCAGGGAGGCCCTGGTGTGTTTCCACGGTTCATCTGGGGAACCCCCTAGTGCTACTCTTAGTAGCGCTTCTGCTTGAGAGAAGCTGGGTGAGGTGGTGTTAACCTTTGGGGTTTCTGAAGGCCTTTGGTTTCTTCCTCTTGAGTCCAAAAAGAAGATTTAAAAAAGGAAAGAAACATGGTTTCTGGGGTGTTGGGCTAAGCTCCAGGAGAAATTGAGTAGGATCCTAGGCCTGGTGTGTCAGCATTTTCCAGGCTCTAAAGAGAGGGAGAGATCTATGTAGGTACACCTAAAGTGTTAAGCTCAGGGGCCAGCTAATAAAAATACTGGTTACTATTACTACCTTTTGTAAAATCTCTATAACTTTCTTTCAAGTGGCCAAACTGGCCTTTGCCTTAAACACCTGACTTCTCAGGAAAGAAAAAGCAAACATCCATGCGGGGTAATTTGAGAATTGCCTTCTCTTGGCCCTTGTCCCATGCCCCTTTCCCTATTGTGGGTCTGGCAGAGAGTTTCCATTCTACTCTTATTCCAGGACAGGAAATGGAAACACAGGAAGCGGATGGATGATATGGAAAAGGCTGCCAAAGACACAGCCACTGTCACCCCAGCTCAGTGTTTTCCCTCTAAATCTCCAGGGGCTCCCATTGTTCCAAGTATGGAACAATGGCTTTTCTTGCCACCCTGGAAATGCTGAGACTGCCAGAGTCTGACTAGCTAGCTGTTCTTTTTAGCTTTGCCTCAGGGTAGATGGTCTCTGGTTCTTTGGGGATCCTTCTTAACTAGAAACCTCAGGTATAGGTGGTCTCCCAAAAGGGTGAAGATGTACACGTCTCTCACCAAAACTCAGCACCACAAGAAGAAGATCAGGCCTGGGACTTCCCTGGCAGTCCAGTGGTTAAGACTCCACGCTTCCATTGCAGGGGGCATGGGTTTGATCCCTAGTTGGGGAACTAAGATCCTGCAGCCTTCATGCCACGCAGCGCAGCACAGCCAAAAAAAAAAAAAAAAAAAAGATCAGGCCCTGCTCATGGCCTAACAGCTTTTCATTCTCTGAGAACTTTGGATAGATAGTGGTCATTTTCACTTCTGAAAAGTATACTTTTTTGGGGGGCGGGGGGAAGCATATTTTAGCATCTCTGAGCTCCAAATGCATCTTAGGATCAACAGTGTCCTAGGTTTGATGAAACACATATACAACGCCAGGATTGTAAAGGAGGGGGCTTACCTTGTTGGACCGTTTTCCATTTTATCTAGAAGGAAACCGAGGCTGCCCCGAGGTTTAAAGGGCTCACTCTGGCACTCTCAGGGCAGCTAGGACTACAGCCCGGGCCTCTCAAGTCTTCCATCACACCACCCTCTTCTCATCCTTGTCGCATAGGAAGGCTGCCGGCATGTCCTACCACCTCAATATATATAAGAAAATGAAAATCATAGCCGTCTGGGATTTGCTGTCACTGAGTCACAAGGCAGTAATGTAGGGTAGAGAGTTTACCAGGACGGAGGCTCCACCCACACACTCTTGGGTGAACTGCGCTGACTCTGAACTCTACCTGGAAACCAGAAAGGGAACCTCCCACCTGAAAACAAATAGGTCAGGGTTGTTTTGTTTCTTCTCCCCAGAGAGCAAGCTAATCCAACATTTCCTGGTTGTCCTCCTTTGCCCCTCCTTCCAGGGCGGCCCAGTCGAAATCCTTCCGTTCCTCTACCTTGGAAGTGCCTACCATGCATCCAAGTGCGAGTTCCTCGCCAACCTGCACATCACGGCTCTGCTGAATGTCTCACGACGGACCTCTGAGGCCTGCACGACCCACCTACACTACAAATGGATCCCCGTGGAAGACAGCCATGCGGCTAACATCAGCTCCCACTTTCAAGAAGCAATAGATTTCATTGGTAGGTACAGCCATGCGGCTAACATCAGCTCCCACTTTCAAGAAGCAATAGATTTCATTGGTAGGTACAGCCATGCGGCTAACATCAGCTCCCACTTTCAAGAAGCAATAGATTTCATTGGTAGGTGCAGCCATTCCCCCTCAGTTGTTTTGGGGGCCCCTTAGGGGAGCGTGTTCTTGGATTTTGATGTATTGATGGGGGTTCCCTTCACTGAGAAGAAAAGCATCTTGTTGTAGAGCCAACTTGGCTGGTTGGATGCACCGACCAAAATGACAGAGGAGAGGATTTGAGTTGCTATTAATAGGAGCTTTAATTTGCAAGATAAATGAATTACTACAATTTTATAGCAATACTCTGTTGCTCTTGTTAGTGTTTCTGGCTGGGCGGGAAGCAGGGTGCATCCGTGTGTGATGCTCCATGCCAGGGAAGCTGGGGAGGGAAAGAACCACCCAAACTGTGCTTCTACGTAGGTTGGGATATTTTTAAAAGCAAACAGAAGGACTGAGAGAGCACTCCTTACGCACTGAGCCCCCAGGGCCCCGGCAGCTTTCCACGGTTTTTGGCAGACTGCTTTGGGGGCAATTGTTTTGCATTTTCAGCTGATTTTGGACTAAAGATAGCGCTCGTCTCAAGCTCTGTGCTTTATGCACAGAGAAGTTGGCATCTTTTTGCATCCTTTGTACGTTCCGTGAGGCAGTTATCATTTACTCCATTGTGTAGGCCTGGAAACCTCTGGTCCCTCTGCCTAGAAAGGGCTTTGGGCCTTGGGATTCCAACTCCTCGAGCAGGCTGGATTGTTCTTTCATTTGACATCTCTGTTTCCCTCAAGCATCTCCCCTGGGGGCTGGACTGACTCTTTTGTGTCTCAGATTTGCAAGCACCCACCACTCCCCATCCTTGTGGGCTTGCCTCCCTTTCCAGAGTCCTTCTTTCCCTTTATCATGCATAGCTGTTGAAGCTGAGCAGCGATCTTCCTGCCTCGTGCTCTGAGGGATGTTGGAGGGAGAAAGGCTGGTGCTGGGTGCAGCAATGATTACTTAGTGCAGGGAGCCGTTAAAGGCCCCCCTTCCACCACGTGGTGGGCCCTCTGCTCAGCACACACAATCTCTACTCCACAGAAGCCTGCAGAGAAACTCACCAGAGGCAAAAGGCCGAGCCTCCCTCCCTGTTCCCTGAGCCTCTGGGCTGCGATGGTTCCTTTGGAGTCTCTGAGAGACAGTCAAGATGATGGGGTCAGGGTGGGAAACCCTTGACTTGTTCTCCCTGTCCCTGGGAATGCCTTGCCCTTGTCAGCCTGTTATTTAATTATCTAGATAGCTTCTCAGTGAGGTCATGAAACCCGCCCCCATCACTTCTCAGAAGCCTCCCTCCCCATCCTGTGTGTGCACTGTGTCTGTGTACACAACCGCACAAACCGACAGCATTCTGAAGGCACACGAGATGCTTTTCCCCAGACTCCTTGCCATCCTGAAGGAAGGAGGGACTGAGGCCGAACCATGCATTGACCCCTTCCGAGGGCCACATAGAAGGCAAGCCCCCAGGGGTGAAGTGGGATCCAGAAGCAACACACTGTAGGCCCTTTGCTTTCTGGGATTTGGCTCTGGGCCAATTAAAAGCTAGACTACCAGCTTTTGGCTGGTGGAGGAGCAAAAGAAGGTTGGAGTCACGACCCTATAATCCTAGGAACTTGGAGTCCCTTTTGAACTAATTTACAGGAACTTTTTTTTTTTTTTCTTTTTAATCAGAGACTGGCGCACTTCTAATGAGGAACCCTGGGGTGTCCTTTAGGATTTTCATTCTGTTGGGGAAACTCCAGGTTCCTCCCTGACTCCTCAGAAGCTGGATCTTTCAGATCTTAGAGATGCATTTGCAAATTTCTTGAACTTGAGGAGGGAGGTGGGTAAGGGGGCTGACTTTTTATTTGCCCTTCAAAATCTTAAATGTTTTTGCATACTGTGGCCTTACATAGTGCCATGGACATCTAACTTCCTGTGATGTAATTGTTTCCTCACTAGCAAGAGAGGGAATTGGAAAGACTCTTTTTTGTGGTTTTTATTTGATGTGTATATATGTTTAACCTTTTACCCCGGCTCATTTTTAACAGTTGGAGCTCTTTTGGGGGGAGGAGTAGAACAGAAAAGGAGGGCACCCTGCTTTTGTCATATTGAGCTAACAAATGCTAACTGAAGGTGGTAGCTTTATAGCAGTGACTCCCATTGTTGTGCAAGATGGAGTTTGCCAAAGCCATTTATATCCTCCGTCTAGTAAGCGTTACTTAGCCAAGGCTATAATTGGTGGCTGTGCACTATTTATTGTATGTTTGGTTGGTTGGGAACCCTCGGTGCTGAGCCAAGCATCCCGCCCTGGCACAGCCAAACAGGGATCCTGGGGAGGATGGAAGGCCTCAACCAGGATGAGGGCTAGGTCATCACCATCAGAATCAGACCCCGAGAGGCAGGAATTGCTTCTCCAAGTCAGTCTTTGAGCCTGGGACCCTCTCAGGGAAGTGTGAATGTGCAATAAAAACTTGCATGCAGCTTCAAAGATTTTCCCAAAGTCTTCTTGAACTGCATCCATGGAACCCGAGTTAAGATGGCGTCCCCAGGAAGGAGTTACTCCAGGTCTAGCACCTCCGGTGGCAGAACCTGTGAAAGTATCCTGGAGAACTAAGGATTGTGAAGGTCCTACGCAGAGATAGACATCATGGTGGGACCCTAAAGTCTGTCCTCAGCAGTGGAGGTTAAAGACTGGCAAAAGCCTGGTGTGGGACCACAGACGTTGAGCAGGGATGATGATTTGATAACTAGGTCACTTTTGTTTTTTAATTCTTTAATCAAATCCAGTTGCCTTTGAGTTCCAATCCCAACTCATTTCCACTGTCTTTTCTTTCTTCCAGACTGTGTCAGGGAAAAGGGAGGCAAGGTCCTGGTTCACTGTGAGGCTGGGATCTCCCGCTCGCCCACCATCTGCATGGCTTACCTCATGAAGACCAAGCAGTTCCACCTAAAGGACGCCTTTGATTACATCAAGCAGAGGAGGAGTGTGGTCTCGCCCAACTTCAGCTTCATGGGCCAGCTCCTACAGTATGAGTCCGAGATCCTGCCTTCCGCGCCTAGCCCCCAGGCTCCCTCCTCCCAAGGGCAGGCAGCCGGCCCTTCGTTCATAGCCCATCTGCAGACACTGAGCCCTGATGTGCAGGGTTCCTACTGCACGTTCCCTACCTCGGTGCTGGCACCACTGCCCACCCACTCAACGGTCTCAGAGCTCAGCCAGAGCCCCATGGCCACAGCCACAGCCACATCCTGCTAAGACCAGGGTGGGAGAACCAGCCCAGCTCCAAGAACAGCTGTGATTTTGTATTTTAACTTGTGGACATTTCATACCTGTGCAATACTGAAGACCTCACTCTAGCCCGCTGTCCTGGTGGGACAGTGAAGGGTCACCAGGTTTGCAAACAAGCTTCACACTGACCTCGGGGATGGGTTCTTGGGACTGAGGGAAGGCCAAGCCATTATGAGAGCACAGCACGTGCTGACTACTGTATTTCCAGACCCCCTGCCCTCAGGACTGCCCCGTCTTTGCACCTCAAAGTTTGCCTTTTCATTTCAAGCATAAGGCAATAAATAACCTGCAGCAATGTGAGAGAAAGCAGTTGCTGGACCAGGAGAAAAGGCAGTAATGAAGCTGATTCATTTTGAAGGAAGCACAATTTCCACCTTATTTTTTTAACTTCGGCAGTCTCCGTATCTGTCTCTGTTGCTTCAGGGCATAAGCTGATCACCACCTAGTCAGGAAAGTAACCCTACAGGGTTTTAGGGACATGATGCATATGCTGATTTGAACCCTCAGATGTTTTTGAGACTCTGTCTTGGGTCAGGTGGAGTCATTTGGGTGAAGTAGTGAAACAGTAACACTTCTGGTTTCCTCTTCGCTGTGGGTTTTACCCTGACTTTGGACTTGGGCATGATTCTTGCTCATACTTGAACCTTTCTCGTTGCATCTCTCCTCAAAGCAACTCTGGCGTCATTTGAAAAGAGTTCTTCAGACCATAGACCAAAAATCACCCCTTTGAGGTGGTGGCACGGGGTGCCAGGATAGAAAGGGTACCCACTGTCTGAGTCAGTGGCATTGAAACGGTTGTCACCCCAGCTTGCTGTCCTTATATGTGCTTGTCTCGTCTCTGGTGACACTTGTTTTCTTCCCTGCCCCTCGGGGTTGTCTTCAAGCTGTTGACTTCTGGGATTTGCAGATTTCTCAATGTGGTACTACTTCTTTTTTGTCTGTAGGTTATTTCTCCAGGGGAAAAGGCAATAATTTCCTAAAATCCATATGAATGTGAAGAAAAGCAGTATGTTACTGGTTGTTGATGTTGTTGTTTTTTATAGTGCAAAATAAAAATAGTAAGAAGAACAAAAACGCTTCTTCATGTTGGTGAGTTGGGGTAAGGCAGGGATACACTGAGGCGGGGCCCAGCCTGCCTCACTGGGTTTTATTTCCGAATGAACGCTAAGGTGATGGTGGTGGGTGTGCAGTTGGAGGCATGAGGCTGTGCGTCTGCTCACGAGCTGGTGATCATAACAATACAGAATAATGCTTTCCAGTTGGGAGGCTTCCCTTGGCTCACTTGCAAGAGAACTCCTTAGGCTCAGGCCACATGGAGACGTGGTCAGAGCATCCACCCACCCTGGGTTCTTTGTGAGCCCCAGGCAGAGTTCAGCTTGAACCTCCACTTCTTCGTCCATGCAATGAGTGAACTAAGCTAGATGATCCCAAAAGTCCCTTAGAGCTCAAGACCCTTGATTCCAGCAAACCTGAGGGGCAAGTCTGTGGTCAGCCCCCTCCCTCCAGTGCCTGGCATGTGGCAGACTCCAAAAAGTTTGGAAAAATGACCAAGGGACAGATAAGTGAACTAGGTAAAGGTTTACCTGAAATGCCTGTTCTCCCTCTTTTACCCTTGGAATTAATTCTTCCAGATAATTCCCTCAGGAGATCCTAGGTAAATCCCTCAATGAGCTGATTTAAATCCAAGGCTGAATCAACTTGCCTTCTGAGTAATTTCCTCTGTGGTGGAGGAAGGAAGGGGTGATATTTGCGTCTTCCCATGGCTTAAACCTCTGCTCCAGCATAACTCTCGGGGCCTGTTTCCTCATCAAGGGGAACGGGAAATTGGCTGGGAATGATACCATACCTGCCTGACACAGGGATTCCAATCCATACGCCCTGATTATGGGGGGGGGGGTCCAGAGAGGCCTCCAGCTCCCCCCCAGCAAGCACCATGTCAACAAATAGCAAGATGGCGGCGGAGCCCAGGGTAGCCCAGCTCTTTCTAAGCGTCTCACCTCAAAGACTTTGCTTGAGACTTTGCTCCCCACACACCTGTCCTTCCCCACTGGTTCCTTGGAGAGTCCTCAGATAAGAATGTCACCCAGACTGGGGAAGCTGCATTTCCTTCAGTCTGCACCCCTCATCTGCATAATCCAAGCAGGGTTTCCAGGGGAAGAAAGTAGAGTGAAGGGCACCGTATAGGAGGAAGAAATCTGGGTTCTAGCCCTCACCCTGCCCCTGACTCTAGTGCTTTAGAGCTGATCTCTAATCTTGCTGGACCAAACTTCAGGGCTGGGTCTACCTGAGGTCCCTCCCTGGTTTCATACCTCTGAGCCTCCGCTCTGCCTTGGAATGTGTCCCATTGTGTGGACCTGTCCAGGTGCTGAGTGCCTGGAGGGGCCGCAAGCAGGGAGAGCCAGGGAGGGGGAAGCTGGATGCAGGCTGGGGTGATGTGCTAAGCCACATCCCACTTGCTGACATTTGCTTTATTGCATTAAAGTCTTTCTCTGAAGGGTGAGTAAGTCCTCTAAATCAGGCATAGGAGGATTGCTCATAAGCCAGTGAGTCACTGGAGGGTAAGCCAAGTGAAGCCCCACAGCTGGGGATGGCTCTGTAACTCTCACTCCCTTAATAGTCTTCTTATTAATTACACCTCCATTTTTGCCAAGACCAACTTTACATTGGCTTCCAGTGCCAGGTGGAGAATTAAAGCTGGTGTTATCCAGTTCCTTCATCCCCAGGTTTTGAAGGAACACCTCTCTTGGTCTCCAGCAATGCTTCAGGCAGAGATGTGTCTGGGAGAATAGAAATGTTAATTCTCTATTCTGTTCCCCAGCAGAGTCTGTGGGTGAGCTCCTCAGATCTACCCTAGCTCCTGAGCTAGGCCTGACCTAGGGGGCAGGAAATGTAAAAGCAGCTCACATCAGTGTGCTCGCAGGAGCCCTGTGTACCCATGGCTCTCCTTTGTGTGAGGACCCAGGGAGAAAGTACCCCAGATCTCAATACCCTGAAAGGCTGCATCTCACTGAGTTGCTGGTGGTTTCTCTTCTGAACACCATAAAGTTGGTAACCACCCATGTTTCCCTCTTTGCTCAGGCAAGGAGACAGCTCAGAACCAAATTTTTAGCCTACCTCTGGCAATTTTATAGGACCTTATGGCATATATTTTGGGTATCAACTCTACCTGGTTTCCATTAAAATTTCCCAACTTTATTTTTCTTTACTTCCATTTCCACGGTGACTTTTAAAAAAGAATAACACTTGGGTAATAAATATTAAACATACCACAGTGCGTTTATAGAATGAGGTGATATGAACGTAGAGAGAAGCCAGTACATCCTCGGTGTTGCTACTCTCCATCTCACTCTGAAGGATTTATCCGTGGGACTGTGTAAATCTTCACCTTCTCAGTAAATCTGCCAAGTTTTGTATTCTTTCTAGAATAAGCCCTGTCCAGAACCCAAACCCCATGACTAGGGCCTGGCTCCATGTCTTAGAATCTCTGGCACTGAGACCCTATATTCTGCTGCTGGTGACTTTCTATGGGGGGAGCCCTGGACCAGATGGACAGATTGCTCAAAGCCACAGCACAGATGCTCCCAACCCTCACACACTGCATGTGATGGATGTGACTCTGTGCCTAGATAACCATCATCCGTCCATCCATTTAACGCTGAGCACCTGCTAGAACCTGGGATTCAGTGGGGAATGAGAGCTTCATAAGTACTGATGACTGTCCACTGGACTTTCTGTCCCAGAGTGGAGCTGGCCTCCCAAGGTGGACCCATGTCCCCAGCCCCACACAATCCCCTTCCCCAGCTCCTCTCTTCTTGGCTCCAGCTCCATCCTCTCCCCTCTGGCCCCAGGATGCTTCATACCCAAGCTCCCAGACATACCAGCCCGTGGACATGGCTGTGTTTCCCTGTGCTAACCATCTGACCCCTGCCTTGGCTCATCCCTCAGGTTCTCTTGCATTGTTTACTACCTTGTCTTGAACACTGGATTAGTCTTGCCCCATCTCCACCCCCCCACCAGTGTGCAAAAAGAAGTGAGTTCTTATTGAGCCATGGTCATTTCTCAGTCATTTAGCTAACATCAAAAGTGTGCATTAAGCACCTACTATGTGCCACAAGTCAAACTAGGCATACCCACAGGCATCATCTCTTTAATCCTCAACACAACTCAGTACAAATGATTTTATTGTCTCCATTTCCAGATGCATAAACTGAGCCTCAGAGATATTAGGTAACTTGCCCAAGGTCACACAGCTAGTAAATGGTGGAGCCTGGGATGAAACTATTTCATTGATGCCGTACCCCTCTGAGCACCTGGCGTACACAGTAGGTACTTTTGTCCATTGGGCTTTTGTCTTCAAGAAAGAGAGTCTCCTCAGGCCACATTAAAAAAAACACAACCTTGGGCTTCCCTGGTGGCGCAGCGGTTGAGAGTCCACCTGACGATGTGGGGGACACGGGTTCGTGCCCCGGTCCAGGAAGATCCCACATGCCGCAGAGCAGCTGGACCCATGAGCCATGGCCGCTGAGCCTGCGCGTCCGGAGCCTGTGCTCCACAGCGGGACAGGCCACAACAGTGAGAGGCCCGCATACCGCAAAAAAAACCCCACAACCTTTTGTGTATAGACATGAATGGCATTTAATGCCCAGCTACACTCCACTCCAGCTACAGTGGATTTATGACAAGCTCCTTTCAACAAGCCATGCTCCCTCCTGCCTCTTTGCACATTCTGGCTCCTCTGCCTGGAACACATTTCTCCCCTAAATTCACCCTTCAACTAAATAACTCCTATCTGTCCTTCACTTCTCAGCTCAAACTTCACCTCTCTGGGGAAGCCTTCTCATGCTCCCAGACTAGGTCAGACATCCCTGTTCAATCTCTCATAGCTCCCTATCTATATCTTTTCTTCATATTTCACCAAAGTTTAAGAATTATTCATTTACCTGTGATTATTTTAATAATGTTTGTCATCAGACTAGAAGCACCAGGAGAGCAAAGATTATATTGAATTTCAAGAGGGATCTAGCACAGGGCCTGATTTATAGTAGGTGTTCAATAAGTATTGGTTGAGTGAAGGAGTGAATGAATGACAAGTTAGGAATGAAAAGCCGTCAGAACCAGAAGCTGCTCTCTCCATCTCTCTCAAAGTCCATGCTGTCCTCTGCACATAAGCTCATAAGCCTGTTAACCCCAGGTCCCACTTTTGAATCCCTCCCCAGTCCTAAAGGAAACAGGTTTCCTAGATTTAATTACTGCTACCATATTGGTCAGAGTCCATGTCACCACATCACCTCATTGGTCACTGGTCAGCCTATGGACACCCTTGGGTCAGGTGTCCACCCTGGCACCAATCAGTTTCCTCTAAGTTCAGAGAGCTGCCTAGCTCAGAATCCCTGAGCAAGGACTGTAGATGGAGCAGTTTCAGCTAGAAAGGGTGGAGATCCTGCCACACACTGGACTAACCAGCCACTAAAGAATTTAATTAATGCCCAAAGACTGAGTATTCAATAAGAAGGTCCTGGAGATGACCAGATAGCCTGGGCACAGAAAAACTCAACCCTACCCTTCTTGTCCCACCTCCGGTGAGCACCCACATATTATCAATTAGGGTACCTAAATTTAAAATCATGGTAGTATTTATTTATAGTAACAGGTCAGATCCCTTCCTGCCACACACATCCACCCCCATTCACTTATAAAGTTTATAGAAACCTAGAAGCCACTAGCTGGTAGTTTAAAATAGACCCTTGAAGCATCCCTACGCTTTTCATCCTGGGCTTCTCCAGCAGCCAGGAGAAAATGTGCTGCTTGAGAGGAATAAACCTCCCAGAGAGTGAAGCCTCAAATATATCTCTAAGGTAGGAAGGCAGAAACAGTTTCTCTCCAGCCCACGAGGAAAAGAATAGTAGACTTAGAATCAGGAAGCATAGCTGCCAGACCCTTGGGAATCTAACTGCTTAGGACCTTTATTTATTTTTTTACAGATTTATTTATTTATTCATTGCACTCGTTGCGGTGCGTGGGCCTCTCATTGCAGCGGCTTCTCTTGTTGCAGAGCACGGGCTCTAGGCACGCAGGCTTCAGTAGTTGTGGCACACGGGCTTAGTTGCTCTGCGGCATGTGGGATCTTCCTGGACCAGGGATCGAACCCGTTTCCCCTGCATTGGCAGGGGGATTCTTAACCATTGCGCCACCAGGGAAGCCTGCTTAGGGCCTTTAAAAAGACCTTTAAAAAAGCACTTACTATGGGCAGGTTGTATGCCGGCTGTTTTCCATTATGTTCTCTCATTTAAGATCCACAAAAACCCTGCAAGAATAATATTGTTAGCCCTATTTTACAGATGAGAAAATTGAGAGGTTACAAACCCAGCCCAAGGTTACACACTTAGAGCCTGTGAATGTCAAAGCCAGGATACCCAATTGCACTGGACTCCCAAGGCTGTACTCTCTCCCCTAAACAACACTGTTTTCCAGAAAGGAAATTCAAAAGATTCTCAGTTATGTCTCCATGTCTGTATCCCTTAAATAAAGCTATGAAATCTACTTGTTCTTTGGAACGGGGTTTCAAGTGATCTCATTGTAATAGTTCATTAACTGTACAAAGCCTTCTCTTCCAACATTATTGAGTTTAGATTTGGGAGCTGAATTTCAAGTGGGACATGGACAGTGTTTACAGATAATGGTCAATGAAGGGATTGGAGACTATGTTATATGAGAAGAGTTTGGAAAGGTAGTGATGTTTGGCCTGGAGAGGGGAGCCAATGAATTGTCTGACTGAAGTTGTGTAAAGCAGTTTCTAGGAACTCAAGGGCTGGAGTTTCAAAAACCTGAGTTTGAATTCTGGCTCTGCCACTTGCTAGCTGTGTGGACATGGACAAATTACTTCTTCTCTCTAAGCCTCAAAGTTCTTATCCATAAAAAGAGTATACTAATTGAATCTACCTTGTGGGTACAATTTTGAAGAGTAAATCTGATGAGGAATAATTGCCTTGTATGAGGTCAAAGACATAGTAAGTCCTCAATGAATAGTGGTTATGATTATTAATTACAATAATTACAACAGTGAACTACCCACTGGTGTGAGGGTTGGGCAAGCAGAAGTGGAATTTCTATTGGAAAGTCTGCTGTGGGAAGGATTCACGCCTCAGGGCCTTTGCACACATGCTTCCCTCAGCCTCATCCCTTCCCTTCCTCACCTGGTCATTTATGGGCCTCCTTATACCTCATTCGTGACTTCACTTCCTCAGGGAAGCCTTCTCAGATTTCAGGATTCCATATTAAATGCTCTCTTGGTACCTGTACCTTCCCTTCAGAGCACTATCACATGGGAATTAAATAATGATGCTCATAATTTTCAAAAATCAACTTTATAAAAAAAACAGTTCTGAAGAACCTAAGGGCAGGACAGGAATAAAGACGCAGACATGGAGAGTGGACTTGAGGACACAGGGAGGGGGAGGCGTGGGCTGGGACGAGGTGAGAGAGTGGCATGGACATATATACACTACCAAATGTAAAATAGATAGCTAGTGGGAAGCAGCTGCATAGCACATGGAGATCAGCTCGGTGCTTTGTGACCACCTAGAGGGGTGGGATAGAGAGGGTGGGAGGGAGGCGCAAGAGGGAGGGGATATGGGGATATGTGTATACGTATGGCTGATTCACTTTGTCATACAGCAGAAGGTAACGCACAATTGTAGAGCAATTATACTCCAATAAAGATGTTGAAAAAAAATCAACTTTATAGAGGTATAATTTACACAGCACAAAATTCACCCACTTTAAGTTAAATTAGTTTTGACAAATGTATATATACAGTCATGTAACACTTCCACAATCAAGATATGGACTATTTTATTCACCCCCTAAGTTTCCTTGTGTTCCTTTGCATTTACTCCTCTTTCCCCACCCCAGACTTTGACAATCACTTGTCTGTTTTCCTTCATTATAATCATGCCTTTTCTAGAATTTCATGTAAATGGGATCATAGAGTATGTAGGTTTTTGAATCTAGCTTATTTTACTAAGCATAATGCATTTGAGATTCATCCATGTGTTCATGAGTACTAATTTTTTCTTTTTTTTTTTTTGGCCGTGCTTCACGGCATGTGGGATTTTAGTTCCCTGACCAGGGATCGAACCTGTGCCCCCTGCACTGGAAGCACGGAGTCTTAACCACTGGACTGCCAGAGAAGTCCCCATGAGTACTAATAATTCCTTTTTATTGCTATAATAGTACTGCATGGCATGGATATGCCAATGTTCGTTTCCAATTCACCCATTGATGGACATTTGGGTTGCTTCCAGCTTTTGGCTATTATGGATAAAGCTGCTATAAACATTCACGGACATCTTTAT
This sequence comes from Mesoplodon densirostris, assembly GCF_025265405.1. Lineage (NCBI taxonomy): Eukaryota > Metazoa > Chordata > Mammalia > Artiodactyla > Ziphiidae > Mesoplodon > Mesoplodon densirostris. Next base: position 20,408,517 of record NC_082661.1, on the reverse strand, counting down.
TGTCAAATGTTAAGTATATTTCTAATTTTATAAGAAACTGCCAACTATTTTTCAAGTTAGTTATACCATTTTGCATTCTGACCATTAATAAATGAGAGTTCCAGTTGCTCTGTATCCTAGCTCATATTGGTAATGTCAGTTTTGTTTAGCCATTCTAGTAGTATGTAGTGGTACCTCACTGAATTTTTTTAATTTGTATTTTTGTAATTACTAATGACGTTGAGAATTATTTCATGTGCTTATTGTCCATTCATATATCTTCTTTGATAACGTATCTTTTGAAAATTTTCTTCAAATAAGCTATTTGTTTTATTACTGAGTTTTAAGAGTTTTTTTTTTTTAATATTCCACTGATCTATATATCTATCCTTATACCAGTAACACACTATCTTGATTATGGTAGCTTTGTCGTAAGTTTTAAAATCAGGAAGTGTGAGTCCTTCAACTCTTTATTCTTCTTTTTCAGTATTGTTTTGGCTGTTCTGGGTTCCTTGAATTTTCACATGAATTTTAGTATTGGCTTGTCAATTTCTGCCAAAAAGTCAGCTGGGATTTTGGTAGGGCTTGTGTTGAATCCGTAGATTTATTTGTCAAGAGTCTTAACAATGTTAAGTCTTTTGATCCATGAACAGGGATGTCTTTCCATTTTATTTAGGTTTTATTTAATTTATTTCAGTAATGTTTTATAGTTTTAAGGGTACAAGTCTTGCACTCCTGTTGTTAAATGTATTCCTAAGTAATTTTTTAAACCATTGCAAATTGAGTTTTTTTTAAATTTCATTACATGGATTAATTTTTGAGTGTTAATCAAACCTTGCATTCCTGGGATAAACCCCACTTTACCATGATGTATTATCTTTCTTATATATTGCTGGGTTTGATTTCCTAGTACTTAGTTAAAATTTTTTGTATCTTTATGGGAGATATGATCTCTAGTCTTTTCTTGTTATGTATTTGTCTGGTTTTGATATAATGAAAATTCTGCCCACATATAAAAGATTGGGGAAGAGTTTCTTCCTCTTTCAATTTCTGCAAGAGATTGTACAGAATTAGTATTATTTCTTTCTTAAATATTTGGTAGAACTTACCAGTGAAGTCACTGGGGCCTGACATTTTCTTTCTGTGAAGCTTTTTAGCTATAAATTCCATTTCTTTAGTAGATACAGAGCTATTCCACTTATTTCTTCTTGAGTGAACTTTGGTGGTTTATGTCTTTCAAATAATTTGTTTATTTCATCAAAGCTGCTGAATTGCATTGCACAAAGTTGTTAATACTATTTCCTTATTATCATTTTAAGATTTTTAGGTTCTATAATAGTGTTCCTTCTCTCATTCCTGATATTAGTAGCTTTTGCCTTTTCTTGCTTTTTTCCTGATCAGCCTCGTTAGAAATTTAACAATTTTATTTATATTTTCAAACAACTAGGCTTTCAGTTTCATTGATTTTTCTGTACTATTTGTCCATTTTCCACTTCATTGATTTCCACTCTACTTTGTGTTGAATTTACTCTACTTTTTCTAGTTTCTTAAGGTGAAGATGGATCACTGGTTTATACTTTATTCTTTTTCTAAAATAAACCTTTAAAGGTATGAATTTCCCTCTAAGCATCCTATACATTTTGATACGTTGTGTTTTAATTTTCATTCAGTTCAAAATGTGTTGTAATTTCCCTTGTAATTTCTTTTTTGATATATTTATTTCCAGAATCTGGGAGATTTTCTAGATATCATTCAGTTATTGATGCCTAGTTTAATTCTGTGGTCAGGGAACATACTTTGTGTGATTTCAATTCCTTAATTTTATTGACAATAATTTTATGGCCCAGAAATATAGTCTGTCTTGGTGAACGTTTCATGTGAAATTGGAAAAACACATGTGTATTTCTCTGTTTTGGGGTGGAGTGTTATGAAATGTCAATTAGGTCAAAGGTGATTGATAATTGTTGTTCAAGTCTTCTATATCCGTACTGATTTTCCGTCTACTCTTCTATCAGTTACTGAGAAAGGAGTGTTAATGTCTTCAACTAAAATTGGAATTTGCTTTCAGTACCACCAGTTTTTGCTTCATGTATTCTGAAGTTCTGTACGTTGCAGCAATGTTTAGATTGGTGTGTCCTCTTGATGAACTGACCCCTTTGTTTTTATGAAATGTCCCTCTTTGTCTCTTGTTCTGGTCCTTGTTCTGTTGTCTATATTGCCTCATAGTAATACTGCTACTCTACCTTTTGAACCTATCTGTGTATTTATATTTAGAGTTGTTTTCTTTCTTTCTTCCCCCACTGCCCCCGCCACACCACTCAGCATGTGGGATCTTAATTCCCTAACCAGGGATCGAACCTACACCCCCTGCAGTGGAAGCGCGGAGTCTTAATCACTGGACTGCCAAGGAAGTCCCTAGAGTTGTTTTCTTGTACACAGCATACAGTAAGATCTTGCTTTTCTTATCCAGTCTTACCATCTCTGTCTTTTAAATTACCTTTAATGTAATTATTGATATGGTTAAGGTTAAATTTAGTATTTTACTATTTGTGCTCTATTTGTCCCCTCTGCTTATGTACTTTTTTTTTCTCTTTTCCTGCCTTCTTTCAGACAAATTGAGTATTTTCCATAATTCCGTATTTGCTGCACTGTTGGCTTATTGGTTATACTTATTTTGCTGTTGTTATTGTCTTTAACAGTTGTCCTGAGGTTTAAAATATACGTGTTTAACTTACCACTACCTTCAAATAGTACTATTACTATTATGTGTAGCAGAAAGAACTTCTAATAGTATACTTACATGTCCCTCTTCCCAGTCTTTGTGTTACTGTTGTAATGAATTTAGTTCGACATTTGTTATAAACCCCATAATAACTTGTTGTTCTTTTTGCTTTAAACGGTTGATTATTTTTTAAATAGATTGAAAAATGAGGAATAAATTTTTCTGGACCCTTGATTTTGCAATAATTGGCTAGCTCAGGGAGTGTGAGGATGGCCTCACTGTTACATCTTGAGGTAACTTCCACTGAGAACACTGGACAGTCCCTGAGTCCCCGGCTGCCTACAGCTCCACTCCAAGCCATGTGTCCTCTTTTGCATAATTGTCTTTCTTAGTTACAGTCCTCACAGTGGGGGGGGGGGGTCACAGAGCTCCAGAGCTGGGCTTCTTTCGAAGTCCTCTGTCCCTGCAGATGCCTGCAGCCCAGGACAGGCTGTGATGTGCCCTTAAGGTCTTTTTAAAATTTACAAGAACATTGACCTTCATGCCAGAGCATTAATAATCATGATGGCTCACATTTATTGAGCTCTTTCTATATGCCGAACACCTTGCTAAGCCTTTTGTGTCCATTGTCTCTTAATTCTTACTGCCATCTGATGAGGTAGATACTACTACCAGTTTTACAGATGAAGAAATGGAAGCAAGAAGGTTTAAGTAAATTGCCCAAAGTCATACAGCAAGCTCAATAAGGGAAACACGATTTGGTTCTTAGTGGTCTGATATCAGAACCAAACACTCTCAATTACTGTGCTCTACATCTCCCCAGTGACCTGCCTGGGGACACTTTGCTGCCCTCTCAACACACACACACACACACACACACACACACACACACACACACCTCCATTGGTGTTATACACCTGGAGAACCACTGGGTTTGGGGCCTCATCTCCCCTGTCCCATTCTGCACATCAGTGCCTGTGATTAAGAGCATGCACACTGTTGACCTGTGTGGTTTAATGGCCACAGCACTGGACTGGGAGTCAGGGCACTCCGTTCTCACTCCTGCTCTGTGGCTCACCAGTCATGCCTCTTTAGACACATTAGTTAATGTCCCAGGGCTTGGAGTTTCTCAATACCTAAGGGAAAGGGGTTGAATTAGATCAACTCAAAGGCTCCTTCAAGTACCAACATCCTATGAGTCTATGACTTAGTGGCCTTGCTGATAGAGAGCTAATAATTTACTTAACCTGGCAGGACATCTAAGATTTATTTACTTTAATAATATTTATCAAAACCCAGAGCTTAACTACTAACTTCATGCTCTTAAATCTTCTCTGGCTTCCTGTTTATCCCAAAGGTTATCTTTTCAAACTGCCCTTTGGGCTTATAAAATCTCTTTTGTGTTCACTACATATTATTAAGTGAACAAAAATCAGGTTACACAACTGTATGTATCCCATTTTATTTTTTTAAAAGTGTGTGTATACTTGTATGTGTAAAATATATATACAATATATATAATAAAATTATAAGTATATATAATAGATTTATATAAATGTAATATATATACATATATTGATATTGATATTTACATTTATATAGTCTGAACAGATGTGTATCAAAATTTAGGATGACTTTTTCTGGATGGTGAAATAACTGGTGATTTTCAGTTTATTTTTTCTTTATATATTTTTGTCCTTTGCAATTTTTGTCCAATGGAATTGCTTATATTTTTAATACTTATTACTTACAAACACAGTAGCTCACAAACCAATAAGTTATATCTCCTTTGGACTCAGAATCCCCTGCTCCTTTAACTTCTTCTCTGGGTCTTCTCCCAGGTTGGCTACATGGCTTTCCATTTTAAAAAACAAGACGAGGGAGGAGGGGGTTCTTGACACATGGGACCAAGTCATCTAACCTCTGGAGAGTCAGCCCTTTCTAGCCCCAGCTTTTGGCTATCCCCCTTATCCCCAACCCCCAGTCACTCTCTCTCCTTTTGTGTCAGTATGTTGGGGACCAACATTTTCCTCAACAGGTCTTCCCAATTTTAGTTTCTCCCTCTACAACTGATCTTCAGCACTTCTGGCTTTCATTCACTGATTTGTTCATTCATTCATTCACTCATCATAAATTATACATAAATCAGAATAACTGAATAAGTGTGTGGTTTAGAGTTGAGGGCTGAGGTTTGAGTCTGAACTTGCCCGAGGTATACCAGGATCATGTGAAAAGCCCTTGGAAAACTGTAAAGACTGGACCAGTGGGAACTGTCATTGCCCAGGCCCTGTGCTTACCCCCATGGAGGAAGTGAGGGGGAGGAGCCTCTGTCCTCAAGAAGCTTAGAGCTGTCTGAGAGAGTCCAGGCGTAAATGCAAAGGGGTAGGGGGAAGGCAGGGAGGGATGCAGAGATAATATTCATAGACATGGGAATGAATGTCTGGATTCTGCAGAGGATGAAGAAGTCTGAGTCAAGAATCATCATGGGGTGTGGGGACGGGGTGACTGAGAAAATAGTGTGCCACTAATGTATTTATCAATCCATCTACTCATTCATTCCACAAATTGAGCATCTAACACCAGCCTGGTGCTGTCATAGTTGATAGAAATGAAGCAGCAAACAAAACAGATAACAATCCCCCATCTACCCCATTTTGTACATTCCATGAACAGCAGAGAGACAGGAAGTAAACAAGTATATAAACAAGATCATTTCCAAAGGTGATAAGTGCTATGAAGAAAATAACACTGGGTAGTGTGTCAGAGAGCAACCAGGGGAGGTGACATTTGTGCTTGTGTGTCATTAGCTGAAATAGAATTCAGGGGCTGGACTGAGGAGAGAGATGGTAGGGCTGTTGACTCAGAGGTGCTAAGATTCCCCTCCTGGTGAAAAAGTTTAACCTTTTACTAAACTCTGCCTTGTATCATTCTCTGGCTCAGAAACATTCAGTGGGTTCCCACTGCCCTCTGGACCAAATCCTAATTCTTTAGCTTGACATTCAAGGGCCTTCACAATCTCCCCCAGCCTGCCCATCTGCCTGCCCACATCCTCACATGAACCTTCCATTCTGGCCTCAGTGGGCTCTTCATTGTTTCCACTTAGGCTGTGTCCCTTTGCACCTCCATACTTGGGTCCTGGGAAAGTCTCCTGAGTTCTCTTGTCCACAACTATCCTGCTCTTCTCAGGGCTCAGGCCTTTTCTCTGCCTGCCTGCTCTCTTAGATTGTTTAAATGTCTCATAAGCAAAGGACTGACTCTCCTATAAGAATGTGTCTCCTTGAGGGAGGGGCTGGCCCCTTCATGATCCTCTCTCCATTGCATTTGCTCTGTACACCTGCCCAGAAACACATTAAGTAGCTTTACAGATCAATCATCTTCTTGTATAAAATAAAGAAGGAAAAACAGAATGAGAAGAGTCCAGAAAACCAAAGAGGTTTCCCACCCAAATTCACGGAGCCAGAAGACAGAATTAAGCTGTGGTCAAGTGTTCAGAAGCAATCAACAAAGAAGTGAATCCATTTACTAGAGGAATTAGAAGTTGGAATAACTCCATCTACTTTGTGCATCTAGGGATCAACCTGCTTGGCGTTTCATGCTCTGAGCCGGAGAGTTCTGGGATTCCTCCCATTCCTCAATCCACAAGAGGGGCAGAATCCTGGACTCTGGTCCAGAGGAATCCATAGCCCCTCTCTCCAAGGTTTCCTTCCTCAGTTTCATAGGCTTCATCATAGTTTCTTCCCTTTCACCTGTGGGGGAATGGAGCACCTCAGTTTACCCATCTGAAATGCAGGATTGTGGGGGATCAGCTGCACCTGCCCTTCCCTCCTCCCCTTCAGCATCCTTTGATACTGATGCTCAACTTCTGTGCTTTGAGGCTATGATGTCAGGGCAGTGGGAGGTTAGGAGAGAGACACATGACTATCATGATGGATGTTTGGGATGAAAGTCAATACCGTAAATACATATTCATCGTGACACTCCTTCTGCTGTGTCTTTCATCTGGGGAATCTAAACGCCCTGGACAAATGGTAATTAATATTCACAGTAGCTTCCACAGGAGGATGCAGTCTGCCTGCCAAAGGCCAGAGGGCCATAGTCCGAGTACCCCTCCCTCAACCCTCCCTGCTCGCTCCCAGCTGCTGCCTACCCCAAGGTGGCAATTGTGAGTTGGATAGGATGCCTAGGTCTTAGACGTCTGGGGGATTTCTCTGCCTAGAAGGCTCCCAGAGCAGATGGAGACGTCCAACTAACCTCTTGCTCCCACCCCTACCCTGCTTTCCCAGAGGATGACTAAGTGTAAACCAGGGCAGGAGTGGGAGGATTTCCTGCCTCCACCAGCAAGCTGGGGCCAAACAACTAGTTAGCTGACTCAGCAGGAACCACATGGCTCCAAAAATGCAACTACCTCTGCCCAGATACACCTCACGCTCCCTTGGCCCTTTGGACACAGTCACCCGCTCGTCCTCCCTCTTCCCCCTACCCCAGGGGAGCTACTCCAATTGATGTTTGCCTTAACTCTGATTATAGAGGAACTGTATGCTCATCAAAGAACGCTTGGAAAATATAGAAAAATATAAAAGGGAGAATTATTTTAGTAATCCCATAATTCCACAACTCCCCAAATAACCACTGCTGAAATCTTGTTACACTTCCTTTCTATTCTTTCTAGGTTTTTTGGATTTTATCTAAAAATTAATATATAATCATGGCAAATATATATACATAAAATTATAGATTGCATATATATTATTTTATATATATAAAATAGGACAGAAGGCTATAAAGTGAAAAGTTGAAGTCTAGCCTAACTTTCTATTCCTACCCAAGAGGAAACTACTGTTAAGAGTTTCTTGTGTATCCTTCCAGAAATTGCCTATTGCACGTCCCAGCGTGTATATGCACACTCATTTTACATAGCTGAGGTCATACGGTATTGAATAATTTAGCCTTATCTTCACTTCACATGAATACATGAGCATTTTCTATTCCATTAAAAATTATTGGTTAGGGCTTCCCTGGTGGCGCAGTGGTTGAGAGTCCACCTGCCGATGCAGGGGACACGGGTTCGTGCCCCGGTCCGGGAAGATCCCACATGCTGCGGAGCGGCTGGGCCCGTGAGCCATGGCTGCTGGGTCTGTGCGTCCGGAGCCTGTGCTCCACAACGGGAGAGGCCACAGCAGTGAGAGGCCCGCATACAGCAAAAAAAAAAAAAAAAAAAAAAAACATTATTGGTTGAACAACGTTTTTATCGACTGCCTAACATTTTATATTTTTGGTATGCCATAGTTTATTTAACCTTTTCCCTCTCGTTGGGCATTTACTCAAGTGAGGGGCAGGGAGAAGGAAGCAAGTCAGAATGAAGCGTTGGGAGGAGGAAGCGAGCTAGCTGAGACTGAAGACCTAATGTGTGCCAACCACTTTTTCTATCTGCCCAATCATTCAATGTGAGAATTTAGGCACTGTTCCCATCCTGCAGATGAGGCAACTGAGGTCCAGAAAGGTTAAGGAAGAATCTGCTTATAGGTTAAAGAGTCAGGTTTTAAAACAAGATTTGTCAACTCCAAAGCCCATGGCTGTTCTATTTCACCAAGATGACTTGGAAAAGTCCCAGGGTTTAAGATTTCCCATTGCTTAGCATAGGGGTGGGGAGAGCCCTTCATTCACTTATTCTCTCATTCATTCCAATAACATTGATGTGCCAGGCAAGAGGAATTCAGGGTGGGAAAGACCCTGTCCTTGTTCTCTCTAGAAGGTCACAGTTGCATGGGGGTAGACATGTAAATAAGTCATCAATCTGGTGTGGGAGAGGAAGATGCAAGGTGTCATAAGGGTCAAACTAGGGGTTCCTCTCCCATTCTCCAAAGGTTAAAGAAGGGCTCCAGGATGAGGACACTCTACGCTGAGTCAGTCCTCTGGCACCATCCAGGAAGTGCCAGTGAGGCCTGAGACGCCTCTGCTTCCTCTCCTCCGCAATCCCATGCGCCCCAGTCACTGGAGGCAGGAGCTGGCTCCACCCTGACCTGGCTTTTGTCTCTGGCTTCCTGCCCTTCACAAATTGGCTTGCCAGGCTCCCACGTCAGTCGAGTGGGTGGTGGGCCGCCAATTTCTGAGAAAAATTTCAAGCTGATGTTTCCGGTTTGTTTTCTAGGAGTTCAGGAAATGTTTATCATACTCTGGGGAAGAGTGGGCAACACAAAAGGATTAGTTAAATGCTTGAGCTCTGGATGGACAGATCTGGATTACAGTCCTGTTTCCACCATTTGCTCGGAGACTGCTGGAAAATCATCACTATCAGTCAGAACTCTTAGTAACAAGCCACAGAGATGGACCTGGATGATCTTAAAAAAAAAAAAAAAAAAAAAAAGGGAATCCAGTGCAGTAGAACTGGCAGGGATTCAACAGGGGTAGTCTTGGGAAAGGAGCAGAAATTAAGGCAGTGCTCAAGGCCCAGAGCAGCAGAAGGCACAAAACCACCCTTTGGCCGGGAAGCATCTACTGAGGACGCTGATGTCACTGCAGCCAGATATCACAGCAAAGAGAGTTCTAACTCTCCAGCACTCCAGGGGCTCAGGGCCCAAGCCTCAGATCATGTGCCCACACACATTGCCAGGAAGCTGGAAGGGGGAGGATCTGCCCTTGGACCTCAGTGGTAGGAGGTAGGGTGCTTCCTTCCTCCAAGCCGACACACAAGGGCAAGTCCTGCATACGTCAGGGGGCTTTGGAGCCTGGATAGCGAAAAACTCAATGTCCCGGACATGCCTAACATCTCAGAGCTTTTGTAAAATAGAGACGTTAAGGGAATTCCTTAGTGGTCCAGTGGTTGGGACTCAGCGCTTCCATTGTGGGTGGGGCATGGATTCAATCCCTGGTCGGGGAGCTAGGATCCCGCAAGCCGCGTGGCCAAAAACATAAAAATAAAAAATAAGATAGCGACATTTATAATGTCCACTTCAAAGGATTGCCATGAGGATTTTTTTTTTCTTTTAAAGAAGTAAAGTGCTTAGCACAGTGCCAGATACCCAGTAAATGCTCAGTAGATGTTAGTTTACTATTATTGTTGTTGTTGTTGTAATTATTATTATTATTATTATTACTCTTATAATCCACTTTCTCTCTTTTAAAGTAAAAAACATGGATAGTTTTCACTATAAAGTAATATATGCCATAGATAGAAAAGTTAAAAAATACTGAAAAGTTGAAAGAAGAAAATGAAATCTCCTACCACCCACAGAAAACCACTGTCAACATTTTGGTGTTTCCTGCCAACCTGTTTTCTATGTATTGGTTTGGGTTCTTTCATTCTTTCTTTTTTCTTTCAAACAGCTGTGATCATCCTGTGTGTACAGTTGTGTATCCTACCTTATAGCATCTGCACTTCCTCATGCTGTTAAAGACTCTTTGTAATCATCATTCTTAGGAGCTGCAAAATATCCTGTGGAGTGGATAGACTCACTCCCCAAGTATTGTTTCCACTGTTTGGAGGGGTGGCGGCAAAGAGGGGTGGTATGCATTTACAAATTATGAGTGTTTTTTCAAAAACTGTTTCTGATTCTGGAATGCTTCTTTGGAATACCAACGGATGCTTAATTGACACCAATTAAGCAATTTGTTCAAGAAACTTTCAAGAGACTGTTTCCTAAAATTCCCACAAATCTGATGCAGGTCAGGGGACAGGACCCTACTGGATGCGTACCACATCACTGATTTTTTTTTTTTTTTTCTTTTTGGCTGCGTTGGGTCTTCATTGCTCTGCGCGGGCTTTCTCTAGTTGTGGTGAGCGGGGGCTACTCTTCCTTGTGGTGCGTGGGCTTCTCATTGCGGTGGCTTCTCTTGTTGTGGAGCACGGGGTCTAAGCGCACAGGCATTACTAGTTGTGGCACGCGGGCTCAGTAGTTGTGGCTCACGAGCTTAACTGCTCCATGGAATGTGGGATCTTCCTGGACCAGGCCTCGAACCCTTGTCCCCTGCACTGGTAGGTGGACTCCCAACCACTGCACCAGCAGAGAAGTCCCCTATCATTGAATTTTGACAGGGCATTTTCACTGCCACCAAGAGTATGAGTCCCACAGCCCCACAGACCTGGACAGGGCAGGCCTGCCCACTGCTTTCTCACCGTTCCCAATACGCTCAACCACTGTTTAGACTGGGGTGGTTTATCCTGCCTGTGAAATTACCTGCCTTTAGTGTAGTAGGAAGTGCCCTGGCTCTTCCTTTTGGCAGCTTGGGACTTGGGGCGATTTTCTTATATCTCTCAACCTCTTCTGGAAAATGAAGAGAATCGCGTATAAATTCACTTAGTGTTTCTTCCTTCTTCCTTCTTCCTGGAGAGTTTCATATTCTTCCCTTCTTCACCTTACATCCCCCACGAACACACACCCCGATTTAGCCCCAGCCCCTTCCAGCCTCCCGGCACCTGCCGGTCCCAGGCCGGGCTCCAGGAAGTGGCTCCCGCCTACGGAGCACCCAGGGATCACGTGACCCGGCTCCCCCCACGCCCAGGGGTGACTAAAATGCCATAGGTGCTGATTATTTGGACTTCCTGGGCAGGGCCTGGCAACGGCCAGCGGTGGGGCTTTGGAAGCAACAATAATTACTATTTTGCAGAGTGTGATTCTGATTGCCCGGCCGAGGAGAGGGTCCCACCCTGAGCTGGGAGCTCCGTGGGAACTGCCCCGGCCACATTCTCCGGCAGCGCTTGCGCAATGGGCACCCGCGCCCAGCCGGCAGGGAATCCAAGGGTGCCGCGGGCGGGCAGAGGATGCGCCCCAGCCTACCCGGGCGCAAATACGCCCTGGCAATGCCCTGGTCACCGGTGTGGGAATGAAGTGACCGGAAAGGGTAACTGAGGAGGGCAAAGGGAAATGAACTCGTCCTCTCCCCTCCCAACCACACCTCCCGGCCTTCCGAAACGCCAGTAAAACCTAAAAGAAGCAGGGGGCTCAGAGCTCTCCTTGCCCAACTCTCTCCTTTCATGCAGTTGGAAACTGAGGCCCAAGCAGAAGTGAGTTGGTCTACTTGAAGTTTCGATAAGAAATGACCAAATGAGAGTGACAGGAGCTTTCGGAAGCCCTGTCCACGACATTGTTTATTGCGTGCGATTTCAGTGGCTCAGAAAGGCTTTCCGACCCCCCAACTCCCCAACACCTGAAATTCCACTTCACTTCTGTGAGGCTTTGATGCCCAATAAAAGTTAAGCTTCCCCTGGCGGGGATCACTTTCCATGTCAGTAAGCAGTAGTTTCTGTTCCTTTTCTGAGAGCAGGTGTGATGGGGGAGGGACGGACATAAAACTTCACTGTGCCAGGAGGAGTCCTCTGACGACTTCCCAAATACGGTGTTTTCAGTTTTCAATACACTTGCAATGGCAATTTCCAGTCACCTTGGCAACAATGTTGTGAGGTGGGAGAACACTTAACTGTCATTCGCATTCATTAGATGAGCAAATGGAGGCCCTGAGGAGTTCAGTAACTTGCCCAAGGACACACAGTAAGTACCCAGACAGAGTTGAAATCCTGGCACCCAGCTGGTCCCCATAGCCAGTACAAGGGTGTGATGTTAGTATTTTTGTTGACTGGTTTATAGAAAAGCATGAAACAAGTCCTGGGGCTCAAGAGTTGAGAGGGCTTGGAGTAATACAGTGCAGAACGCCTGCCTTCTCTCATTTGAGCCTCACCGACAGCCCTAGGCAAACATCATCCCATTTTCCAGAGGAAAAACCTAAGGCTCAGAGATTTACTAAATTCATTCAACTGTGAGGACCTCCAGGGCAACGAACTCGGTCATGTCCCTCTTTTTATGTCTGAGCCATAACTTTATCTATGAATGTTTGTTGAGTGTTTGCAGAAAGAATCCTAACACAGTCTGTGCATTTTACAGATGAGAAAACTGAGGTCTGCAGCATTAACAAATATGCCTGGGTCCCATAATTAGTGGCAGAGCCTGGACCTGAGAGTTCTCGATCTCCACTCTGGTGTCCTTTCCACTTCATTCATCCATTCATCCATTCATTCATCCAACTGTGGGAACTGAGCTGACACACCTCCAGATACTGTGCTGGACTGAGGATACAAACAGGATGGGGAATAGTGTGAGAAGAGTTGAGTACTTGCTTTGAGTACAAAAACCTAAGGGAGGGGTGGAGTGCCAAAAAATAATATTTTAATGCAATATTAAAAAAAAATCACATGGCAAACTAAGGCCCATAGGCCTTCAGCCTATTTTTGTAAATAAAGTTTTGTTAAGATTAAATCCCAGTCCCTGTTTTGAGGAGCCCACCAGCTTCATCAGGGGAGAGAAGCCCAAACGGAGTATTTATTTACTTCTCCATGAATGTCCTCAGGAAGCAAGCAAGAGGTGAGGGGGAGCGCCGGGGCAGGGAAGGAAATGTGCAGAAGTCTAGCTGTATTCCAGCTGGGGTTATTAGGGGAAATGACAGCAAAGTTCTTTGGTGTAGGAGAGACAAGGTCAGGAGGCAGGGGAAGGAGTGGTAGGTAAGCAGGTCTCAGAGATTAAGGAGAGGACAGAGCAACGCAGGGCCCACCAGGCTGAGAACATCCTCTAAGGACTTTGGACCTTACATCACAGGCTGGCAAACAGCGCTCAGGCTGACACTGAAACAGGAGAATACGACACAAACCAGAGGGGGCGGATCTTCCCTCAGAAATATGTTCACCCCACAATGAATATGTTTGGCTGTCTGTCCCTAGATGTATCTGGGGTGTTTGCCCCCCTCTAGTCCTTGTCTGCCATCCTGGGGCTCTGTGGCCTCATCTGTGCCTGGACCTCTCCTAAGGGCAGAAGATGCCCACAAGCTGCTACTGCCTTGAGTGAGCTGCTAGAAGCCAGGGAACACCTTGGGAGAATGGGAGCCGCCATGGAATCCTCCTCACTTGCTGAGAATATTAGAAATGCATATTTAAAGATATTCCATGTAAAAAAAAATAAATAAAATAAATAAAGATATTCCATGTGAATCAGAAGAGAACCTGGCATAAAATAAATACTCAAAAAATGATGGCTGTTACTTTATGTTTATTATAAAAGTAGTTTAAAGAATTTTTAAAGTTATGATTTGAAAGACCCATGTTTGAAGGATGTTGTCCTGCATATGTTTGTCCTTCCTCATGTTTATGTTGATTGTTGATGGTTGCAAGATGTATCTGCTAGATCAGGCTGTCGGCTAATAGCTGAGAGGGCAGGGTGTTTGGGAGGGACTAGAATTCTGGGGAAGGTTTAATGCAAAAGGACTTCCTGGAGGGGGTCGCTGGGCAGAGTTTTAAAGGAATTGATGAGAAGATGGCTGAAATCGTGCTGAATGACATGGCATCTGAAAGATGGAACAATTTTGCCTACCTTCTCTGAGAATTAACTGATATCATATACATTAAACGGTTGGCACGTAACAAGAACCCAGTTAGTGATGGATGATGAATGGGGGTGGGGGAGAGAACGAGGGAAATGGGCTGAGAAGCAGGAGACCTCGGTTCTAGGCACACCTGTGCCTCTGGTTAGCAATGTGAGACTTTGGGTACATCACTGGCCCTCTTGACACCTCAGATTTCTTTTCCTTAAAATGGATTATTCAGGTTAAGATTTCCACCTCTGGGAGTCCCAGATTATAATAAATACTAAATGATAACAGCTATTGTTTATTACCACCTACCATATACCAAGCACTTTTCTAAGTGATAAACATAACATCTCATGTGATTTTCACAATAAAGCTGTTAGTGGACTCCATTATTATTCCCATTATATTGATAAGGAAATAGAGGCTCAGAGAAGTAAAGTAACCTGTACAAGTGGTAGCTTTAGTAAATAGGGTCTCTGACTCCAGGAAAGCAGAGAGATGCTGCCTCCTGGGAGCTGTCCCCTCTATGGAGAAGCATTTTCCCACATGGCTGGGACTGGTGCTGGCTGGGACTCCCTGGAGACACCGGTGCTACAGGAAGGAGTCTGCCCTCCTTCCCGGCCTCACTACCCAGTTTCTGCGGCAGCACCAACCCATAACTTGAACATCCACCCACCCACCCACACCCCCACCTCAGCACTGACTTTCCCCAAAAGCTGTGTCACTCCCAACAGATGACATTCAGGAAAAAGCTCTGTGGTTGAATCACAGTGACCACTTCCTGTTTCGTTCAGGGTCCCCTGTGCTCCAGAGCCCTCACTCTGCCATGCCCTGTTTAGTAATAAGAGCCATGATACGTATGACCCCCAGCTGCCAGGGAGGCTTAGTCACCCCTTCCTGTGCCCTTATCCTACCAGGTTGAGAGGCACCAGCTCTCAACTTCAGCCCTATTCCACAACCCTGCTATGGAAAGCCTGGCGGGAGACCCTGGTTGTCCTGGGGCTGGGTAAGGAGGGAAAAGAACCAGGACCCCATCCCTCCAGACCTGTGATGTAAGCCTGATGGGGACAGGTAGGCGGATGTTCAAGCCTCAGCCATGAAGTAAGGAGTAGTCACTGACCCTGTGGGCGCCTCCTGGGCACCCACTCAGGGGATATTGTTGTCTCCAAGCACAGGGGTCAGGACTCTGAGTGGAAAGACAAACACAAACGGGGTTGTGTGTCTTGGGGGAAACCCCAATCCTCTCCCAGTTGCTCAGAAAGGGCTTCCTGGAGGTTGACAAACTGCAAAGAACGTTGAGTGTGAGAGCGGAAGAAGTCATCAGATATTTGAAAGGCTGTCTGGTGGGGGACACTTCCTCCGGGTAAGTGCAGAGAGCAGAATCCAAGAATATTGTTTAAGATCTTTCGAAGTCTTAAGGCTCTAAAGATCATATTTCTTGCCCACCCTCCTCCCAGACGTAATATAAAATTAAGTAATCTAATTCCTAAAGACAAGTATAAGGGAGTCCAATAAGGTTCTGATGTTTCTCATAATGACCACTTTAGTGCTTTCATTTCTTTTGTTCTCTTTTTTTAAATAGTGTCAAATATCAATGTCCCTTGAAAATTTGTTTATGCTTTCAGATGCCTCCACTTTGCTGATCCTGTCAGCCCGGTTTGGTCTGCCTGTTGGATGGGTGTCACTGGGCCACATGTGTTGTCTAATATAGGGAAGATCTTTCTCACCATTTGTGTTGTGTGACCACTGAGTGGGCTGCCCAGGGAAGGAGTGCCTGGTCCTTGGTGTGTTCCCACCCCCACGAGGTCAGAAGTCCCCAGGATGGGGATGTGTTGTGTGGGAACGGGAGTCAGGAAAGGGGGTGGTTCATCCTCTCAAGTCCCTTCCAGTCCGGTGATGCAGGGGTGGGAATTCCAAGCACTTTGGAAGGAAAGCGTTCCTCAGGCCCGCTCCAGGCTAGGGGTCACCAGCTGTGGGGACGGCCTCTGGGGTCCTGTTGGGGATTTTGAGGAGAAGAATTTCCCTTCCCCAGGGAAGGCAAGCTTAGCCCCGCTTTGGAGGCTTTGGGACCAGCCCTGCAGGTACATCTGGAAAACCAGCCACTGCCACAAGATGGTGCCAGTGGTGGATGGGTCAGGACCAAACGGGCGGAACTAAGGAGCATCTGAGCCACTAACCCAAGCAGTCTGTGTTTAGTCCTGTTTACACAAATGCTGCCCCCAGGTCCTCTGCTTGACAAGAGCTCCTTGAAAGTCACAGCTGCCTTATTGGTCCTTGTATACCTGGTACCAGCCCCCAGTTAAATTAATTGAACAAATAGAGTCAGGAGAAGTGGGGTGACATATTTCTTTTAGGCAGTACATAAATGCACATTCTATAGACAATAAATAGAATGCTTTCTGATTGTTTAGTGACTTTCCAAAAGGATACACAGAAAACTGGCCATGGCATTTGCCCCTGGAAGGGGAGACCAAGGGACGAGGTCTGGAGGTAGGAGGGAGACTCTCGGTCACTTAGTGTCATTTTTATCATGTGCATTTATTACTTACATAAACTAACATTAAAACGCTGGCTTAAAAATTTTCCAAAGTGCTTTCAGCAACAACAGCAGGTGATTTAAGAGGTGGAACGGAAGTACTGGATTTTGCAAGTGCGTGAAACTCCCTAGAAGGGGCTCTCAACTTTTACTCAACTTTATTGACTTTCAGTTTACAGTTTTCACCACACTGAAGTGTTTATTGTCCAGGATAGAGCTCATTAAACACATCTGGTTAAAGGCGGGCTTGTGGTGAGGGCAGGAAGCACAATTTCCCCAAGAGAGGAGTCAGAATAAGGTACCTCAAATGACAGTCACCAAGATGACCAAGAGTTACTGGCAAAAGATTACCTCGCAGTCATGTTGTTTTTAAAGAAAGTGAGTCAAAATACTTCTTTGTTAAATCAGTTATTCCAGAGAAGCTACAGAGTAGATTTCATTGACACCAAGAAGTTTGCAACCATCCATGAAAAAGAGGGGATTTCCACTTCAAGGACCAATGCTGGGCCACAGAGCCCTTCCTTGACCTCCTGCTGACTCCAAGGTGAAACCCGCATTTCCTTCCCTCATTTGTGTAAACACTGGACACCTTGACCTTGGAGAATTGCTCAAACTCTCTGGGACTGAATTCCACAACAGCCAACTGGAAATTAAAATTCCTATACTCTGTTCTGTGTTCTGATTGTGATGCTAACAGGATGAATCTATACATGTTTTAAATGCATAGAACTGAACTTCTCTGGTGGCACAGTCGTTAAGAATCCGCCTGCCAATGCAGAGGACATAGGTTCGAGCCCTGGTTCGGGAAGATCCCACATGCCGCAGAGCAGCTAAGCCTGTGAGACACAACTACTGAACCTGTGCTCTAGAGCCATCAAGCCACAACTACTGAGCCCACGTGCCACAACTACTGAAGCCTGTGCGCCTAGAGCCTGTGCTCTGCAACAAGAGAAGACACCGCAACGAGAAGCCTGCGCACCTCAACAAAGAGGAGTCCCAGCTCACTGCAACTAGAGAAAGCCCGCGCGCAGCAACGAAGACCCAACACAGCCATAAATCAATCAATCAATAAATTTATAAAAAATAAAAGAAATAGGGCCTCCCTGGTGGCGCAAGTGGTTGAGAGTCCGCCTGCCGATGCAGGGGATACGGGTTCGTGCCCCGGTCTGGGAGGATCCCATATGCCGCGGAGCGGCTGGGCCCGTGAGCCATGGCCGCTGAGCCTGCGCGTCCGGAGCCTGCGCGTCCGGAGCCTGTGCTCCGCAACGGGGGAGGCCACAACAGTGAGAGGCCCGCATACCGCAAAAAAATAAAAATAAAAAAAAAAAAAAAATAAAAAAAAATAAAAGAAATAAAATGCATAGAACTGTATATCAGCACAATCAACTTTACTGAGCAATAATTTTAAAACAAAAAACTTTTTTAATCCTATGCTTTAAGTAAGACGCTCCTTACATGGCATCCTTTTTACCTGTTTATTCTCCCTGGCATCCAGTGCAAGGTCTAGCTCACGGTACACATTCAACAAGTTGTATATTTGTCGAATGAATGAATATGGAAAGAGCAGAATGCTGATGGCAGGCAGGTGCTCAATTGTTGTTTGTTCCTGTCACCTTCCCTTTAGTCATTTCAGATAATAGGACACAGTGCAGGTTTCCAGAAAATACTAACCGCTTGATCAGTTCTCGGCCACTTGGGCAATGTTTGACCCAAGGGGAGAGGAAAGGCAGCTGCTGGCACGGAGAGTGACCTCGGTGGTTTCCTGTGGCCGTGGATACATTCTATATCCACCAAGTGACTTCTTCCTGCCAAGCACGTGGTGTGGATACGGAATCAGTTTAGGCACATCCCTCTCCTTGGTCACCTCGCATGATGGAAACTGAGCATTTATCTCAATGCCCTTGGGTTAACACACACTGGGGAATCACCCAGCTTCTAGTCTCTACAGAAGTCACAGCTTATTTCAAATGACCCCCTGGGAATTAGACTGAAGGAGGCTGGGCAGGAAACCAGCCAGGGTAGCCAGAGCCGACCAGCGTGGACCCTGGGACTTGACCCACCTGTTCTCCCAGCCCTAATCAGCTCTGGAGGGACCCATTTATTCTAAGTAATAACAAGAGTGGGAATAATGAAACAGGAAACTAATGTATTAGTTTATCAGGCCATTCCTGAGTCCAGCAGCAGCAGTATTGTTCTTTGCTACAGGATAAGGCAAGCCGAGGCTACTATATAAGCAGAAGGTTGCTCAGAACATAGAAGGAGCGCAGAGGGATCTGGCAACTCTTTACAAGGGAGCAGGTGATGTCGTAGAAAGAAGGTGGCCTTAGAGTCTGAAGCAATTGGTTTGAAATCATAGGTCCAGCACTTATGAACTGTATGATCTTGAGCAAGTTACTTCAAGTCTCTGTGTCAGTTTCTCTGTAAGTAAAATGGGCACAATAACACCTAAATCATACTGCTTTAAAGTGTAAATGAGATAACATACAGGAAGATCCAGGTACAAACTAGATATCACCCAGTGGTCACTTTGTTTTAATTATTTTTTATGGATAACTTTCATTTGCAAAGGTAACACATGCTAATTATTGAATATGGAAAATATTCAACAAGCCAAAAGGAAAAAACCAAAACCTCTCCATCATCGAGAGGTAGTATTTTAGTATTTGTCCTTCCAGGCTTTTTGTGTATTATAATTTTTTTAAAACAAAGATGAGATCCTATGCCCACGCCATCTTCCAACCTGCTGTTTTCACTTATGAGTGTGTATTAACATCATCTCATGTCTTTAACTGGTCTTCCACGGCATCATTTAAAAAAAAATGTCTGGCATAGTGTCCTACCAGATAGCCATATCATCATTTATTCAACCAATCCCATATTGTTGAGTATTTTCACCATTATAAACAATGCCGAAATGAACATCTTAGCAGTTGAACATCTTTATTACTCCCCTATGAGGAATTTCCTAAAGGAGAACTGTTGGTCCATACTGACAAACAGGCTTCCAAAAACTTCATGTCAGTTTATGTTCCCACCTACCAAGTCCAGCAGTGTCCCCGTCTTGATTGTCGACAACGCTTCCTTTCTCTCCAGCGGTGGTAGCCTGATCACTTTCTCTTCTCCGTTCTAAGGATTTTTCTGTCCAAATACATAAATTTGGTCTCCCAGCCTCACAAGCCCTCTTCTACCTTGTCTAGTTCTGGAGACACAAACTCTGACTATCGTCTCCTGCCAGTTATCCATCCCAGCCACCAAGTATTGCTTCACAGAGGACCGCTGATAATGAGTTAAATGACTGCTTATTTGCTATTGAATACATTTCCTAAATCTCATCAGCCTTGTTCACAGATCCCATCTAGGGTGAGTTCTTTCCTTAAAAGTTTTCCACAGATAGCTAATATCACTCATTTTCTGTGGACACTTCTGAGAGTGAGGCTCTGGCTTTCTCTCTAAAGTCAGGAGTTGGGGAGGCAGGCATTTTATCAGAGCTGAAAGTAGCAAATTTGGTCCCTGGGACAAATAACAGGAAGTGAAGGCTCAGATCAATGGAAGGGCCTCCGTGGGGGAGGGGCATGGGGGAAGCAGAGGTCCCATTTCACACACTGTCCTTGGCTTGTTGGCCCACATCAATCCAACCGCTGCTTCTGATGCCACGTCTGCCCCTCTGACTCTGCCACCTTCTTTCCCTTAGGCACTCTCGAGATTACCCTGGACCCACCCACTGGGAAAATCTCCCAACTCAAAATCCTTAATTTAATCACATCAGCAAAGTTCCTTTTGCCATGTAAGGCTGTATAATCATAGGTTCTGGGATCAGGGCTTGGACGTATTTGGGGGTCATTATTCTGTCTACCTCACCTGGGCAAGCCATTTTCTCTCTCTGGCCTGAGTTTTCTCATCTGCAAACTGTGAGTCTTTGACGAAAAACTCTCCAGATTCCTTCCAGGTTTGGCTGCTGGGAATATTCTGAAATGTGAAATGTAGGGTGGCTGAGGTATAGAAACTGCACTGAATTTCTCCTGGGTTTCCCTATTTCTTCCTCTAGGACTCCACCTTCTCCCCTAAATTCTACTGATGTCATTTTTGCTTATGCTCCTATTGATTGAAAAAGCCCACATAGTGTGTTTACTATGTTCCAGGCTCTGTTCTAAGCACTTTGCAGCTATGAAACCATTTAACCTTCACAGCAACACCAGGAACGAAGTGCAGTGGTAATCCTTATTTTATAGAGGCACAGAGAGGTTAAGTAACTTGCACAAGATCACACAGTGGCAGGCTGAGGTCAAACCTCGGCTGTCTGACTGTAGATTCTGTACTCTTAACTGCTGATGACCCAGCCTCTCAAAGCCCTTGACCCACAGTCATGTAGCCATTGTTTAAGTCTTCTACACTGTGAGCAACTCAAGACGAGGAGCCTTGTCTAATTCTGTGACTCCCAGCTCCAATAACACCCTGGCACACAAAAGTACAACAACAAAAAAAACCGACTGATTGAATGAATGAACATGGGCGTGACTACTTATCTACCTGAGAGTCTCCTACAGATCAGAGCCATGTTTGAAGGACATGAAAATAAACATTTATGGGACACTTCAAAAGAGAGCATGATCCTCACACCAGGTTTGGGTGGTAGGTAGTGTTATTAACGTCATTTTACAGACAAGTTAAATGCAACAGAAAGGGGATAAGTCACTTGCCCAAGGTCAGCAACTGGATTTGACTTGAGACCAGCTTGACTCAAGACCTTGCATCACGAAGGTCAGCATGAACTCCCTGAGGCCTATGTTTGTAAAGTTAGGACCTAGTATGACTATGGACAACGGAAGAGAAGGAAGGAGGCAAAGGAACATTTTATTGGGCAACTATTATGTGCCAGGTGCTTTACATAATATATACTATTTAGTCCTCAGAGTTACCTTATTGTCCCATTTCACAGATGAGGAGGCTGAAGCTTACAGAAATTAAGTGACCTTCCTCAAGTCCACTGGTAGAGCCAGGATTCAAAACCAGGTCTGTCTAACTCCAAAATTCATGATCTTTCTGCTATCACTAGGCTGCTGGGCCTCAGTTCTCTCATCTGTAGAATGGAGTTGGAAGAGATGATCTCTGAGTTCCAGCTCAGCTTTTTGGGGTTTTTTTTTGCGGTACGCGGGCCTCTCACTATTGTGGCCTCTCCCATTGCAGAGCACAGGCTCCGGACACGCAGGCTCAGCGGCCATGGCTCACGGGCGCAGCCGCTCCGTGGCATGTGGGATCCTCCCGGACCGGGGCACGAACCCGTGTCCCCTGCATCGGCAGGCGGACTCCCAACCACTGCACCACCAGGGAAGCCCTCAGCTTATTTTTTAAAGCCAGCGTTCACTGTGCACTTATCCTATGCCAGGCAGTGTGCTAAGAACTTCACTTATGTGATTTCATCCTCACGACACCCTCTGAGGTGCTACTATTATTATTTCCACTTTCAAGTGGGGAAACTAGGGCTCAGACATAATGTCTGAAGTTACACAGCTACCACGAGGTCCAGCCTGAGTTCTAACTGCAGCTTGTCTGATTCTTAAGTCAAACTCTTACCCATCCACTATACTGCCTCCAGCAGTCCCAGACAGTCTTTAAAGTGAGAACATCGTGTGTTCCTACAGAATCGGAACCAGGCTGGAGTAGGCGTGGGATGAGTTCCTCAATGCGTGGGCCCCTCTTCCTTTGGATTTCAAAGACTCCCTTCAGTGAAGTTCTGTTAAAGTCAAAAGGTGACATGCTTCCATGGACAGTTGGCCAAGGTTGAGTCCAGCCCTGGCACCTCAAAGGCTTGGCTGTTGTCTCTAATCTTGTTATCAAGGCAACTCTGGATCACTCTATGGTCCTATAGTTATTCTCTCTTCTTCTTTCTTGTCTTCCCACCTGTGCAAGAGGACACTTGAGAGCCAGCAGCTCCAAGTGGCCCACTTGTCGCTGATTGAAGGAGATGCTGACTTGAAACAGAAACAGTTCCCAGGACCGTCAAGGCCCCAAACAGAAAAAGCTACATTCTCTAAACACCTTGAGAGTAGAAGCTCATTCACAGCTGTACCCGGAGCCTTACAAGGTGCTGGGAACAAGGTGATACTCAGCAAACGTTGAATGAACTAATTACTGAAAGCAATTCCCTAAAGAAGTCAGCTAGGAAACTGGAATAGAGTGATGGGCTAAGATTTGTAGTGACAATCAGAATAAAAGTAAGTGTATGTATGTGTGTGTGCCCCAGAGCAACAGCTCAGTAACGCCTGTGATGTGCAGCCTGTGTCCCTCTACTTCTCCACATCTTATGAACTGGGGCTGTCAATATAGAAGGTTTCAGCCCACCCAGTCTTCAGGCCTGAGGAATGAATCAACCTCTCTCTCTCTCTCTCTCTCTCTCTCTCTCTCTCTCTCCTGCATGTGCATGCACTCTAAAGTACAAATAATATAAAACAACATCTTGCAAAACTCTTTCTTTAGCCTTGTGTTGTCTCATTTTTACCTACTATCTTGGATTTTAGCTATAAATACATAGACATTGGTTTCGAGCTCTCCATCGAGTCTTAGTGTGTTACAGTACAGTACTGGTACCAATAAACGTTCGCTGGGTAATTGATCTTGCTCTGTTTTATTTTTTCTCCGTACTTCAATCTCTTAGTTAAAGAGCAATTTTGGCTTTATGATACGCCCAACAGTTATAAGTACTTCTTGACTGCCCTCTAGTGGGAAAGATGAAAAGTGAAACTCAGAACAATGTTCATCTTTCCTACTGGAATAAAAGTGGCCCTTTTTTCCTAACTTACTGCACTTCACATCACTCAAAATTGTAATCAAGGGCTTCCCTGGTGGCGCAGTGGTTGAAAATCCGCCTGCCGATGCAGGGGACATGAGTTCGTGCCCCGGTCCGGGAGGATCCCACATGCCGCGGAGAGGCTGGGCCCTTGATCCATGACCGCTGAGCTTGCGCGTCCGGAGCCTGTGCTCCGCAACGGGAGACGCCACAACAGTGAGAGGCCCGCGTACCGCAAAAAAAAAAAAAAAAAAAAAAAAAAAAAAATTGTAATCAATCCTACACACCACCATATATAAAAAAT
Source organism: Mesoplodon densirostris (assembly GCF_025265405.1). NCBI lineage: Eukaryota > Metazoa > Chordata > Mammalia > Artiodactyla > Ziphiidae > Mesoplodon > Mesoplodon densirostris. The sequence goes on along the minus strand of NC_082661.1, from coordinate 20,384,843 downwards.
AGACAAACAACAAGGATTTCCTGTATATCACAGGGCACTATATTCAATATCTTGTAATAATCTATAATGGAAAAGAATCTGAAATATGCTTGTTTATTTATTTATAACTGAATCACTTTGCTGTACACCTGAAACTAACACAATACTGTAAATCAACAATACTTCAATAGGGCTTCTCTGGTGGCGCAGTGGTTGAGAGTCCGCCTGCCGATGCAGGGGACACGGGTTCGTGCCCCGGTCTGGGAAGATCCCACATGCCGCGGAGCGGCTGGGCCCGTGAGCCACGGCCGCTGAGCCTGCGCGTCCGGAGACTGTGCTCCGCAACGGGAGAGGCCACAACAGTGAGAGGCCCGCGTACCGCAAAAAAAAAAAAAAAAAAAAAAAAAAAAAAAAAAAAAAAATACTTAAATAAAAAAAGAATAATGGGATAAATGATTCAGACCTGGCCAAAGTCCAGCATCCTGATGGCATCAGTAATCAAATCAAAGATAAACTCATGGATTGACCTAGTCCAATCAGAATGAACCTCAGAATGTTTCCTGGAAATGCTAGGATAAAGACACTCACTATTTTTCACTGAATTTCAACATGGAAGCATGCAGCTCTCATGCTGCATCTGAAGGGAGCCACGAAGAATGGAGACAACACCAAGGCAACAGCTGAGAAATGTATAGAGAAAAACTGAATTTTGGAGACATGATTTCGGCCCTGGGTTAAGTCATATCTGAAGCTGGTATGTCTTTGAATTGCTTGATTTACAAGAGCCAATAAATTCTTCTCCATGCTTAAGCCAAAAGGAAAAGCAAAAGTGTGATCTATCCAAAGTTAGTAGTTTAGGGACTCCCCTGGTGGTCCAGTGGGTAAGACTCCACCTCCCAATGCAGGGAGCCTGGGTTTGATCCCTGGTCTGGGAACTAGATCCTGCATGCATGTCTCAACTAAAGATCCCACATGCTGCAACTAAGACCTGGTGCAGCCAAACAAAAATAAATAAAATAATAATTTAAAAAACCCCACAAAGTTAGCAGTTTATCCTCACGTTACAGATGAAGCTGATGTGTAGAATGGGGCTTCTCAAGCTAAATGTGGTGAAGGACCAGTTTTTATATATTTTTTTAATCTGTTGCAAATTACTCCATTTGTAAAATTCAATAAAAAATAAAAAATTAGATAAATTACATTTAAAAACAGACATACAAAATAAAAACATAATTGTTACTATCAGATTCAACAGACAATATTACATTTCAATAAACATAATCAGAACAAACATAACAAAGGAAAAAGTAGGGCCTCCCTGGTGGCGCAAGTGGTTGAGAGTCCGCCTGCCGATGCAGGGGATACGGGTTCGTGCCCCGGTCTGGGAGGATCCCATATGCCGCGGAGCGGCTGGGCCCGTGAGCCATGGCCGCTGAGCCTGCGCGTCCGGAGCCTGCGCGTCCGGAGCCTGTGCTCCGCAACGGGGGAGGCCACAACAGTGAGAGGCCCGCATACCGCAAAAAAAAAAAAAAAAAAAAAAAAAAAGGAAAAAGTAAAACAATTGCAAAATCTGTATGTGTTGTTCATTAAATGTGCATGTAATAACCGATTAATATAGATAATTGCTATTATGCTAATAACTTTTTTGTCATTCTTCAGTCATAACTAAACAAAAATTATAAGTACAATATGTTTCCCCACTTCGAATGAACACTATTTATATCAATATTGTGTTTTTAATGGACAAATACACATACTTATGGCTTGTTAGTCTATCTAATGCAGGCAGAATGGAGTATAATTCTACTCACAAGGTACAATGTCTGTTGAAACAGTTTCTAAATTTTGTTTTAATAAGAGCTCTAGTGAAGAAACCAGTATTACAGAGGTTTGTTAATGGGAATGGAAGAAGAAATTTTAAAGCCATTCCAGGAAGCTCAAGATTTTCACCTTTCACTTTTACCCAAAGTGAAGCAAATGATTCTGATTTTCAAAATCCATCTTCAATTCTCAATCCATTGTCATTTCCACCAATTTATCCTGTAAGGTTATAAAGTTGAATCAAATCAAATTTGCTTTCGATTAAAGCAAAGGTTTCTGGATCTGTAAATTTCCCATCATGGATCTTCTTTTGATGGAAATAAAATTTAAACAATTCTGTGAAATCTGTAAGACATTTGACCATAACACTTCCCAGATGTGCAATATCAAGATCATCACCTACTTTACTGATAATTGTTGTAAAATTATGGAGCATGTTATAACAGTCTATGGAAACTCTGCTCTTCCAAGCTTCTCAATTTTATTTTTGCTCTTCAATCCCATCTGCCATTGAAAATCATATTGCAGTCTTTCATTGCTTAGAAGTAGTAAGATCATCAAAAATGCCAAAAATATTACACAAATAAACTAGTCTGTCATCCAAACCACATATTTAAAAGGTGGGGACCTTATGTAGGTGTGTTTTTCACTTGCTAGGAACACTGAAATTTTGTTTCATATTCAGACATTGTTAATAGAACTTTCCCCTTCAGTAAGCATGGAATCTCATGCCTATCATACGCAATAATAGGTGTTTCCATGTTATCAGCTTCCATGTCATCACATAATAAAGAGAAAAAAATCTCAAACTTAGTACATCAGCTTTTGCATTATTCACATTTTTTTACTACGTAACTAGACACTGTTAAGATAAGCTAAATTTTTTTCATTGCAAAGCTTTCTTGATGAGGGAAGCCGTGTGTTGATTTACATACTCATGCAAGCTCTTTAACTTGGGTAATAACTTCAGAATGTTTTTCTGTCAACGCAGCTGCACCATTAGAGCATATTCCTACACAAATTTAAACTCAAACCACATTCCTTAGCAGTGTAATCCTTCACAGTTTTATGTAGTTCAGAGCTAGTTGTGTTGTCATCAATGAGGCTGAAAAAAAATTCTTCCTCATATCTCTACCATGTTCAAATTGCATATACATATTTCAAATTAATTGTCATGTTAGCAGTATGTGTGCATTCAACAATTTGCAATGAAAAGAAAGAAAAATACTTTGCTACCTGTATTTGTTTTGTGAGTTAATCTCACAAAACATGCCATGTCATTAGATAGTTGCTGAATTTTTCCAGCTATGAAGAATATTTGACCTACCTTCTTTGCCACAAATTCACACATAATTTCCAAGATTTTTGATATAGTTTTGCACAATTTTTTTTTGTTTTAGCATCCCAAAGTCCTACTTTATTAGACACAATTAACAATGTTTATATGGGAAATTTTGAACCTCTGCTTCTATCAATTTTTTAAAATTCAATATTCTTGCAAAGTGTTCTTTAAGTTTTAAACTTACTCTTTTGTTTTCTTTGTAAATGCTACCTAAATTTGATGACTTTTTATTTATTTATTTATACAATTTTTAAAGGTTACACTCTATTTATATTATTACAAAATATTGGCTACAGTCCCCATGTTGTACGATACAGCCTTGTAGCCTATCTTACACCCAATACCCCCCACCACCCAACCCCTATATTGCCCCTTCCCCATTTCCCCAATGGTAACCACTAGTTTGTTCTCTATATCTATGTCTTCTTCTTTTTGTCATATTCACTAGTTTGTTGTACTTTTTAGATTCCACACATAAATTATATCATGCATTATTTGTCTTTGTCTGTCTGACATTTCACTTAGCATAATGCCCTCCATGTCCATGCACATGGCTGCAAATGGTAAAAGTTCATTCTTTTTTATGGCTGAGTAGTACTCCATTATATATATATATATATATATATATATATATATATATATAAAATACATCTTTAGCCATTCATCTGTTGATGGATACTTAGGTTGCTTCCATATCTTGGCTATTGTAAATAATGTTGCTATGAACGTTGGGGTGCGTGAATCTTTTTGAATTAGTGTTTTTGGTGATTTTTTTTTTTTTTTGGCTATATAGCCAGGAATGGAATTGCTGGGTCATATGGTAGTTCTATTTTAAGTTTTTTGAGAAACCTCCATACTGTTTTCCACAGTGGCTGCACCAATTTACATTCCCACCAACAGTGTTGGAGGTTTCCCTTTTCTCTGCATCCTTGCCAACATTTGTTATTTCTGTTCTTTTTGATGATAGCCATTCTGACAGGTGTGATGTGATATCTCATTGTGGTTTTGATTTGCATTTCCCTGATTAGTGATGTTGAGCATCTTTTCATGTGCCTGTTGGCCATCTGCATTTCCTCTTTGGAAAAATGTCTATTCAGTTCTTCTGCCCAGTTTTTAATCAGGTTATTTGTATTTTGATATTGTGTTGTATGAGCTGTTTATATATGTTGGATATTAATCCCTTATTGGTCATACAATTTGCAAATATTTCCTCCCATTCAGTAGGTTGTCTTTTCATTTTGTTGATGGTTTCCTTTGCTGTGCAAAGCCTTTAAGTTAAATTAGGTCCTACTTATTTCTGCTTTTATTTCCCTTACTTTAGGAGATGGATCAAAAAAAGAATATTGTTGTGATTTATGTCAAAGAGTGTCCTGCCTGTTTTCCTCTAGGAGTTTTATAGTACCTGGTCTTACATTTAGGTCTTTAATCCATTTTGAGTTTATTATTGTATACAGTGTTGGAGAATTTCTAATTTCATTCTTTTACATGTAGCTGTCCAGTTTTCCCGGCATGACTTATTGAAGAGACTGTCTTTTCTCCATTGAAAATTCTTGCCTCCTTTGTTGTAGATTAATTGACCATAAGTGCGTGAGTTTATTTCTGGGCTCTCTATCCTGTTCCACTGATCTATATGGATGACTTTCTTTATTAACTTCATTTGCTAGTACATCTCTGCAGATAACATACCACAGTTTTAGTGGTTTAGTATCAGTTATGTCCACAAAAGTGAGCTTAATACATGAAGACTTATACTTTCAAGTAAAACTAATACAAATTCTTTTGGTTTTAATTTCTTCAGAATCACTTTCACAGTCATCATTTGTTTTATTACTGCTGCTGTTGCGTGTTAGGAAAAGTATGTCTTTTCTTGATTAAAAGAAGTCAAGTGAAGAGTGTTTTGACAACTGTAAGTTATAGTTAAATATTATTATGAAAATTTGCCTTCCTAATTTAGCTAATATCTACAAATTTTAAACATACTTTTACAAAAACTTTTACAAAAAAGTTATATTTAATAAGTAAAAAATAACAAATTATAAAAAGACCTAAATGCTTTTATTTTCTCAGATTTTTGTATGCATTTGGTTTACAGTTGACCAACTAACCCTTAAAATATCACACATGGTAACATTGTCCTACTATACATACAGCTCTCAATACACCTAACTCATGGACAGCACCTTTTCTATCCTTTGTTCAATGAAACAATTTCCCTGATCATGCACTGGACGTCAAATTGCATGAGAGTTTCTAAACATCTGCTCTTCATCCTGTACTGCTCTCCTCATGCGCTGCAACAAGCAGTTCGTGGGCTGCAGGGAACTGAGTATTGACCAGAAGACCTAAGTGAGTTGCCCAAAATCTACTGGTGAGTAAGTAGTGAACCATCTTTCTCCTAGTCTAATGCCCTCTTCATTTCCCTCTCTAAGGAAATGAACAATTTCTTTACCCATTAAATGGTTTTTGAGAGGATTGGATGAGATTTATCCATGAAGTGTCTGCACAGAGTCTGCAGGAGAGTAGATGCTATGACTATGATTATCAACTCACTGTGTGAGGGAGACTGGTATCTCACCAACCAGATTCCTAACCCTCACTCTCCTCCTCAGGACAAAGTCATGCGGGGAGGGGTCAATTCATTGGCACCATTCAATCAGCACAGATACCCACCAATGCTCTCTTTCCCAGTCCTTTCCTGTTTGAGAAGGAGCTTCCATTTGAGATCTTTATCTTCAGTTCTCCATATGACACAAGCCTAGGAATGGTGTCCTCAGGAGCTGTGCAATGCAGTCTACATGGTCGTACTTGGCGTCATTGTCTAGAACAGCCAGGACCAAGCCTTGGCACTGGGACACAGTCTCCTTCCAGGTAATAGATTCACCAGCTTTCCTCCCAGGGAAGTCATTGTGGTGACTATAAAACCAGCTTAGATAACATAATCAAGATCCCAGTGACTGTCCTTTACTCCTTTCACAAATCAACAGAAGGTAACTGTGACTTCAGACATGATCTGCAAAGAGCAGAGATTTTATTTTGTGACTTCCAATTCTTTAGCCCAATACATACCTGTAGTTGATGTTTACTTGGATATCTGGTCCAGGACTGGTGGTACTTGATTAGTTTCCTTCTCTGGGATGCATAAAAATATGGGATGAAGGCAAACCCAGTGCCCTGGGCAACAAGAGGCAAGGTCAGGTAGGTATAAACTTCAAAGTGCTTAAGCATATCTTCCTTCCTTTTTTGCAGAAACATGATTGTCACATTTTGTAGTGAATGAATGAATGAGTGAAAAACAATCAACACCTGAGTGTATAAGTCACAATGTAATTCCAAGGGACTGCATGATACACCTTGAAGCAGCCAATAGTCTGACCTTTAAGGAGTGTGAAATGCAGGTGGGCCAAAAGCATGGGGAAACATTCAAAGGCAACAGAAGAGTGGTGATCATTTTGAAATGCATAGAAATATCGGATCACTATGTTGTACAGCTGGAACTAACCTAGTGTTGTAGGTCAATTATACTTCAACTGAAAAAAACAAAAAAAGGCCGGTTGCAGAGAAACGCACACACACACAATGGAGAAGAAAATTCTGCAACATGCTCCAACGTGGATGAACCTTGAAGTCTTTATTCTAAGTGAAATAAGCCAGTCACAAAAAGACAAACACTGTATGATTCCACTTGTATGAGATGTCTAGAGTGGTGAAATTCATAGAGAAAGAAGGTAGAGTGGTTGCCAGGGGCTGGGGGAGAGGGAAATGGAGAGTTATTGTTTAATGGGTAAAGTTTCAGTTTTTCAAGAGGAAAGAGTTCTGGAGATGGATGGTGCTGATGGTTGCACAACAATGTGAATGTGCTTAATATCATTGAACTGTACACTTAAAAATGGTCAAGATATGTAAAATTTATGTTATGTGTATTTTGCCACAGCTAAATGTGTCTTCTCCATATTTTAGCCTACAGGATACCCTTCAATTATGCGGACTCCTTTTAAACTTCAAAAAGTTTCATGGGGCCTGTCTTCACCTTCTAGCTGTTCATTCTTCATGCATTCAACAAAAGGCATTATTTCAAACCCTGATAGAGAATAGAACGACCAAAACTACTATAACATTTATAATCCTTTTGAAGGGATGTGTATATGTCATTTATTACAATAGCATCTATTGAAAACAATGATGCTAACAGAGAAAGAAATATTTTTTTAATGTATGAGAAGGTGCTAAACCTTACTCACAGAAATGAAAATGCAAATAAAGACATTAAAATATCATGTTACGTATTTCAGATTGGCAAAGATGAAAAAGTTTGAAAGCACTTGGATTGGGGGAATCATTAACTTATCAAATTATTATTGATCACCTATTATGAGTCTATGCTGGACACTGAGTAATCAGAAGTTAACAAAGTAAACAAAAATTCCTTCTTTCCAGGGGCATACATTCTAATATGGGCACAGGGGTATACAGTAAATGAAAATGGAAAAGAGAAGAAAAGAGAGACAGAGAGGGACAGAGAGAGAGTGTGTGTCATATAAGGAGTCCTCTAAAGAAAAATAGAGCAGTGTAAAGTATGGTAAGTGACCAAAGGGTACTGTTACTTTAGATAATGTGATCAAAGAAGACTTTCCTGATAAGGTGACGGTTGTGTAAAGGCCTAAATGAAGTGGGGGGTAAGTCTTGGGGATGTCTGGTAGAAGTGTTTTCCAGGTAGTGTGAAGTGGTCAGGTGACTCCTTTCACAGATATCAATTATAAAAATTGGACTAGGGAATTCCCTGGCCATCCAGTGGTTAGGACTCCGTGCTTTCACTGCTGAGGGCTTAGGTTTGATCCCTGGTTGGGGAATTAAGATCCCACAAGCCATTCAGCATGGCCAAAACCAAAATCAAACAAACAAAAAAACCCCCAAAAAACCGGACTAAAAGTTAGGCAATAGTTTCTTACATATGGCAACAAAACCACAAGCAACCAAAGAAAAAATAGATATACCAGGTGACATTAAAGTTTAAAACTTCTGTACTTCAAAGGACATTATCAAGAAAGTAAAAAGACAATGCACAGAAAAGGGAGAAAGTATTTGTAAATCATGTATTTGATAAGGGTCTAGTATCCAGGATATATAAAGAACTCTTACAATGCAACTGGGTCCTCTCTTTGGGTCTCATCATGCTAAAATCAAGGAGTCAGCCAGGTTGCAATTTCATCTCAATCTCAGGAGCCTCTTCTAAGCTCACTGGTTTGGGGCATAATTCAGTTACTTGCAGTTGTAGGACTGAGGCCCTCAGTTCCCAGAGGTTACCTGTTATTCTCTGCCATATGGCCTTCTCCACAGCTTAACAGACCAGCAGGGGAGCATCTCTGGCTTGCAATCTCTCTGACTTGACTTCCTTTCTGATGCCCTCTTTTGAAGGGCTCACCTGATTAGGTCAGGCCCATCCAAGATCATCTTTTTTTAAAAATTAACTCAAAATTGCCTGATTAGGGATCTGAATTACATCTGCAAAATCCCCTCAAGTCCCTTTGCCATATATGGTAACCTAATCCCTGGAGTGATGTCCCATCGTATCCACAAGTCCCATCTACACCCAAGGGGAGGAGATTATACAGGGCATGTACACCAGGGGACAGAAATCTTATAAATCTGCCTGAAGGTGAGGGAGAAAGTCAGATAGATATGTAAGGGAAGAGAAATGCAGGCATCAGGAAGGACAAGTGCAAAAGTCCTGAGGTAGGGGATACCTGGTACACTTAAATGCGGCTAGAACAGAGAGGGGCGGTAGCAGGAGATGAGATCAGAGAGGCAAAAATGGGCTAGTTTTTTGGGGAAACTTCTAGGACTTTTATCCCCCCAGAATGTTTTTATGAAAATTTTCAAATACAAAAAAGTTTAAAAATTTTTACAATGAAATCCATATACCTTCCACTCAACTTTCCCATTAATGTTTTAACTACACTTACTTCATCACATCTGTCCATCTGTCTACACAGCTAATTTTGGGGGGATAAATTTCCAAGTAGGTTGCAGACAACAATACACCTCCCCCTAAATACTTCAGCATTCATTATCATTACCTAGAATTCTCTATTTAGTATGTTCTTTCCTCTGATGTAAAATGAAGATACAATTAAATGCAAAATTCTTACGTGAATAGTCATGGAGTTTTGATACACGCAGAAACCTTGGAACCAAAATTCCTATAAAGATATAATTACCATAACCTTCCACCAAATTCCCTATGTTCCTTCTCATTTCCCCTGGAACCTCCCCTAAGTAATCACTTTTTTGATTTTTTTTCCCACCATGGATTTGCTTCACCTGTTCTAGAACCTCCTATACATAGAGGTATACCGTATGTATTCATGTAGGTAAGACTTCTTTCACTCAGTTTAATATTGTTGGGATTCATCAATGGTCATTGCATGTATCAGTAATTCATTTCTTTTTGTTGTCAATATATATACCTCAATTTATTGATTGAGTCATCTGTTGATATACAAATCATGTTGGACATACGTTTTCATCTTAGGCAAATACCTATGGATGGACTTGCTAGGTCCTAGGGTAGATGTATATCTAGTTTTATAAGAAAGAAACTCCGTATCCGGCCGCTGCCACGAGAGAAGCTGCCGCCAAGTCCGCGCATCTGCAACGGATGGTCGTGCGGAACTGCTCCAGCTTCTTGATCAAGAGGAACAGCAGACGTACAGCACCGAACCCAATAAACTCAAGGCCCGCAACTCCTTTCGCTACAACGGGCTCATTCACCGCAAGGCTGTGGGCGTGGAGCCGGCGGCGGACGGCAAAGGGGTCGTGGTGGTCATGAAGCGGGGATCCGGACAGCGAAAGGCAGCCACTTCCTTCGTGCGGGCCACCATCAACAAGAACGCCCGGGCCACCCTCAGCAGCATCCCGCACGTGATCCGAAAGAACACACGGATTTGCGTATGGCCGTCATCCGCAGAGCCAGCGCCATCCTGCGCAGCCCGAAGCCTGTGATGGTGAAGAGAAAGCGGACCCGCCCCAAGAAGAGCTCCTGGGCGATCTATCCCCTTCCCCAATGCAATAAAGCTGTCAGCTGACTGGCCTCAAAAAAAAGAGAAACTTTTTGCAAACTGGTTCTACCACTTACTTTACATTTCTATCATGAATGTATGAGTTTCGGTTCCTCTAAGACCTCGCTCTAAGACCTCTAGTGTTATCAGTATTTTTAATTTTAGTCATTCTGATGCGTGTATAATGGTATAAAAACAAATCTTAAGTGTGCTGAGTTTTAAAATGATCAGAGATTTCAGGGTCTTGAGAACTGTCTCTTTGGAAAGGTGCCAAACAAACAGCTGAAGTCTCTATGTTGAAAAGTATAAAATATGAAGTTGCTTTTGAGAAAATTGATTGAATGAGGTTTTGTTTGTTCTTTAGCCAGAAAAACAGATGATACAATGTCAGTATTAAATGATTTTTAAATCAATAATTCTTTTTTTCCAGCTGACTTTCAACCTGGAAAAAAGAAATTTAACTTTGGGCTACAGGCCAAAAAATTGGGAAAAAAATCTTGGTCCTGAGGTTAGGGTCTTTAAATCTTGCCTATAGCAAAAACTCTGGTTCTAGAAAAGGTGCGGGGAGGAGGTAAACCTCCCTCTTCTTAGTAAATAACTCATTTTTGCATTGTGTTGCTTCCTCCCCCCACCAAAAACCCTTATACTAAATTTGGCGATTTTGCATTAAATAACTTTTAAATTGTAGAATATTTTAAAATATCAATTAAATTGGAAAATTTATCACCTTATTTGTTAAAGAATGTAATTTTGTGCTTAACCCTGTAGTGATAATTATTACAGAATGCAAAATCAAGAATTTGGAAGATGGCATATTTGATTCCAAGCCAGAATTTGAATTTCTGCACTAACCTAAATAGCTAAAGTTTTGAGTAAAGATGATATAAACATGAGATTTCAATAGCATATTTGAAATTATAATGTATTTTAATTATATATACATATATAATTATATATATATGTATATATATATATATCACTGGTGACTTTTATGGAATGGTTCCAGAATGACCCAGATAATCTGTACATTATATAAATCTGCACATGACCTAAATCTGGGTATGGTTGTTTTTTTTTTTTAATTTATTTATTTTATTTATTTATTTTTGGCTGCGTTGGGTCTTCGTTGCGCATGGGCTTTCTCTAGTTGCAGAGAGCGGGGGCTACTCTTCATTGAGGTGTGCAGGCTTCTCATTGTGGTGGCTTCTCTTGGTGCCGAGCACGGGCTCTAGGTGTGCAGGCTTCAGTAGTTGTGGCACGTCGGTTCAGTAGTTTTGGCTCACGGGCTCTAGAGTGCAGGCCTAATAGTTGTGGCGCACAGGCTTAGTTGCTCCGTGGCATGTGGGATCTTCCCGGACCAGGGCTCGAACCCGTCTCCCCTGCATTGGCAGGCAGATTCTTAACCACTGTGCCACAAGGGAAAACCTGGGTATGGTTTAAAGATCCATAATGAAAATTTTTCTAGTTTTTTTTTCAGCTTTATTGGGATATATTTCACATATAATAAAATTCACCTGTTTAAAGTGTGCAGTTTTTAAATTTTTTTATTGAAGTATAGTTGAATTACAATGTTGTCAGTGGTTTTTACTATGTTTAAAAAGTTGTACAACCATCATTACAATCTGATTTTAGAATATTTTGAAAACCCTTCCCAAAACCCTTCCCCAAAACCCATTTCCCAACCTTCCCACCCAATCTGTAGCCCCAGGCAACTACTAATCTATTTTTTGTGTCCATGAATTTGTCTATTTTGGACTTTTCGTATAAATGGAATCATACAATATGTGCTCTTTTGTGACTGGATTCTTCCACTTAGCTTAACATTTGCAAGATTCATCCATGTTTATTTGTGGGTTTTTTTTTGGCTGTGCCACGCAAGTTCCTGGACCAGGAATTGAACCCAGGCCATAGCAGTGAGTGTATGTGGCCGTACAGTCTTCAGCATGTATTGGTATTATTTTTTATTGCTGACTCATATTTCATTGTATGGATAGAGCACATTTTACTCATCCATCAGTTGATGGACATTTAGATTATTTCTACTTTTTAGCTACTATGAATAATGCTGCTATGGACATTCATACACAAATTTTTGTGTGGAAGTTTTCATTTCTCTTGGGCATATACCTAGGAATGACATTGCTGGGTCATATTGTAATCCTATGTCTAACTTTTTGAGGAATAGCTAAAGTGGCTGCACCATTTTACATTTCCAGCAGCAATAATATAAGACAGTTCCAATTTCTCCATATCCAAGCTGACACCTGTTATTGTCTGTCTTTTTTATTTTAGCTATCCTAGTGGGTGTGAAGTGGTATCTGACTGGCTAATGATGAGCATCTTTTCATAAGTTTACTGACCATTTGGGAAAATGTGTATTTAAATCCTTTGCCCATTTTTAAACAGAGTTATTTGTCTTTTTATTGTTAAGTTATTAAGTTGCTAAGTTATTGTAAGAGAGCTTTATATATTTCGGATCCAAGTCCCTTGTCAAATATATAACTCACAAACATTTTCTTGTCGTTTTACTTCTTTTGAGGCACAAAAGTTTTGATAAAGTATAATTTTTTTTCTTTCATCACTGTGCTTTTAGTATCATATTTAAGAAACCATTGCCTCATCCATAGTCACAAAGATTTACTCCTATGTTTTCATCTAAAAGTCAGACTCCCTAAAACTGCCTTAAGGCCAGCCAAGATAATAAATTAGAAGCAGTACCACATCTTGGACAGAATGAGTGCCATTCTCAAAGGTTTAAAGGATGAGGGGTGGTGGTCCCCATTAAATCTCCATTTAATTCACCGGTTAGGTCCTTGCAAAAACCAGACTGATCCTGACAGACAGTGGACTAACAGAACTTAAGCGAGAGGTAACTCAGCTGCAGGGCTGGAGGTAGAATCCTTACTAGAAGAGATCAACACAGACTGGTAGTTATTATCTGGCAAAATGTATTCTTTTTCATCTTCATCTGGAAGGATTGGAGCACTCCCATGGTGCCTGCAGCAATTCACATCCAAGGGCACATTACTTCTTTGCTCTCCGTCATAATATAGTCTAGAGTCCTTAATTCTCTCATCATTGAGCAGATTATCATGCTGGTCCACTATACTGACACCAGGTTCCTCAGATCTGGGAGGGCGGAAGTGGCAAGTATACTCTGAATGAATACCCTCTTGAAGGGCTCCAGAATCCACTACTGTGGCATAAAAATTATTTTGAGCTGAAAGTACTTGAGTTCCTGAAATCTCTTATCTGCCTCCCAAAAGAGCTCAAAGTAACTCAACTGTCATAAATCCTCTTTCCGGGAACTCACAGAGAAGTCTGACTCTTATCACTGAGTAACACCCAAACAGACAAAGTCACAAAAACTAGCAGGTCTCCCATCTGATCTCCTAAGGGCCCATTTGACTTTCCTAAAAGTCATTTGTTTTCCCTTATGTGCTCTTTCTCTCCCCCTTTTCACCTTCAAATAAGTCATTTGTTTTCCCTGAAGTGTCCTTCTCCCCTCATCTATTAAAACGGTATATAAAGAATTCTATGAAGGGAATGAAGTTAAGGGGATGAAGTTAAGAGGCTACTAGAAACAGTTCAATCTAGAAAGAATAAGGTCTAGAACTGCCAGCCGCAGCGGGAGGGATGGCGAGGACCAACCAACTTGAGTGGCTGCTGAGTGGCAGGTAATTTTACAGCGACCCAGAGATCCAATTTCTAACAATATGTTTTTCCCCAACGATTGATAACAGACCAGATACACCCAGGGTTGCCACTAGCATCTCGTATCTTTTAGGCTGTTATAAAAAGGGAGGGAGGGGTAGCTTTTAATCTTACCTAAATCTCTTTTTGTTGCAGTTGTCCAATCTGCCTAGATTTATAGCAGTTGGCAGAGCAGTAAAAATCGCCCGGGGTATTAATAATTATGACATTATTAAAACTCATTTTCGAGTGTCAAGTCCATTTGGGGTGTCGTGCGACTGGGCGGTCCAGACCCAGTGGGGGCAATTCTAAATTTATAAAAGTTCCCAGAGCGAGAGAGAATAGTGGAGCAGCAGGGATTCTGCACACAGAATCCCACTCACGTCCAGTACGTTGCATGTTCGGGGACCTGCGCCAGCACCGCAGTTCCAAACAGCCCGAGACCACGTGGCCACCCGCACGCACCGCTACTGGCCCTTAGACTCCCAGTCTTAGCTTTGGCGCCTAAGCGTTCCCCCCTTGTGGTCGAAACCATTGGCTCCACGCTCGGAGGGAATATGGGCCAACCTCACGATCAAGGCTCTTGTCCGAGTGAAGCTTCCGACTAAGTCTCAGGAAAAACTCATCTAAAAATTGAGGAATCAAATGAAATTCACCTAAAGACATCGAAGAAGCTCTCCTTTTGCCAAAAAGAAAGAGCTGATCTGACCTTGATTCCCCCTACGCTCCTTGGGGGCTGCGAGGGTGGTTCCGTCCGAGGGGGGGACTCCGCCTCCATGGGCGCCGCCATTTTGTTTGGCTAGAGGGGAGAGAGCGGCGCTTTGGGAGGAGGGGTCTCCTAGGCGCCTCACCTGAGCCTGCTTCCGAGTTGTTGCTTCTCTCGCGGGAGGCCTTCTCCCCGGCTCGGGGCGAGGAACCATGTACATAAAGCAGGTGAGGGCTGTGCGTCCCTCCCACCCTTCACGGGCCGGTGAGGACCGCTCCTTGAGGCGGGGGTGTCGCTTCTCCCCGCAGGGTGGGCGCGGGGCTGGACTGGGACTGGATGGGAGGGGTGCGGGCCCGGCCCGCAAGCGCGGGGGCCGCGGAGAATTGGGGCGCCGCTTTGCAGCCTGGGCCTCCCCGCAGGGCGCTCGGCTGAGGGAGGCGGGCTCTCGGGGAGAAGGGTGGAGGGGTCGGCGGGGCGGGCCCTTTGGAGGGAACCGGGCCTTCCCGGGAGGGCGAGAAGCAGCCCTGTCTTGCGGGACCGGCTAGCCCCCCGCGGGCCTTTTGCGTGGGATGTGTGGAGAGAGGGTCTCCCCGGCCCCGGGGGCGCCCCTGAGGCCCAAGCTGGGGTGTCTCCCGACTTAACCGGAGAAGTGAAGGGGCTTCTCGTTCCTGCTGAATGTGTAGCGCCGCCTCATTCCGTTGTTACTTCTGTCAGAATGGTCTTCCCGCGCTGGAGTCCACCCCAAAGATGAGCCCCTTCACACTCTTTACGAGAAGTGTCTCTGCTGGAGGTGTTGGACTCCAGGCAGTCCTGTCCTGGAACGGCGGCTGTTTTTGGCCCGAGTGTGTGACTGACAGGGGCGCCCAGGAAAGCTGGGCCGGTCTGCATACTTGATAGACTTTTAGACGGCCCTCTAAGGATTAGCGTTCCAACGAACCGTATACAGGCTGCTTGATTTTGAGAGTTCCCTAACAGGTTACAAATTATAACTTCTAAAAAAGCAACGGTGGCAATGGTTACTGATAAACGGGCTGTTTTAAGAAGTATTTTTTAATCACTTTCCAAAATGAGTTTTTCTTCTAGAACATGGAAGCTTTACTGTCTTGCGTTAAATGAGAAACCAGAATGGAAAGGAGTGCAAAAGGAAAAAGTTAGCTTAGAAGTTATTTCTTTTGGGGTGTGTTCTGAAAAAAATCTCTCTTTTATTTATTAGGTTATTATCCAGGGTTTTCGAAGTTATAGAGATCAAACAATTGTAGATCCCTTCAGTTCAAAACATAATGTTATTGGTAAGTGTTCATGGTTTACTAGATCAGATTTATGTCTCTACAGCCGTTTAAATCCTGCCTGTGTTTAGGCTTAAGGAGACAGGAATTGTCTCTGAATATTACATAAATTTATGTGTATTTTTTTCTATATGAAATTACTTTTCTGTTTTTTATCTGCACTGATGAAATTTCTTCGTTTATACGGTTAAAATACTTGAATAAGACAATCATAAATTACTCGTTTTTATTTGGTAGCCTCGTGTGTGTATGTTTTGACAGATTTAAGTTTATAGTGAATGACACTAAATTTAGCGTTTCAGCTCTTCTTGGTATGTCATTTTCTAGTTAAAATGGACACTGTTGCCTTATTTCAAAGGTGACCATTCTTTTTTCACAAATTAGATTGTTCTCAGATTTTTTTTTTATTTCCTATTATAATGTCTAAGGACAGACTACACAGGTTGGTGGGAAGAGCATAAACTTTGAATTGTAACAGAATGGGGTTCAAATCCCAATTCTGCCATGTATTCTTCAAACTTGACTTCCTGAGCTGCTTAGTTTTCTCATTTGCAAAGTGGAAATAATGATATACATCTCATGGGGCTGTTGGGAAGATTAAATGAGAAGGCAGTTGTGTGAGGACAAGGGGCTAATGGTGATTGCCTTTCAATATAATAGTTAATCTATAGGTTCTTCAGATGATAAGGTTCCATTTTGCTCGTACAGACAGCAGAAGTGTTTTCTGACAGTCTGCTGAGTTTTTAAAGGGTAGGTGAAATGAGTGCTTCTAGACACCAGAAAAGCAAAGAATTGCTATTGACATAGATTTCTGCTACAGTGTCCTTACAGAGTTTATTGGCAGGCTAGTCGGCTTGGTCTACCATAACAAAATATCGTAGACTAGGTGGCTCAAACAACAGGGATTTATTTTTTCACTGCTCTGGAGGCCTCCCTCTCCATCATGCTCACAGGCCCTTCTTTGTTAGAGCCTCTCCGTCACCCTCTTACAAGAGCACTGATCCCACCATAAAGGCCCCACACTCCTAACCTCACATTAATTACCTTCCAAAGACCCCCTTCTCCAAAAAGCTTCACATAGCGGGGTTAGGGCTTCAGCATATGAATTGGGTGGGGCGGGGACACAGTTCAGTCCATAGCATGGGTGAGGTGAGATTCATAGAGAAATCAGCAAAGGGTGAACAGTGAATACTGATGTTCCCAGAGAAACTTGGAGAATCATACTTTATTTTGAAATAAATAAATAAATAATAAAATTTAAAAATTGAGGGCAAGGAAAAAACCTGCCCTTGGTACATCAATTGCAACTTTGTAGTTGGGAATAAAGAAAACATACTTTTCCCTCTGCCTTGCCTACTGGAGAATCATTAATTGAATTGGTGTGCCATAAGGGTAGCTTGATTGTACTAGAGTTTTACTTACATTTTGATTATAAGTGCCTTCTGATTTTCGTCAATAAAAAAACTTTAGAAATGGAGAAAAATGAATAATCACTAGATTTATATTATTTCCTTAACTTACAAATTAAAAGTGGATAAATATCTTAATATGTCAATTGTATACAGTTGTCCCTTGGTATCCTGAATGCTTGTGTAAAACCTGTTATAAAATCTTAGTGTTTTTGCATATAACCTAAGCATATCTCTAGATTACTTATAATACAATGTAAATGCTATGTAAATAGTTGTAAATACAATATGCCTGCTATGTAAATAGTTGCCAGCTTGTGGCAAATTCCAGTTTTGCTTTCTGGAACTTTCTAGAAAGTTCCCCTACCGCCCCCATCCGGAATATTTTCAATCCGCAGTTGGTTAAATCCCCAGGTGTGAAACACAGGGATTTGGGATTCAGAGGACTGACTGTAATTTTATAAATGAACTGTAAAATGATGGCCGTTATTACTTGGAATGATTAAATTATATCTTTAGGGCCTATCAAGTATTTTTGTTTTAGCTATTATCAGACAGCTGTTTTACTACTTTGGTTGCAACATTAAGATTGTTAATAGTCACAGTTAGAAAGGACATTATCTAAATGTTCTTTCGTTTTAGCTGAAAAAACATAATATGACTTTGTTTAACATATTTTAAAAATAGGCCCCTTAATCATATAAAAAAGACCAAAAATAGTATACAATGAGATTGTTCCTAAAAATGTCTTTTGAAAGCTTACCACTTTGATTGTTTAATGGTTTTGACCCTTAAAAAAACACAAGATTTGAAGGCAGATACCTCATGTGCTGATACTTGAGTGTTTGATGTTTAAGTGCAAGAACCATAAACCTTTTTAAGTTTACCTTTTTTCTGGCCTTCTAACAAAAGAAATATACGTGAAGTTATAGAACATAAAGAGCATAAAAGCTAAAAGGAAAAAATTTAAACTGTAATCCTTCTCCCCAGAGCTAGCTTGTGGTTTCCTGGAAAACAGAGCCCAAGGCCTGCTTAACTGCTAAGGCTTTAATGGGAGGGTGCAGTCTGAGGGCAAGGGGTTGGGGCGGGTAGTGGTCATAGCTTTATAAAGAAGATACACCTGGTTTGCGGTCACATTGGATAACTTACAGACAGACTTTGTAAACCCACCACACCTTGGAAAGCTCAGGTGGGAGAGGTATGGAGAAGGTTTTATGTGCTGGCTTCTGTCTCTCTTTGGTCAAAGTTTACCACATAGGGCATTGATTCCCCACCTCCCCCCACGCACACTGTGCTTTTGGATTGTGTTACTCTGGGGACTAACCCCCCTGGAGTGGTTGGGGAACTGCAACCTCCTTTGGGTTTTCACAGATCTGAATGCACCCCCAGGGTAGGCTGAAACAACCTGAGGTGTTGGGAGACTAGCCTCTCTATTGACAGGCAGCCAAGGCCTGGGTTAGGGCAGGTGAATCTGGGGACACACATAAACTGGGTCTATCTCAATAACCCTTCAGTTTTTGTGTACATATATATAAGTACACCTTTTTAAATAAAAATTGGGTTGTAGTAATCTGTTGGTAATCTATTTTTTTCTCCTTCAGAATAAACTGAAATATCTTTCCTTACCATTAAGTATTCAACATCCTTAAAATTGCTATGTAGCATTCCACTGTGTGGGTAGGAGCAATTCTTAGGGAAATTATAAATTTTTCAGTTATTTATGAATGGATTATGGTTTGAACTATTTCTGTAATTTTTTAATGATAAATTACCTTTTAAATCTTTTATTTAGTGATAATTTCAAATTTACAGAAAAGTTGCATAAATAAGAACAGTACAGAGACACTACTTGTGTATCCTTTACCCAAATCTACTGTTTTGGTTTTTTTTTTAATTAATTAATTTATTTTTGGCTGCATTGGGTCTTCGTTGCTGCACATGGGCTTTTTCTCTAGTTTCTGTGAGCAGGGGCTACTCTTCGTTGTGGTGCGCTGGCTTCTCACTGCAGTGGCTTCTCTTGTTGTGGGGCACGGGCTCTAGGCACGCGGGCTTCAGTACTTGTGGCACACAGGCTTAGTTGCTCCGCGGCATGTTGGATCTTCCCAGACCAGGGCTCGAACCCATGTCCCCTGCATTGGCAGGCGAATTCTTAACCACTGCACCACCAGGGAAGTCCCCCAAATCTACTGTTAACATTTCCCCACTTGCTTTATCATTTGCACTCGCTCTCACACTTATTTTTCCTTAGAGTAAGTTATGTACATCATGGTTCTTTACCTGTGGCATCAATGTGTACTTTCTAAGAATAGGGATATTATCTTATATAATCACAGTGTAATTATCAATGTCAGTAAATTTAACATCAATACAATAATGTTATTTTATTTTCTAGCTATGTTCACTGACCCAGAAATTTTCTTTGTAGCATTTTCCCCCTCTAGTACAGGATTTAATTTAGGATCAGGCATTGCGTTTAGTTGTCATGCCTCTTTAGTCTCATTTAATCTGGATAATTTCCACAGCCTTCCTTTGTCTTTTACAATGTTATTTTTGAAAAATATTACATAAATGATGTGTCCTTTTCAGGGTATTCCACCTGGAGGCACATGATATCCATCTACTTCTTACTGATGATAGTTTTGATCACTGAGAGAGATTCTGTCCAGTTTTTCCACTGTATAGTTAGTGTTTTCTCCCTTGCAACTAATAAATAATATGGAGATGGGGAGAGACGTTTGGACCATGCACATATTGTGCTCCTTATCAAAATTCCCCCTTAGATTTAGCATTCATTGATAATTCTTGTCTTTATTCTGATGGTTACAGAATGATGATGTTCCATTTCCAGCACTCCTTTCACATTTACCACTTGGTATTCTACTGTAATCAAACATCTTTACTCCTTAGCTATATATTTATCTTTTTATTATCAGTATGGACTCATGCATTATTCCCGCCCACCCCTGCCCCAGCACTAATTTATAATTCATCTAATTATTTTGGTGCTCAAATTGTCCTAGATTTAGCTAATAGAAGCCCCCTTCAGGCTGGCCTCTGTGTCTGTTATATGCCTTTTTTTTTTTTTTTTAAAGCACTTCATTACTTTCTGATTTCTTTAGAATTTATCTTGGATTAAAGGTGATGACTTTGGGGCTAATTTGTTCAGGATATTGGTCAAGATTGAGAGAGAGAGTGGCATAGTTATTCATGACTTTTAACAATGCAAATTTTGTTAAACAAAAGAAGTTCAAATGAATTCATTAAATCTAAAACATTTGATATCCTTTTATGTATAGAATTGCTTATTTCTGAACTCAGGTAGTAAAAAAAAAAAGTGCCTTATAGTTGTCTGTATTTTTGTGATTCTAAGAACTATACATGATGTATAGGGCTGATCAGAAACTGTTTAACATGGAAATGGTTTGAAATTTTTAAATGATTGTTTAAGTATTTTAAATTTTTAGCATTATGTGAATCTTTAAATTGTTAAAAAATTTTATTATACCATTGTAATGATTATAAATCATGAAAACCAGGTAGTATATTTAGTTATTCCTGTTAATTTTAAAGTATTAGGAAAGAGCAAAATAATAAACAACGAAATAAATTTCTTTAAGAAAAAAATTATCTGAAGACTATGCAAAAATTGCACTCATCTGGTAATTAAAGCTGTTTTGTTTATTGATTTGTTGTTCACTGTTCTGTTGTACTTAATTTCAGTTTTTAAGATGTTATGTTAGAAAATTGGATTTTATATTTTTTGAATACTTTCTGTAAAGTTATTGTTTTTTATACAAAATAACATGAACTTTTTGAAATTTTGTAGTGGGCAGAAACGGATCTGGAAAAAGTAACTTTTTTTATGGTAGGTATTACTTTTTGAATTCTAAACATAGTAAGATCTAGGTATCTTACAGTAGTTTATCTGAGGTTATGTCTGCATGAAACACAAGAAACACTTCTTCAAACGAGGTTGCAATTTAATATAGAGGGTTTAGAGTATAAGAATCTGAGCTCTACTCTAGTGATTAGCCATGTGAGACTGGGCAAAACAGTTAACTTCTCAAAGTACTCTTTCACTTTAAAAACAGAGATATTTGCCCTGCCTACCTTAGATGGGTTGTGAGAATCAAATGAGATAATATGTATGGAAGTGCTTTCTAAACTTGAGTGCTGTATATAAATGTTGTAAATGCAGAGAGAGAGAGAGATTCAAAGAATGTAAGTGCAGTAGAATAGTTAATATTATGGAAAATGGCTTATCTGTTTCATCTAAATCAATTATTTTAATAAAAGATGGAGGGGTGTAAAAAACTAGACTCAACAAAGACAGTTGTTGTCAGAAGGTAGTAAGTAGAGCTTTGAAAACTATCTCTAAAGATAAAATGCGCTTAAGAATAGTAATGCCTCTGTTAAATTCTTTGGGGAGAAAAAATATTTTAACAGATTTGGACTGTACAAGGAGTAGATTGAAAAATTTTGAACCTCTTAGTAGCGCTTGAGGAAAAGGAGGGTGTAGTAATAGCAAAGGTTCTATCCCTTCTTTACTTATAAAGCTAAAGGGTACTCTTTACCCCACCAGTGGTTGTAATTTGGGGATGGTGAGAAGAGTAGGATTGAAGTGGAAGTATTCATATTTCCTGATCTCCAGGGGGGATGAGGGCCATTTGAATCTGTCCCTCCAAGGTGATTATAAAAGAAAACCAATCCCCACCTCCACCCCCAGCATACACATTCATATATACATACTCCTTCTTTTAGAGTGTCAAAGCTCTCTTGGGTGGACTGGGAATAGAACAGTTGAGTAAAGAGTTCCATTTCTAGGAGAGGGTGGTCCAGTTAGGCATCCTATGGAAGCAGGAATGGCTCCGTCTTACAGAAGACAAAGGGTAAGTAAGTACTGCAGTAGAAAGTGGAAATCTGAAACATTTCCTACTTAGTGCTATTTATTTTGACAAAGTATGCAATTAAGGATATTATAGGAATATATCCTATTTTGTTAAATATTTTAATTTATATTATTTATATCTAGTGGATAAAAGCAATTATAGCTTGAAACCTAACCATGTATACTTTGATCAAGAGGTACACCTTAGTTCTACTCGTCTATTCGTGTATTTCAGTGTTTTTATTTTCTTACCTTAAATATTTCAGTGAAAACTTAATGTTTTTCTAATATCATCATTTCCTAGCTGATTAGTCTGAAGTACAGGCAAAGTTTCTGCATTCCTTTTGTCTATATGAAACAGGTAATCTACTTTATTTGCATTGTTCATTACCTGATATACTGTATTCTGTGAAGGTATGGGAAATTATGACTAAGGCATAAATCCTTTTTTAGATCCTACTAATAGTTGTTTTTGTATTTCTAGCAATTCAGTTTGTTCTCAGTGATGAGTTTAGCCATCTTCGTCCGGAACAGAGATTGGCTTTGTTACATGTGAGTGAGACTGCTTTATGGATATTAAATACTTCTAAAAATACATTGTCAATTCTGGTAAACAGAATTATTTTTTCAAGTTTCAGATCCTTCATGAACATGACACAGTGTATCTCTTACGTATGTTGTTCTGCTGTGAAATTTAGCTTACTATATTAATGCAGGATAAAGGCTTAAATTTTATATAATGGTAAGAAAATTGTGCGAGTTCCCTATGGATGGATATGCCTTCCATATAAATATAAATTCTTTCTTAGGAGTATGGCCTGGTAATGGTCTGGAAGCAGGTTTGCTGAGAAAGAAGAAAGTTAGGTTGGGGATTAGAAACTTTGAGACTCAGAATCAGAAGTTAATTGTGGGGACTTCCCTGGTGGTCCAGTGGTTAAGACTCCATACTCTCAATGAAGGGGGCCCAGGTTTGATCCCTGGTCAGGGAACTAAGATCCCACATACCGCAGCTAAGCCCGCGTGCCGCAGCAACTGAGCCCGCGCACTCTAGAGCCCATGTGCCACAACCAAGACCCAGTGCAGCCTACATAAATAGTAAATAAATAAATAAGTTAATTGGGAGCATAGAAAAGCAACCATTACAAACTAAACAACATAAAGTTACTTTTAGCCATATTTATACTTAAATGGTAACATCATTTGGTAGCAATGGTAACATCCAATATGAAAGACAGTATATTTATAGTAATGAAAATTGTTAGAGTTTTTCTTTAGATAATTATGAATAATCTAATTTTAGGATAAGAAAGTATAAAAGACTATGATAAAATGATGTAACTTTATTTATTTATTTACTTACGTACTTATTTACACTGGGTCTTTGTTGTGGCATGCAGGATCTTCATTGCAGCACACGGGATCTAGTTCCCTGACCATGTATCGAACCTGGGCCCCTTGCATTGGGAGTGCAGAGCCTTAGCTACTGGACCACCAGGGAAGTCCCTGCCTTGTTTAAATATGGCTTATAATTAATTTTAAGACCAGAAAGCGAGATTCCTCAATATATCTCCACAGTATCTCTCAGACTTAAAGTTCTTTTTCTAACCATTATATTTTTCTCCCCTTCACTCTTTTTTTTTTTTTTTGTCTGCGCCGTGTGGCTTGCAGGATCTTAGTTCCCCAACCAAGGATTGAACCAGGGCCATGTAGTGAAAGTGCCAAGTGCTAACTACTGGACCGCCAAGGAATTCCCTCCCCCACCTCTTACATTTGAATTTTTAGTCCAGTAATCAGGATTGATTCCCTATAGAAAAATCTCTCTTTAGGTTTCTCAGATTAGCATTAAAAGAATAATTTCTTTAGGTATCATTCTTCATTGTATTGAACTACTACATAATAGCAGTTTTCACAATCTAGAAATTATCTGGGCTTGGTATGTAAGTAGTTGGGTCACAAATCGGTCTGACTGTGACCCATATGTTAAGTGCATATGTTTTCATAGCAAATTTAAAACTATATAGAATATCTCAAATGTTTAAAAAGACAGTTTTTATCATGTGACTTTGTTAGGGTTCCTTTCTAGCATTAAGGTGAATCTATAAGAGAGAAGCCTCAAAGTGTTTTATATTTTAGCAAATAGGTAAAATTGGGTGGCTATGGGGTCTTATGCTCTAATGAAGTGATATGCAGAACAAGACCTATGTAAATCTAACTTTGACATCTCTTGCATAGTTCTCATTTTTAAAATTCAGAATCAAAAGCTGTTTGGTTGAGTTTTGTTATCCTAACCCAGTGTTTGCTGCTTTGGCAAGAGGGATATATATTAGTCTGATAGAAATTTTTCTCCATTGAATCAGGCTTGTTACCATGCACTAAACTTTAAAAGTATTTAAAGAATATGAAAATCCCACTTATGCAACACATTAATTTTTCTCATGTTTTAGGAGGGTACAGGACCTCGTGTTATTTCTGCTTTTGTGGAGATTATTTTTGACAATTCAGACAACCGGTTGCCAGTGAGTAACTGCTTTTTCTTTTCAGTAGTAACATTGAGAATTTTATTGATGCAACTGACTTTTTTCATGCTTTGAAACACTTATAGTTGTACTTAGGCTTTTATAATTTAGTTCATACTAAAATAACTATAGCTTACATACTAATTTTGTCTTAAAGTTGTAATGAATATTCTGGTAAACAAATGGGAATGTGCAAGCCATTGTGAAAAAATGTCTTTGTCATAGTAATGAGTATTCGTGGCATATCTTTAGTGAGATGGTTGAAGTTTCAAAATAATTGCTATGGTGAGGGACTCTGAAATGACCTTATTAACTATAAAGTTTCCACTTTTACTATTAGATTTAACTTTGGGCTTTTCCTTTTTCTTAGATCGACAAAGAGGAAGTTTCACTTCGAAGAGTTATTGGTGCCAAAAAGGATCAGTATTTCTTAGACAAGAAAATGGTCACGTAAGCATTTTTCTTTATTTTTGTAATTTCTATACAAAAGAGTAAAAGTATTCTTTTACTTGCCTCATATATGAGGTACTTTTGCCTCATGTTCAACAAGTCACAATTTAGAGCATAAACATAAGAATCAGAAGATTCTCTGAGGCTGATAGAACAGAAGGGTTAAATGACTGTGCTGTACTCCTTCATGCACCTTAACTCAGGAGTTAGTGTACTCTTTTTGCTTATAGTTGGATTGTTATGTATTTGAAAAATTTTTTTAATTGTTTATCAACAGGAAAAATGATGTGATGAATCTCCTTGAAAGTGCTGGTTTTTCTCGAAGCAATCCTTATTATATTGTTAAACAAGGAAAGGTAAGAAATATGTATCTTTTTAAGTGGAATTTGTTTTCTGAGTATATTCATTGAATGATGAGTTTGATTTCATTCTAGTGGTTGGAATGAAAATAGACCTTATTGTCTTCTGTTTTCATTGATTTATTTTGCACTGAAGTTTGTATTACCTTTTTTGTGGCCATAAATTTATGTACAAAATAGATCCATTGCATAGTGGGATAAAAGTATTTCAGTAGAATTATTTAAGTGGATATTATTTTCTTGGTGATCTGTTATCATTTACCAAGGTGCACTGTACTGGAAGACATTTTTGGTTTGTAGAAGTTACAATCATATTGAAGAATGTTGTAGAAAGTTTATAAAAATCACATTTGAAAAAAGTTACTCTCTGAAATTAATACTGTCTCTGTTAGTATATCACAGAGTTAAAATGCTAGAAAGCTTACATTACCAGAAATCTACCATAGTGCTACATATTATTTTCCCTTAATACAATTTATATTCTTTATAGTTTTTAGGAGTTATATACTTTATCTGATTGTTCTACTGTTTCCTCATATGTTTTAACTATATATATCTAAAATAATTTCTTTTTCTTAGAATATACCTGCAGTGTCCTAATAGTTTTCTGTTGTGCTATATTGAGCTAGAGGAAAATCCTTTTAAAATGTCCACTTCTTATTTCATGTTGGAGGCTTTTTTAGGTATGTGTTGGAAAGTTAGCAATCAGAAGAAGTGATTAGAAAGAATATGGAGTTTCACTTTAAGAGCAAGATTTTGAAAAGACTGTCTTTATAAGAGAAATTTTAAAAGGAGGCTGGGGACTTCCCTGGCGGTCCAGTGGTTAAGACTTCGCCTTCCAACTCAGGAGGTGCAGGTTCAATCCCTGGGCAGGGAGCTAAGTTCCCACATGCCTCGGGGCCAAAAAGCAAAACAGAAAACAGAAGCAATATTGTAACAAATTCAATAAAGACCTTGAAAATGGTCTACATCAAAAAAAAAAAAAACTTTAAAAAATAAAATAAAAGGAGGCTGATTTGAAAGCAGTTGTCTGAGTCTTCCCTGCACACATGCAACATAGTAGGTTCCTTTACATCATTTCAGTTTTTGCTCATATGTCATTTCATATAAGCCATCTATGTCTGCCTCTTTTACAAGAAGAGCATTACTGTCACTCCAACTCTTTATGCTATATTTTCTTGTTTTGTTTTTCCGCATAGCAATTATAATGTAATGGTATGCATACTTCCTGTTTTTTTTTCCGCTAGAAAGTAGGTTCCTCGAGGGCAAGACCTTTTCTGTTCATTGCTATTTTCCCAGTGCGAACTCATACTTAAAGCTTAGCATGTGAATAAGTTTCAAGGTAGAGCTCTTAAAGAGCAGTCTGTAGCTCTGTAAATATTTTTCTAAAACTTTTAGATCAACCAGATGGCAACAGCACCAGATTCTCAGAGACTAAAACTATTAAGAGAAGTAGCTGGTACTAGAGTGTATGATGAACGAAAAGAAGAAAGCATCTCTTTAATGAAGGAAACAGGTAAATGTGATTCTACATTATTCTTTTTGTTGTGAATTACTTTTTCATTGTGTTATGATACTTGAGAGGAGTTATCTATTCTCAGAAGTATATTGTATGATAATTTGCCTATATACTGAATGGAGAAAAAATTAGTTTCAGGAAGTTTAAGGTTTGAGAGTTCCAATAATTTGTCTCTTTGAATAAAGAGTTGTTACTGTGAGATAATAGTGCTTTTCTAGGTCACCTACTTTGTGCCTCTAATGTCCTTTTTATTATTAGTGAGGATAATAATGTATGTGTTCCTCAAAAAAAAAATTGCTGGAATATCAGTTGGCATTAGGCTTTAAGTTGTTCAGGAGCAAGTAAATGTGAAATTTTGAACTTCCAGTCTTCCTTAGTACATTTATTATGGAAACCCTACTTTGCTTTTCAAGTGCTGTGCCCTCTCATGGCTTAGAGTCAGACAGTTTTGGGTTCAAACTCTGACTAATAATTACCTGATATTGTGACTTTAGACTTGACCTCTCTGGTCCATAACTTTCCCATCTTGTGGAATCCTTTTTTATAGTTTGTAGTGGTGAGTAGAGAAGCAAAGAAAGTATCACCATGATTGGAATATAGTTGGTGTTCAATATGTGGTAGCTATAGATAATGCTGTTGTAAGAACTGAGAATCGGTGACACCAGTGATGTTAGGTATGGTTTTTTTTTTTAATGTCATGGGAAGGCACACTGGCTTTTAAAGGAAGTTTAAACAGAGACCTTTACCACAGGTCATATAAGAATCAGTGTCATCATGTGTTTATTCTCTGATGCTTTTCATAATAAAACATTTTAATGGCCATTTTAGCATCTTGGATTTGGTTACCGCATAATATCAAAGAAATAATGCTAACGTTCTTAAGATTAAGTTTGACTCATGGTATATTTGTGAATTGATGTTACATAAAAATTTTATTCAACTCCTTCACCCCTCTCCCATTTATTTTTAAGAGGGCAAACGGGAAAAAATCAATGAGTTGTTAAAATACATTGAAGAGAGATTACATACCTTAGAGGAAGAAAAGGAAGAACTAGCTCAGTATCAGAAGTGGGATAAGATGAGACGAGCCCTGGAATACACCATTTACAATCAGGAACTTAATGAGACTCGTGCTAAACTTGATGAGGTAAAATACTTGGCCACTTCAGTTTAATTTTATTTTTACGAATATATTAAACTCATTCTATATTTATACTTTTCAATGATTTTTAAACACAAACTTCAAATTTTTTAAATCTCTTAGTGAATTCATTACTCAGCAAATTTACACTATCAGTTTACTCCAAGGAAAATGCCTAGACCCACATAGTCCTTGCTGTAGTTGTATCTGAAATATAATTAGGTGGTGGTGTCAGGCAGACCAGGATGAGAGGAAGCCACCTTTAAAGTTTCATGGATTTTTTTCCTGGCTTTTTAAGGTGTAATTTGTAATTAGTATTGCTGACATTTTGTACAAAAATTTGTTTTAGGTAATGCTGAAAACTACAGGCATTTTCTATTTAAAACCACTACAATTATTTTTGGGAAAAAAATTTTAAGTCAATGCTTATTTTAACAGATACTTAAAAATTTTGCTGAAAATACTTAGCAGATATTTAAAAATTCAGATATTTTAAATTTTAGCAGATATTTAAAAATTTTAAATACTGAACAAATTCGAAATGAGTTAGAAATCATGGCTTGTTTTTTTTCCCAGCTTTCTGCTAAGCGAGAGACTAGTGGAGAAAAATCCAGACAATTAAGAGACGCCCAGCAGGATGCAAGAGATAAAATGGAGGTAAGGTTATAAACCAGGTTTAGGTTAAGTCATATTTTTGACCACAGTAAACTTTTTGTACCAGAATTATAGAATGGTAACTTCAAGTGGGGTGTCACTGAGATTGAGTATTGGAAAGACAGTAGTACTGAAAGTTTAAATGAAAGAAAAAGAAGAGACAAATCAATGGTGTCCTGATTTTGCTGTTGTATTTCTAGTTGTCTAACTTGTTTCTATTTGATACTTTTTGAGTAGGATATTGAACGCCAAGTTAGAGAACTGAAAACAAAAATTTCAGCTATGAAAGAAGAAAAGGAGCAGCTCAGTGCTGAAAGACAAGAACAAATTAAGCAGAGGACTAAGTTGGAGCTTAAAGCCAAGGATTTACAAGATGAATTGGCAGGCAATAGTGAACAGAGGGTGAGTTAAAGTGCTAAAAATGAAAGATATAAATGTTCAGGTGAGTGGGAACTGCAGAGGACAGTCCTTTCTGTGGCACGGGTGCTTGAATTTTTGTAAAAGATTTGGCACATTAAAATAATTTGTATTCAAGTTGCAACTGAGTACTATCTTTGTTACTTACATTTAAAAATTAGTTTTGTGTTGCAGGATCAGTCTCATGCATTTTTTTCATGAGAAAATATTTTATGCTAGACTTATAAATTAAACAAAAGTTTTTAAACAAATTGCATTTTTACTTATCTTCGTTTACAGAAACGCTTATTAAAAGAAAGGCAGAAGCTGCTTGAAAAAATAGAAGAAAAGCAGAAAGAACTGGCAGAAACAGAACCTAAATTCAACAGCGTAAAAGAAAAAGAAGAGCGAGGAATTGCTAGGTTTGGGATTTTTTTCACCAACAATTCTAATTTTCTACATTGTTTCTCTATAGAACCTTATTAAATAGTTATGGGTTAAGAAGGTACAGTAAATAAAGGCAAAAGTTAAATGCCCATTTCAAAGTAATAGGCAATGTCGGCCAAGCATTATTGTATGCTTATTGCCTATTCAAAAGCCCTAGGAGATCCACAGTATCACCACTGTAAATTTGACAAACTTGAGGCTCTGGGGGTGTTCAATAACTTGCCCAAGATAGCATAGCTAAATGTTGGGCATTTAAAAACATGCATGATGATTGTTCTTTTTTTACCCAAATTGTATCCTGCTGTGTGTTCATTCCCCCACTTTATGTCGTTTTAACATCTAGACAATTTAGTATCTATCCGTAGATTGGACTTGCCAATGTTTGCTGATTTCACAGTTTAGTACATTATCATGTTTTTATGCCACTTATGTTCATTTTAATGAATTGCCTGTTGATATCTTGTGTCCATTTTTTTCTTATTTTTTTTGTCAGCTTTTTAAAATAATTTATTTTATCCTACTTATTTTTGGCTGTGTTGCATCTTTGTTGCTCTGCACGGGCTTTCTCTAGTTGTGGCGAGCAGGGGCTACTCTTCGTTGCAGTGCGCGGGCTTCTCGTTGCGGTGGCTTCTCTTGTTGTGTAGCACGGGATCTAGGCGCGCGGGCTCAGTAGTTGTGGCTCATGGGCTCTAGAGCACAGGCTCACTAGTTCTGGTGCATGGGCTTAGTTGCTCTGTGCCATGGGGGATCTTCCCAGCCCAGAGCTCGAACCCGTGTCCCCTGCATTGGCAGGCAGATTCTTAACCACTGCGCCACCAGGGAAGCCCCTTTTTTCTGATTTTTTTTCTTACGTTTTATAGGGTTGTTTTATGTTACCTGGGCATTAATATTTGTTCTGTATGTTGTAAGTGTTTTCTCTTGCCTTTCAACCTTCATAGTGTCTTTTATTGTAAGGAGTTGAAAATGTTCAAATAGTTAAATATAGTTGGAGCATTTTTGAAAATTCTTGAGATATGGGGTACTAGATTTGTGTGGGTTTACTGATTAACCCAGACCTGGAATGACCTTAAATCCTTAGGGGATGGGCTGTTTTACCTGACTGTAACTGATTTTGCAGGTAAATTAATGTTATATAGAACTAGTCCCAGGAGCTCCATTAGATAACAGTGCTTTTTATACTTAATTCCTTCTTTTTTTTTTTTTTCTTTTCTTTTTTACCACACCATGCGGCTCGTAGAATCTTAATTCCCAGACCAGGTATCAAACCCAGGCCCTCAGCAGTGAGAGGGCAAAGTCCTAACCATTGGACCGCCAAGGAATTCCCTTCAATTCCTTCTTTTATGGAATTATAGAAATGGTTATTGTCTCTGTGTACTCTTGAGGTATCGACTGCAATTAAACTTGGTTATTTCCTGTTGTCCTTTTCAAACCATTCTCTTCTATCTTGTGTAGATTGGCCCAAGCTACGCAGGAAAGAACGGATCTTTATGCAAAGCAGGGTCGAGGAAGCCAGTTTACATCAAAAGAAGAAAGGGATAAGTGGATTAAAAAGGAACTCAAGTCTTTAGATCAGGCTATTAATGACAAGAAAAGACAGATTGCTGCTATACATAAGGATTTGGAGGACACTGAGGCAAATAAAGAGAAAAATCTGGAACAGTATAATGTAAGAACTTTCATAGCTGCTTTGTGAAATCTTTCAGAAGAGTGTGAACATGTGCAGTTTTATCTATTTAAGTTTTATTTGTAAATGGTTTATCTTAAAATATACACAACCAGATACTTAATTAGGCAAGACCAGCACAATTTAATATGATACATATGGTAGTTCTCTTTTTCAAAGAAGAGTTCTTACATGTCAGTGAGTGTCCATATAGATTGACTATATTTTAAAATATATTTTTATGACTTGGTAATATGTACCTGAACTCTGCCCTTAACTAAAACATGACTTTATAGTAACTTAAAATTTTTCCATTTTTATATTCTAATGTAATTTTCTGTCAATGTAATAACTTACTGCAGAATGTATATATATTTTGTTAAAGCATTGGTGATTTTATAACATTTTCTAAATGAATTAAACATTTACTATGCATGTTTAGTTAGCATTTTCTTAAAAAGTGAAGTAGAAGATAAAATCATTACTTTCAGAGCAAGAAAGATCTTACATTATTTAAAGTTAGAAAGGGAGAAAAATCCTTTAAGTGTTATGTGTGGATATATGTAGGTGATTGGAAGTGATGAGAAGGGAGTGTGTAGGACAGGTGTAAGGTGAGGAGAATACATATATACATGCCCAGAAGGAACCTTCTTACCCCATGAGATCTGTACCAGTCGGTATGGTTGGTTTATCAAAACCACTAAAAGCATAAAATCTTAAATGTGTATCTTATGTATATTTTATGTATAATATTTATATGTATTTTTTACACATATATAAATATACGTATTTATAAGTATTTAATTTTAAATAGATAAATATATGCTTATGTACCAATCTTTATTTTTTAGACTTTTTTTTTTAAGAGTAGCTTTGGGTTCACAGCAAAATTGAGAGGAAGGTAGAGATTTCTCATGCCCCCTGCCCCCACACATGCATAGCCTCCTTATCAACCTCCTCCAGCAGAGTGTGTATCAGTCTTTTGATGTAGAGCCCAAGGTATTTCTTATGAATATGAGTAGTGATTGGAGTTCCTAGGGGACTTTCATGTTATGAACCACACATGTAAATACAGTTCTCCTTGAAGTTGGATGAGAACAGAATTCGGGTTTCAATATAAGATCATATATTGCATTTAGTTGTCATGTTTCTGTTATCTCCTTTAATCTGGATCAGTTCCTCAGTCTTTCCTTGACTTTGCGACGTGACATTTTGAATTACTGTTATAAAGTGCACAGTATCTATTAACTTATGTATTATATATTAAATAATTATTTTCCCTAGTCTTTTAGAGTTGATTTGCCCATTTAATCCAGTTTTTAGTGACTCACCTTTGAGTTTGTCCAAAACTAAATCAATTTTTTTAAAGAAACAACTCTTCCTTGTACTCATATCATCAGTTTATCTAATATTTAATGTAATCAGTTACCCCAAAACAAAAACATAGTAGGAAGCAAACAGAACTGACTCTGTAACCATAAACAACTCAACTGGTAGGAAAAGTGACCAGGAGTAATAGACAGCCTACTGGCCTTGAGAGTCCAGCATACTTTGGGCTTTGGTCAGGATATTTTACGGAGGGAATGGAAAACACAGGTTGATCGAGGTAGTCAGTTATTTGGGAATTTGTTAGTATAGTTTCAGCTGTGATAGCTACAGTCCTGTCTTGAAATAAAGAAAAGGCATTTTGTCTTGAGTTCATGGAAATATCAACCTCAACAGGTTCCCTTTTTGAAGAAGTTGAGTGATAAACCAAGATTTTCCAGTGAGAGGTTTTATTCATTCTTTCTCAAGCTTGAAGTTATTTTTCAATATTTCAGTCACACTTAAGTGTATCAAAATGACCACTTGTGAGAGTAAACTCTGTATAATGGACAGAGATGATTTTACAGTGCTAATTAATTGTACAAAACAGCCTTTTTGCTTCTTAGTATATTCCTACATCTGTTATGTTCTAGTGTATGTGTTTAGAGGGGGAAGTGTGAAAAGTATACACTGCAGTGTTTTGAGAATTTATTAATGTACTTTTTCTTCTAAAATTCTAGGGTGTGTATTATAGAAGTAGTAAAGACATTAATGAACAAATTAATTGTTTTGATTTATGTATATGCCTGTTAAACCATCACCACAATTAATATAACAAGCCTGTTCATCACCCCAAAATGTTTCCCATACCCCTTGGTAATTCCTCCCTCCCTCCTTTCCTGTCCTCCTCCTCCATCCCCTGGTAACAACTGATCTGCTTTCTGTCACTATGGATTAGTTTGTATGAAATTGGATTTTAAATTTGAATTATTTTTTATTTCCATAGAAACTGGATCAGGATCTTAATGAAGTCAAAGCTCGAGTTGAAGAACTGGACAGAAAATATTATGAAGTAAAAAATAAGAAAGATGAATTACAAAGTGAAAGAAAGTTAGTATAGCCTAAAATATGTCTTAATATTTTTGAGTAATGTAATTACTGGCTGTTAAACAGTCTTTAATTTATAAATTAACTATTGAAGTTTAATTTCAGTATTTATTCAACATTGTATACTATTAGAGTATTAATATTTTCAGAATTAAAGACAGTCTAATTTTTATTGATTAGTTACTTGTGGAGAGAGGAGAATGCAGAACAGCAAGCACTTGCTGCTAAAAGAGAAGATCTTGAAAAGAAACAGCAACTTCTTAGAGCTGCAACAGGAAAGGTGGGCAGGTTCTTTCTTACCTCAGTTTGCATTGTCAGTTATTATTGCATAAGAATTTATTAGCTTTCAAGAGTAGAGTGCAAATTACTTGTCTTATAAATACGAAAGAATGGCTATCATTTAAGCACCCATGCTATTAAAGATAGCACTTTTGATTTTTAGATGGCGAATCCATTTTTAATGCTGATGTCATAGAACAGAATCCATGATGTAAAGTATTGCACGTAGTTGGCATATTTCAAGGAAGTGACCTGTTTTTGGAGAGAGTGTTTAATCTCTGGTATATTTTTTATTTTTAAAATTTTTATTGGAGTATAGTTGATTTACAATGTTGTGTTAGTTTCAGGTGTACAGCACAGTGAGTCAGTTATATATTACATATATCCACTCTTTTTTAAGATTCTTTTCCCATATAGGCCATTACAGAGTATTGAGTAGAGTTCCCTGTGCTATACAGTATGTCCTTATTAGTTACCTATTTTATATATAATAGTGTGTATATGTCAATCCCATTCTCCCAATTTGGTATATTTTTTAATGTTTAGAGTAATAGGTTCATTTCTTACCAGCAGGAGTGCCATTGGCACTATTTTAATATTTTTCACTTCTAAACAGGCCATTTTAAATGGAATAGATAGTATAAACAAAGTGCTAGACCACTTTCGTCGAAAGGGAATAAACCAGCATGTTCAAAATGGCTATCATGGTATCGTGATGAATAACTTTGAATGTGAGCCTGCTTTCTACACATGCGTGGAAGTCACTGCTGGAAATAGGTGAGATGTTTTTGCTTGATATTTTGAGTTTTTAAAGGAAAGAGGGAATAAGAGTAACCTAAGAAACAACTTTTTGTAGTTTTAATACAATATGTCTCCCATTATCATCCTGTATCCTCAGATACTTAATTTTCTAATTAAAGATGTAGGTGCTAAGTGTTTGTTCCTAATCGTAGAAGCTAGAAATTTCCCTTTTTTGTACTTCCTCTCCCTCCGTTGAAATTCTGTAAGTAGTCCTCCCCTTACAAATTGGATTGCATAGAAAAAAAGTGAATTGTTTGCTTAAATGTTTATAGCACTTCAGATGTATCTTGTTCTCTTTACATGTAGGTTGTTTTATCACATTGTTGATTCAGATGAAGTCAGCACGAAGATTTTGATGGAGTTTAATAAAATGAACCTACCTGGAGAGGTTACTTTTCTGCCTCTTAACAAATTAGATGTAAGGGATACTGCCTATCCTGAAACCAATGTGAGTTGATGTGTGTTAAGGTCTTTCTTTCAATACGTTTTTTCTTGTGTTTAGCACATCCTAGTGCACAGGCACTGTACATTGGGATTCACGTGGTCTGTGAGATAAACATTCCTGTCTTACCAAAGAGCATAGTGCTGGATGAGGAAAGGAAGGGAGACAGAGGTCACAGCCAAGACATAAAACAAACCATTGCAAAATGTTCAAAGTGTTAAAATATTGGGTTGGCCAAAAAGTTCATTTGGGTTTTTCCTTAAGATGTTACGGAAGAACCCCAACGAACTTTTTGGCCAAACCATACATAAGCACAGGATACTTTGAGAGTGTATCTCAGGGAGACAAAATTAAGATTAAATAGCTGGAGAAGAATTCCCTGAGGAACTATCATTTAAAGTAAATTTTTTTTTTTTTTTTTTTTTTTTTTTTTGCGGTATGCGGGCCTCTCACTGTTGTGGCCTCCCCCGTTGCGGAGCACAGGCTCCGGACGCGCAGGCTCCGGACGCGCAGGCTCAGCGGCCATGGCTCACGGGCCCAGCCGCTCCGCGGCATATGGGATCCTCCCAGACCGGGGCACGAACCCGTATCCCCTGCATCGGCAGGCGGACTCTCAACCACTGCGCCACCAGGGAGGCCCAAAAGTAAATATTTTAAAGTTTTCTGAATGTACTTTTTTTTAATGGCTTATAAATTACAGTAAAAATATCTAGCAAGATGACAGGCTCTGAAAGTATACTGTTGCTTTTGTTATTAGCTGGTATATTTTTAAACAGATTAAAAATGTTCCCTAGACATCATTCTTGAAAAAAATGTAATTGCTTTGAGGTGTTTGGCTTCAGAATATTGATGGTAGTAGCAACTATTTCACTATTTTTTAAGGTTAAAGCTAAAACCCTATGAGAATGATCTACAATTTAAGAGGAACAGTGAGAATCTTATAAGCTATTTTAGTCGTTAGCTTTTTCTTTTTTTAAATGTACAAATTATCTTTGAAGTTTTGGGGAGGAGAAATTGAGTCATAAATGTGATGTGTGAATGAAGCAAGACACAAAAGAATGCATGTAAGTATGGTTCCCTTTACACTACCTGAACACAATAAGCTTAGATGATAGAACTAGAAGTGCAAGGAAGTAGTGACCACAAAAGTTATATTGGATTGGCCAAAAGTTCGTTCGGGTTTTTCCGTAACAGGTTATGGAAAAACCCGAATGAACTTTTAATAGTGGTCATCCCCAGCAGGTAACCATTGAAGGTAACCACTATGATTAGGAAAGGGTTACACTCATGGCTTCTGGGTGTCAGTAGTGTTTTGTTTCATGTCCTGCATGGTGGTTATATTGGTGTTTGCTTCGTAATTATTAATTTAAGCTTAACATTATTGCGTTTTTCTGTATGTAGGATGTATTTCTTTTTTTTTTTTTTTTTTTTTTTTGCCGTACGCGGGCCTCTCACTGTTGTGGCCTCTCCCATTTTGGAGCACAGGCTCCCAGACGCTCAGGCTCAGCGGCCATGGCTCACGGGCCTAGCCGCTCCGCAGCATGTGGGATCTTCCCGGACCGGGGCACGAACTCGTGTCCCCTGCATCGGCAGGCAGACTCTCAATCACTGTGCCACCAGGGAAGCCCGTATTTCTTAATTCAAAAATTCTGTCGCCAGTTGAGAGAAAAAAGGGAAAATAAATTTTATTTGAAAAAAATTTTATCTGAATATTTAACTTAGGTTATGTATCTGTAGATAGAGAGAGAGAGATAAAATAAAATGAAAATATTTTGAGGAAATACTACTAGTTTACATTTGGCCCTTCTATGTGACAGAGGCTATCCTAAGTGTTTCACATATATAACTTGCCTAGACTTAACAACTTTGTCAGGAAGGTACTGTTGTTATTGCAGTTTTATAGATGAAGTAACTGTTATATAGAGAAGTTAAGCACCTTCTCCAGAGCACACATCTGAATAGCAGAACTGGGATTTGAACTTGAGCAGTCTGGCTCCAGAGCCACTAAGCTCTTTATCTCTGTGCTCTAGCATTGAAAACCTGGATGATTTACATGAGCACAATTTCCAGTATATTTCAGTAGAATGATTTTTCTAACTTTTTCAGTATAAAAACCAACAGTTTTGAAATATAAAGGTATTTTGTTTATTTGTATTTCAGGAAGATGTAATTCATGATTCTGCTAACACATTTTAATTAACTGTGTTTTGATCTCTTTGCTTGCTTGCAAAATATTCATTTTTAGGATGCTATTCCTATGATAAGTAAATTGAGGTACAATCCCAGATTTGACAAAGCTTTCAAACATGTGTTTGGAAAAACACTTATTTGTCGTAGTATGGAAGTTTCAACCCAGTTGGCCCGTGCTTTCACTATGGACTGCATTACCCTGGAAGGTTTGTAATAATAATTCTTAGCTTTGAACAAATAAATTCCATTTTAGTTTTAAGAGTGTTTGAAAATTCATGTCCAGTTATTTCTCATTTTTAAAATAGTTGGTTTATTCAAGTCAGAATGTAAAAAGGGTCACCTCTTTATTTAGTTGATGTCTCTTAAGTATAATCATTTGATGTACAGTAGAGTTTCTTAACCTTTTTTGCACCATGGACTTCCTTTGGTTCTTTGGTGAAGCCTCTGGACCCATTCTCAAAATGTTATATTTTATTCATTTATTTTTGGCCTCATTGGGTCTTCGTTGCTGCGCACGGGCTTTCTGTAGTTGCTGTGAGCGGGGGCTACTCTGCGTTGCAGTGCACGTGCTTCTCATTGCGGTGGCTTCTCGTGTTGTGGAGCACAGGCTCTAGGCCCACAGGCTTCAGTAGTTGTGGCTCGCGGGCTTAATTGCTCCGTGGCATGTGGGATCTTCCTGGACCAGGGCTCAAAGCAGTGTCCCCTGCATTGGCAGGCGAATTCTTAACAACTGCACCTCAAGGGAGTCCTCAAATTTTCTTAGTTGTCCAAAAATATTTTTCTATCCAGGATCCAGTCAAGGATGCATTCAATGCCTTTTCTTTAGATTATTTCAGTTTCAGTATAGGACAGGTCTCCTGTTTTCCTCCCATCCCAAGAAATTCACTTTCTCAGAGAAAGTCTTGTGTTCTGGATTATCTTACTGCTTTTCTCTTCATTAGGTTTAGGTTAAGCATTCTTGGCATGGGTGATGTGTACTTCTTATTGCACCACACAATGTGTCCCACTGTTACTGATGCCAGGTTTGACCACTAGCAAATCTTGGTTGTAAAGATGCCTTATCCCCTTTGTAATTAATATGTGGGATTATCCTTTAAGAATACATGAATATCAGTTTCCCCCAAACTTCTTCCCCAGTGGTTTAGCATCCTTTGGTGACCCTTGCTTGACTCAAGTTAATACATTGGGGGTTTCTAAATGGTGGTTCTAAAATTCTGTGATTGCTTCTATATTTATTACTGTCACTCTTCTGTCAAGAGCCCCCTCCTTTTTTCTTTTTTATGTATTGCTGTGATTCATGGACTTCTTTTTTTAATTCCATGTGTTATCACATTGCCATCATTATTTTTGATTTTCAGATTTTCCCAGTTGTGGCTAGTGGGAGTTTCAAGCTAGGTTCTGTGTCCTGTTGACATGTTCCTATTAGTCTTTAACACTTCTTTCCTTTTCTGGCGGATGTTCAGGCTCACCTAGAAGGTATATTTTTTTAAATGCAAATGTTAATATTGTAAAGCAAAATTTTTTCCAGAGTGACTTAAACTCTTAACTTTTACATTCTTGTTAAATAGGTAAAGCCTTTAGATTAGTCATTTGATTATTAATCAATTTATTGTTGAATACAGAAGTTGTTATACAGAAGTACTAATTTTCTTATGTTTTGTTTATAGGTGACCAAGTTAGTCATCGGGGTGCTTTAACTGGAGGCTATTATGATACAAGGAAGTCTAGACTTGAATTACAAAAAGATGTTAGAAAAGCAGAAGAAGAACTAGGTGAGCTTGAAGCAAAGCTCAATGAAAATCTGCGCAGAAATATTGAAAATATCTTTTTGTCTTATGTTGCTGTAGAGAAGTAACTGTTTTGGTTGGGAATATAGAATCTTTTGCGTGTTAGATGTATTTTCTCATATGCAGTGGGGAAAAATATCCCATGTGTTTTACTTTGACTTTTCTTTAAGCACGGGAGCTTATGTAGTATGTCTTTAACTTCTGAAGACAGGGAAAACTAAAAACTATTTTAACATCCTTTGCTTAGCTGTTAAATAGCTAGTAGCAATAAATCTACTTCTGAGAGAAAAGAACCTGAGGAACACAAAAATTTAAGGTTATGGAGGGAACTGAGGAGTATTTGTCAGACAGTTTTATAGGAGGAAAACCAGGACAGTATTTCAGTGGAAGAAGGGTGGACAGCATCAGGAATGCCACATACTACATAGAAGTTAAATATATAAAGGTTGAAAAATGTCCATTAGAGGTTATTATCTTGAGGCTCAGATTTAGTATTAGTGGAGGAAGTGTCCATCAAAATGCAAGTCTTAGTAACCATAGTTCTCTTAGTTCTTTCAAATAAAAATGGTCTTCTGTGAAGAGTGACTCGTTGGATTCACAGCTGTGAGACACTTGTGCATGTGCATCTTCTTAAAACAACCATGGTATAAAGAAGTGCTTTATGTGTACTTTGCATTATGTCACACAATATTAAATACACGTACTCAAGCAGCAAAAATAATTATTTTTACTGCTTCATTAGGATATTCTTTATTGGAACTGGCATTTTTTAAAATGTGAGTTTATAGCTTTTCTGTCATCAGTTGCAAGCAAAAGCACAGAGAAAAAGGTAAATAAACATGTTAGTTTTAACTTTGCAGGGGTCTGCATAGCATACTTTTGAGAACTGCCCAAATTTGGCAAGATGTGAGCACGAAGCATGGGGAAATACTAATAAAAATGAGGTTGACAGTAGGCACCAACTACTTTCCTGTATTTGATAATCCAGCTAGATGGAGTTATTAGTCTACATTGGGCAAGGCCTCCTCTTCATATCTGACTCCCTTATATAGTGCTTTAAGCATAATAGATTATATAGTAAATATTTGTTGAATGAAAAAATATATATGTATTATATTTCATTTAGCTCCCTTTAGGGCTTCCCAGGATTGTATTTATTATTTATTTTTTTGTATAGCAATTAGTAAAACAGTATGTGTTATTTTGAGAGAGAAGTGGGGTGAAATGTTTTAAGCTTCTTTTATGACTGAACACAGTGTAGTATTTAATTCAGCGTTGTTATGGTCCATAAATTTGTGGAAATAGCTTTATTTACGGATAAAGAAAAGGAAGGGGGATACACAATGTTTTGTTAACAGGCACCAAAGAAAATTTTCCTTAGCCTTGTATATGGATTAATAATGAAATTGATCAGCTGATGAACCAAATGCAGCAGATAGAGACTCAGCAAAGGAAATTTAAAGCATCTCGAGATAGCATATTATCAGAAATGAAGATGTTAAAAGAGAAGAGGCAGCAATCAGAGAAAACCTTTATGCCCAAGGTTCGTTAAGTATGCTTTTTTTTATAGATTTGCTTTAATTATAAAGATTTGGGGTGGACCATATATTATATAAGTTATATAACGTATACATTCTGTTTCATTTTCATTTAGGCCCGTACTTTTGGGAAACTACATGTATCTTTATCACACTTTTACCCATGAGTACCCAGAGTCTCCTTTTGTAGGCCTCATTCAGACTTTCCAACTTCATTAAACAAATAGGCATTTTGAGCTG
Source organism: Mesoplodon densirostris (assembly GCF_025265405.1). Classification (NCBI taxonomy): domain Eukaryota; kingdom Metazoa; phylum Chordata; class Mammalia; order Artiodactyla; family Ziphiidae; genus Mesoplodon; species Mesoplodon densirostris. The sequence goes on along the minus strand of NC_082661.1, from coordinate 20,343,830 downwards.
CGGCATAATAGTACTGCCTGATAGTAGTCAGCCAGTATCCATTTTTGTCTGTAAAGTACTATTTATGGATTTATTTGATTGCACTCTGACCAGATTGTGCTAAAATGAGTAGAAAGTAAACTATTACTGCTATTACAAATGATAATACACATTGGTGTCATAAACATGAAGCAGTTTTGACAAAAAACTATTAATTTTGTACATCAATAGTACTAAAACAACAAAGTTTAGAATATATATATACCCACAATTATACCACCCTAACATTCTAGCAACTTCTTTTTATAGTTTAACCATGGAATATGATGTGTTACACACATCCTGCAAATACTGCATCATAAATATTTTTCTTGTTGCTACATAGTTCTAATTATCAAATATAATGGATATCTAATATTTAATTGAGTTAATATGATTACTTAGCTCACTTTAATATCAAATATAGATAGTTGCCAATTTTTCACTATTATAAGTGATACACTGACTAGTACCTTTATTAATAAATGGATGATCTGTCATATAGCAACGTAGCTTACAAAGTTTGGAGGCAAGTTTGCATGCTATGGAGTCCACCAGAGAATCACTGAAAGCAGAACTTGGAACTGATTTGCTTTCTCAACTTAGTCTGGAAGATCAGAAGAGAGTAGATGCACTGAATGATGAAATTCGTCAACTTCAGCAGGCAAGTAGAGTTGACAGGAAAAACATATTTTGTTGACAATTGGCTGTTGTGAAAAATGTCTTTCTGGCTAATAAAGGAATGTGAAAGATTATTGAGAAAATATAAGACTTATTAGACTTCTAATATCCATTAAAGTAAATGAGGTTTTAATAAGTTTTTCCAAACCATATGTTAGGATTGTGTAAGAAATCTTTATTTTCTTTCATCTTTCTTAATGCCCATTTGTCATTGGTAAGATGGAGCTTGTTAGCCTTGCTGTATTTATTGACCTGACCACCTTTACATATTTAATAATATTGTTTTGATTAAACATTTTAACAACATTTGGTTTTTAAATACAGAGATGTAAGCAATTAATACTAAGTTCAAAAAACGAAAAGCAGGAAAAGAAAAATATTTTTGGTAGCATGCCTTATAAAAAGAACCAGGCACAGAAACAGCATTCTGAATAGATAAGAGGGAAAATACAGGGCTTTTTTTTTTTTTTAATATAGGGCTTTTTGGAAAGGTGTAAAACTCTATTTCAGCTCATTTGAACAAAAAATAATGGAGAAAACAACAGATTGATAGCATTCCTATATGTGAAATGTGCATGGCTATGTAGACAATTTTGTTTTTTCTTCTAGGAAAACAGACAGTTGCTAAATGAAAGAATTAAGTTAGAAGGTATTATTACTCGAGTAGAGACTTACCTCAACGAGAATTTAAGAAAGCGCTTGGACCAAGTAGAACAGGTATGCTCTTTTTCGAGGGTTCCTTGACAAGCGTAACCTTTTGATAATGCTTATATGAGAGACTCTGATTTAGAGTATGGGCTCTGGGGACAGAAAGCCTAGCAGTCTGACCACCTGCCCTGGCTTGGAGTTCTAGCACTGCCACCTAGTGTACAGCACTGGGCAAGTCATTTAATATTTCTAAGCTCCAGTTTCCTCTTGTGTAAAATAAGCATAGCAGTAGTACCCGTTTTGTATGATTATCTGGCACATTCTAGGTAGTAAATATTAGTTATGAATATTTTCTCATCAGTAGTCAGATACTAAGAAGTTTTCTAGAAATTTTTTCCCCTTTAATGGATACATTAAGTATTTACAATTATTTGAAGTATGTTTTTTGGTTTTCTTAAGTGTTTATTCAGACATATCAACAGCTATATAAACGGCAGTTATAACATTTTGAAACTAACAAAATTCATATTTTTGTGGTTTAATGCTCTTAAGTTCCTTTTGTGTTATAGGAACTCAATGAACTGAGAGAGACAGAAGGGGGTACTGTTCTCACTGCTACAACCTCAGAACTTGAAGCCATCAATAAAAGAGTAAAAGATACCATGGCACGATCAGAAGGTGAATTTTTATTTAGTAAAAATATTTTTGGTATTTAGCTTATTGGTTTTATAGGATTGTTTACTACAAAATGAAATATCCAGATAGGCAAAAGCATGTACCAGTAGTTTTATGTGTTTTCCATCATCATAAACAGTTTATAGTGAACAGAGTTTAGGGTGTTGATTATAAATAGTAACCTTTGTTTTGTTGAAATGTTTGTGACAATTTTATGAGAGACCATACATTACTAGTTTCATTGACAAAAGTATGAAATAGCTGAATCAAGTTTCTTATCACTAGTTGCTGAGAAGAAAGTTATTTTAGGTTTTTTTTTTTTTTTGCGGTATGCGGGCCTCTCACTGTTGTGGGCTCCCCCGTTGCGGAGCACAGGCTCCGGACGCGCAGGCTCCGGACGCGCAGGCTCAGCGGCCACGGCTCACGGGCCCAGCCGCTCCGCGGCATATGGGATCCTCCCAGACCGGGGCACGAACCCGTATCCCCTGCATCGGCAGGCGGACTCTCAACCACTTGCGCCACCAGGGAGGCCCTATTTTAGGTTTTTATAAACATAAACATTAAATGTAAACTGTATACCTTGACTCATGTACACTCCCAATTTTGTTCTGAAGTTTTCCTAAGTTTTCACAGTAAAATTTAAACCTATCTATTTTGATAGATTTGACCTTGAAAATCTTTGGTCAGCTAACACTCTGGCTTTAAAACAGGTGTTATGGGGAAATCCCTGGTGGTCTAGTGGTTAGGACTCTGTGCTTTCACTGCTGAGGGCCTGGGTTCAATCCCTGGTCATGGAACTAAGATTCTGCAAGCCACGTGGCTCGGTCAAAAAAATAATAAAATAGGTGTTATGGCCTAATTTGTTTTTCCCCCCATTTTAGATTTGGACAATTCCATTGATAAAACAGAAGCTGGAATTAAGGAGTTGCAGAAAAGTATGGAGCGCTGGAAAAATATGGAAAAAGAACACATGGATGCGATAAATCATGACACTAAAGAACTAGAAAAGATGACAAATCGACAAGGCATGCTACTGAAGAAGAAAGAAGAGTGTATGAAGAAAATTCGAGAACTTGGATCACTTCCCCAGGAAGCATTTGAAAAATACCAAACACTGAGCCTCAAACAGGTAAATCTGATTGGTTTTAAATTTGAAATCTCATTGCAAATTTCCCTGTATGTGGATTTATTTATACATTTTTTTCTTCTTTATAGTTGTTTCGAAAACTTGAACAGTGCAACACAGAATTGAAGAAGTACAGCCATGTTAACAAAAAAGCTTTAGATCAGTTTGTAAATTTCTCTGAGCAGAAAGAAAAGTTAATAAAGCGACAAGAAGAGTTGGATAGGGGGTACAAATCAATCATGGAACTGATGAATGTACTTGAACTTCGAAAATATGAAGCTATTCAGTTAACTTTCAAACAGGTATGTTTCTATTTGTAGTAAATACACAAGCTAAAATATTCAGGTATTATTCAGTCTATTATTCAATTTGTAAAGATTTTAAAACTTTTTTTCCACTGATAATTGGATCTAAAACATGCAAACAAATCCAGTATATAGGTTGCAAATACAGTAACTGGAATGTTTTATACAGCTCTTAAAGGGGATCCAATCTGTTATTCTTGTTCTTAAGATTAAAAAAAAAAACTATTTTTGATTGCTTTTAAATAATTTTTATCTTTTTTTAAAAAAAATACATATTCCAATTGATACCCTATCTATCTATCTATCTGTTTATTTTAAGGTATCCAAAAACTTCAGTGAAGTATTCCAGAAGTTGGTACCTGGTGGCAAAGCTACTTTGGTGATGAAGAAAGGAGATGTGGAAGGCAGTCAGTCTCAGGATGAAGGAGAAGGGAGTGGTGAAAGTGAGAGGGGCTCTGGGTCACAAAGCAGTGTTCCATCAGTTGACCAGTTCACTGGAGTTGGAATTAGGGTAAAATACCTTTACATTCAATTTTCACAGTAGAATTTGTAGACTATTTTGCGAATCTAAATTGGTGCATTGTATGCAATTTAATTTTAAGAGATGATGGTGATTTTACCCGTTTGAGATATTAACTCATTAAATATTTTCTTAGGTGTCATTTACAGGAAAACAAGGTGAAATGAGAGAAATGCAACAGCTTTCAGGTGGACAGAAATCCTTGGTAGCTCTTGCTCTGATTTTTGCCATTCAGAAATGTGACCCAGCTCCTTTTTACTTGTTTGATGAGATTGACCAGGCTCTGGATGCTCAGCACAGAAAGGCTGTGTCAGGTACAATTTTGGTTTCATAGTTTCATAGTAACTTGCTAGAAATGATAGCTTACCTCTTTTTTTTTTTTTTTCCCTTCATCCCCACTCCAATAAATTCCCTCACTTTCTTTTTTTTTTAATTAATTTATTTATTTTTGGCTGCATTGGGTCTTTGTTGCTGTGCTCAGGCTTTCTTTAGTTGTGGCGAGCGGGGGCTACTCTTCATTGCGGTATGTGGGCTTCTCATTGAGGTTGCTTTGTTGCAGAGCATGGGCTGTAGGCCCGCAGGCTTCAGTAGTTGCGGCACATGGGCAGCAGTAGTTGCGGCTCGCAGGCAGCAGTAGTTGTGTCCCGCGGGCTTAGTTGCTCCGTGGCATGTGGGATCTTCCCAGACCAGGGCTCGAACCCATGTCCCCTGCATTGGCAGGCGTATTCTTAACCACTGTGCCACCAGGGAAGCCCCGATAGCTTACCTCTTTTATAGTATATTTCTTGTTGCCTGAGATATCCAGGGAGACTTGACAGGGTATTAGTCAATAAATAATTTCTCTTTGAACAGGTTTTCAAAAATCTAGTATTAGACTGCAAAGTTTAGTTCTGTGAGAAATAGATGTAATAATTGAAAATCCTACTCCAGTTAAACTTTTATACAAACGTCTCTCCTTTTAACACTTTTTCTCAATGCTTGAATAGTCCCTGTCATAAACAATGTTGATTCTGTGTTTAAATAATCTATATGTGATCTTTAGTAAGTTTATGCAAACAAATCCAGTATACAGGTTGGGGGTGTGGGTAGCAGGAGAAGGTTGCTTTTGGTTTTTTGTGTGAGAAAATTTACTTTGCTCTGACATTATTTCTAATGCTGTGTTAGAAGCTGTTCTTCTTTATATTCTGTAACTAAGTTATTTGTGTTAAAGATTTATCCCTAGTTTAAGAAACAAGTTGATATTTTTTGTAGATGTATGCATACAGCCAGTTTTAAGTTTTAGGTAAGAGTAAAAAGATAGTTGCTTTATAATTTTCAGTTCAACTGAAAAAAGGGTTTTATTAGATTACTATTTCTTTTTACAGATATGATTATGGAACTTGCCGTACATGCTCAATTTATAACAACTACTTTTAGGCCTGAACTGCTTGAGTCAGCTGACAAATTCTATGGTGTAAAGTTCAGAAATAAGGTAATTTTTTTATATTAAGTTTAAGTTCATGTAGTATTCAATCCATTATATCTGTTGAATTCTTGTTTTATATTACTTAAGTCATGAAAGAAAATTTAGAAAGTTATTGAAAAAACTTAAAATGCCTATGAAGGTTATCAGTTTTTTTGTGGCATTCATTGCATTGGTTTTATTTTTATTGGCATTAAGAGACACTATCTTCCTGTCTATCTGTTTAGTGCTTATTTAATGCACAGTCTTAAACAGTTACATAAGTTCATTTATATTTGGTTAGACACAACTCTTCCTGGTGCTTTCAGCCTTAAGATTCTTTAAAATAGCAAAGTAATAAAAACTGAACAAAAATGTGGTTCAAATATTTAGATGTTAGTACTTACCTATATCTTCAGAGCATTAAAATGCAGAATGTTTTTTAAACTCATGCATTGAACAAACAACATTGTAAATAAAGGTTTTTATCAGTCAGTGTTTTACAGTCATTTGACTTGGTATGTAAAATTTATAGGTGATTGGGTGTAGTTTTAAAATATTACCCTATACAGGGGAACACTGATATATTTCTTAAAGATTTAACAGATTTTGTTTTTAACATTTATTCTTCAGGTTAGTCATATTGATGTGATCACAGCAGAGATGGCCAAAGACTTTGTAGAAGATGATACCACTCATGGTTAATTGGAAAATACTTGCCATTGGTTTGGAAGATGTGTATAGTAATATGAGCCTTATACCCAGGAACTGTAAATTTAAACCTAAATATCTGGTCATTATTAATAGTTTTCAGACTTAGAGCATACATAGCCCTTTTATATTTCTGTCATTGTATTTTATAACATGCTCTGTAATGTTACATTTCTACTTATAGTTTAAGAATTTTATTTCCCACACAACTTTTTGTAAAGTGTCCTATTTTAAATCTTTTAAAATGTGCTAAATAGTCTTTCCTAATTATTTTATCAATTATATTGCCTCTTTTTTATAGCTTCAATTAAATAATTGGTTTATGACTAACTTTGTGTTTTATGTGGCTTTTTATTTATGGTTCTATGATTAGAAACAAATTTTTCTTAAATATGTACCTTTTGTTTTGCTTAAGAAAAGGTCTGCCTTCACCTAAAAGAAGATTTTTAAAACACAGTTTAATATTCTGTTGAATTATAGCAGTGATTCCCAATCCTGGCTGCATTTTTAAATCCATAAGGGAGCTTTTAAAAATGTAACATTGCTGGGCTTCCCTGGTGGTGCAGTGGTTGAGAATCTGCCTGCCAGTGCAGGGGACACGGGTTGGAGCCCTGGTCTGGGAAGATCCCACATGCCACAGAGCAACTAGGCCCGTGAGCCACAACTACTGAGCCTGCGCATCTGGAGCTTGTGCTCCACAACAAGAGAGGCCGCGACAGTGAGAGGCCTGTGCACCGCGATGAAGAGGGGCCCCCGCTCGCTGCAACTAGAGAAAGCCTTCACACAGAAACGAAGACCCAACACAGCCAAAAATAAATTAATAAATTTAAAAAAGAAAAAAAGGTAACATTGCTGAAATCATTCCCTAGACCACTTAAATTGAAATCTTTAAGGGATAGGGTCTTGTTCATTGTTAATTCTAAAGTTCTGCAAGGTGATTCTGACCCTCAGTGAGGGTTAGAACCCCTGCTTTAACTCAATGTAACAGTCCTTTAAAAAGTGTTTTTAATTTAAAACGGCACTGTGTTTAATAGAAGTTGGGAAGAGTATCCAAGAAATTGAGCTATAAAATTTCCTTGTTTTTCTGGATAAGTAGTTTGGAAAACCTTGTTATTGAAACACTGGTCTTTTCCCAGATTAGAGCTTTGCTGCTTATTGTGTTTTAAAATTGCTTTATTGAGGTAATTCATACCGTAATATTCACCCATCAGAATGGTGCAATTCACTGCTTTTTAGTTTATTCACAGAATTGTGCAACTGTCTCTACAATCTAATTTTAGGACATTTCAGTTACCCCAAAAGTAACACTGTACCCATTAGCAGTCACTCTACATCTCCCTCTCCCCTTATCATTTCTCTGGCAACCACAAATCTAATTTGTGTCTCATACTATGGATTTGCCTATTCTGGACATTTCATATAAATGGAATCATACAGTATGGGACCTTTTGTGACTGACTTCCTTTATTTAGCATGTTTTCAAGGTTCATTTTTGTTGTAGCACATACCGGGACTTGATTTCTTTTTATTGCTGAATAATATCCCATTGTATGAATATACAGTTTGACCCTTGAACAACATGGGTTTGAACTGCTCAGGTCCACTTATACTTGGGTTTTTTTCAGTATAGCACCTGTATTGTCATTTTGCTGATCTTTAAGTATGAGGATAAAGATAATAATATGTGGAATCAAAAGATCTAGGGTTTGAGGCCTTATTGTATCCAAACTGTTTTAGCTTCCTGCCCTTGGGTGAGTTTGAGGGAGAGAGAACAGTACATGAATTTTCAACCCCAAAGGGGAGTCAGCACCCCTAACCTATATGTTGTTCAAGGGTCACTGTATACCATGGTTTGTTTATCCATTCATTAGTTGGACATTTGGGTTGTTTCTACCTTTTGGCTCTTATAAATAACGCTGCTATTTATGAACAAGTTTTTGTGTGAATATGTTTTCATTTTTCTTGGGTATTTACCCTGGATTGAAATTGTTGGGTCATATGGTATGTTTAACATTTTGAGGAACTGCCAGACTTTTCCAAAGGCTGCACCATTTTACATTTCCACCAGTAATATATGAGGGTTACGATTTTTCCACATCCTCACCAACACTTATTTTTCTGTCATTTTAGTATAGCCATTCTTCTGTGAAGTAGTACCTCATTGTGGTTTAAATTTGCATTTTCCTGATGACTAATGATGTTAAGCATCTTTTTATGTGCTTACTGGTCATTTATATATCTTCTTCGGTGAGATGTCTATTCATATCTTTTGCCCATATTTAAATTCTGTTACTCGTGTTTTTATTATAGAATCATAATTTGCATTATTATAGAATACTAATAACAGAAGTTAGAGTTCTTTATGTATTCGGGATGCAAAAGACCTTGTCAGGTGTGTGACTTGTAAATACACCAGCCCTTGGATTGTCTTTTTACTTTCTTATTGGTATCTTTTGAAGCATAACATTTAAAAGAAATAAGCTCATTTGTCCAGATTTCCTCCTAAGGACACCAGTAAGATTGGATTAGGGCCCACTCTCTCCAGCCTTACTGTAACTTGATCACCTCTAAAAGGTCCTATCTCCAAAACAGTAGTGATATTTGGAGGTAGTGGCTTTGGGACTTAAACGTGCATTTGGAGGGGGGCTACAATTCAGCCCATAACAGTTACCGTGGTACTTTTTTCCCCCAATGTGGGTACATTTAGTTTTTCAACTAAACTTCAGATTTTGCCAGTATTTCCACTAATGCCTTTTTTTCTCAGATCCCACAGAGGATACTACGTTACTTTTACTTGTCATGTCTCCTCTGGTCTGTGACAGTTTCTGAGTCTGTTTTTCATCCTTGACAGTTTTGAGGACTGCTTTTCAGATGTTTTGTAGAATGTCCCTCAATTTGAGCTTGTCTGCTGTTTTTCTCATGGTTAAACTGGAGTTAAATATATAATACCATAGACGTGAAATGTCCTCATTACATCACATCAGCAGTGCCTGTTATTAACATGCTTTATCACTGGTGATGTTTACCTCGATCACCTGCCCAAGGTTGTTTGTCAGGTTTCTTCACTATAGTTACTTTTTTCCCCCTTTGACACTCCTTTGCAAGCAAGTCACCAGTACAGCCTATACTGGGTTGAATACTCTTGTGTCCTTGGAAATCTCCCTTATTCTACTAGGTCTTTTTTGTAGATTCTTTGAGATTTTCTACATAATCATGTCATATGCAAATAGAGACAGTTTTATTTCTTCCTTTTTAATATATATACCATTTATTTTTCTTGCTGACATTTTTTTTCCCTCAGAGTTTATAGTTGTTATCTACAAGAGGGTTGGTTTGTTAGGAGTCTCCGTTGGTGGGAGCCAGAAATCCCTAAAGAGGCGCTTCTAAAATGAGGAAAAAGTATTGTGACTTTAAATTTAACATGTACGTTCACTTTGAGTTTTCATTTTGACCAGCTGAATCTCTGTAGAGTTTAAATGTTCAGTATATTGTTTATAGTTTTGCCATAATATAACTGATCTTCCCTAACAGAGAATTTGGTATAAGAAATATTCTAAGACCCCATTCAAAGGGTTATGTAAGCACAGATTCTTTCTGATATTCCTAAAATGTTTCTTAAGCATCTCCCCAAGAATATTCATTATGAGTCACTACCTGTGGAGACTGAAATGGTATATAGTTTATGATCTATAACTTTGCCCTGATATGACCCACCCTCTATAATAAAGAATTAGGCAAGGGATGTTACCTGCATGCCATCATTCTAGAACTTCCTAATAATCTTAAGCATCTCCCCAAGAATATCAGTATAAATGAGACTCCAGCTAATTTGTAACAATGAGCACCTAGATAATGAAACATAGAATATAAATATAAAACCCATATTCCTTGTTATATCTCAGTCATAAATTTATTGTTTTATTTTTATTTTTGTGCCACACTGCACAGCTTGTGGAATCTTAGCTCCCCGACCAGGGATTGAACCTGGGCCCCTGGCAGTGGATGTTCAGAGTCCTAAGCACTGGACTGCCAGGAAATTCCCTATAAATTTTTAATTCTTAATGAAAATGAATAGAAAAATGTGACAATCCTGGACATACTTGGCTAACCCAGAAACTCAGAGGAAGGACAGAAATTCACCAAAGGAATTAGCCAGTGATTCATAAATCTAAAAAGTGCTTCTCTGTGGCTGGATAGTCCTGTCCAGATTTTTCCACTTTGAGATTTTGTTAATATTGTTACCAAGTATTAGTAGATTTGAAGTGTGTATATAATTTTATATCCTGAATTTTTCACTTAGTAATACAATATAAAATATTCCTCTGTTTAACCTCTTCAGAAACAAAATTTTAATAGCCACAAAATTCTGTCAAATAGAAGTAGCCTAATTTACTTAAAATACCTCCTCCTATTGGGTGCTTAGATTGTTTCCTTTTGGCTACAATGCCAAAAACAAACCCCCTTAAACTGAGCATTTTTACACAGAACTGTGGAAATTTAGGATTATTTTCCCAAGGTAGAAAGTTTGTATAATTTTTGCACCTTTTAAAAAAATGTAAAATATGGAATGGTTAGCTCTTTGTTCTCCCTGGTTAACTATGAAAGTAAGAGATATTTTGTACCATAATTGTACAGTGTTGACTGGCCCTCCACGTTACACCCAATAACAGATTTTAAGGGCGAGTTACCACCATCTTTAGTTTTCTTTACCTTTTCCCTCCCCACCCTTCTCCCCTTTTCTTTCGCCCTCACCTATTTAGGTACACTCTGATCACTTGTGTCCCTGAATGTCCTAGGGGGATTGGGTTACTCCCGGTTGCCAGACTTCTGCATGAAAGATGTTAGTGTTGCTCCATAAATCTGCCACCATGTGGCACCGAGTCTCCCCTTCCTAGAGACAGAGAGTCTCCTGGGTGTAAGAGCCTTTGTGGCAGCCAGTAACTGCACGGGGATATGAGGCAGCATAGAGATTAGGTTTTCAAGGAGAATGTGGATATATTTACTCTCTCAAGTCATCACATTGGTTGGTATAAGTCTATTGCAAAGAGGACATTAACATTTGAATGTCATCTTTTATGTATTCTGTGTGCTTCAGACCAGTGCATGGCATGTTGATTATATAATACACAAGCAGTCAAGTGTGCAGTGATACCAAGTCCTGCTTTAGCCTCATAACTTAAGTCTGAAATTTTTCCTTCATTAAAGATGATAGTTATAAAGACTGATAACACAGAAGTACGTACAGGTGAGAGAGAAAAACAAACAGTAGAAAGTTGAATTTGACGGACATGGATGTGAGACCAAATCATTTGGAACCAAAGTCACAGAGGCAGTTAATGTGTAACATAGTAAAAGGGTCATGCCACTTATAAGGCAGAAGCCTTTGCTAGGAGAGGTTTTTCAAACAGGAATCTATCATACGCCCTCAGAATCTGAAATGACTGCAAAGCTTTGCTTCAGCTTTATCTATGCAGCTATTTTTTTCTCCTGATATTCTAAACCTCAAGTTACTTTGTTTATTTCCAGAACCGCTAGAGGGGGCCCTTGACGCATGCCAACCCCTCCATTTTTCCAGTCTAGTTTTCAAGCTAGTTTCCTCTTTAGTTCCTCATTAGTAGAGTTCCAGGAGCAATGAGAAGGTCAAGGTGTGATATTCTTGAGATTGCCCTGTTGCTGGAGTTTATGAGCTAAGTGTTATAGCCGCTTGCAACTCAGTCATAAAGCGGATGCTTTCAGCCAAGGTACCTAGTGCTCGCAACAGGTTGTATTGCTATTTAGAAAGATATACAGCAGCTGTTTAATAGGATCTTGTTAACAAAATGGCAACACTTTCTTCCAACAGCCCCACTTGTTTCTCCTCAGAGCAGCATTTTTTTCTGCCGGTGCCTTCTGAATCCTTCTGTAGACCCAAAAGAGATTGTCTTTGTTTTCCCTGTTTCTTACTTCTGACTCACACCTTGCATCCCTTAATGGAAACACCTTCACCTATTACGTTGCTTTTCAGTTTACCATTTCAGCATCATCTCCCCAACACTACTCTGAGTCAGAATTAGGATCTCTTACGTTCTCTCACAGAGTGATGACAATACTTAATGATTTGTTTTCTTGTTAGAAACCTAGTTAGCACCCCTGTAGCCTTGGAGAAAGCACTGTTATCCTCTTTAGGATTTTTCCAGAAGTCCAGTTTCTGTACTGCTGGAAAATAAAGTGTTCATCGTCTCGGTGAGCAGGTGTGAAGGAGCATGTGTGCCTGCCTGTGCACATGCACGGCCCTGCCTCTGTGCCTCAGCTGGCGTCACACAGCGGCCTGAATCTTGTCCTCCCTGACACTCCATCCATGCCCCTGAGGCTAATACTGGCACCAAGCATGGCCTTATGATGCACTGGAGTTTAAGGTACAAGTAGAGAAATAAGCAACATGGTGTTTCACTTCTGAGGTGAGAGTGTCTTTCATCTCAATTGTGAGATTAAAGCTCTGGAACCTTCAAGAAAGAAATTACTGAAGCTGCATGCCAAAGAGGTCTTTCCAGTGACTCTTTGCTTGCTTTTCTTTTTCTTGTGGACATGCTCCTGGGGTGTCTGTCTGTCTAACCTCTGCCCTTGGCTGGGTATTAAAAAGAAACGTTTGGGGACTTCCCTGGCAGTCCAGTGGTTAGGACTCTGCTCTCCCAGTGCCCAGGCACTGGGTTCGATCTCTGGTCAGGGAACTAAGATCCTGCAAGACACGCAGTGTGGGAAAAAAAAAAAAAAAAAAACAATTTCAGGTGGTCAACTTGTAGGTGGTCCCCGGGAAGGAACTGCAAATCCAAAACCAGGAGCCCCCTTTCCCCTCCGCTCTGTATCACACAAGCATCTTTGCAGAGGAGGAGCTGGCTGAGTGCTTTTGATTCTGGAATTCTCTAGCAGTTCACCATCAACTCCTCTTAAGTTCCCCAACCCTATTCTCTGCTCCCAATTTGAAAAAGGCAAAGGTTGCACACTGAGCACGGCCACCACTGCTACTCCTCTTCCCTAGCCTCTTAGAGCTCAGTTTTCCCTGAGGAGAGCCTGGGTTCAGTCCTCATTCATCTTATCTTCCAGTTCTGAAGAGCAGGACTGTGATTCTGTGCCCCTTCCCATACCATCCCTTTTCTCTTTTGGTTCTTAAATCCATTTAATTAGTCTTCACTTTGTAGTTTGCAGGTATAGGAAGGTTTTAAAGCAGTAACTTGAGACATTTGAGGTAGAGGCAGACTTGGAAGTTGATAGAACTAAGAATAGTTCCAGGTGACCAAGCTTTTGGACACACTAGTGCAAGGGCAGGGCATGGGGATAACATTTTATTTGTTCTTCAAGGCTGAAAAGGTTCTCCGGTCTCAGGAAGTCAGGCCCCCTTTCTGGGACCTCCACAATCTATTCTTGCTCCAACAGATTGAATATGAAAGCAGGAGCAAGGGCAGAACCCTCATCTGAATCAAACCTGTGCTTTTCCCCAAAGTTCTTTTCCTCTGTCACTTTAAAAACAAAAACCTTGTATTTGCCTTACTTTAGAGTAAAATCCCTTTAAAACCCTCTACCCTGTAAGCTCTGTGAGGACTGGGGCCATGTCTAAGTTTTTGTTTTGCTGTTTGTTTTTGCCGTTTTTATGCAGAGTGTAGAGTGAATGATTGATGATAGCAGCTGGCACTTACTGAACACTTACTATGTGCCAGGCTCTGTGCTCAGTGATTTATATTCTTTATGGCAGACAAACCTCACAACAACCCTGAGAGAGGAACTGCTGTCCTCGTTTTCCAAAGAAGGTGACCAAGCCTCAAAGAAGCTATTTCCCCACCCCAAACCCCAGTCACGCAGCTCTACATGGGGGCAGCCGGACCCCAGCTCAGGTCTGTCCTCCTCTGAGGTCCACAGGCACGTGGTGCCTCCCCGTCAGTGAGACTTCCTCCTGCCTGCGGGCTGTGTCCTGGGACACCCCAGGCTGCTTCTCCCCTCCGACTTCTCCCTCGGACTATTTCTATCATCGCCCTGGTTCCCTTTGACAGGGCTCTCCCCATGTGGAAGGCGGCGTGGATGCTCAGCAAAGCTATGCTCTGTGGGGTCCACTCTGCCCCACCCTAGGGGTGAACCTGGTGGCTGGGGAAGAAGCTGGAATAATTTAGTAGAAGTTTGACGAGAAGTGTATGAATACCCCATATCCTGGCGGAGTTCTAACAGAAACCTATGTTACCCAGGCCTTGCCTCATCATCAAATTCACCTGGAGTGTTTTTTAAATCCCCCCCCCCTTTTTTTCTTTTTCTTTTTTGGCCATGCCACATGGCTTGCAGGATCTCAGTTCCCCAAACCGAGGATTGAACCTGGGTCATGGCAGTGAAAGCCCCAAATCCTAATCCTAACCACTAGATCACCAGGGAACTCCCCACCTGGGGTGGTTTTGGAAGATGCAGTTTCTCCCGTCTTTCCCCCCGGAGATTCTAAATCAGCAGGTCTGGGGCAGGGCGCAGGAAGGCCTCAGGTCCTGCCTGTTAACTGGGGAAATCTATGGGCCTCAGAGTGGGCTCCGGCCTGGTGAAATCCTTGACCTCTGGAACAAAGAATGGCCAGTGACCTGGGAGAAATCCTTTTGAAGACGTCTATGCAAAGGAAAGCAGCAGACTTTTTTGGTTATGCTTCATCCAAAGAGGAAAATGAAACTTTCATCTGAACCAAGGTAAAGAGTGGGTGGCAGCTGGCTGCAGGGGGGCGGGTGGGAGGGAGGCCCCTGCGACTGGCAGACCAGAGCCGCCGCTGTCCTGACCCGCCTCAGGACCATTCCACCTCCCCCATTGGACTGGGCGCTTTAAACTAATTCCTGTCTTGAGGGGAGAGTAGTTTTAAACTTTCCAGCTTGACTCATGGGCTCCCTCAATAGAAGGAGCCTGGAGGCTCCCAGCTGAGGGTCCGTGCCTGCTGCCAGCAGTTCTAAGGGTGACACTCAGGGGATAATCACTGCCCTGGTGCTGCAGTGGACGCAGCTAGAGGGCCTGACAGCTGCTCCCTGCTGCCCTGATACCTTCCTTGCACACCTGAGGTTTCTGGGGAGCTTTTGTTGAAAGCCAAGAGCCAGGGTCCAAGATGAGTGTGACCAACTCAGGGTGTCCTCTCACCCAGCCAGGGAGGAAAACCCTCTTTTCTTTATCCCGTTTTTTTTTTTTTTTCGGACACACCGCACGGCTTGCAGGATCTCAGTTCCCCAGCCAAGGACTGAACCCGGGTCACGGCAGTGAAAGCCCCAAATCCTAACCACTAGACCACCAGGAAAACCTCCAGTGCCTCTTGCCCAGAGTCCCCACTAGGAGCAGTTCTGACCTCTGATGTGCACCAGGCCCTGCTCTGGTAGAAGCCCCAGGCCTGCCCAGGCTGTCACCGGCCTCACTAGGACTCCGCTTCCTTCCAGACGGCTTCCCGCCCTCCTGCTGCCTTCACCCCTGGGCCTGAGGCAAGGTCCTTGCAGCCAGCCATCCTCCATACCTCCCCCACCTCCTCCGAAACCTCTTATATCGCGAAGGCTTCTGGAACCTTCGGCCTCAATCTGAACACCTGAAACCTTCCTTCTACCCTCTGATGATTTCCTCTGAGGTCTCTCATTGTTGAAGCCCTTTTGATGGAGACCACATTTCCTCACCTGTCTCTTCTCTCAGGCTTAGGGAGAGGGACCCGTGAGCTCCGGGCTCTCTGTTGCCACTTTGCGTCGTCACTATGTTCAGCAGTCGCCCCTCTGTCGTTCCATGTACCCCCTCCCCTCCGCACTCCCCCACCACCCACATCACTACCAGCATCCTAAGCATCACCGCTCTCAGGACACAGGTGCACTTGGCCTTAAGCTTAGCCTTCCTCTCCATCCACAGCCCGTCATCCTCCACAGGGGCTGCATTCTTTCCAATTTCCACCCTCGGGGATCCTCCCACCCCAACCCTGGCCTCTTCCTAGAAACGTGAGATCCGTGTTGAAGTATCATTTTTGAAAAGTTGAAAATATGATTCTCTCATACACAATATAGGGAGCGTGTGTTAAGAGATTTATCTCATTAATGAGGGAACCAGCAGCATGACAGAAGCTCTATAGGTCAACAAAACTATAATCTTCGGGGTTATTTTTCTAGCCTACAAGGATCATTTCCAACTTCCCAATCCTCTATTTCTTTCTAAGTTAACATCTAACTTTGCAGAGTCTACACCCTAATCAGTGGAAGACAGTGTGTCAAACGAAATGGCCTTCCCTTAGAGAGTCAGAAGGCCCCTAGGGGGCCTGTTGGACACTGCTCTAGTGTGACCTTGAAAGAGCATTCAGTAGGCTTACGCTTATTTCCAAGAACTGGGTACATTTTCTAAACATCCGAAGCCTCTTGGACCCCCTGCTCTAGCCCTCAGAAGTGTGACCCTGAGGAAAGTAGCTCACGGACTGGCAGGGTGGGAAGGGGGAGGCCTAGGAAAGAGCACCTCGGGTCAAGCCCAGCTGAGTAGGTGTAGGGGTGCTAGGAAGGAAAGAAGTGGGGTCTGGGGCCTGTACCACAGGGAATGGATGGGTCGATGTGTCGGGGACTGGTTTTACTCAACAAGCATTTGGTGAGGACCTGGGATGTAAAAACCTACGAGTTAGGTGCTATGATGAACCCATTTTACACGTGAGGAAACTGAAGTTTAGATTAGGAGCAGGCCCACAGTCGCCAAATTCATAACTGGTGAAGCCCAGCGTTAATCCCCGCCTGGGCCTCCTGTGCGAGGCCACTGGGTGGGAGGTGGAGGGGGGCTTCCTCTGTGTGTGCGCACGTGTCTGCACTCTGGTGCAAGGGAGGAGGCGCCCCTACCAGCCGTCTAAACAAAGCCAACTGCAGGATTCCTCACATCCTCACCGCGGGGCCCTCATTCCTGCCCCTCTTCAGCAGCCGCCGCCTAAGACCCCAGAGAATGAGCTCGGAGGGCGGGGCCCACAGCGATGACGGCAGCTGGCAGGGCCTCTGATAGCTTCGTCCTCTGGCTTCCGCGTTGTTCGCAGGCAGGATGGGCCTCTGCTTTCCTGTGCACTAGCAGCAGCAGCAGCAGCAGGAAGAGACCAGCGGCTCTGGGGTCTGTAATCGGATCACAGGCTGCGATGGTGACAGCTGTGCCAGGGGCCTGAGGAAGGGGCTTGGGCAGGTGGAGGAAGGCTGGTCCTGGGCTTGTGCTCATTCTTATCCTAGAGGCAGCTCTCCTGGGGCCCTGGGACCCTCACTCCAGCGTCTGCCCAGAGCTCCTAGTGCCGCCAACACAGCCTGTCCAGGTGTGTTTTCTCATACGTGGAAGCACCCACCATCGAGGGAGGTTCTGAAGAAAAGCCGGGGTTTGCCTCCCAGCCCTGGCATTTGCTGGTTGTGTGGTCTTAGGCCAGCTTGTTAACCTCTGTTTCCATTTCCTCTCTAGGAAAATGGAGATACCACATGAAACTATCTTAAAAGGCGGTTCTAGAATTAAATAAGAACAGAGTGCTTTGCACGCCTTGGTTGCTCCATAAGAATTAGGTTTAATTTTTTTTTATGCCAGTTGGCATCTAAGTTACATTTGTAATATTTGGGGCCAAAATTAGCTTTAAGAAAAGCTCCAAAGAAATCCATGCTTACAACATGTATATAATTCAGGGGTGTGTGTACTTGCTTTTGAAAGTAGTCAACAGCCAGCTGCTCTCTGATATGTTCAAGATGGAAAGTTACCGTACGGTTATCTATTGCTGTGCAACAAATGAGACCAAACTCAGTAGATTAAAACAACCACCATTCTATTCTATCTCATGATTTTGTGGGTCAGGAACCTGGTCAGGGCTCAGCTAGGTGATTCTTTGCTCTGCGTGACGTCAATGGCAGTCCCCTGAGTGGGATTCAGCTGGAAGATGGGATCACCTGGGAGAGTCCAAGGCGGCTTCGTTCCTGTATCTGGTATGAAGTTAAGGGAAACTAACCGTAGATGTCCCAGAGCAGCACTCTCACATCATTCATTTGTTAGGCGACTCACAAAGCCACAGAGCCCAGCCGAGTTTCAAGGTGAGGGAAATTGGGCCCCACCACTGCACGGGAGGAATAGCCAAGATTTTGCAGCCATCTCTAATCTACCGCACTTACCCTCAAGTAGGAGCTTATAAAATATTTATTTCCTCATGTAGAACTTTTGCAGTGGCATCTTGGGGGGGTAGGAAGAGTCCTGGGCTCACCACCAGGAAACCTGGGTTTGAGTTCAACCCACTATCGCTTTGAGCCCCTGTTACTCTTGGGGCCCTAGATCTGACGCTGGGAACACAGAGGTGGGCAGGAGCGTATTCCTGGGTTGTAGACCTCAGCCTGCACCTGCTTCTACTGTGGGTGACCTCAGGCAAGTCCTGTCCCTTCTTGGCACTCCACTTTCCTGTCTAGAGGAACGGAAGGAGGCTGGACTTGCTGCCCACTGAATCTTTCCCCAGGATCACCACCCCTGCCAACACTCCCAGGGCTCACTAGGACTACTGGGGAAACAGAGAGGCCTGCTGGCTTCCTGCTGACCTTCCAGAGCGGTCTGTGTGCCCCTCACCTTTAATAAAGTCACAGAAAAACAGCTTTACAGAGCTCAACCGGGGAGGGAGCTGTCTGACTCCTGTCACAGCAGGAGTCCTTTAGATGGCCAGCTCTCCCAAAGCTCCAGAACAGGAAGGAGATCCCTGAGCCCTCCTCAGAAACGCCGAGGCTAAAGAGCTCCACCTGCTCTGCCAGCTCCTGTGTGGGAGGGACTAAGGATCCACACCCCTGGCTGAGCCACATGTAAGGCGAGAGGCCCAGGCTGTGCATCCCTCCACTCGCTGGTTCCAGATGGATCTCCTTAACCTGGAGAGGTCCCCGGAGCAGGCAAGCAGTGCAGAGTCTCCAAAAAGCCCTGCAGACAACCGTGGTCCCAGCCTCTGCCCCGGACCCCCTCCCTGGACCCTTCAGGATGACTCTGGAGCCCCTGATGCTCTGTGGCTTCCCAGGGCCCTGGGTAGGCATGGACCAGGTCATCTGGGGACAGAGGAAGGCAGCAGGGCTCTGGCCACCAGCAGAGGAGGTGGGGTAGGGTTGGCACGTGTTCTGGCCTGGGCCCAGGGCTGTGGGATTTACAATCATCCTGGGGCCTATACATGCCTGGAGCAGCTTTTTTATTTTGAGGCCATGAGTAATTGAGCCAACTGTGTGCTGTATCCCACAGCCGGCCTTGCCTTTTCTCACTCACGAACACACACGTGTATTTACACCTTTACACACACACACACCAGCACACACATCATTTGGAGAGAGAGAAGTACCTTGTATGGAGGGTTTGTCCTCTGTGCTAGGCGGGTGCCAGGTGCTTTTCCTACGCTCTCTTATTTACCTCTGAAAACTCTTTAAGCCGGGCCTCATTTATCCCCATTTTGCAGAGAAGTGAACTGGCTGAGCTAAGGTGAGGTAAGGTAGCTTGCCCAAGAATCCACAGCTAAGTGGCAGAGAAAGGATTTGAGCCCCTGTCCCCTCCCCACCAGCTCAGGCCCTTCCCAGGCTCAGTCCAAGGCTGCTATGTCCATTCATCTATTGATGGGCACTTAGGTTGCTTCCATATCTTGGCCATTGTAAATAATGCTTCAATGAACACAAGGGTACATGTATCTTTTCTAATTAGTGTTTTTGTTTTCTTTGGAAAAATACTCAAGAGTGGAAGTGCTAGATCATATGGTAGCTCTATTTTCAACTTTTTTGAGGAATCCTCGTATTGTCTTCTATAATGCCTGCACCAACTTACATTCCCACCAACCCTACACAAGAGTTCCCTTTTCTTCACATCCTCACCAACACTTGATATTTGTTTTGTTTGTTTGTTTGTTTTTTGCATTACGTGGGCCTCTCACTGCTGTGGCCTCTCCCGTTGTGGAGCACAGGCTCCGGACACGTAGGCTCAATGGCCATGGCTCACGGGCATAGCTGCTCCGCGGCATGTGGGATCCTCCCGGACCGGGGCACAAACCCGTGTCCCCTGCATCGGCAGGCAGACTCTCAACCACTGCGCCACCAGGGAAGGTCAATATTTGTTCTTTTTGTTAACAGCCATTCTGACACGTGTGAGATGATATCTCATTGTGATTTTGATTTGCATTTCCTTGATGATTAGTGATTTTGAGCATCTTTTTTTTGTGCCTGTTGGTCATCTGTAGGTCTTCTATAGAAAAATGTCTATTAAGGTCCCCTACCTATTTTTAATCGGGTTGTTTGTTTTTTTGATGTTGAGTTGTATGAGTTCTTTGTATATTTTGGATATTAACCCCTTATCAGATATATAATTAGCAAATATCTTCTCCCATTCAGTAGGTGGCCCTTTAGTTTTGTTGATAGTTTCCTTCGTTGTACAAAAAAACTTTTTAGTTTGATATAGTCCCGTTTGTTTATTTTTCCTTTTTATTCTTTTTGATGTGATTGTAAATGGGATTGTTTTCTTATTTTCTCTTTCTGATAGTTCATTGTTAGTGTATAGAAATGTAACAGATTTCTGTACACTAATTTTGTACCCTACAACTTTACCAAATTCATTGATGAGTTCTAGTAGTTTTTTTGGTGACATCTTTAGGATTTTCTTTGTATGGTATCATGTCATCTGCAGACAGTGATAATTTTACTCCTTCCTTTCCAATTTGGATTCCTTTTATTTCTTTTTCTTGCCTGACTTCTGTGTCTAGGACTTCCAAAATTATGTTGAATAAAAGCGGCAAGACTGAGCATCCTTATTCCTGATATTAGAGGAAATGCTTTCAGGTTTTCACCACTGAGTATTATGTTAGCTGTAGGCTTCTCATATATGACCTTTATTATGTTGAGGTATGTTCCCTCTATACCCACTTTGTGGTGAGTTTTTACCATAAATGAATGTTGAATTTAGTCAGAAGCTTTTTTCTGCATCTATTGAGATGGCTATATAATTTTTATTCTTGTTAAAGATGGCTTATCACATTGTTTGATTTATGGATACTGAACCATCCTTGCATGCCTGGGATAAATTTTATTGATTCTTTCAAAGTAGTAGCTTTTGGTTTAATTGATTTTTATCCATTTGTCCATTTCTTATTTCTTTGGTTTCTGCCCTTGTCTTTATTATTTTCTTCCTTCTATTTATTTACCCTGAATTTAATTTGCTGTTCATTTGGTAGATTCTTAAGATGGAAGCTTAGATAATTTACTTTAGAGCATTCCTTTTTTTCTTTTTCCTAATATGAGCATTTAAAGCTATAAATATCCCTCTATGCACCACTTTAACTGCACTCCACAAAAGTTGATATGTGGTACTTTTTTATCTTTTCTTTTTTTAATAATTAATTAATGTATTTATTTTTGGCTGCGTTGAGTCTTCGTTGCTGCGCGCGGACTTTCTCTAGTTGTGGCGAGCGGGGGCTACTCTTCGCTGAGGTGCGCGGGCTTCTCGTTGCAGTGGCTTCTCTTGTTGCGGAGCACGGCCTCTAGGCACGTGGGCTTCAGTAGTTGTGGTACGCAGGCTTCAGCAGTTGCGGCTCGCGGGCTTCAACAGTTGCGGCTCGCAGGCTCTAGAGTGCAGGCTCAGTAGTGTGGCTCACAGGCTTAGTTGCTCCGCGGCATGTGGGATCTTCCCTGACCAGGGCTCAAATTCATGTGCCTTACATTGGCAGGCAGATTCTTAACCACTGTGCCAACAGGGAAGCCCTGATATGTGGTACTTTTATTTTCATTCATTTCCAAATATATTCTAATTTCCCTTTTGATTTCCACTTTGGCCCATGGATTATTTAGTAGTTTTCTGTTTAACTTCCAAATATTCTGTATTCTTTAATATTTTCATATGCTATGAATATATTATTCAAAAATTAAATTTGAAATAATTTTAAAATAAGAATAATGACTCACAAGTTATGAGTGAGAATCTACCCACACACTGAACTTTCCATCTTCCCCTGACTACTCTCTCTCTTGTGTGCCATAATTCATCTCCATCCACCCACCTGCCTAGGCCAGAATACTTTTACACTGTCCTTAGCTTCTCCCTCTCTCATTCCTCATATCCAAATAACTACCATGGCTTGTGGCTTTTATTTCCTGAGGTTTATGAAATATGCCCCACCTCCTTTGCTGTTATCTCAGTAGAAGACATCATTGACTCTAGTTTGCACACATGCAGCAGCATCCTAATGGCTTCCCCACAAAATTCTTATTAGTTACAAAGGGGAAAAGAGTGACTGTACAGTATAGAAGCCTGGAAGATGTTATCTTAATCAGGTGGTCAAAATGAACATCACTGTTAATGGGACAAATTGAAACCTTGCACCTTGTTAAGATGCAATGCGAAAAATGCATCCTAAATATATCATTTGAAATGTTATGTCAGAAAATCCTATTATTTTAATTTAATCTGTATTAAAAATTTCCTTTCTATTATTTGATTTTATTAGCTTTCTTTCTTAGGGTTAGATTTCTTGATGTGCTCAAAATTTTTGGTTTTCAGGTTCATCTTCAGTAGTCCACAGAGGTGTTTATTGTGCTCTGGAGCAAGGATTAATTTTTTTTTGATATTTTATC
Organism: Mesoplodon densirostris; assembly: GCF_025265405.1. Lineage (NCBI taxonomy): Eukaryota > Metazoa > Chordata > Mammalia > Artiodactyla > Ziphiidae > Mesoplodon > Mesoplodon densirostris. The sequence continues at coordinate 20,321,146 of NC_082661.1, read as the reverse complement.
TATTATTCTTTTGTACTTGAAGCAGCAGTAGTGCCTTAAAATATGAACTTATAGAGCAAATCTTTAAAGTCCAACATTCTGTCTATACTCTGATGTAGTAGAAAGAGCCAGGCTCTCAGCAGCCCAGAGCCCTACTTTTGAATCCTAGCTCTGCTGTATGATCTTGTTCATGCTTCTGAATTTTGAGACCCAGTTCTCTCATCCAACAAATGGGCATAATAACACCTGCCTTGCAGAGAATTTTGTGAGGATTAAGTGAAAAGTGCCTGGCCCGGCTTCCCAAATGTTGACTTTGTAGTTGAAACTGTGATTGACTCTCCCATACAGCATGAATGAAACAGAGCAATCTGCTATTCTGCCAACAGGTGCAAAGGAGGCTGCTGGACTTTTAAAAAAACAAAAGGACTCCAGACACCTGTGACTGCTCACATTGACACTGAGTGGTCCCTTAATCCAATTTCTGTCTGTGTGTTCTCAGAGGGAGTAAGTGGAACACAACGAAGTCTGAATGTGTGTTATTTCTGGAGCCAGACAGTGAAAAATCCAGTAGCAGGAGTAACCTTTCTGGTGCTGATCAGTTGCTGGAGCTCTGGTAACTTGCAGAAATTAACTAGGCAGGACCTATGTCTTTCTTAGGGACAGAGTCAAAGGGTCCTGTCATCCAGATCCAAACAGCCAGTAGTAATAAGAAGCTGGGGGATATTGGATGTTTAAGTGTGGGAGGTGAGAAGCTAGAGCTACATTTAAAAAATTTTTTTTATTGGAGTATAGTTGAGCTACAATGTTGTGTTAGTTTCAGGTGTACTGCAAAGTGATTCAGTTATACATATACATATATTAGAGCTAGTTTTGAGTGAAAAAATGTCACAGATGAGCCCTGGTGAAGATCTGAGGCTGCCTTCCTTTGGCATTTTTAAAATTAAATTCTTGAGTATTGATAGCATTTTTTCTGGAGCATTTCCAAACCCAGGACCCAGCATGGGGGATTTGTCTCCACTTCCCAGATATTCCAAGATTCTTTTTGTGGGTTCCCTCTCCCTTGGAGGTGCTCACCAGATCCCTTCCAGCCTGGCACCTGACTCCTAAAGTCATGGCCAGCCCCACACGGATTTTCACTTGAATTACTGACTCTCCCTTCTTTTTCAGGGTCTGCCTCATGGCCAGTACATCCTTCACAAGGACACCAGAGGGGGAAATTAAGGCAAGAGAGAAAGAACTGAAAAAGGTATGTGACTACATTTAAGGCACTTTCACATTTGGAAATTCATTTAATTCACTGAAACCTTATAAGGCAAGGAGGACATAATACTTATTTTTACTTTATGAATGAGTTTCAGGGAGCTGGTAATAAACCCTGGTCACGTTTAACTTAATCACAAAATTTTGAAATTATAGAAAAATACCTTATTTTGCTACATTAAAAGAAATGGTTAGGGCTTCCCTGGTGGCGCAGTGATTGAGAGTCCGCCTGCCGATGCAGGGGACGCGGGTTCATGCCCCGGTCCAGGAAGATCCCGCATGCCGCAGAGCGGCTGGGCCCGTGAGCCATGGCCGCTGAGCCTGCATGTCCAGAGCCTGTGCTCCGCAACAGGAGATGCCACAACAGTGAGAGGCCTGTGTACTGCAAAAAAAAAAAAAAAAAAAAAAAAAGAAATGGTTAAAATTTGTTGTTTTATTAGTCAAAATCAGCCTAAAAGAATTATTTTTGTCCTGTTTTTTCTTTCACTTACTACTGAATATCACTGTAAATGATAATGACAACAACAAAATAAATATCATTTATCAAACATGTTCATAGTAAGTAGGCGCTATGATAAACCTTTTTTGTCTCATTTAATCATCACAACAAACCAGTACAGTAGATGTTAATAGCCCCATTTTCCAGGTGAGGCCAAAAGAAATGTAACTTGTGTATCGCTTAACATTCTCACGTAATTATTTTCCTAAGTTCCCATATAGTGTTCATGATTGGGGTTGTTAATTGCTACATGCTAGTAATGTTTCCTAACTCACCCAGTTCCTTTTCCCTTGTTAGGTATGATGATTAAAAGAGCTGGGGGGGGGAGCATTATTCATTTATTTGTTGCACAAATATTTAGTTAGCTCCTCCGATGCTGTCAGGTGCTGTGTTAGATCCAGGGGACACAATAGCAAGACAAGAACATTCACTTTCACAGAGCAGCCCACAGCTTCCAGGGGATGTAGCCTGCAAGAGGCAAATACAAGGCAGGGTGGGACAGGGGAAGCCCTGGATGCTGTGGGAGCACAGACCAGGGAGCCTAACCCATGCCAGCAAGGGCAGAAGAGCAGCTGCCAATTAAGGTTAAGTCACTCCAGGAAGAGCGGAATGGGTTGAATGGTCACAAGCTACCATATGCAAAACCATTATGGCCACCAGACATGGGCCATCCGTGACCCTTTGATAGAACTTGGAAATGTAGGGGTCTCAGGGGTTCAGGTACTTTAGGATTTGGAGCCCAAAACTATTTTCATTCCATGGTAGTTTCATCAGAGTCTTGTTTGCCATTCCCTAGGCCACAGGGACCTAAAACAGCAATGGTCAGGCCTCTATTGTCCTTGACATTGGTGATGACAACGATGGTGGTGCTGGTGCTGGTTTTGACAGCTTTCGATAACCGAGCAGCTACATGCTCACTTCGTGAATGTTATTTCATTGATCTTCACGGCAGTCCTATAGATAGTATTGTTACCCTCATTTCTTTAGGTCAGGAACTAAACCAGAGAGGTTAGGTAACTTGCTCGAGCTCAACTTACTAATCAACAGAAGGAACCAACTCTCGAACCACAAGAGTTATACCCTTCAGACGGTTAAGAGCAGTGAGAGTGTGCTGGTTTTCCCCTAAGGGTGCTAGTGGTGGGGTATCGTGTTTAAATTATATATACCCTGCTGCTCTTAATAAAGTGCTTGAGGTAGCTTACAATAAAAGCATTACAATATGGCTTAAAAATAGGTACTACTGAGTGGGAATTAAAGCCACTGTGCTAACTGTTGCTGTGATTGCTCAGATAGGCTCTGAGCTTCCTGGCAGCCATGGTGAAAATGGAGGTATTGTAAGTTGCAAAGCTGTTATTATGGAGAATACAATGCATGTCTTTCCTGGCACTAACTTAGGAAAACGATTTTTTATGATGGCACTAAATTATGTAAAGCATAATATCCTCAACAATTTTTTTGGAAAAGCAGATGATTCCCCATGGCTATATTCTTCTATGTAGCATCGATAGAAACCAAAGGCAGATATTTTCAGTTGGGTTTCCCAAAAAGAAGACTCTAAGACTGATATTTGTGTACAAGAGAAGTGCTCTCAGTAACAAAATCTGTGAGGGATGTGAGAAGCAGGACTGTGCAGAGGGGAAGTTAAACTACTGTTCAATTGCCACAGAGGTGTCATCCTTCTGAGCCTATAGGAAGCAACCATTTCAGTCCACCCCTCGTATCTCTCAGTTGCACCTGCTTTGTATAACAAACTTATCGCAGCATGGAACAGCTCCTCCAAGACTCTAGTGGTTTCTCTGAGGGGAAAACTTACAAGAGAAATGTTAGTGAGACAAAGTACAGACCCCACTGCTACAAATGGTCTTAAAGCTGCAACTCACACACTTCATCCATGGTATCCCTGGTATAATGACCCCACAAAAGATGACTTGCCTGCAAGTTTTTGTTCTCTTTTCAGGGATGGTGCTATATCAGGGACTCAGCTTTGGTCTCAGTTTTGGGCAGGTTGGATATTCAGCAATGCATTAGCTAGATCATCCTTAATGATTGGGAGCCCGTGCTGTTGAGTTGATAAATGACCTCCATTCCCGGTACTCTAGATATTTCATTGATATACTCATTGTGACAGTACCAGGGTGGCTGATGACAGAGGCTGACTGATATTAACTGGCCAAGTCTTTCTGGATACTTGGATGTTCCCTGCCTTTTCTATGGTGAATGCTTTCTGGTGAGCACTTAACATGTGATACAATGATCTCCACACTTTATGCCCACTTCCATAGCTCCACCCATCTGCCTCTACCCGAAACTTGCATGTGCCTAATATTCCAGTCCTTCTCTTTCCAGGACCCTGTCAAATGAGCCAGGTCACTCACCACTGCCCATGAGTCTATGCATATTCTTGTCTTGGGCTACTTCTGTGTCCACAGAAAGTGAATGACCAAGTGTACCATTTGAAGCACTTCCCCCTGGGAGGACTTCCTCTCAGTGCTCTTACAGTGCTACACCAGAGCGGAGCTACATAGGCAGCAGTTCATTTTTGGCTCCATGTACCAAACAACCCATTTATGAGGACTTTTCCTTCTCTGTCAGCTGGTCATAAAGGACTTTCCCTTGTGAACATAGATATGAGCTGAGGGAGAGGCACTGGTGCAACAGTGATGGATGACAAGGGGTCTCAGCCACCTGCTGGTGCAGCTTACATGTGTGCTCAGGTGTTGGTCATGCCCAGACCTGCCATACTACTTCCATCTTTCAATGGATTGCTGGTGGACCTACCTGAGCTTTTGACTTAGTGGGTTTAAGATAATCCAGTTCATGATAGGCAGCTGTGGTAAGGACCATTTTTAAAATGGTCCCCAAATGTCCTATCTTAATCCTCAGAATTTGTGAATATGATGAGCTATGCCTCCTGTAATTCTGTTATGCTATCTAGCACATTTAACCTTAAGATAAGAAGATTATCCAGGTGGGCCTGTTCTAATCACATGAGTCTTTCAAAGTGGAGAGCTTTCTTTGTCTGGTAGCAAAAGAGGAAGTCAGAGAGATTTGAAGTGGGAGGGGAATTAGATGTACTGTTGCTGGCTTGAGGATGATGGGGCCACATTAGAAGGAATGTAGGGGCCTTAAGGAGCTGAGAAAGGCCCCCAGTTGGCAGCCAACAAGAATAGTCCTACAACCACAAGGAACTGAATTTGGCCAACAACCTGGTTGGAAGCAGATTCTTACCTAGAGCCTCCAGATAAGTACTTAGCCTGGTCAACACCTTGATTTTGGCCTTGTGATATTCTAAGCAGAGAACCCATCTGAGCCATTCTGGACTTCTGACCTATACAACTGTAAGCAAATAAATGTGTGTTCCTTTAAGCCATTACATCTGTGGTGATTTGTCACACATCAATAAAAATAGATTACAGCATCTCTGGCCACATAGGCACTTGTTACTCCATGTCAGCAAGGTCAGAGATTCTGTCTCTACCAGGGCCCAGCTATTTTTCTTACATATATAATTCTCTGTCGAACATGTCATGGCTTATTCCAGAACTCAGGTGTATACATTATGATTCTCCTATTGGGGTTTGTAATGAATTCTACACAGCATCTCCTCCTTACAGAAACCCCTCCAGCACCATAGTGTCTTCTGTGTCATGTGACCCAAGCAGCAGCCTGGACATAACTGCAGAATCCATTCTTAGTCGGTGCCTTGGTCAAAGCTGGCAGCCTTCTGTATCACTTGACAGATGATGGGTCAGAGCAGTATCCCAAGTGTGAAATAAATATGCTGCCTCTAGAACAGAAAGAGGTCAAGCAAGTGTTGTGTTTCCTTTTTGGTGGTGGGTGATGCAAAATGCAGTCATTTGTCTGTTACTTTGGAGGGGATGTCCGGCAGGTCTCAGACCACTGGATCCTTAACAGTACACTAATGTGGCAGGCCCCTGAATCTTTATAAGGTTCACTATCTCACCATTTGGACTCCAACATATTTCCTGCTCATCTGCTATTATTAATATGATATTATCAAAATAGAGGACTCTTGTGAAATCCTGCAGAATTTCCAGCTTGACCAAGATCCTCTGGACTATTTTATGACAGATGACAGGAGAGTTAAAGTTCTGAAGCAAGACCATTGATGTATACTGCTGACTGCCCCATGTGAATGAAAACTACTTTTAATAGTCTACGTAGGCTACAGTGGGCTTAGCCCACCAGGCCAAAAGCGGAACTATTAAAGCAAAAATTAATGAGTTTAAAAAGTAGAAAGACTGCAGAAATAGTAAACATACCCAAATGCTTGTTCTTTGAAAAATCAACAAGATACTTAAACCTCTAGTTAACCTAATATGAAAAAGGAGCAAGGCAAAATACACAAAAGCAATGACAGGAACAAAAATCCCTGTCCCTGGAAACAGGGAACAGGCTATATTTTTCTATGTAGCATCTATAGAAACCAAAGGCAGATATTTTCCTTGTAGCCACCTATGTAAGTAAGTTTGAATCCCTCATTTATCACAAGCGCAGGTATCACGAGGGCGGTGTCTAGTCTCAGGAGAGGTGCTATAGCTGTACTTTCTGCCTTGGCTGGTTATCCATCTGGCTCCAGGTCTCCTGTGCCTCTGTGCTATGAGACTGGCAGCTGGTGTCAATGTGGTGATTTTCTTGCCTCTGTCCTCGCTTCTGGTATCACTTTTTCTGTAATAAAACTTTTGCTTTGATCTGCTGGAGTGTCAAGTGTTTTATTTGCTACCACTAAAATAATCAAAACCTCTCTGAGGAAAACTTTAAAATGCTCCCGAAAGGCATAAAAGGAGACTTGAACAAAGCAAGAGACATCCCTTGTTCTCTGACAGGACCATTCAACATCATAAAGCTCTAATTCTCCTGAAGTTAATATATAATTTTAACATGATCCTAATAAAAATACCATATTCTTTTCTAGAGGAGTCAACTCCAGAAATCATGTAGAAAAATAAACATGCAAGAATAGTTATAAAACCCATCAAAAGGGACTTCCCTGGTGGCGCAGTGGTTAAGAATCCGCCTGCCAATGCAGGGGACATGGGTTCGAGCCCTGGTCTGGGAAGATCCCACATGCCGCGGAGCAACTAAGCCCGTGCGCCACAGCTACTGAGCCCATGCGCCACAACTTCTGAAGCCCGTGCGCCCTAGAGCCCGTGCACCACAAGAAGAGAAGCCCCTGCTTGCTGCAACTAGAGAAAGCCCGCGTGCAGCAACAAAGACCCAATGCAGCCAAAAACAAAACAAAACAACAACCAAAAAACACCGTCAAAAGAAGAGCTGTGAGAAGAGACTAGGCTTCTCAAATAGTAAATGACATTATAAAAGATCTATGATTAAAACTGGTAAATAAATAGACTATTAGAATAAAATAGCAAGTCCAGGAATAGACCTTAGTGCACATGGGAATTTAGCATATGATAAAGATATTATCTCAAATCACTGAGGAAAAGCTGGTTCTTTTAATAAGTGGTGTTGGAGCAACTGGCTGGCTATTTGGAGACAGATAAAGTTGGATTCACGTCCTACACTGTACACCAGAATAAACTCCAAATGGATCAGAGGTCTAAGCACAAAAAATAAAATCATACATGTATTAGAAGAAAACAGAATCAACTAACAAGCATAGAAGGATTGATTCAATTAGCAAAGCCTTCATTTATAACAGCTTCTGGCAAGGGTCATTAGTGGATGCTAAAACCATTGGGTGAATGACTATTGGTGACCAAGACACTTATACAGTCTCAAAGTGTCAGAGCACAGATGATATTTCTTTTTTTTTTTTTTTTTTTGTGGTACGCGGGCCTCTCACTGTTGTGGCCTCTCCCGTGGCGGAGCACAGGCTCCGGACGCGCAGGCTCAGCGGCCATGGCTCACGGGCCCAGCCGCTCCGTGGCATGTGGGATCTTCCCGGACCAGGGCACGAACCCGTGTCCCCTGCATCGGCAGGCGGACTCTCAACCACTGCGCCACCAGGGAAGCCCAGATGATTTTTAATTACAAAGGGAAAGAGATGAGACCTGCTTTAACCAAGCAAAACCACTTAGCATCACTAATAATGGTACAATCTGAAAAAAATGGGCCTCTCATGTGAGGAAAGGAAAACATACAACATCACATATGTAATCTTGCTAAAAAATCTTAACCTGAATCTACTAATGAGAAAATGATAAGACAAATTCAGAATATAGAATATGAACTCTACAAATCAATTCACCTGGACTCTTTAAAAATGTCACTGTCGTGAACGATGGGAAAAAATGGTGTGGAAAATGTTCTAGGATAAAGCAGACTAAAGAGAATAACAAATACAATGCAAAAATTTGGTTGAATCTTAGACTGAAACAAAAAAGCAAATATAAAGGACATTATTTAGATGACTGGAAAAATTTGCATATGAAATGAAAATTATATATTATTGTATCAACATTATATTTCTTGTGTGTCTTAATGATATTGTGGTTGTAGAGGAGAACATCCTTGTTCTTTGGGAATACTTGGTATTTAGGAATGAACTGTCATGGTGTCTACCACTTATTTTATTTTTTTTTCTTTTTTGTGGTATGCGGGCCTCTCACTGTTGTGGCCTCTCCTGCTGCAGAGCACAGGCCCCGGACGCGCAGGCTCAGCGGCCATGGCTCACGGGCCCAGCCGCTCCACGGCACGTGGGATCTTCCCGGACCGGGGCACGAACCCGCGTCCCCTGCATCGGCAGGCGGACTCTCAACCACTGCGCCACCAGGGAAGCCCTACCACTTATTTTTAACTAGTTCAGGAACAACAAAAATATTAGATAATTATCTGAATCCTTGAAGCTTAATATGAAACACACATTTAAAAAACCATTGCTCGGTGTTCCCCGGTGGCCTAGGGGTTAGGATTCCGGGCTTTCCCTGCCATGGCCCAGGTTCAATGCCTGGTCAGGGAACTGAGATCCTGTAAGCCGCGCAGCGCAGCCAAGAAAAGAAAAAAACCCCAAAAACCTGTTGCTTTAGTAATGATCTTCATCTTTATGACACACCCTTAGAAATCTGAATTCTAATTGTTGGAGGTCTGGGGTGAAGGTTGTAGAGACACTCAATTATCATAAAAATCATCCTGGATAAAACAGTTCTTCAGGCAATGAACACCCAGGAATGGAGTGGTTGTAACTTGTCAAAGATTATGGACAGGAAGAGAAGACTAGAATATGAAGAAAGAATGCAGTCTTATTATCTAGCCTTAGACTATGTGAGATTTCTTTTTTTTCTTTTACTTTTTAAGGAACATTTTCACTAAAGTATAACATATGTGTAGAAAGAGACACAAATCATAAATGTATAGCTTGTTGAATTTCTACAAAGTGAATACATCTATGAAACCATCCAGATCAAGACACAGAACATCCAACAGCTCAGAAGCCTCTCTAGGACTAAGGTTTAAAACTCAGCTTGAGGATCACTCAGGGGATGCTTTTTTTCCCCATTTACTTGGAATATTTATTTAATTTTTTTCAGCAAACATTTTTTAATACCTTCCTCTGAGTCAGACACCCTGCAATGCATGTTGCATCACACATCATCATGTCCTTCATTCTCAGTACACACCTGCCCTACCAGAGGCTGTTCCTATGCTAACATCCTTTTCAGTTAAAGAATAGACGTTTGGGCTTCCCTGGTGGCACAGTGGTTGAGAGTCCGCCTGCCGATGCAGGGGACACGGGTTCATGCCGTGGTCCGGGAAGATCCCACATGCCGCGGAGTGGCTAGGCCCGTGAGCCATGGCCACTGGGCCTGCGCGTCCGGAGCCTGTGCTCCGCAACGGGAGAGGCCGCAACAGTGAGAGGCCCGCGTACCGCCAAAAAAAAAAAAAAAAAAAAATAGACGTTTGTCAGGCTTTCACTGTCCAGCATCCACCTATTCCTGGCACCCTCAGATTTTCCACTAGGGGGATCACAGGCTCTCCAATATGCCTGCTTCAGGTGGAGCGGATGTGGCATGTGGCACCAGGGGTGAGCATGAGTCTCTGGCTCAGCCAGTGAGATTATCACATTTTTTGGCTGTAGATTGGTTCACAAATAGGCACAGGACTCAATCAGAGCCAAAGAAGTTTAATAAGGATTTTGTTAGATGACAGGGAGAGGCACACTCACTTTTCTACTAGACTTGAACCAAGGGGGAGCGTAGATGTGGAAATGCTGAGAGCCATTTGCCACTTCTGATGGGTCACCCCAGCCTCAGAATTTCCATGGGGTTGGCTGAGGTCTCCATTGAGACTTTATTATAGCCTGACTTCTCTTTCTGCCCAATCCTGCTTCCTTCTCTTCTCTTCCACGTGTATTGATCCCATGAGCAGGCCCTAATAAACCTGCTGTAGCCCATTTCCGTCTCAGAGTCTGCTTCCCAGGGAATTTTGGCAGGCATGGTGCCAAACACTTACATATATTGTTCATCCGCAGATGAACTCTGAAGGCATACTATGTGCCAGACACACAGCGCTATGACACTCACAACCTATGAAACTCATTTTAGAGGTGAGGAAACTGAAGCATGCAAAGTTCGGTAACTTACCGAAGGTCACACAGCTATAAAGTAACAGAATCAGGATTCAAGCCCAGGTCTGTCTGATTCTAAAGGCCGTGCCCCTAATGATACTGCTACAAACAAGCCAATGGCGGAACTAAAAATCACTCCAGATTTCCAAGTCTTCATAGCCAACATTCTTGTGCTGAATCAAAGAAACAAATATACATTCTATTGTGGGCAAATCTCCACGTTTGAGGATGAAAGGGCTACTAGGAGAGGCATGCCCAGTCCCTGCAGCCCAGGCATTCCTGATATAGTCAGGAGGACAAGGCATGACACATGAAAACTTAAACCACAAAACAGTAAAAAAGGATCACATTATCAAATAAAAAATATACACACTTACTGGGAGTACGTGATTAATTGCCAAGTGAGATGTGCAGACCAGCAGTGCGCTATGTTCTCCAAGAAGGGAGACATTCCTGGGCTAGAAGGCACTCCTGGGATGGAAATGGGCTCAGTCAGGCAGGGCACAGAGGGAGAAGGGCACAGAAGAAGAGGTGCAGGGGGGCAAAACGCATAAGGTGTTTTCCAGGGAAAGGATTAGACCAGCCTGGCCAGACTCAAGCGTGAAAGGAGCTGAGCCTGGAGGCTGGACCGGGGGGAGGCTGTGAAGGTTTCTGGATGTCAGAGTCCTTCCTTCTTGGACCATGGATCCTTGTTTCCTGGCTCCTCCCCACTTCCTATTCTCACGGGGTGCAAACTTCTTGCCTTCCCTGGTGGCCCTGGGATTGGAGTTGAGCTCAAGCCCTCAGGGGCTGGGGGATATGGTGGGGAGCCCCCGAGTCCCCTCTGGTTGTGCATCCCTCCACCTGGCTTACTGGGCTGTCAGACCAAGGGAACAAAAATCCCTCAGCCCCTCCCTCTCCACCAGTCCCTTTCCTCCCTGTGTTACTTTCCTCAGGCTGTTGTAACAAAGCACCACAGACTAGGTGGTTTACCAGAACAGAAATGTATCCTCTCACAGTTCTGGAGGCCAGAAGTCAGACATCCAGGTGTCAGCAGGGCCATCTGAGCCTCTGGGGGAATCCTCCCTTGCCTTTCCCTAGCTTCTGGTGACGGCTGCCAATCTTTGGTGTTCCCGGCCTTGCGGCTGCGTCATGCCAGTCTCTACCTCTGTCACCAGACGGCATTCTCCCTGTGTAATCTATGTCTCAATTGCCTTCTTTTTGTAAGACACCAGTCATATTGGATCAGGGCCCACTTATGATGGGGGCACTATTATTCCCATTTTTCAGATGGGAACGCTGAGGCTCAGAGGGGTAAGGTAGCCTAAAGTCATACAGCTAACAGGTCATGGGGCTGGGTTTCTAATCCAGCTATTCTGACTCCAGAGTCTATGCTGAGAGGTGGCTGGGCAGGGCGTCCTGCTTCGGGTGACCCTGGGATGACCATAGGTGCTACATCAGGGAGTAGCACCAGTCTCCCCACTCCAGGCCAGCTGCATGGGTGCCCACTCAGTGAGGTCAGCATATCACAGGTTCTCACTGTTCCTGGCATCACGCTGGCATGCAAAGGCCTCCGGTGTTGCCTTCCATAATGGTCACCTGATCCCCGAGCCAGTGGGCAATCAGCCTGAGATGTTTATTCCCTGCTGACCAACTGGCCTGACAGACAGACAGCCCTGGTGATAAGGGAGGACGGAGGAGGCACCTGGGGGGAGCGGCTGGATAAAGGAATCCCCTGCCTCTAAGAAGTGCTGTTTTGCTTGGCTGGGGCCCGAGTCACACTACCAGCCTCTGAATGACAGTGACATTCCCCAGGGATTAAGCTTGAAGTGTAGAAGCTGGGTCTCCACAGGGGGTGTGGGGCCCCATGGAAGTTAAATCGTGCAACTAGCCACCAGCTAACATTTCTGCCACATTCATTTCATACCTCCATCACTTCCCATCCCCCCTCCAAGAAAATTCAGCTGCAACTTGCTTTATAACACCCCTTGTTGTACCCTGCTGCTTTGCTTTCTCTTGGTAATAGCAAAAGAGATAAAGCCATTCTCTGGATCCTTCAAAGCACAGCTCAAAATTCTTTTCCTGGAAGCCAGATGCAGGTAACCCTGCCCTACCCGGCTCTGAGCGCCTAGGATTCTAACTCAATCCACTGTTGGTTCATGGCCAGGTACTGAGCAAGTTGTGGAAAGACAGAGGTCAAGCTACCTAGGCTTGGGGCAGTGATGCTTTTAGGGAAGGCAAAGATGTTGATGTCACTCCTGGTTTGGGATGACTGCTTTTCTGTTCAGGAACACTGGATACACCTAGTGGTCCAGAACGCAGATTTTCTGACTCCCAGTCAACTGTTACTTTGATTATAGTACAATACCTATGTGGCTCATCAGAGGGCAAGGGGCCTGGCTGATAAATCCACCACCAGAGAGATGGAGGCTAAGCCTGTCCCTACAGCCAATGAGGAATGCTCTCCATGAGTTGTTAGGCAGAAAAGAACCTCTTGGGTCATGTCCTCACTTTTCCTCAGCTAAAGTTCGCAGACTGTCTCCTTCAAATTCAAATGTGCATCCAGATCCATGAGTAACCATATTATTTTTAAACAGCATCCTTCAGCCACTGCCTCTCCTGCGTTTTCAGAGAGGGAATCCTTTGTGAAGCTAGCACAGGATTTTATTTTATGATTGTTTTGAGGTATCTGCGGGGATTCCATGGAGTTTAAGTAAAAGATTAAGGTGTAGCTCTGAGAGAGAAGCCAGCAAACAGGTAAAGCTCACCTCAGGGGGACAGAAAAGAGAAGCCAGGTCTTGTGGAGAGATAGGAAAACAAAGGATGTGGTACTGGAGACAGCAGAGAGTGTCAAACCAGCCAGCATTTAGCAGAGGAATGTCTGGTCTCAGAAGCCCCATTATACCAAGAAACATCATGCCACTATTTGAAGCAGTTAAAAGCTCTATCCTAGGGGGAATAGAGACTGGGGTTAGATTTGCAGTTCCTCCACTTAGTAGCTGTTGAGTGGCTTAACTTCTTTGAGCCTTAGTTTTCCTATCCTTAAAATGGGCATAAACACAGCCACCTAATAAGGTAATTGTGAGGATTAAATGAGAAATATTATGTGCTCAAGACAGTCTGGCATAGAGTAATACTCAAGAAATGGTAACTGTTGTTATTAATACCCAGATAACAGTTAATATGTTATGGCTAATGTTGATAGGTTGCTTAATATTTATCCACAATTATCAAACTAGTAGATTGTAACTGTATCAACATGACTGATGGCAACTTAATGAGTTAATTATTCAATTGTCTCTCCTGGGCTTGTTAGGATAACAAAAGGCTACTCTGGACAATACATTGTCCAGTGTGTTTCTCCTTCATTCTTCCAGACGACGTTTTACCTTAAAAATAAAATCCTATTCATGTGCTAAGTGTTATTAAGAATTACTAGTTGAAGAAAGAAAGAATTGTTTTGTTGTTAGTTAATTAAAAAACCACGTTTATAGTAAAAAAATTTCAAACAGTATATATATTGTACTTCGATAAAATTTTATTTCAAATAAAAACGATATAAAAGGTCATAAAAGAAACAGGTTCCTGCCCCATCCCAATTTCCAGAGGTAATTACTGTTAATAATTAATTACTTGTATAATTTTCCTGGAATGTTTTATACTCTTTGGTTTTACACAAATTTAATCATACTGCAATACTGCTGAGGAACTTGTATTTTCTCCTTAGTAACAGGTCTTGGTAACTTCTTAGCAGTGCATACAGACCCGCCCCCTTCTTTTTGAGGGTTACATTGTAATCCCTTCCATGTAAGGACCATCCTTTATGTAACCAGTCCCTTTGCTTAGCATTCTGGTTGTTTCTGGTTTTTGCTATTATGAACAATGCCACAATAAAATTCCTTGAACATGGAACTTTGGTTGTTGCTACAAATAAACCTATAGGATAAATTCCTAGAAGGGTAACTACTGAGTCAGCTTCCTTTGTTGTAACTGTAACAGACAGTGCCAACTCACTTCCAAAGAGGCTGTAGCAACTGATAATTTCACCCACAGTATATGAGAATGTTTGTGTCCTGCATTTTCACCAGTTCTGAGTATTATCAAACTTTATAATCTACTAAGTAAATTGTCATTAAAAAATAGTAGTAATATACATATGTGGAATAGCAGTACATATTAAATGATTCCACCTGCAGAGATGAATGCTCACAATCACCTTGAACAGAGGGTAGGGAGTTGCAGGGAGTTAGACCAGGGTCTGAACTTCAGCTCCACTATTTATTATCCCTGTGACCTCGGGCAGGTTCATTAAGCTTCTCTGTCTGCAAACTGGTGATATTAAATGAAATAAGGCATCAGAAAGCTCCTAGAACCACTGTCTGGAACCCAGTAAACATTTATTAATATTACAAAACAAACCAGAGTGCCAGAATCCCTGGCAAGTTTGAGAGTGACAGAGACCTGGCTTCTAGTTCCTGCTCCTTTCTACTACCCACTGCTAGGCTGCTTAATTTCTTTAAATTTTCTTGTTTATAAGACGTCAATTTGGATCCTGCCTATTAATTGACTGATTCGGATAAATATGAGTGGCAGAGTTGAATCACAAGGCAGGGGGCATTTTACATTCACTGGAAGATGCAGGCAGCATCACAGCAAAAGAAGACAGGTGGCATCTTAGGTCTAGGTGTGCCACTGAGGCAGTGGGAGAGGTTTGGGGTCAGACTGACCCAACTGCAGTCCTGCTTCTGCCTCTTAAAAGCCAGGTGACCTGGGGCAAGTTCTTACAGCCCTCTAGCCTCAGTTTCCTCAATTCTAAAACAAGGTAACAGTAGCTGCGTCATGGGATTATTGTGAGTATGAAGTAAGTAATAATCTGTGAAAGCATTTCGCAGCTGACTCCTGTGAAATGTTCAATATGTTCATAGACAGCAAAAGCCTCACTTCCTGATCACAGTTTACTGGTATGTCAGCAGGGACAGAATGCTTCTGTAGAGTGGAACAGAGATGTTACCAGCCCTCCCCTCCCCGTTTGTCAAGTCGGGTGACCGCCCCCCCCACCCCCGCCTTTCCCTCACTTCAGTAACTGTAAAGCACATCCTTTTGTGATGGGGGTGTGATGACACAGGGCAGACCCACAAAAGCAAGACTGCTAAAGATTCTTACATGGCTGCAATCCCAGCCAGGGGTCTGTCTCATTTTTCCTGGAAAGGAGTGAAACGACATGAAGTTAATAAATATTTTCCATTGGAATTGCTTAATACACTTAATGTTTGACTTGCAAAATGGAAAGTCTTGTTCATTATTATCCTGGACAACATTTTGAGGGGATCTGAGATAGGACAGGAACTAGCTTTAGGTTTTTGCTGCAGTGTTTCCCTCAACCTTCACATCTGCTTCAATTCAAATTTCAGTTCTTACATAATACATAAACTGCAAACATTAAGCTATACTCATGGAAATGGGGATTCTTAAAAACACTTTGTGAATTATTATTTTTTTCCTTTTTTTTTGAAAATTTCAACTTACAGAAAGGATGAAAGAAAGGTCTAATGAATACCCAAGATTTACCCACTGTTATTATTTTGTCACAAAACTAATACATTATTTTTGAGATGTAGAGAGGTGCATTTGTATAATACGAATTTCCTTTCCTCTCTCCCTCCCTTCCTTCATTTTTTTCCCTCCCTCCCTCCCTTCTTTCCTTCCTTTCTTCCTTTGTTTTTTTGTGCCAGTAAAAATGTTATGAGAATGGATTAAGTTATATTAATATTGTGACTTCCAGGCATTCAGCTTCCTGGAGTTTGAGATCTGTTGTGCTATTTGGCTACAAGTTTGGAATATAAGGAATCATGTTTGTGACACCTGCCAGATTGAATATCTCTTGCACCAAATGTGCAAGATACATTATCCCTAATCCTAACAGTGACTGTGCAAGTCCGGGTCTCATCCCTGCCAGTTTACATATTTGGTAACTGACACTCAGAGACTGAGTCACTCAACCTCTCTGGTAAAAACTGCTGATCTGTCTTTTTTTGACTACAAAGCTTTTTTTCACAAAGGTTTTGGGGGATTCTCAGAGTGATATTTTAATGCAAGCATATGGAAAGTTTTAGTTTCTGGGACAGTTGCAATGTTAATTTCAGATAATTTCCCTCAACCAAGGAGGTAGGGGAGCAGTGGAAGGTGGAGTTTTATGGAAACCACAGTCAGGACTTCAGTGATAGAAGCTAAAGATGATGAACTAACCACTCCCAGGGCCCGAGAAGACTCTTTTTGGGACGGCCTCTTACTAGCCATATATAGTTGGATACATCACCCTGACTTACCTCATTTGTGAAATGAATAAACAATCAGTACCTCTTTACCCGGGTTTTCTGGTGAGATTTAATTTTGCGAATTGTGATTACCTTTATGAATACAAGGAACTGATGTACCATTTTATCTGTAGGTGAAGGAGGGAGAGAGAGAGAGAAGAAGGGTGAGAGTGGACAGGGCATTTTATGTATAGGAGGCGGTGGGGGAGAGGGAAAGATATAAGTAGGATGACAGCAATCAAGGGAGGCTTACCTTCCTGAAACTGGCAGGGAAGTTGACAGAAACTCACAGTCTAGGGAGAGAAGAAAGCATCTTTCAGGGAATTTAATTAGTTGCCGGTCCCGGAGAACCCATCTCCAGAATTTTCCTTCACGTGGCTGCGGGAGGAGGATGGGTTGGCTTGAGACCTTCAGCAAACTTCTTCAAGGGCCGTGGGGCACACTGACGCGCGCTCTGGCTTCCAACGCACCCAAGGGACGCTTTTCGGTGCTGCCCGTGTCAGGATTTAAAAAGCCATCCAATGGACGCTTTTCGGTGCTGCCTGTGTCAGGATTTAAAAAGCCGTGTGCCCGACGGAGGGTAAGGATCTCCAGAGTAACCACTCTCCGAGGTCTTTGCCCAGCTTCTAGATGTTTCTGTGGCACCAGGTGCCTCTCCAGACCTCTACCCTTGCTCCAGGACATCACACTACACTTTGCGGGGTGACTCCTCCGCGCAGGATTCCTGCGTCCACAACTGTGAACCGGTGTGTGCAGGTGAAGTGGCGCACACTGGCTCCCCAGTAACCAACAGAGCTTCAGAGGCAGTGATCTTGGGGGTGCGATGTCACCGAACTCCTTTTCATCCTTTACATTCCTACTGAGATCTGGGCAATAAATAACAAGAATAAAACGTATACGTGGTATTGTCTTTGCGCTCGCGGGATCGTGGCAGGTCTTTTAGAGAAGTGAGGAAATAAATGAAGAGAAATCACGGCGGCCTCGCCGGCTGCTTCTGGGGACCCCTGAAATCAGCAGCTGGAATGGCCGGTTTGGAGAGCCCTCGGGCCCGGTTATCTAAGACCTGGGGTTACCAGTCCCACCGACCTGCGGGAATTCCGGGCTTTTCCCCCGCGGGGTCGGGCCCCTCAGCCACCAGTGGCGCTGACCCAGCTCCAGTCGCGGGAAGGTGCCAAGCCCCGCGCACTTTGCGCTGGCGAAGAGCGCAGACGACCGGGGCGCGCTTGGTCCGCCCCGCTTGGCAGGAGCGCGCGAAGCCGCGCGCGCGGTCCCGGGGGAGAGCCCGGAGGCCGCCCCACTAGCGGGAGAGGCGAGAACTCGGCGTCCGGCGGCGGACTGGCGTGCGTCTCGCCGCCTCACGCGGTTGCACTGAGCTGCGGGGCGCCGGACCGGGGACCCAGAGGGCGCGCGGCGGCGGGCGGCGAACGGCGGGCAGAGCTTCCCCGACCACCCGGGCGCCCAGGGGCTCCTGCTGGCTGGGAGACGCCCCCTGGCCCCTACCTCTGTTTGGCCCGGCCGGGCGAGCGGGACCCGCGGGAGGAGGAGGGGGAGGAGGAGGAGGAGGAGGTGGGGCCGCCGGGACTGCCTCCTCCCCGCCCCTCGCGTCTCCTCCCCGCGCAACCGGGAAGGACAAGGGGACTGGGCACGGGGACCCCGGCCAGTGAGCGCCCGCGCCCCGGGGCCGCCCCTCGCGCGCGCTCTCCCGCCGCGAGCCCGGGCCGGTCTCGTTTCGCAAGGTGCTGGCGGCAGCCATGAGCCAGGACGCCGAGCCCAGCGGCCCCGAGCAACCGGACAGAGATGCGCACAGCGTGCCTGGTGCCCCGGCGCCCCCAGCGCCCCCAGGCCCGAGAGGGATGCAGCCGCCGCCACCGCCTCCGCCCCAAGCCGGCCTACCCCAGATCATCCAAAAGTAAGAGGAGGAAAGGGGGAACGGGGACCCGGGTGCGCTTGGGGGACAAGCCCCGGGCGCCCCCTTTTGTGGCTTCCTCTCTCCCGTTCCCGCTAAAGTTCTCTCGGCCGCCTTGCGTTTGAAGTCTTCTTGCCCGCCCTCTCGGCAGAGTCGGTGTCATTCTGGCTGTTTGTGAGTTTAGGGCGAGGGAAGCCAAGCTATTTGGGGAAAATAATTTTGTTCTTCCTCATCCCCTGTCTCTTCTCTTCGGGGACGTCACCGGGTATTTTGAACTAAATTAACTCAAACTGGGGGGAAATGGCCCAGGGACTATATTTCATCTTTCTAGTCCCAAGAAGCCGCTGGAACATATGGAGAGCCGTGCGAGTGTGCGCGCGCGTGCTGGAGGGCGTGTAAGTAAAACGCCGCCCGAAGAAACCACCCTTAATGGTGCCCATGAAGTCAAACAGTGATGTTGGGTGAAAAGGGTGGTGAGGGTTTGTAGACAACGTATTTTTGCTTTGTCCTGCAAGAAGTGTTTACACTTTCCAAGAAGGCCCTTGCGAAGAGTTTCTAGCCGCGGAACCGTTTTCCATTAAAGTTACCATCTTGTGATTCGGAGGAAACTGTGCGACTTGGGTCGCGAGTTTTCCGGGCCGGCCGTCCCAGTGCGTCGAGTAGATTGGGGGTGGTCAGTAGGCTCTGAGAAGCTCTTTCAGCCCATTTGGGAGACATAAAAGTAAAACGGTGAGGCTTCGTTCATTCTTTCGAGATTTTGTTGGACAGTTTAAGGCCTAGAATGTTGGTTTGTTTGAAGGATCTTTATTCTCCGAAAAGTTTCCCTCAGCTTGTAATGAAGTCCTCAAAACTAGTGTAGTTAGTGTTGGAAAGTCTGAATGATGAGTGTTTGGGCGAAACTGGAGAAAATTAAAGAAATACACCCAAGCACAGCAAAATCAATCCTATGGAACCGAGCAGGGGTTTTTCGGCACTGCTTTGAGTTACATAAACTTATTAAAATGTAGTAAGAGAAATAACCAGTGATGGGGCATAAATGGAAGTAAATATTGTTTTTAAGACTGACTTATGTAATAGAATAGTGAAAATTTAAGTTTGACATCAAAGAACGCTTGTATCGTATTTCAGGACAAAATGGTTCCCTTTTTTTTGACTGGTAGAATATTAAAAGCTCCATTTATGGCAACTTTTTGCTTTAGTTTGATTTTATATAACTTTCAACTACCTACAAGTAGCTATTTGAAACTGTAAATATTTTATATTGTTATTCTGTTCCCTTTGTTTTGCAAATTTCAGCTAAGATTTACTAAATATAATGGAAGTTTAAGTACCTCATTGCTTAAAATTTCTCTTTAGTCCTTAACATAAATATAAACTAACAGAGAAAAAAATGTTTAAAACCTGAGGTTTATTTAGTAAAAGAGGAAAAAAAAAACCCTAATTGACTGATTATTAACTGGGAAACATCTCATGTGCTTCTTACTGGCCAGTGTCTTGGGGCTTGAAGTTAGGGTGCACATTGAGTTTGCTTTGGTATTGTGGTCACCCTGCATTTTCCTATCATTTACTTTTAATTAGGAAAAAATAAGAATTTTATGTTCATAGAAAAATCTTTGTAGAGGGGTGACTGATTTTGAAATGTTGCCAGGTTGAAAATAAAGGCCGTTTTTGTGGGAGATGGATCATTTCAAGTGTATTTCAGTTACCTCATGTAATAAATAATTTACCCTGTAAATTCACCCCTATTTTGAAAATTCCACCCCTGGAATATTTTACTTTAGTAGATAAGCCTGAGCTCTTCAAAGATGGCCCCTTCGGCTAGCAGTCCAGGGTGGAGACCTCAAAGAGGTGCCTGATGGCTCTGCCTTGTTTTGCATTGGTGACAGATCAGTGTTCAGGCACCAGGTCCAAGGCTGGTGAATGTGCTCATGGGATTTGACGTTTGTGCACTTACGTTTCTTTCTTTAACATCTTTATTGGAGTATAATTGATTGCTTTACATTGTTGTGTTAGTTTCTGCTGTATAACAAAGTGAATCAGCTATACATATACTTGTATCCCCATATCCCCTCCCTCTTGTGTCTCCCTCCTGCCCTCCCTATCCCACCCTTTTAGGTGGTCACAAAGCACTGTGCTGATCTCTCTGTGCTATGCGGCTGTTTCTTACTAGCTATTTTACATTTGGTAGTGTATACATGTCAGTGCCACTCTCTCACTTTGTACCAGTTTACCCTTCCCCCTCCCCGTGTCCTTGCGCTTATGTTTCAAAGTCTTTATTTATAAGGATGATTTGGGGTTTGCACTCCCCTCAGTACCCACTGAAATTCCATGGGAAGCAGACATAACATGGCAAACGCCTTGCAGGTCCATCTTTTATGGGCTGAAACTTGAGCAGGTTATTTTGAAACTGCGTTTGCATAATTTAATCTGAGCAGCCATTTTTATGTAGTTATGAGGTGCTGTTTGTATCAGCCATCTTTGAGAAAATGTAGCGGGGAGCTTGCCCTCAGCTGCAAAATGAGTTGTGCTCCTCTTGATTTGAGAATTGTGTGAGCTAGAGCTTTGGGTGAAATTCTCCTCTAATGGATGGCATGTTAGATACATTGTATTGGGGAACCTGCACTTTTTCTAGTTATTTGAGTAAGGTTATAATGCAATTCATAAGAGGAGAAGTTTTGTGTTTTTTAAATTAATTTATTTATTATTTTTGACTGCATTGGGTCTTTGTTGCTGCGCGTGGCTTTCTCTAGTTGTGGTGACTGGGGGTTACCCTTCGTTACTGGGGGCTTCTCTTGTTGTGGAGCACGGGCTCTAGGCCCACAGGCTTCAGTAGTTGTGGCACGTGGGCTCAGTAGTTGTGGCTCGTGGGCTCTAGAGAGCAGGCTCAGTAGCTGTGGTGCACAGGCTTAGTTGCTCTGTGTCATGTGGGAGCTTCCCGGACCAGTGCTCACACCTGTGTCCCCTGCATTGGCAGGCAATTCTTTTTTTTTTTTTTTTTTTTAATTTATTTATTTATTTTTGGCTGCATTAGGTTTTCATTGCTGCAGGCGGGCTTTCTTTAGTTGCGTCGAGCGGGGGCTACTCTTTGTTGCGCCGCGCAGGCTTCTTATTGCGGTGGCTTCTCTTGTTGCGGAACAGGGCACTAGGCACGTGGGCTCAGTAGTTGTGGCCTGCAGGCTCTAGAGAACAGGCTCAGTAGTTGTGGCACACAGGCTTAGTTGCTCTGCGGCATGTGGGATCTTCCCGGACTAAGGCTCGAACCTGTGTCCCCTGCATTGGCAGGCGGATTCTTAAACCACTGCGCCACCAGGGAAGCCCTGGCAGGCAATTCTTAACCACTGTGCCACCAGGGAAGCCCAAGCTGAGAAGTTTTGATTGCTTTCAAAATGATGAAGATATCAATATTCTTCATGTTGCATAGCATTTAAGGATTACAAGAATTTTTTCACTTCTTTTTTTAAAATAAATTTATAAATTTATTTATTTATTTATGGCTGCGTTGGGTCTTCATTGCTGCGCGTGGGCTTTCTCTAGTTGCGGCGAGCAGGGGCTACCCTTTCTTATGGTGCGTGGGCTTCTTATTGCGGTTGCTTCTCTTGTTGCAGAGCAGAGTCTCTAGGCGGGTGGGCTTCAGTAGTTGTGGCACATGGGCTTCAGTAGTTGTGGCTTGCGGGCTCTAGAGCGCAGGCTCAATAGTTGTGGTGCATGGGCTTAGTTGCTCCGCGGCATCTTCCCAGACCAGGGCTCGAACCCATGTCCCCTGCATCGGCAGGCAGACTCTTAACCACTGCACCACCAGGGAAGCCCCTTTTTCACTTCTTAATGTCTCTATTTACTGATCTTCATTAATCACGGTTTTCATTTTGGGTAAAGTCATGATCATAATAGACATGATCATAATAAAAACAGAATCCTATTCACCTATGTTATATTTGGTCTTAAGAGAATGAGGTGTGACAGTGAATAATGTGACTGACTTTGCTGTTTGTCTTATGGAACCCAGTCTCGGTATTTACGAAGATCGTGCCAAAAGTTAACTACTGTGGAGCTCCTTTGGCCTGTTTAGGTATATTTAGTTTTCTCCCTGTTGCATTGTTAGCTTCAGTCAAGCATGGTCCATGACCCCTCTGCTCTTGTTAACCTCTGACTCTGGGCCAATATTCGCATTACTTATGAAGATTATCAGCCATGTTAGACACATATAACTAATATCTTGTAAGATCTTTGTTTTAAGCGTGCATTCTCTAAGATGGCCAATGTGGAGACATTATTGGATAAAATGTGAAGCATTATGTAAGCCATTTGGGCAACAACTAATATAAATAACACCTTAAGAGATTTGGGATGAGTTCAGGAAATCAGAATAACTTGAAAGCTTAAAAAAAACTTCATATAAGCAGAAGTAAGACATTGATGTTGTTGGTGAACATTTTACAAGGATTTATCTCCTCAAATATTCACAATATTTTATTTCAAAAGTATTTTATATTTTAATTTTAATCAAACCTAATTCTTGATTTATAACAAGTTATTTATTAACCATAATGAACATCAGAAATTACAATTTTAGGTTGTAAGTTCTAAAACTCTCTTCAGAATGAAAACAGAGCCATTAGTTCTGTGTGCTGTGTTGAATTCATTTGTCAGATGCAGTTAGAAAGTGTGGTACTAATCATGGTGAAAATTAACCAAACAAGCACACACATCTATGAGGTGAGCACACAGGTGATTTTCCTAAATTATTTGATTTGCAGTGAAATACTCCTGGCTAATGCTTGATATCAGGTTGCATATTTAATTTGCATATAGATGACTTATTTTTTCCTTTACAGATTATTTTGGCATGAAATGAATAAAAATCAATTATGAAAATAGAAAAAGTTTTGGTTTAGCATTTGATAGTTAGTGTCACCTGCATGTGTTTGTGACTTATGAAGATATAAATCCAGCTTTGATTGCTGAAGTTTATAGTCTTCTGCATCGCGTTAGGACACTGGCCAACTGTGTTTTCAGAGCAAAGTGCTCCTTAATTCAGTCCCGAAAATGTTACAAGTAGTCAGTCTGATCGCAGATAATTCTACAGACATTTTGCATTTGGAAGGATCTCCATGTAACTCTTAGAGAGTGATACATAGGCAAGTTGTGTGTGATGTCCACCCACTGTGATGGGCATGCTGACAGTTACATCCAGAATCGGAGAGGAAATAAGAATTTGCCAAAAAGGGACATTATCTCAACTCATAGTTGGTCCTTTTCTGGAAGAAGGATGGAATTTCTAACATCAGTGCCACTTTCTAACATTAGTTTGAGTCCGTTTTTAGGGGAAACAGGGATACACTTTTAGAAGGAATTTTGAAAATTTTAAACACCATCTTAAATTGCACGTAAGACAAGCATTCAGCAGGAGAAAACATCTGAGAAGATTAAGCGTTTACCCAGAACAGGGAAGGAGAGAGGGTGGGTTCTTAGCATTCTGAAAAGTTTCTTTGCTTCATTAGAAAGCCTATTAAGGGTATTTTTTTTAAAGAAACTTTGCTTGAGGGTTTGTTGTGATAAGTATTTTTAGATAGTAAGTGTAGCCATCCAGTTATGAGTTTTTCTCAAATTGCCAAAGGGATCAGTATTATGAAAGGTAGTACATTATTCCCATTAGTCACAGTAAATGACTATACCTATGGTGTACAAAGAGCTGTTCTAATGCCAGTGCTGCAGGAGAAAAAAAAGAAGTCAAATTGTGTTACCCATTTTATTCTTCTATCCACTTATTCTTTTGTTACCAGTTTAGCAGTTTATCAAATTAATAATTTAAAAAGCCCATATCTGTCAGTTGGAATGTGGACTCTGATCTGTTAAGATCTCTTTGCCTATGCATGTAAGTCACCAAGGGGGAACAATAACCCCACCAGGATTGACTCACAGTGAAATGATCCCCCATCATCCAGTTTCTCTCTCCCTCTCTCTCTCTGATTTATTTTTCTTGCGGCTGTAGTTTCTTTTTTTTTTTAATTCTTTAAAATTTTTATTTATTTATTTTTGGCTGCGTTGGGTTTTCGTTGCTGCACACAGGCTTTCTCTAGTCGCGGCGAGCGGGGGCTACTCTTCGATGAGGTGCGCGGGCTTCTCATTGTGTTGGTTTCTCTTTGTTGCAGAGCACGGGCTCTAGGTACGCGGGCTTCAGTAGTTGTGGCATGCGGGCTCAGTAGTTGTAGCTCGCAGGCTCTAGAGCGCAAGCTCAGTAGTTGTGGCACACGAGCTTAGTTGCTCCGTGGCATGTGGGATCTTCCCGGACCAGGGCTTGAACCCGTGTCCCCTGCATTGGCAGGCAGATTCTTAACCACTGCACCACCAGGGAAGTCCCGGCATGTAGGTTCTTGACTCCAACTAAACTAATATTTCCTCCCTGCCCACAACGGCCAGTCCTCAAGTAAACAAACCAATATAGCTCAATTCAAAGCTTTGATAAACAAGAGTCTACAAAATGTTAGGAACTGAGATCTAACCAAGGGATAGAATTAAAACGGACTGAACTAAACTTGGAAAGCAAGAATGGAAGAAGCTTGAGATAGTGGAGTTAAAACTCCAGCGGCGGGCCTCCCTGGTGGCGCAAGTGGTTGAGAGTCCGCCTGCCGATGCAGGGGATACGGGTTCGTGCCCCGGTCTGGGAGGATCCCATATGCCGCGGAGCGGCTGGGCCCGTGAGCCATGGCCGCTGAGCCTGCGCGTCTGGAGCCTGCGCGTCCGGAGCCTGTGCTCCGCAACGGGGGAGGCCACAACAGTGAGAGGCCCGCATACCGCAAAAAAAAAAAAAAAAAAAAAAAAAAAAAACTCCAGCGGCAAATTCAGAGGTAGGGCTCCCCCTCCCTTCATCCTCCTTGGTCCCCCTGTTAGGCAAAATCTTGAAGGGGTCTCCTGTGCCACAAAAATCCCACTTAATCTGATTTTTTATTTCCTGCCACAGTAATTATTTTGCTTGGGATGGTCTAGCTGATACAATTTCGTGTATTTTAACAGGGGAGGTTGCTGTGGATCCACAGCTGCTGTGTGTGACATGGTAGCTGTGTTTAGAATAGCGCGTTGAAAAGTTTTGCAGAAGGTAAAGTGGTCCTTATTCCAGAATCGGGGCAAAAGACCGTAATTAGTGGCTTGTAGAAAGGAGCACATGGCAATTCCCTTTCTGGTTAATGAACCTGGCTGGGTCTTGGTGATGTGTGTGTTGTTATGGAAGCCTCATAGTTCTTGTTCCCACCAGTGAGAAGACTGGGAAATCCTGACTTTAATTGAGAAGGCACATTTTTCCATCAGGAATGTGAATTTGGTTTCCAGCCACTACCAAGGGGGTACTGGCGGTGGGCTGATATTTTGCCTGGCTCAACGGTGGTCACTGTTTAAATTCTACCCAACTAAGGTTTCAGTCTTCGACATTTACAAGACAGCAAGTTTGGGGTATTTTGGATTTAATGCGTATGTCCATCTAATAGGATAAAGTCTTTACAGTGGCAGAAGTTACAGCCAAGTTAATTCATCCTCCCCTTTCCTACAATTCCTGCTGGATTTTATAAGATAAATAAGTCCCCTGATGGTTTACAAGGCACCTTTTCTAACTCGCTGACAGCAGCTCCGTCAGGGGGATGGTACATATTGATGTGAATGTACTTTATGAGCAAAAAGGGAGCTGTTAAGCAAGTTGTATGAGGATGTGTTAATAACTTGTAGCTCAGTTTGCCAAATAAATCTTTCCGTGTGTTCAGAAACAAAAGGCCCGGGGTCATGCCTGTGTTTTGGGGTGGTTTTCACCCCATGAAGATAGTTTTCACGCCACTTTTCCCTTCTTTTATGTGGGTATTTGCTTCAGGGATGCACCAGGGCCATTTGCTACTGCCCTTTCTTTGCACCTGCTTTCTCTCCATCACAGTAATGACCCATCAGTTCTCAGTTGCCACTTCCACTCTGGTTCGAACCTAGAAACCTCCATTCACAGCTGTCTGAACATCTTAAATACTTTTCAGTTGTGCAGCTTGTCTATAGACTGTCTTCCAGATATGTTTCTGGTTCTTATTGGACTCGCCCTTAAACCTGACCTCCAGTGTCATGATGCTGAAAGAGCAGACAAGGTAATATATATTTTAAAGATGGATTCGTTTCACGAAGTTACTTCTTTTGCTTTATTTTGAATTCATTATTGAACAGAATGATAGGTAGGATTTTCCCAGTGTTGTCAAGTGTAAAATGAGCGTCTTTGTAAATTAATGATTGGGTTTCTGACAAAGAGGGTCAGAGAGGAAAAGGAAACCCTGGATTGGGAGTAGGTGATCTGGACAAGCCAATTAACCTTCCTAATCCTGCTTCTCCAGGGATTGGAAATGATCGGTGTCAGTTCCTTCCAAGAATAAAATTATGTGAATTCCTGGGAATATTGCTGAATGATTATCACTGTAGAATGCCTCCCCTCGCCTCCTAGACATCTGATGGAGAATGAGTTACATTTTAATCAAGGGCATGGGTACATGTTTGTGAGGTTGATCACTCACAGAAACAATAATAACCACAAAAAGAGAATTAAAAGCTTTCTCCAACACTTGCAAAGTATATTTGGATCAGTGACATAATTTTAAGACGGAAAAGTAGACACTAGTGTAAGTGAAAAGGAGGGCGTTTCATACTGTTTTCTAATTATTACAAACTTTAAAAAATAAAAACAATTATTTTGGAATGTTAATTATTCTGGAATCTTAAAGTGAAGAGTTGAGTTTGCAAAAAGAGTACTGTTCTCAATTCAGGAGACAGATCCAGTAATTTTCACGTGTCTAAATTTGATTGTATTAAACACAGGCAGGTAGGAGTGTGTTTGGTGACGTTATTATTTTTACAGGCAGAAAACATAAGCATAGGCTGACAGATGTTTCTAAGAGCCTACCAGCTGCCCCAAGTAGGACTCGGTAAACGATGCTGTGTGTTCAGTTACCACAGCGTGGGCTGCACCCAGAGCTCACGGCCAAAAAACACTTTGCAAAGAGATCACGGTTATCCAAAAGCTGGGCCTCAGGTTTCCGTGTGGCCTCCTTGAATCGAAGAAACCAAATATTGTTTCCAGAGCCTTCTAAAGACCGGGTCTCCTCGGGCCCCTACATCCTCCTGGGCTGGCAGGGTTGCTGATAGTCTGCAGTTATGGAGAACCTTTATTTGATACTTGAAAAGAGATTTTTTTACTTTCTGTATGAAAAGGGAGAGGGGTTGTGTGATTAAATCTTGATTTAGAGACTTTACATAATGAGGATGAACATAAGATATTTATTGCAGCATTGTCTAGAAGAGCAGAAAATTAGAAACCACCCAGATGTTTCTCACTGAGAAAATAAATCATGTGCATGTATAATATCATGTACCATTCAGCCATTAGAATGGTGCCATTATTCTATATTTATTAATATGGAATATAAACCATATAATATTGTTAACTAAAAAAAATTACAAGCAGCATGTATACAGGGATCTCATGTTTTTAAAAAAATGTGTATGAGCATGTTCCAGTGCCTGCAAGCCTGGAAAAGCAGCTAAAGAACAAATATAAAGACAGTAACATGGTGCTAACTCTAGGTGGCGTAATTATAGTGGTTTGTCTTTTTTTTTCCGTTTTAAAAAAAATTAATTAATTAATTAATTAACTATTTGGGCTGCGTTGGGTCTTCATTGCTGCACGTGGGCTATCTCTAGTTGGGGTGAGCGGGGGCTACTCTTCGTTGAGGTGTGCAGGCTTCTCATTGTGGTAG
This sequence comes from Mesoplodon densirostris, assembly GCF_025265405.1. Taxonomy (NCBI): domain Eukaryota; kingdom Metazoa; phylum Chordata; class Mammalia; order Artiodactyla; family Ziphiidae; genus Mesoplodon; species Mesoplodon densirostris. Next base: position 20,292,894 of record NC_082661.1, on the reverse strand, counting down.
CTTCTCTTGTTGCAGAGCACGGGCTCTAGGCGCGCAGGCTTCAGTAGTTGTGGCTTGGGGGCTCAGTAGTTGTGGCTTGTGGGTTCTAGAGCGCAGGCTCAGTAGTCGTGGCTCACAGGCCCAGTTGCTCTGCGGCATGTGGGATCTTCCCGGACCAGGGCTTGAACCTGTGTCCCCCTGCATTGGCAGGCAGATTCTTAACCACTGTGCCACCAGGGAATCCCTTCTTTTTGTACTTTTTTTTTTTCATTGAGCATGTATTAATTTTCTAATCAGAGGGAAAGAACTACTTGCATTTTTATTTATTTATTTATTAAAAAAATTTTTTAATGAACTCTCTAATTCTTCTTCTAAAACTGTTTCTTTTTTTAATATAAATGTATTTATTTTGTTTATTTATTTTTGGCTGCATTGGGTCTTCATTGCTGCACGCGGGCTTTCTCTAGTTGCGGTGAGCGGGGCTACTCTTCGTTGTGGTGCGCGGGCTTCTCATTGCGGTGGCTTCTCTTGTTGCGGAGCACGGGCTTTAGGCGTGCAGGCTTCAATAGTCGTGGCTCGTGGGCTCTAGAGCGCAGGCTCAGTAGTTGTGGCGCATGGGCTTAGTTGCTCTGCGGCATGTGGGATCTTCCCAGACCAGGGAAGATCGAACCCGTGTCCCCTGCATTGGCAGGCGGATTCTTAACCACTGCACGACCAGGGAAGCCGACTACCTGCATTTTTAAAAACAAAAATAGGAATAGACTTTTCACGTTGGCATTGCACATTGTCTTTAAGACTGTCTTTAAGCCATTAGCATCTTAGATTTTAGACCTGGGGGGCATCTGAAAGCTGCTTTAGCCCAGCCCTCCTGTTTTTCTAGGTAAGGCAAGTGAGCATGGGAGAAGTCAAGAGAATTGTTTGAAGTCACACAGCAAGGTAATGGGCAGGCTGGGATAAGAATCCTCATATTTCCATCTATTACGTTTTCTGCTATTTGCCCTTTTTTCTGCCTGGAAATGGGAGAGAGAGAAATGGAGAACATTCATAAACTGACCTTTTATCTGCCGGCTCTAGTCTGCTCAGCCCCAGAAAGAGAATTTTGAAAAGCATCTTTGCGTATGTTATCTCCTCCCATATCTCCCCCCAAAGGTCTTTCTGCACGTGGGGGTAGACTGGGTCTCTCTGGCGTGTCTCATGCTCTGTTCCATCCTTCCAAACAGTAGCAGAGCATCAAATAGTTTTCTCCTGAGCATTTGAAAGTAAATTGCATCACCATAATTCTGTTATCGTATCTAAGAAAATTAGTCTTACTTAAATGAGTTTTCTAATAAACACTTGATTTTTAACTTTTTCCAGTTGTCAGAAAAATGTCTCATATAGCGAGTTTTAAACCCCCCTGGTTCAAGTTCACAGTGCATTTGTTTGTTTATGATGTCTCTCTTAATGTAGCAAGTGTACCTGCTCTTTTCTACTCCTCGTGACCAAAGATTCCATGCTAGTTGCCTTGTAGAATGAACCATGATCTGGATGTGTCTGTTGTTTCCTCATGACCAGATTCAGGTTAAGCACTTTGGCAAGGATCCACATACAGCGGGTAATGTGTGTTCCGCTAAGTTTGATCCCTTGGTTAACATGGTTGCCGCCAGATCTCTCTGTCACTACGGGACATTTTTCTCTTTGTGATTAGTAAGTTGTCTTTGGGAGTGATACCGTGAGACCCTCTGAATATCCTGTTTCCCAACAAACTTTCAGCTAGTGGTGTTATCTTTTAATTTGACCATATTTAAAAAAAATCTCCTCGATGAAATATGTGGAACTGGAACAATAACTACATATCACTTTAGAATGGATTAGTTTGTATATGTAGGTTAAATCAGACAGCCTTGAAAATATGTTTGCATTGTACCAGCCTGTAGCTATGATTTGGATCCTTTGTTTTTTTCTCCTCTTGACTTGATAGGAGCTTAATTGATGGGCCTGCCACTTTCCATTTAACCCCTCCAGCAGACATTCTCTCCCGGGCTGCAGTACTTTTTAATGTCCATACAAAGTGAATATATAAATCTGTTTTAATGCTGAAGGCAGTGAACGGGCAGTATGTAATTTTTGCTAGCTCGCACAATTTTGGGGGCATCCTCAAAGCTCTGTTGACTCTTTGCAGAAACCTTTTATCCCCCTTTTCAAAATCACTATGTGAAGGTGATTTTAAAAATGACTGATGACTTGCCCTGGAGCCTAAACTGGATGAGTCCTTGAGCTGCTCTGTGACTACCAGTTTGTTCATGCTTTTCAGATTTAAATTACACAGCTATTTTTGCCTTTTCCAGATTGGTACTCTTATTTTCATGCACAAAATATGTATGGGTGGGGAAAGTGGTGTGGAGTAATGAAAAGAATCAGGAGCAGGCATGCTGTGTGTTCTACATTCAGCTTTGCCACCACTAACCCTGAGCCTCAGTGTTCTCATCTGTAAAAGGGAATAGTAATAATAACATGAATAACAACTAACATTCACTGAGTGATTCCTGTGTGTCAGCTACTAGTCTAAGCACTTTATATATGTATAATCCATTTAATCATTTAATCCAACAATAATCCTGTGAGGCTAGTGCTGTTATTCTCCCCATTTTACAGATGAAGAAATCAAGTCACAAGCTTAAAAGGACTCAACAAAGCTAAGAAAAATAGTATTTATAAAAGAAGTGGTGGGGTGGGGCTGGGATGGGAGGATGTTATATAATACAGGTGATCATGTCATCTCTATGTAAATATCTACATCCTCAAAATAATTTATAGAAAACCTATTATTTGCAAAGAAAATATTATGTAAAAAACTGCTGAAATAAGTTTGAAACTAGGTCAAATTTAATTTGAGACAAACTAAGCAGTCCAATTAAAAAACCCCTTTTTCCGTTTCTTGTAGCTTTAAGTATATTCCTTTTTGGTTTTGAAATCCACATCCCAATTTAAATTCCATGAGCAAATCTGACTCTGGCATTTGATTCACTGTCTTATTCTGCTTGTTATACATGTTAGGCAAGATCTGAATTTGATGCTTACAGAGAGTATATAATCACTAATCACTCAGCATGTGCTAAAATAATAACATATGATCGTTTGATTTGCAAAGTGAGCCTCTGCCAGACCATTTTTTAACCAATTCAAAAAACCAGGATTCAACAGTGATTAAAGTGTCCTAGGCTCCTATTAATAGCAAAAAGAATTTCTGACTTGAAACATGACCACATCAAGCTCACTTAGTCTCCACCAGACATACTCTTGAATGGTTTTAGCAGACATTGTTTCAGGTGTTCTTTTGCTTTAAGAAACTGTTGAATGTAAAAAGCAGACTTAATAGAATCAATAAATCAGGGAAAGACTGTTTGCTTTTGACCTTCAGAAGGGGTTATAGCAAAGATCCTTTAAACAGTGAGTTCCTCAGTGTATTTAGAAATTTAATAAGTCTAAGAATTTAGACGTCCAGTGATAATTTTTAAAACACTTTTTGGTTGTTTTTTTTCAATTTTACAGAGGTATAATGGAAGTACACTAAGCTGTACATGTTTAAAGCATCAATCAAACAATAAAGATAGAAAGAGTTTCTTCATAACTTTTATAATTTATCCTTCTCTCTTTCCCTTAAACCCCTTCCTCTCAAGCTCCTAGTGACCTGCTTTCTAGCACTATAGATGAGTTTGCATTTTCTAGAACTTCATACAAATGAAATCACAGTATGTACTCCTTTTGTTGCCTGGCTCTTTCACTCAGTGTAATGATTTCTGGGGAAATAATATTTTTTAAAACTGTGATAAAATACGTGTAACATTAACCATTTTAACTCTTTCAAAGTGTGATTTAGTGGTTTTAAGTACATTCACAGTGTTGTTTAACAGCTACTACTATCTAGTTCCAGAACATTTGCATCACCCTAAAGGGAAGCCCTGTCTCCATTAGGCAGTTATTCCCCATTCCCTCCTCTCCCAGGCCTTTGGAAACCACTAATCTGCTTTTTACTGTCTCTGTGGACTTGCCTATTCTAGACTTCATATAAATGGAATCATACAATATGTGGCCTTTTGTATCAGGCTTTCTTTCACTTAGCATAATGTTTTCAAGGTTCATCCATGTTGTAACATGTATCAGTACTTCATTCCTTTTTATTGCTGAGTAAAATTCCATTTTGTGGATAGACAGTGTTTTGTTTTTCCATCCATCCGTTGATGGATTTGGGCTGTTTCCACCTTTTGACTATTGTGAGTAATGCTGCTATGAATTTTGTGTGCAAGTGTTTGCTTGAACATCTGTTTCCAATTCTTTTGGGTATATATCTTGAAATGGAGTTGCTGAGTCATATGGTAATTCTGTGTTTAATTTATTGAGGAACTTTCAAACTGTTTTCCAAGTGGCTGCACCGTTTTACATTCCCACCAGCAGTGAATGAGGGTTCCAGTTTCTCCACAACCTTGCCAACACTTGTTATTTTCCGTTTTTAAAAAAAATTATGGCCATCCTAGTGGGTATGAAGTGGTATCTCATGGTGGTTTTGATTTGCATTTCCCTAATGACTAATGACATTGAGCATCTGTTCATGTGCTTGTTGTATTTATATCTTCTTTAATGTCTATTCAAGCCCTTTGTCTCTTTTTAAATTGAGATGTTTATCTTTTTGATGTGAAATTGTGTGTGCTTTATAAATTCTGGATACTAGACCCTTATCAGATAGATGATTTGCAAGTACTTTCTCCCATTCTATGGATTTTCCTTCTGCATACGATTTTAAGGTTCATCTGTTCTTTTGCATATATCAAAAGTTTGGTCCTTTTTATTGCTGAGTGGTATTCTATTTTATGGATATGTCATAAATTATTTATCCACTCACCTGTTGATGGACATTTAGGATGTTTCTAATTTTTTGGCTATTACAAATAAAGCTATATGAATATTCCTTTGTAAATTTTAAAATGGACATGTCTTAGTTTTCTTGGGTAAACATCTAGGCCAATGATAATTTAACCTTTGGGGAGCACAGATGTTATACATAAGAATCATTTTTTTTGGTTGAAAACACCTTTGAATTTTTATGACTGTGTCTTTGAATGGAACTTATTAATATGAGCCTTCAAGGCTTTTAAAGAACACACACTTTATCATCTAAGTTTTCAGTGTCAGTTACTCATTAGCTTAGTTTATTTTCCTTCTGTTGGTGACTCTTCCTTCAATAATTTTTCATTTGACAAATTATGACCCTGGAAATTGGGATACAAGATGAATAAGAAAACAAAACTTCAAGCTGAAAGGCACCCTAGAGATCCTCTAATTCAATGATCTTGTTTTGTAGAAAAGGAAGCCAGGTCCAAAAGGGAGACCAGATTTACCAAAGACCACTCAGCTGTGAGAGACGTTAAGTGAGCAGAGAAAACACGTGTGCCTGTGAGGGTAACTGTAAGTCTCCTAGCGACGAGGGGTCTACAGATGCAACAGTGCAGGGGGTGAGTGGACGGCACTGCTCTCCTGCCATGCTGTACGGCTCACAAGGCACTGTTAACCCTCCACAACCCTGTGAAGTAGGTAGGGATTAAATAAGTACCAGTAGCTCAGGGTCCTCAAGCCAGCGAGTGGAGAGCCCAGGCTCAGAGCCAGGCCCTCTGACCCCTTCCAACTTGCGCTGTCCCCTTCCTTCAGAACTCCCTACCCACATTTCGTGCCCACTGCCGCGGCCTCAGGCCTCTCAGCTTCTCCCCTGCCTCCAATGGAGCCTGTCCTCAGACTGTTCTTTTCTCCATACCAGCACAGCCTTCGCCTTGTCATCTGCTTACTTAAAGCCCTGCGGTACCTTCTCATTGCCTGTAGCTCGAGATTCAGATGCTGAGAAGCCCCTTCTGGCCCTGCTCCCACTAGCTCTCCAGTCTGGACTTGGCTGCCCTCCTGCTTCGTCCACCTGAACCACCTTCCCTGTCCTCCACTGGAACATGCCTTTTGTCTTCATGGATTCTGCTGACTCCCCTCTTCTAGGGAGATTTCCCTGGCCCCAGGCAGGAAGGGGGCGTTGGGTGCCCGTTTCCTATCATGCTCCATGGCCTCCACTGTAGCATTTACCCCGTGCTCACCTCTTGTGGATCTCCTGTAAAGGCCCTGCCACGTCCTTGCAGGCAGGGCCACTGTTGTTCATCTTGGTGTCCTCAGCATCTGGCAGGGTCTCTGGCTCATAGTTTGTTGAACACCTGAGAGAAGGAGCAAGTTACCTGCAACCTAACTTTTGATCTCAGTGACTTTGTGATGAGAAAATCCACTCATCACAGGAGGGTCTCGTGGCTGAGAATTGATGTGAGACCAAAGCTTGGTTTTCTCCAACTTACGCTTTGTTTGGGCTGCCAGTCTGAAAGGGCTAGAGAGGCGCAACTAGTCTGCCTTTGTGTTTGGAGAGGTGGGATAAGTGGTGGGGTGTGTGGGGGCCACAAACTCAGGCAGCAAGAAGCCCAAGCTCTGGTCTGGGCTCCACCTTCAAGGCACACGTGAGCCGAGGTGCGGGGCTTCTGAGAGAGTGTGGGCTTCTTACAGGACGCGGGGTTGAGTGTAACAGTCAGCGACATGACACAGGGACAGGAATATAGGAAGGACATGCTGAATACATGTTTGTCATAGAGTAACCTGGCTTTCTGTCTCACTCGGCCATCTCCAGCCAGGGGCGTGATTGTGCCTTAAAAGGTACAGGCAGTTTCCAGGCTCAATTTCTTCTGTGAGATTCAGTTAAAATAGGGGAGATGGTGGACGTGACCATCTGGAACACCCCTTAAGCCCCATGGCATCAAAGTTTTCAACAACAGAAATTCTTATGACAAAAATGGTTTTTAAGCCCTAAGTGAACACTCTACTTATTTCAAGCAATTTCTGGAACAACACAACTCAAGACGACTGCAGCATTCGGATACTTTATTATTACCTTGACACTGTGATAACAACAGTTTAATTGTGGCAATGGTAATGACAGTTGACCTGTGGCAGCTGCAAAAAGGAGTTGCCCAGAAAATAAGTTATGTGCCATGATTTGCCACTGAGATCCACCCTGACCACCCTATTTAAATTGCATCCTGCATCTTCCAGTCCAAACTCCCTTACTTTGTTCTGTTTTTTTCCATAGCACTTGTTATCTTCAAACTATCATTTACTTATTTTACTTATTTATTATGTTTTTATTGTCTATTACATTTCCTCCCATCCTGCCTATGCTGGGGAGTTTTATCCAGTGATTTACACCCCCAGCCCCCAAGAACAATACCTGGTTCCTAGAAGCAGTTCACCAAATATTTGTTGAATGACTAGGTGAAATGCCAAGCTTAGTCACTGACACATGGTGGCATCTGTTTCCTGTCTGAGCCCACCTAAGATGTGAACTCTGTGGGCTGCAGGATCTGAGGTTTGTGATTCAGGAAACTGAAATGAAGGTGCAAGAAGTTAGAGGATCATAACCTCTGCTCCTGTGTGGCTCTTGGAAGTAAAAGAAGGTGCAGAACCTGGGCTGCTCCCCCTGGACCTGGCATCATGACTTGGTGCTTTTATCATGGCTTGGCTCCAGCAGTGGCCAGTCCCATTGGACTCTCTTTGGCAGAGATCAGAGCTGTGCGCTTGGTGGAATCTTGATGTTGGATGAAGAGCAGCAGGACTAGGTCTCACTCAGTCCCTTGAAACAGGGGATGTACTCTATTCCATGTCCAGCAACAGGGGATTAATAAACAAATATGGCTGTATCCTCCCATACTAGGAGGATCATCTCTGTGTGCTGTAACAGAGAAATCCTGAAGATATATCGAGAGAAAAAAGCAGGGTGCAGAAAGTGTGCATAGTTGGCTAGCTTTTGTGTAAGAAAAGGGGAGAATAGGAACATATATAATATTATTATGTAAAATGTATGTATATATTATGTATAACATTTCTATATTCTTAAATATATAAATATATATTCACATCTTCCTTTGTTGCATAAAAATTACTGGGAGAATAAACAAAAAGAAGACCTGATAAAATGATTACCTCTGAGTGCACGTGGAGAAGAGGGTTGAGTGGGTGGAGGGTGTGAGAGTGAGACTCTGTTGTAGCAGGTACTGTAGGGGGGATGGAGGGTGGAGGAGGAGGGTCCAGGGAGGACCAGCCCAGATGTCTGAGGAGGTCATCCTGAGCTGATTCTGAGTCTGTGCCTAAGGGCTTGTCAAGTGGATGGGGGAGGGTGGGGTCTAGATGGAGGTGGGAGAAGAGATGCATTTTCAGAGATGAGAAAAAACGTGGTGAACTGGGAGCCACAGAGTAATTCCACTTGACTGGAGGTCAGAGTGGTGTGTTTTTAACTAATGGGCACGGATATGGGATGGAGTGGCTGGGAATGGCGAGAGCTGAGGATGTAAAAGAAAAGGCAGGATGTTGGTGATACAGAACTGTTTCTCAATGTAAGGAGTTTGGATGTTATCTTTTGAGTAGTCATTTGTAAGCAGGGGTCTGATGTAATGCGACTGGTGTTCTGGAAAGATTACATGGGTATTGGAGAAGGGAGGATAATTGGCACAGTTGTGTGCATGTGTGCACGTGTGTGTGTGTGTGTAGCCGTGCCCCTAGAGATGGGGAATGTCAGTTGGGAGGCCCCTGCACTAGTTGGGCGACAGGTGATGAGGGTCTGAAACATAGAAGCACCGCAGCACAACCATTAAAGGTAGATATTGGAGTTGGAATGCCTGGTGTGCATCCTGGCTCCCTACTTGCTTGCTAGCTGTGTGACCTTGAACAGATTACTTAACCTCTCTGCTCTTTCATTTCTTCAGGTGTGAAATGGGGCTGATAGGGCATCCACTTCATAGTGTTATTGTGAGGAGTGAATGAGATAAGCACCTAATCTCAGACGCTGGGAGGGTACTGTAGGGAAAGGGGCGCTCAGGGGAGATGCTCTTCAGTGGTGTGGGTGCGGATTGGAGCCAGCACCCGCCTGTGGTACCATCGCAATCCTCATCAAATCTGTGATTTGTTAAAAGGAGGAAAGGGGACCAGGAAAGGAGAGAGCACTGAGAAGCCCCCTGCACCCCACCCATGAACTTTGAGTTTTCAGTTCAGGGAACTACTTGTAGTTCACAAAGACCTAAACTAACCTATGATATTTTCAACCCGAATATTTAATACTGTGCCTAACTTCTCTGACATAGAAAGAATTATGTGTAAACTGTGTATGTAAGTCAGAAAGGCAAAGGATGAAGGCAGTTCCTTGAGCATGTCATTGCCCTTTCTCAAAAGAAATTTCCTTTGTCCAGAATGTGGAGAATTGAATTAGATGGGCTTCATTAAAACCCCTTTCAGAGATTTTTAATTAAGGCCCCTGAGATTTCAGAGATTTTTTAATATTAAAGTCAGCATGTAAAAATTATCACCTCATGGTGGGTATATAAAAATGGTACCACTTCTAAGGAGGGGAATTTGGCAATATTTAGCAAAATTACCTCTGCATTTTCTTTTGACCACACAATCCTATTTATAAGATCTATCCCCAGAATACACAGGCAAAAATAGGAAAAGCCGTATGCAGAAGGCTTTCTGTGGTGGCATTATTTGTGATAGCAGAAGACTGGAAACAACCCAAATGTCCATCAATAGGGAATGAGTTAAGTCAGCTATGGGACATCCATACAGTGGGTTTCTATAGAGCTATAGAAAGGAAGGAGAATGATCTTTGTATCCAGCCACAGCTGTGGGATGATCTCCTGGGTATATTGTTAAGTGTAAAAAGCAGGGTGCAGAAATAATAGATAGCATGTTACCTTTTATCTGAGAAATACATATATATTTGCTTGTAATTAAAATAAATGAAAGAGTAAACCAATAAGAGAGAGGGAGGAAATGGATGGATGGATCAGGGGTAGAATCTAGACTTTTTAAAATGTATTTTGTTTTACAGATTTGACTTTAGAACCCTATAGATGTTTTCCTTAACTATAAACAAAATTTAATTAAAATAGAACCCCCCCACCAAATCAAGATTAAAATGAAACAAATTTATGTGTCAGGTTGGTAGCTTAATCACACAAAGAATTAGTCCACACAACTTTAAAACACAGTTATTTGATTATACATCTCTAGTGGAATATATCTTAAGGGCAAAACAAATTCAAATAAATCTTAAGCTGTTTTCAGTAATACTGTTAGTAATAATATTGCTATTACTATTTGGAATCGATCACTTATATGTGTGTGTGTGTGTGTGTGTGTGTGTGTGTATTAATTGTGTAAAAATCATCAGAAAGCAATATTTTTAGCATAATAGAAAAGAGACAGCAATTTTTTTTTTTTTTTTTTTTTTTTTTTTTGCCGTACGCGGGCCTCTCACTGTTGCGGCCTCTCCCGTTGCGGAGCACAGGCTCCGGACGCGCAGGCCCAGCGGCCATGGCTCACAGGCCCAGCCGCTCCGCGGCATATGGGATCCTCCCAGACCGGGGCACGAACCCGTATCCCCTGCATCGGCAGGCGGACTCTCAACCACTGCGCCACCAGGGAGGCCCGAGACAGCAATTTTATAATCAAAGATGTTAAGTAAAAATCCTATAATCTTAAATTTGAATTGAAAATTTTGGTATGAACTCCTGATATATCTTTCTCTTTAACAAATGAAAAAGTACTTCCTAACTTTGTCCACTGAAAAGCTTAGAAAGAAGGACCAACCCAGTAGCAATGAGCACCTGTAATATCCGGATTGTGGCCTCTAAATACAATTCCCCACTAAAAGGGACTAAGAATCCTGAGAAAAATGGCTGATTCCAGGTCAGGAACAGGAAATGTACAGAATGAGTTGGCATATCTTGCATCAGAAAGCAAAGAAGCTATCAAAGACGACTTGTGTCATGTCAAAAGGACTTTGGAGACACGTTGAAGGGCCTCCTGGTGCCCAAATACGGAATAATTTGAGCATTAAAAAGAATATAGTAGATTCACATATATCAAACATGTTCCAAAGTGTAATATTCATGAGTTAAAAATTCAATGATTTTTCACTGGAGAAGGTTGGGAAACCAACTCATTCTGAACACTGGCCAAGAAAGGGAAAGGATCAGACATTCCTTCTGTCCTTTCTTATTGGTTGCCTTAGGGTATCCAAACTGTAGATGAGGAAAAGTTCTATTTTGTAGAAGAGTTCTATCTAATAAATGCAGAAGGACTTATAGAATTGGAACATCACTATTTTGTAACCCCTAGTGAAATAATGAATTTAGAGAACATGGTTATTAAATGGCTGCTAAAACATTAGGTGAAGCTTGTGGGAAACGGATGGATCGGGCTGATGACATTTAAGCCTACTGATCAATCTTAATGTCACAAAAAAGAAAGACTTCCAGGCATCATGTGCCTACTGATGCAGCAGGAAATACACAGCGCCATCAAAAATAGAACCTGAACCTATGCCAGGCTTGAGATCTAACTATCTGTTTATAGGAAATACGGGAGACAGAGGAACATGTTAAAACAACACCATGGAGGTAAAAATCCACCAATTGGAACGTGGACATTCTTTAGGCCAGGAGACCCGTTTTCTTCAACAAATAAATTGCAAGAGTAAGAACTGCAGGTGGTTTTATCTATGGGGCCTGTAATCTTTGGATCTTAGCTGTAACAAACCAACTATTAAAAAACAAACTATGCCCCAGGTCTAGAATACCTAACACATAGTAGGTGTTAAATAAATATTTTAAAAATCACTATACCAGAGAAACCTAAGATCTAAAGGTAAAAATTCTATAGTATCGAAAGCTCCCATGAAAGCTACTGGTTAGGTTTGAATAAATAAAGGCCTTTATTTTTACAGGTTATAGAATTGACTTTGATTTCTACAGTTTTTCATTCTGGCTGCTGCTTGCTATGGGGTGGAAATTAAGTGTAGTATGCACATATGAATAAAGTAGTATCCAAAACAAAAATCACTGAGGACGTTTGAACAGACTGGATATTGATGCTAAAGAATTATTTATTTATTTATAGTTGTGATAAAGATACTGAAATTATGTTAAAATTGAAATGATATTATATTTTAGAGCTAGATACCAAAGTATTTATAGATGAAATGATGTATTTGGAATTGGCTTCAAAATAATAGTGTGGAGGGTGGGAATGGGTAGGGGTACAGAGTAATAAACAAGGCAGACCAAAAGTTAGGAATTGTTGAAGCTGGGTGATGGGTACATGGGACTTCATTATACTGTTTTCTCAACCTTTGTATAGTTAGAAAATTTCCATAATAAAAGTTAAAAAAAAAAAAAAAAAGCTACCCGCTCAGTCATTTGGCCAATTCTGCTTTCAGCTGCTCCTGAATTTAATTTGGGCCTGTGGAGTATACCCTTGTTGAAGTCACTTGGCTAGCAAGAAGAGGGGCTGGGATGCAAACTCACATCTGTCTGGCCACAAAGCTCAAATCAAGGTCTCTCCATTTTTCCCTGTATGTTATGACCTTCTATGGCTCAGGCTATCATGGCATTGTTTAGATTGAGGGTTTATAGGATTTTACAAGTGGCCGAAATATAAACGTGGAAAAATGGGGGCGAAAGTAAAATAAGAACCAAAAATCAGAACCAAAACATTAGAGCTGTCTTCCTTTGAGGGAGGGAAATTTACCCAAGTGAAAGGCAAGAAGGTGGAAAAAGACTGCACACCTTCCACCTTGGCTTTGTTGGGCCTTTCCTGTTGCACTACCCTGGGTTTTGGATTGAGAGAGACCTGGTTAAAGCATGGCCCATCCCTTACTAACTGTGTGACCTTACTGTTCTGTGCCTCGGTTTCTTCAACCAATCTCATCTGGTTGTTGGGAGGATTATGTGAGTTTGTAAGGCCTCAAATGTTTACTCAGACAAGAAAGCAGAAGAGCAATTCACTGAGATCCTAAGAATCCCTAAGCTGGGCTGGGGATTGTGTGTTTGGAAGTGCCTTGTGACCTGGATGCACCGCCCCCCCACCCCCCGCCAGCCCTAGCACTTTCTCCAGGGTCTGGGGCAGCCTTGCCCAAGTTTGGAATTACCAGTTAGCCTGGGTGAGGAGGCTCAGTCCTCTAGGGGTGGTAATTTTCCCACCTGGCCACATTTCATTTTGTTATGCGGCTTGATAGCCAAGGGCAGCTGGAGAGGATCCTTCTTCCGTGGGTCCATCGAAAGGTCCAGCTGGATAACCAGAGGCCAGTTTTAACTTCACCATCTTTGAGATTGGAAGGAAAAGGTGAAATTGCTTGTCCTTTCTGATTTTCTCTACCTGCTGCCCTGTGCACCTCCTACAATCACAACCTGTCCCCCTTGCCTCACTAAATCTCATAACACACCGGGCTCCATCCTGGCAATGAGGGAAGTGTCCAGGAGCCATACCTTGTGGTCTTTGATCGAGTGTGGCCTCTGATCCCTGGGTGTCAGGCTCACTTTCCCCCCCCGCTGCATGTGACCGGCCCCCTTGCTGGGGGCTTGGGTGTGAGGGAGCTGCTGGCCTGGGGAAGCTCAGCCAGAGGGAGCCCTGATTTACGAACTGTCCAGATTTAACTGAGGCCACAGCACTTTTATTAATAGAACATGCTGCATTTCCTTTTTATAAAAACATGAAGATCACTGCCCTCAGGGAAATGCCTGGTGACTTTCTGTCTTTAGGGCATGTTCATCACCAGGCTAAAATTAAAAGTGAAGTCAGGTCCTTCTTGAGCCTATTTTTAACCAAGTTTAGCATATGAATGTGAATGTGAAGTCTTTCTTTAGATCTCCCTTAACTCAATTACTTACTTATGCCAAGCATCCCGCCTGGAATTCCTGAGCTGTGGCTGGGTCTACCTACAGGAGGAGGCCCAAAGGGACATTAGGGGCACCTTGCTGATCCCCAGCTATCTGAGTTTGCCTGTCTTTGCCCATCCCAACTCCACAGAAAGTTATTAGGGAAGGTCAAGGTGGAGCTAGTCATTATACTGAAAAAAATAAAACAAAGGGAAAAACCCACCAGCCAACCTATGGCCATTCTGTGATGCTTAGCTATCACGTAGCCCCTGACTGGTACATATTTTTCTAGGGGCCCCAATTTAGAAGCAGCCACTTGGGTGGAAGGGGAGACATGGGATTGCAGGGGAGACTTTGTCATTCAAGCAGAAAGTGTGATGGGCCCCAGCATACCAACAGAGACTTGGGACGACAGGTGGAGGGAGGGAGAGGGAAAAAACAAGTGTCATTCCAGTCCAGAGAATTCATGCTGAGTGACGAGAGTGCTAGGGAAAACTTTCAGAAACCCTCTTAACTTCTCTCTTTGAAATCTTTTTAATGTCTGCTCTTTGAGGACTGTGAGGGGACGGGAGGGCAGAGGGCAGAGTTGATCCTAACTCTTTTCTTTGGCCTAAAGTTTCACTGGAAGGCAGGGACTGACAAAGGCTCTTTTTTGAACTTCCTCCTAGGGCAGTTCTCTGTGGACATTTTTTGGAAGAGAAGCCTGTTTATCATGATAAATCCTGGCCCTTGTTTGTTTGTTTGTTTTGAAAAGTGATTTTTTCTTTTTTTTGGCCGTGCCACGAGGTTTGCGGGATCTTAGATCCAGACCAGGGATTGAACCCGTGCCCTAGACAGTGAAAGCGCCAAATCCTAACCACTGGACCGCCAGGGAATTCACAAAAAGCGATTTTTTTTTTTTTTTTTTTTTTTTTTGCGGTACGCGGGCCTTTCACTGCTGTGGCCTCTCCCGTTGCGGAGCACAGGCTCCGGACGCGCAGGCTCAGCGGCCCTGGCTCACAGGCCCAGCCACTCCGCGGCATGTGGGATCTTCCCGGAACGGGGCACGAACCCGCGTCCCCTGCCTCGGGAGGCGGACTCTCAATCACTGCACCACCAGGGAAGCCCCAAAAGCGATTTTTTAAATGGTGATTTTATGTGAAAAAACATTGACAGTTTGTACAGGTTGTGTCACTTCTCTTTGCACTTTTACACGAATTCAACCCCTGTTGTCCTGAACCCCTTTTAAGGTGTTGTCATTTTTAAGCAGAGGGAAAACTTCCTTCTCTTTTTTTGGTATGACAGCAAAGCCATTGTTGAGGATAAGCAGAAGCTTAATTTAAAATACCAGTTACTTTTGCTAATCCGCTGATGGTGAAGTTGTTTATGGCTAGAGAAGTTTGAAAATGTTTCCAGATAGAGTCTGAGAGGGGGGCATGGAGAAGAGGGGTGTGTGTGGGGGGTGTGTGTGTGTGTGTGTGTGTGGTCATTTTACTTCGGGGAATAGGAAAGATTTGACCAATGAGCTCCTTCCATATATTATTTGCATTTTCTGTTAAAAGCAATCAAAATGAAGTATGATGTGTTTATAGGCCACTACCATCTGCCAGAAAAAAATCTCTTATGGGTTTTTGCCTGCAGTTCAACAAGCCATTTGCATGCTTTAATGATGTTTTCAATAAAATTTTGGATTAAATTACAACACTTTTAGGCTCAGAAGGTTGTTTTCAATTCTGAAAACTTTGTACCTTCACTTGGTTGCAGTACATTTTAAGGGACAGGCTCTCCCAGTCAGACTGGTATTTTTGGGTTTGTCCATTTAGTGAAAAAAGGTAGGGGCAGGGGTGGGAAGAGGTATACATTGCCTCAGTCTTTAAGTACAGTGACTGAAAGATGCTCTTCTGGTCTGAATGAGGCAGTTGCTTGGGATTTGGTAAAGGGACAAACCCCTCATAAACAGACTTCCTGAATTCAAAATAACATGCCATTTCTTTTCTTTCTTTCTTTCTTTCCTTTTTTTGGCCACACGGTGCAGCTTGTTGGATCTTAGTTCCCAGACCAGGGATTGAACCTGGGTCCTGGCAGAGAAAGCTTGGAGTCCTAACCACTGGACCTCCAGGGAAATTCCCTGCCATTTCTTTGAAACCATTCCATTTTACCCTATTCAATTGTTCCAGATATTTCTGTCTTACTTTTGCCCTTGACTCAACATTATTCTTTAGTGAATTTAATGATTCATCCTATGAAACCTTGCAGTGTCACTTTGGTTGTTCTTGTTAAGGAGAGCATTTTTGTCTTGTTTTTTCTTTGCCTCAACTTGACCCCTTAGAGAAGCTAAGGATTTCACATCTTGGAGTTTCAGGGTGGATCCGAGAAATGGTCAGGATCACTCTTATCTCTTTCCCAGGGACTGTTGGGTGTTGCCTGGCAGATAGATCACAGATAGATCAGGAAGTGAAGAATGTGGCACATTCTGAAATTGTCCGAAATGTCTCACTTCTTTAGATCCTGTGCTTGTATGTGAAAAGCCTTTGGCATTAGCCTTTGCTTCTTTCACTGTAATCATGATTTGTGGGATTGAGGCTAGGCCTGGAATCCCCGCCGTGTTGTCTCAGCTGGAGTTCCCTAGCACAGCTGCTGAGAGCGGTGCTAATTCCAGCTGCCAGCAGGATCCTCCTCCTTCCCTAGCTAGGGGGAGCCAGGCTCAGGGACCATTTAAATACAATAGAACCATCCCTTTGAAGCTTTTGAGGATTCAGAAGTTTCCTTCTGAATGCTCAAGGCTTGTGCAAATCTGGCTTATTCTCATAAATGCTTTAAGACATACTTCCCTTTCTCGAGATTTTATTTATAACAGCTCTACTGTAACAATGTAAAGGGAAATTTTTGAAAGAAAACAATTACCAGTGGATCTCTTTGTCAGTCTCATTTATTTGCCTGTTTTGTCTTCATTCCTTTAATGTTCGGTCATGTGCATATATTTTGAAATAGTACATGCAACTTCATTTTTTTCTACTTAACAACATATTGTAAAAGTATTTTTTTTGCAGCTGCATCATCTTCATAATTTAATTTTCCATGACTGCTTGATATCCCACTGAGCTGATCTACCAAAATTGTATCTAATTATTCACCAACTGATAGAAAATTATGGTTTCACTTTTTCACTCTTAATACTATAGTAATGGATATCTTCATACATGGAGCCTTGGAATATTTCCCAGGAATGGGATTACTAGGTCAGAGGGTATGAGTATTTTCCTTGCTCTTGATATGTTTGCCATGTTGCTTTACAATAAAGTTTTACCAGTTTACAAAGTCAGCATTAACTTATGAGGGTATGAATTGCATATGAAACTTATGATTTTCATGAGGGGGTAGGAGAACCACTTTGCCTGGGGTTGAACCCCAGCTTTTCCACTTGCCACTTACCAGCTGTGTGTCCTTGGGCAAGTTATTTAACCTCTCTGTGCCTCAGTTACATCTTCTGTATAACCATGTGTGGGGATAACCATAGTACCTACCTCATGGGGCTATTATTAGGAATGAGTTAATATTTGTATAGTGCCTAGAAGAGAGTATTCAAAGTATTATGCACTGCTTGTTTGTAAAACACATCTCTCTAGTTCAAGATTTTAAAAATTAATAGAAATAATGTTAACACTTTGTTTTTATATTTAAATGTGTTTATTGACAGTATTTCTAAGTAACACCCCCTTTAAAATCTCTTTTTTGGAAAAGGTAGATTTTATAATGTTAATTTACAGAACAGACCCATTCTGGTGGGATTATTCACATTATTTAGGAGTTCTTAAATTTTTTTTAAAAATTTATTTATTTATTTATTTATGGCTGTGTTGGGTCTTCATTTCTGCTGGCAGGCTTTCTCTAGTTGTGGTGAGCGGGGCCTACTCTTTGTTGTGGTGTGTGGGCTTCTCATTGCGGTGGCTTCTCTTTGTTGCAGAGCAGGGGCTCTAGGCGCATGGGCTTCAGTAGTTTTGGCTCACGGGCTCTAGAGCACAGGCTCAGTAGTTGTTGTGCGTGGGCTCAGTAGCTGTAGCACGCGGGCTCTAGAGCACAGGCTCAGTAGTTGCTGAGCATGGGCTTAGTTGCTCCAGGGCATGTGGGATCTTCCTGGACCAGAGCTCAAACCCATGTCCCCTGAATTGGCAGGCAGATTCTTAACCACTGCGTCACCTGGGGAGTCCCAGGAGTCCTTAAACTTTTAAAACAGAGATCCTGTATCTCTTTAGGTTCCGGTCTGAAGGTCAGATGTCAGCTGGGTAGGAAAGGTGCCGAGGCTGAAGGTTAGCCACCCATCTCTGAGGAATTGGAATGCTTAAATGGGACTTCCCCCTCTCCTTCCATCAAGCTGGGAGTGGAGTGGAGTGGGCAAACACATGGGTATTTTAGAGCCTGTATTAGGGAATCTTCTTCCTCTCTTGTTGGATGGATGGCTGTTAATGTAGAATCCGGGTTTGGGTGTCCAAGATTGCTTTTACCTGGGAAAATGCAGGGGACCCTCCTTGCTGCTCCCGCGTTTCTTGACGCACGTGGAGCGGGTCCTTCCGCGCCAGGTGGCGATGCCCTGGACCCTGCGGGTGCCGGCGGTGGTGGGGTTTCAGCTTGAACTGGGCGGCCAGGGTTGGAGGGCGGGAGAAGTGGCAGCATTTGTCACTTTATGGCTCCATCAGCTTTCCTCTCCTTAATCCTGATTGTTTCTGCTGAGCTCTCCGAATAATTCAATCCGTATGTGTGTTTAAAAGCTCCAGAAGCCTGAGAAATCTCCGCGAGCCGGTCGAAGGCGACACTTCCCGTGCGCCGTGTGTCATTTGTGCCGGGACCCTGCGTCCTCGCTCCGCCGAGACTGCCTCTACCGGCTGGCGGCCGCCCTCTCTCGGACCCGCGGAGCTTTCGGGGGTCGTCGGTCGAAAGCCCCGGATGGTGGTCTGGGCCCCTGACATCTTCCTGGGAGGGCGCCGGGAGGTGTGCGCACACGTCTGCACGGTTCGCCATCTCCCCGAAGCTGCTGCATCCGCAGCTTCTGCCCCCTGCTTGGAGACCTTTCCAGGCCTGGACGGGCATAGTGGCCCCAGAGAGATGGTCTTTCCTCCTGGATTGGGAAAGCAGCTTCTTGCTTTTGGGGCGCCAATGCCCCCAGCATGCTGAGACATACCATGGACCTGTACCTTGCCAGTTTTTCAAATAGGGCTTAACAGGTGCTTAATATAGGACAGTAGAAAAGAAGGCAAAAAAACTCTTATCGGTCCACTCTCCAAAATCAGCTGCTGTTTGGGATTGTCCCTTTGCCTGCCTTTTCCATCTGTAGATTAGTTTTTCCTTTTTTCCTGGTTTTAATTGTACTATAATGTCGAATTTTGAAATCTGCTTTTTTTCACTGAACATTCTCTTACAAAACATGCATATTGGCTGTGTAACTGCCATTCCTCTGTTGGATATTTAGATGGTTGGGGTTTTCTTGTTATTTAAAAAAAAATATTTCTGTGGTAAACATCTTTTTGCCTAAAGCTTTCTCTGTATTAGGTTGTAGTCTCATTACTGTAATTTTTTGGAGCAAAGTGTGGGGATATTTTTAAGCCTTTCTGTGTGTGTGTGTGTGTGTGTGTGTGTGTGTGTGTTTCAAGTGGCTTTCCAAAGAGTTTGTACCAATTTTCACTCCTGCTAGCTATGCCTGAATGTATGTTCTGTGCCAGCCTCAGCAGCCCTGAGTATTATGAGAATCCTCATCAGATACTGAGGCCAAGGCCACAGGCAAAGAGTATTAGGAAGTACTGACTGTGGAAGCCTGCCTTCTGTAACCCACTTATTTCCAACTCCCTGCCTTTTGAGGACGTCAGCCTATACTGATCAACCCGAGGAAATGAGGTTTAGTTGTGTGTCAGGGATTGAAGTGGTTCTAGAGGTTTTCTTGGACTGATGTGTTTAAAATAGGGCACCATCTGAAATTGTCATGGCTTGGTAAGGCAGGAGCTTGAGTCACATATAAAGGGAATACCATTTCCTGTGTGTGACACACCTCTGGGGGCTTGGCTTTCTCTCGGCAGTTTGAGGATGTGTCTTCTTGGGGCAGGGGCTGGATCTGACATTGTTATGTGCGCTCTCCCAACCCTAACCAGCCCCAGAGGTTTATACTGCAGTTGCTTGTTAGGACTGTTGCCTGGAGAGAGAGGGTCTGTCTTCAAGGGTGCATGTCAGTCCTTTTGTGTGTCTGGTCGATGGGAAGAAATGCAGAAATCACTTATAGCCATCAGTCTGCAAATGTCTTGGAAGTGTTACCAACCAGGGTGCTTCGCCTTCCTTCACCAGTAGAAGTTGATAAGAGGCCAGATGAGAAATTCAGGCAAGGCTTTACTGGGGCTCCTGCTGCAGCAGTGCGGAGCAAAAACAAGTAACAGGTTCCCTTGCTTGTTCTCTGAGTGGGGGGCAAGTTGGTTCTTTATGTGGGGTAAGGGTAGGGGCGGGTCCAGGAGTCCTGCTGGAAGGGTGGCTTAGGTAGTTTGCCCACCCCTCTGGTGGTGGTGTGTGCAGGGGCCATGCGCAGTACCCTGCTTTTGCCCCTAGTACCTCAGAAGTGGCAGTTGGGTTTTGGGGTTTTTTGGTATCTTGTTCATAATTTTCCCCAACTGCCCATGCACGCAGTACTTTTTAGTCCCTTATAGTTTCTTTGTATTTTGTTGCTGGAGGAGATGTTTGTCCAGGTGCAAGCCCTGCAGCAAAGGGTCCCAGGTCCCAGGTCCCAGCCTGTCTAAGAAGGGCTGGGTTTAATAACAAGTGAACTGTGTAGGATGGTATTCTTGTTTGAATTGTTCATGGTCGATTCTTATTTTCTGTAAACTCCACTAGAAAACCTGTAACTGTATCAGCAGTTCACATATTCTGTGCCTGGCTCTCATGTTCCTGGGACTTTGCTTATTACAGCTGTGAGCTCTTAAATCCAAGGCTGCTGTATTTGCCCTACTGCTTTTGAGTTAGAGCTGGGGTTCAATGTTCTGCATTTTAAACAAGTTGCGAGTATCTTCTTAGAGTTATTCTCAATTCCCAGCCCATGTCCAGATGATGGGCAGACTTGAATTATGTAACCTGTAGCTGGATGTTTGTGTCATGACTACACAAGCTCAACAGTGTCTCCCAAGTCTTTGTGGAACACTTAGAAGCTCACTGGATTAATGAAGCTTTTTAATCCACATAATTTCAATTGCATAAAGGAAGCCAACATATTAACAAGATGACAGTAAGAGCAGGCATTAAGATTGATGCTGCTTAAGGCTTCGAGATCAAACATAAGGGTCTGGTATTTTTGAGGCTGTCAATGAACAATATTCTTTAGACTCTTTCTTGAGTTCATTCTCCACTCTTGGAGATAATTTAATTATCTCAAATAAGTATGTTAAGTATCTTAAAATAATTTAAGCCAATAGTTTTAGGATTCCCCCACCAGGGGATATGCCCATTTTATATTGCTGTGGGTATGTGTGTGTGTGTGTGTGTACACTAGCTCTCTGTGTCATTGCTTGTAGAAGATACAGAAGTATCTCACGTACTGTCCTCAAGGAGCTTGCAACCAGGTTGTGGGAATAAGGCAAATAAAGCTGAAATATTAAATGAATGCTTCAAGACAGGATATAATTTTATATTCATGGGGCATTGCTGATTGATGATGATTTCTAAGTGCCAGTGTTAAGGGGGTGCAAATGGTCTGGAAGGAGAAGACCAGTGGGGCCTCAGTGTTTGGGGAAGACTTCCTGGAGGGGGAGGAATTTTGAGGGGCCTTGAAGGAATGAACAGGTTTTGGATAGTAGAAGTGAAGTTACTAAAGTTATACCCAGAGGAGACTGTTGTGGAATAAAGGAGATGAGAGCCTGGTTAGTAGAGTAAGATTTTTGTTAATTTTTGTGGGTGAAAGATTCGATAGGATGGTGGGTCTAGGTTTGGGAGGAGCCCAAGGTCAGGAAGAGAGGCTGATCCTTGAAACTCCCATCGCCATCATCATCAACAGCGTAGTGTTAGCAGCTAGCCTTTATTGTGTGCTTACTACATAGTTCTAAGGACTTCACATATGTTATCTTATTTAACCCTCAGACAACCTTATGAAACAATTACTAATATGTCCACTTTACAGCAGAGGAACGGAGATGTAAAGAAGTTAAGTAACTTCCAGCTGGTATGTGATAGAGTTGGGATTCCAATGGACTGAATCAGGCAGCCTGATTTTAGAGTCTGTGTTTTCACCACAGTGTGTTACTACCTCTTAGTAATAGTTAAGAGCTCTTTATGAGATTAACATGGTCCCTGCTTCCCCTTGGGTTCTGGAGGATCCCAGCCTTTCAAGTCAGACAGACCTGGGCTCATCATATTCTAGCTCTACTACTTAGTAGCTACTTATCGTAGCTATAACCTTGCAAGTCATTTCTCTGAACCTGGATTTCATCATTTATGAAGGAGGGATAATAATATTTGCTTCAGGGTTGTTGGGAAGATTAAATGAGATAATAAATATACATATCACCTAGCAGAATACCCAGCAGGGAGTAAGCAGGCGGGAAATGATAGATACTATGGGCTTATATTTCTCAGATATACCTTGGGCTATAAAGAGGGCTCTGAGAAGGAGAAGGAATGAGGGTAAGACATGATTCAGGTAGAATTTATTTGGTGTCACTTGCAATCATAATTAGCCAACACAGATACCAGATGCTGGATTCCTTCTGGAGCATTCCAGGAATGGACTATAAATTCCAAAGGTGATTCTGCATTGATCCGTGAACAGACTGCATTTCTCTTTGTCCTCCAAAACTTGGAGGGTAAAACCAGGACATTGCCATTGTACTGAAATTTGGCACAGGGAAGGTGCCAGTCGTACATTCCAGGGGCTGACATTGGGATCTGCTGAAATTATGGGAGTCCTTGCTCTGCTGCTTCCTGCTTCTTGATGGTGCTGACCGCAGATAATTGGGTTGCATCTTAGAAAGAACCATAAATATGTGAAAGTTGCATATTTAATTGTCTATAAAGTTAAATGATGCATGGAATAATTATAACTAAGACAGACACATTTGAACAAAATATTTAAAAGGAACAGTAGAAGAAAAACCATGCACTAAGATGAAATGCTGTTTAGAAATATGACTCTCAGAACTGATGAAGAAACAGCACTTCGTGCTTCTCATGCTTGAATCCCTGCACATTTCAAACTGTTCACATGGTAGTTTTTCTCTGTGATATTCTGTGGCTGTAGTTTTTCTTAACATTACTTCTTCCAAGAATTGCAAAAGCCTCAATGCAAGGGGCTACAAAAAAAGAACAGTTTCTAGTTTTTTTCTGATTTTCAGTCTCCTTGGTTGTGATAAGTCTATTTGTTCTTGCCTGTATCCTTGGTATAATCCAATTTGGTTTCTTTGGAACTATCAAATGTTCTTCGTTGCTCTTAATCCACTATTGGTTTTGAAATTTGGGAATGCAAGAAGGTATAAAGGGAAATAAGTGTTAAAAAATATGTAGTGTTTCTGAAAATGTGAAAAGTTATTAAAATTCCAGAGTCACTGTAGAATTTTTAAGTTTTCGAATACAGCTAGAGTCAGATTGCTACTTGCTAGATCTATTTGGTGCTAAGGGGTGTTTTGGAAAAACCGGAGTGTTGCCCACTGTTTCATTTTCCAAATTTCCTGATAGGTACATTTTAAAACAGGGGGTCTTAAATAGTTGGTTATTTTGATGGACATGTATCTCACATTGCTTGTCTTCATGTAATGGATGACTGTCCAAAGGTAATAATGTCAACCTGGTTGGTAAAATAATGGCTTTCTGAATTGTTTTGCTTTAAGAAAAGGGGGTTCACATCCTCCAGAGCCTGCTGCTTCACCATCTAACACATGGGACACTTCATTCAACTAAGAGAAATATTTATTGAACACTTACTAGTGCTAGGTGCTGAGTGATGAACAGAACAGGTGTGGTCTTTGTGGAAACTACAGTCTAATGGAGAAAACAAGTATAAACCAAACAAAAAAGATACAGATAACTATAAAAGCATTAATTAAGATAAGTAATAGGAAGGAAAAGAAAGGAATTCTTTCTACCCAATGTGGGAAAATAGAGCTATGGGAACTAAAACTAAAAAGTTTATTTGTATAAAAAAATTTCCTATAAAAGCCTAAAGAAAGAACAAAGATTAAGAATGATTATGCAGGGCTTCCCTGGTGGCGCAGTGGTTGAGAGTCCGCCTGCCGATGCAGGGGACACGGGTTCGTGCCCCGGTCTGGGAAGATCCCACATGCCGTGGAGCGGCTGGGCCCGTGAGCCATGGCCCCTGAGCCTGCGCGTCCGGAGCCTGTGCTTATTATGCAAAAATGTGAGCGTCAAGGTGTTTAAATACATCACGTTGCCATTAATTGGCCATGAAGGTGTCACTAAATGAATTCAAGACACATTTGAGTCCATGGCCATGCTGAGACTGTTTAGCAGTGAATCTTCTCATAGTTTGGTTCATTTTAGTTAAAGCAGCATCGTACCTACTGCAGTGTCATTGGAGAATGTCCCCCACTGGAGTCAGGGCCATCATGGAAAACATCTGATTGGGTGACTCCCCCTCATTGTTTATTTCTGGTAAAGTGCAGTTTGGTTCTGGAAAGCACCCTTGAGCATGCAAGGACGGGGGTATGGGGGTCTCCTCTCCATTCTGCTGCATCTCCTTTATTCAAGGAGCTTGGCTTCCCTGAGACTAGGGGAGTTGGACTATGAAGGTGTTGAACTTGATGTCCTTAAAGGATCTTTCTAGGTGCAAATTTTATTTTAGAAGAAATGGGCAGTAGGAGAATGTTTGGGTAGGATCACTTCATACTTAAGAGGTTTTCATGGTGCAATGCAGTAGAGGGAGCCCTGGACCAGAAGTGTGAGAGTTCCAGGCTCAACAATACCAGGGACTCCTGGAATGACTTCGTTTGTGCTCATTCAGGCGCAGAGCACAGATGAGCCTGTGGTCAGCTGCAGCCCACGTTCCGAGACAAGGGGGCTCCATAGTGGGTATGCTTGCAGGCTCTGGGTTCAAATCCAGAACACTGCACTAAGTAGCCGTGTGGACTTGGGTGGGAAACTTGGCCTTCTTGAGCCTTGGCTTTTTTTTTTTTTTTGCGGTACGCAGGCCTCTCACTGTTGTGGCCTCTTCCGTTGCGGAGCACAGGCTCCGGACGCGCAGGCTCAGCGGCCATGGGTCACGGGCCCAGCCGCTCCGTGGCATGTGGGATCTTCCCGGACCGGGGCACGAACCCGTGTCCCCTGCATCGGCAGGCGGACTCTCAACCACTGCGCCACCAGGGAAGCCCTTGAGCCTTGGCTTTTGCATCAATGAAATGGAGCCTCCATTTTTCATCTATAAATCCACTTCTCTTCCTCGTCATGCTCCTCCCGATAAAAGTCCATTACTGCTGTCATTTTTCTTATTAATAATTATTATGGCTTCAGTTATTGTAGTTCTCCAGTTGGGCACGTCACATAACCCCTTGTGTCTTGGTGTCCTGCCTGTGGTGCCTGTCTCTTGGGATTGTTTGGAAAGTCAAATGTGATTATGTGAACATGCTTTGTGAACGCTGAGATCCTCTCCGAGGGCCCGTTGGTAGGACTGGGCAGGTAAAAGCAGAAGGCTGGAGGTCTGTCTATCTGCAGGGTGGCTGTTTTCTGAGGGAGGGCTTGGCCGAGACTGGAAAGCAGGTCTGTCTCCCCCCTGCCCTGATGGACTGGGGCACATGCAGACACATTTCCCATCCAGACAGACAGGCCCAGCCCACAGATGGCCACCGAGTCATTCACTTGGTGATTGTCATTCACAGCTCCTGCCCTCTCAGGCCAGAGGCAGTCGGAGGACACCTCCATCTCAATTTCATCTCCAGACTGACCCTGCCCCCTCTAGCCTCTTTGTCTGAAGCTTCCAGAGAAGGACATAGTAGGACAGTGCTGTTTTTAAATGACTTTCAAAACAATTATATAGGCTAGTTAACAACAATAAAATCCAGAAACTGTGAGTGGTGGCCCTGGAGCTGGGCACCTGTTATCACGCAGCCTGGCCCGGGGCAGACAGCAGTTAGTTTGTTTGGCAGAACCACTGGAATGTTCCTGGTGGGGGCGGAAGCTGGGTAGTGGGTGGTGGATTTGTGCCCTGGGTGTGTTGCCTCCTTCGGAGCAGATGGGACTCAAAGAATTTCCAGAGGGAGGAGGGACGGCCCCACCCGGGGAGGGCCCGAAGGGCTGTTTTCCTGTCCAGATGGCCCATTCATAAAACGCCTCCTCTTCCTTTTCACATGGCCCTGGCCACGGCCCGGTTTTCCCCACCTCAAGGCTTCATTTCTCTGAAGGGGGGAGGAGGAACACTGTCAGCTGAAAAGGCGCTCAGAGCCTGGTTCTCCAGGCTCTTACCGGGTCGCTCGCAGCAGACTCGTGGTGATAGATGGATGGCCTGGCCTCGCGGGGCGCGGGGTCAGCTGGGAGCCAGCATCTGCCCAGGGTGCCTGGCCAGCTCCAGGATTGACACACACGGTGCCCCAGCCCGGGCTCCGGGACTCTGTCCCGTGGTGCTTGTCACAGAGGCAACTCACATGGGGGCCCGGGGCAGTGGGCCCCTGGGGGAGGCCAGACCCACCTGGCCCGGTTTGTCTGGACCTTCCCCTCCGCCCACCTTAGTCCACTTGCTCAGGGGCTGATCCTAAGGCTGGGGGCAGACAGGTGGTCCTTGAGGGTCCGTTTGTCCGTCTGCTCCTTGCAGGGAAGAGCTGCACCCACACTTCTCCTTCCTGCTCCCCACGTGTGCTCCCCCTGACCTCACACCTGCTCCCCTTTGCTTCTTTTTGCCTCCTCTTTCTTGTAATCTCTGTCTCTGATTCTCTCTCTCTGTCGTGGCATAATTTGAGGCAAATCATAAGATGTGATTTGTTAAAATTCATGGGAAATCCTGACTCTTTGGCTTGTTTCTGTCGGGGGGCAGTTGCTTGATGGGTGAGAAGCAGGGGTCCCCACCCTCACGCTCCTTGCCGACCCTGCAGGGATAAGCCCTTGAGTAAATGAAGAGGGACATCTCTGCTGGAGGCATTTCCCTCCCTCATCAGGGCTGCCTGAGGAGCTGGTGACCAGAACTGGCCCTGCATCCTTGGAACACACCACCTCCCCCTGCTGTCAGACGCGTGTCCTCTGAGGGGGGGTCCGCTCCGAACATTTCCCTGTGACTCTTCCAAGACGATCTTTCTGTCCACCTACCTCTTACAGTTGCTTTAGCCTTTGACAGACCTCATGGGAGAGATTTAGATGTCTAAGTTCATCCTTTTATTAAGTACTTTGTATTTAAGTACAGGAATCCCCAAGCTATAATATACTTTATTTATTTATTTATTTATTTATTTATTTGCGGTACGCGGGCCTCTCCCTGTTGTGGCCTCTCCCGTTGCGGAGCACAGGCTCCGGACGCGCAGGCTCAGCGGCCATGGCTCATGGGCCCAGCCGCTCCACGGCATGTGGGATCTTCCCGGACCGGGGCACGAACCCGTGTCCCCTGCATCGGCAGGCAGACTCTCAACCACTGCGCCACCAGGGAAGCCCTATAATATACTTTTAAAGGCAGTATTGATAATACTCTGCTAATCCCGTCTGCCTTCAGGCCGCTGGCATGAAGTGTCAGTGACATTGGAATTATTTTCACAGTTGCCTTTAAGCCCCAAAAGGGCAAACTTTGGAAGGTGATTGCTGGCCTCCAGACGGCTCCTGCTGTTCCCTCAGCCTCAGACCAAAGCTGAGGAGTTCATCACAATTCTTTCTTAACTTTTTATTTTGAAATGATTTTAGACTTACAGCAAATTTGCAAAAATAGCAAGTAGCTATACAGAGAATTCCTGTATGCTTTTCACCCAGCTTCCCCTAGTGTTAATATCTTACATAAGCACAATCCATTTATTAAAACTGAGAAAGGAGTATGGGTACAATATTTGAAATCAAGTTGTAGAGTTTCTTTCAGATTTTAGCAGCTTTCCCACGAATGTTATTTCTATTCCAGGAGACCATGCAGGGTCTCCCATGGCATTTAGTTGTGATGTCTCTGTTGTCTACTGCAGTGTGTGACAGATCCTCACTCTTGCCTTGCCTTTCATGACCTCGACCCTTTTGAAGTGTCAGTTATTTTTTAAAAACAAGGATCAGCCAAGGTTTTCTGTCAAGGGTCAGATAGTTAATATTTTTGGCTTTGCAGGCTGTATGGTCTCTGTTGTAAATCTTCAGCTTTACGGTTGTAACCCCAAAGCAGCTTTAGACACTATGCAAATGAATGAGCTCGGCTGTGGTCCAATATAACTTCATTTATGAAAATAGGCACCGCCTGCCGATGCAGGGGACACGGGTTCGTGCCCCGGTCCGGGAAGGTCCCACATGCCGCGGAGCAGCTGGGCCCGGAAGCCATGGCCACTGAGCCTGTGCGTCCGGAGCCTGTGCTCTGCAATGGGAGAGGCCACAACAGTGAGAGGCCCACGTACCGCAAAAAAAAAAAAAAAAAAAAAATAGGCAGAGGCTTCCATTTGGCCCTCAGGTTGAAGTTTTCAACTGCTGTTGTAGAAGGACCCTCTGTTTGAGTTTGTTGGATGTGTTTTTATGATTAGATTGAGGCTGCGCATTTTTAAATAGGAATCCCACAGAAGGGATGTGCCCATCTCAGTGACCTCTTAATCACTTGGTTAAGGTGGCATTAACTGTCAAGTTAAAAGTGTTTTCCTCCCACTATGTAATTAAGACTGTCTCAAGCCAGATACTCTAAGATTATGCAGATGTCCTGTTTCTCCTCAAAGTTTCACCTGTTCATTTTAGCTTCCATTAGTGGATCTTGCCTGTAACAGTTATCACTGTGGTATTCTAATGATGAGTTTCTATTTCACTCATTTCTTCTACCTTTAGTAATTGGAATTCTTCTGTAAGGAAGAGCTGTTCCTTTATATCAGTATGGACTCATAGATATTTCTTTTATATTTTGGATTACGGTGATCATGATTTTTGAGGTGGCTGCAAAATCTCCTATTTTGGACTTCTTTGGTCTCATCTAACTCTTGACCACCCTCTTGATTTCATAGCTGGCTTTATTCTATCTAATTTCCACTTTGTGGGCATCTGGTGTACTCAGACCTAATAGGTTTGCATTTCATTAACTTTTTTTTTTTTTTTTTTTTTTGTGGTACGCAGGCCTCTCACTGTTGTGGCCTCTCCCGTTGCGGAGCATAGGCTCCGGACGTGCAGGCCCAGTGGCCATGGTTCACGGGCCTAGCCGCTCCGTGGCAAGTGGTATCTTCCCGGACCGGGGCACGAACCTGTGTCCCCTGCATTGGCAGGCGGACTCTCAACCACTGTGCCACCAGGAAAGCCCTCATTAACTTTTTAATGGCAGAGGCAATTTTACTTTTCAGCCCAAAGCACTGGCCAAGTTTACACTCTGAGTCTACCACACAGCTGGTTGAGTTGCAGCCTTAGGAGTGGGAGTGTCAGCCTTAGGGCGATCGGAGCTGGTTGGGAGCTGGCAGTTGGTTTTCATTCATCTTGTTGGGTAGAGGAGGAGTTTGTAGTATTTTCTGGTACATATTCTAGATCAGGTTTGAATTGTGAGTGTGGTCCAAGTTACTAGCTCCTCCTCCCTTCTTGTGCGCTAAGAGCTTTCTTTTTATTCTACTTGTTGGGAAACTTTAAGGGTGAAAAAGCTGGCTTAGGAACAGAGTTTAAAGTAAACAGAGTTTCATTGCTTTTGCATGCACGTTACCAGATTAAAGTAAAATGTCATTTTAAATGATTTTGCCTCAGAAAGTTAAACAGGCTTCCAAAATGTAAGCAGTCTGATCTGCTTTTAAACGCAAAATGAGTATGTTGAGTCAGCTTTCTAAAATAGGAGAAAGTTCTGTTTTTCCCTGTAAAACTTATTCCTTTAGCACCATACGAAAGATTAAGTGAACAGTGGTGAGTGTGGCTCTTCCATTTTTGTTAGTCCTTTAGATGATTTCAGAAGATGTTCTTTACTTAGGGCTCTTCAGTCAATGATGATGGAAAGAAGAGAGGAAAATCAAGGTACATCCTGTAACGAGGGACGGGGTTGTATTCCTCACTTTGAAAGGTTTTTTAACTAACTAATTTTGGGGGAAAGAGTTAAATTAACTCAGATTTTTTTTTTTTTTTTTTTTTTTGCGGTACGCGGGCCTCTTACTGTTGTGGCCTCTCCCATTGCGGAGCACAGGCTCCGGACGCGCAGGCTCAGCGGCCATGGCTCACGGGCCCAGCCGCTCCGCGGCATGTGGGATCTTCCCGTACCGGGGCACGAACCCGCGTCCCCTGCATCGGCAGGCGGACTCTCAACCACTGCGCCACCAGGGAAGCCCCTAACTCAGATTTTAAAGAAATTCATAGAAAGAATTCTCCTACAGTATCACTTAGAAAAGAAAAAAGAAACACAAAAGAATTTTCATTTGCCCAAGACATTGTTAGAGTCAAGAAATATGGGAGCTTCTGATCTTGTCCTGGACAGAATTCACTAAGAGACAGAGCCTCAAAAACTGCAGCTTAATTCCTACCTTCTTTAGGGTAGAAACATGTGTGCTCCAAGTCTTGGGGAAGTTTAGGCAGGTTCCCACTAGTACTAAGAAAATGCCTCCAAAACGCTGCATGCCATTTCTCCATAAGTTGTTCATCTTGCCTGATTGTAGGATTGAACAAAAAGCCAAGATATTAATACTTTAAAGAATTTACAAAAGGGAATCATAGACTTTGTCACCAGGTATCCTCATCAATGTCTGTGAAGCAGCCTAATGAAGTCACCCACGTGAGTCAGATGTAGATCTCTTGAAACTTAGAGCCCCCCAAACAATTACTCCCAAAAAATACTGTGAAGGAGACAAGTAAAGAGAACTGCTGGTGACATCTGTGGATGATCGTGGTAGCTCCTAACATCTTAGGAAGTGAGTTGATTCACAAAAGCTCTAGCATGGGTTCCTGGATCTGCTTCTTTGTCTGAAATGAAGTGCAGACTGGGGATGTTGTTTGTAAAATGAGGTGATTGGACCAGCTGTGGATTTGGGAAAGACGTTGTGTGGGCCACTCCTGGCCTTTCTGGGCTTTGTGATCACAGTGGAAGCTCAGCGCTTTTACTTGTGACATTATGGATTTATTGTCCTCTTGTCCTTGGCAGGCCTGTCAAAGAGAAGTTATTTTGAAAGCATATCGCTGATTGTACATCTCATTCCATCAAGCGCTCAGCGCATTTCACCTAACTGCTGGAGGCCACTGAGATAAGAGTGGAAAAGTGCCTTGTGCCCTTCTGAGCGGTGGGTGATCTATTTTCGACTTAGGACTGGTGACAAACCTGTCTTCTGTCAGGTCAAACTCACACGGACTTTCTTGTTTTCTGTTCTTCTGTTGACAGCTGTGTCCGTGTGCAGGATGGTCATAGGGTAGCTGGAAGATAGCTCTGGCATTTAAACACCTAGATAGGAAGGAGCAATGGAATGTATTTTTCTTTTCTATTTTGGTTAGCAAGTCCCTAGTCATCCATAATGAGAGGTAAAGAGGTGAGGGGGAGACCTCCAGGAGGGTGGGCAGGAAAAGACACCCCACTTCTGGTTTGGAAAGCACAGAGAGAGAGAGACATTTCTACCATTGGTGGATTTAGCGCCTGGAAAGGGGATGACTGGAAGGAAAATGGAAAATAAAGGTTGGATTTGAGGTAGCCTTGGGTAGTGGAAGGGGATGGAGAGGGGATAGAGGTGATGAGAAAGCGGGGCTTTTTTTTTTTTTGCATGCTGTATAAGACAAAATTAAAACTCATGCACTGAAAATTACATTTCTGTAATTCTTTTACATAATGTAAGATTTTGTTTCAAAAATGGTGGTGCGGGTTGATGTGATGGGAACACTTTTAACTCCTCAGCTGTACTTTAACTTAAATGTGCATATAGCTCTGATGGGGATCAGTTTAAATGCTGTATGAATTCCCATCATCTTGCATCCACAATTATTAGCCATGGAGCTAATCAAAGTTCTTTGCTTTCCTCATCTGTGAAACAGAGCCAGGTCTTCCTGCCTGCCTCACAGAGCTGCTAGAGGGTCCACAGTACAGTGCTACACTACGTTGTCAAGGCTCTTTAGATATTTCGTAAAACCTGCAATAGAACCTAGGGGTCTCATGCCCAGACCTCATTTTCTGCTATTTATAGTAGCTAGTGAGTCTTCCCTCACCCCTCCTTTATTTAAGGTCATGGCTCCCTTTGAGATTCTGACATATGGGCCTCTTTTCCAGAAACACACACACACACACACACACACAATTTAGCAATGATGTCAAGGGTTCATAGTTTGAAGCCCAGTTGAGAACCTCTGATGTGACTGTGCTTTTCCTTTATGGAAATTATAATTCCATCTGAGAGAACTAGGTTTTTACAGATGCCTGGCATTTGGAATTTTCTGCATCTTTCTAGATCGTTTATGTCTCTCGGGGAAGAAATCATTAAATTGTGTCCTTACAAGCTCAGTGCTTTTTCCAGGATTGCCCCAGTTCAGCTGCATAGAGCAAGATTGTAAATGCAATGAAAGGAAAAGCTGAGTCATATGGTGCTGACCAGGAAAGTAGTATGATATTCAAAGTACATAAATTAAAGGCCCCCAAATCATGTTTCCCTCTCCATCCTTAAAATGTCATAGTTAACCACAGGGTTTTTTTATTTTTGTTTTTTTTAATGACGAGCCCAATCAATGTGATTTAAGTCATCCATGATATATTTATAGCCGAATGATTAAGTTGGATGATGTGACAAAACACTTAAATTGTACTTATGGTCATTGATGGTTTTACACATTATTAGAGAGAAGCATAGTTACACCAAATTAGACGGGGGCATCTGATCCAGACATCAGTTCAGTAATTCCAAGGGAAAAAATAAATCTAAATGAGCAAAAAATGTTTTGGTATTAACTCCAATGTGATATTACCAGTTTTCCCAGTTAATTAGTAACAAATATTGTAGAACAAATGTTTGACACAGAAATCTCATGTTTTTGCAAAATGGAAAGAGCCCTGCTCTAGGAGTCGAGCTGGGAGTCTTAGCTCTCTCACTGCATTGCTTTGTGACCTTGGGCAGCTCACTTCACCACTCCAGGGCTGTGGAATGCAGGAAATCGGACTACATATCTTAAATGAGAGAAGATTTCTTGCAGTGTTAACATTTTGTGACTTTGAATTTAATTCTGTGATTGCTGCTTTTGAAAAAAAAATATTGTCAACATTTAACGTACACACAGAAAAGTGGCCAAATCATACATGCATAGCCCGTTGAATTTTCACACTTCTAACCAGCCATGGATTATGAGATAAAATGTTGATGTTGTCAGCATTCTAGAAGCCACCCTGGGGCTTGAGTGCGACTCCTAAATGTAGGAAAAAAGAGAGAGAGAGAGAGGGAGAGAGAGGGAGAAAAACGAATTGAGGTGGTAATAATTTTTAGAAATTCGGAAGTCTAACATTAAAAGTCAAAACTTTTTTCATTTGGAATCCTATTGATGCAATCCATAATCCCTTTATCTGCTATTTTGAAATCCAAATAGCTCTGAAAACTGAAAGTTTTTAGCAAAACTTTTTGGCAACAAAATCTTACCTGAAGAATGGTGGCTGTTTGTGGTCTTCATTTACCCTGCATGGTGTGACTGTTCATGCATCTTGCTGAAGAACTCTTCATATGTTTGATAATAAACTGCTGCCTGGACTCTGCTGGGGGTTTCACGTACAGCACATGTGTCATGTTCTTTGAAATCAGATAGATTCTAAATTCCGAAACAAATCTGGCCCCAAGGATTTGGGGTGAAGGATTGTGGATTCAAACCACAGCATAATTGTTTATAAGAGTGGACACCTCGACTTTTTTGTTGCTTAAATTTACATGATTTTATCTGAAAAGTAAGCAGGTGCATTTCTAGTTAACTACCTGGTGCATTATCAGATGTTTCTCCTCCAACACTACATTTTTTTTTATCACACTACATTTTTTAAAAAATAAACTTTTCTTTTGGAATAGTTTTAGATTTAATAAAAAGTTGCAGAGGTACTACAGAGAGTTGTCATATGGCCTTCACCCAGCTTCCCCTAATGTTACCAGCTTACATTTGTCAAAACTAAGAAAATAATGTTGGGTGCAATCCTATTGACTAGATTATAGATATTATTCAAATTTCCCCAGTTTTTGCACTAATGTCCTTTTTCTGTTCCAGGATCCCACATGACATTTAGTCATCATGTCTCTGGTCTCCTCCAGTGACGGTTTCTCAGTCTTTCCTTATTTTTCATACCCTTGATATCTTTGAAGAATACTGTCCAGGTATTTCATAGGATGTCTTTTAGGCATTTGTGTTATTTGCTTAAATTTTGGTAAGCTGCTTAAAATTAAACTTTTTATTTTGAAATCATTGTAGATTCACATGCAGTTGTATGACACAATACAGAGAGACCCTTTACCCAGTTTTCCTCAATGGCAACACCTTGAAAACCACAGTCTGATATCACAACCAGGATGTGGATACAGTCAAGTTACAGAACATTCCCACCCGCACAAGTATCTGTCATCCAGCCCAACACTTGGACCCTCTTGGTTCAGTGCATATTGACTGAGGTCTCCTGTGGCTCAGGACCTACTGGAGTCCTGGGGCGACAGGGCTGAAAAGAGAGACAAACCCACCCTCTTGGGGCTTAGCTTCCGGGACACAGACATGAACAAGGAAACACATGCAGAGATAATAGGATGGCAGCTAATCAGTGCCATGAAGAAAAATCAAGAGACTGTGGACTGAGAGAGAGGAGGAAATCCAGAATTCCAGCTTCCTGTGAGAATCCAGAGCCCTGGTCACATGGGGCGGGAGCCTCAGAGCAGCGTCTTTCTTTTGACAGGGTAACTGTTTAATCTGTGTTTCTCATTAAAATCATGTATAACTATTTTACGCCCCATCTGTTGGAAATCCTTGGTGTTCTGTGGGGGTAGTGGGTCTTTAAAAATCTTTAAGTGAAACTCCAGGGAGAGCCTTGCTTCCATTGCTTCTCGTCCCACAGTGTAGGGTCTGGCCTCACAGTGATGGCGTTTTGTGTATTTAGTGACAACAGACAAAGTGTAAAAAGCCTGTTACAGTGTTTTTACTTCTTAGTATTCTTGGTACCTAAGGAGGTTGTGGCACGATCAAAGGGAGGGGGAAGGGTTTGGATTGCAAATATTTAGAATGGGCTTTTCATCTGATTGTCAAATTGTGTCACTCTCTAAAAGTGATTTTGTCATTTTAAGCGCTTCCACATCATGGGTATTAAAAAATACTGAGGGCCTCCCTGGTGGCGCAGTGGTTGGGAGTCCACCTGCCGATGCAGGGGATGCGGGTTCGTGCCCCGGTCTGGGAGGATCCCATATGCCGCGGAGCGGCTGGGCCCGTGAGCCATGGCCGCTGGGCCTGCGCATCCGGAGCCTGTGCTCCGCAACGGGAGAGGCCACAACAGTGAGAGGCCCGCATACCGCAAAAAGAAAAAAAAAAAATACTGAAAAAGCGTTTTCAGCTCAGTATACTGAATGATGTCAGTTATTTTACAGCCCTGGAAATGAGTGATTTCAAATGCACTCAGGCCATTTTTTTATTGTGGGAAGATATACATAACATAAGCATTTTTTTACGTAACCATTTTTAAGTGTACAATTCAGTGGCATTATATACATTTGTAATGTTGTATAACTATCCACACTATTTCCTGGACTTTTTCATCATCCCTAATAGAAACTTTGAATCCATTAAACAATAATTCTCCATTCCTTCCTTTCCCCAACCCCTGGTAAGCCCTAGTCTACTTTCTGTCTCTATGAATTTGCCTATTTTAGGTATCTTGTATAAGTGGAATCATACAGTATTTGTCCTTTTGTGTCTGGCTTATTTTACCTAGCATAATGTTTTCAAGGTTCATCCATATTGTAGCATGTGTCAGAATTTCATTCCATTTTTCGGCTGGATAATATTCCACTGTACATGCATTGTATGTATTTTGTTTATCCAGTCATCTGTTGGTGGACACATGGGTTGTTTCCATCTTTTGGTTATTGTGAATAATGCTGCCATGACCATTGGTGTAAAAGCATCTGTTTGGGTTCCTGCTTTCAGTTCTTTTGGGTATATACCTAGGAATGGAATTGCTGGATCATATGACAGTTCTATGGTAAGGTTTTTGAGGAATTGCTGAATTGTTTTCTGCAGTGGCTGTACCATTGTACATTCCCACTAGCAATCAACAAGGGTTCTGACTTCTCCACATCCTCAAAAAATGCTTGCTGTTTTGCTTGTTTGTTTGTTTTTATTATGGCCATCCTAGTGGGTATGAAGTGATACCTCATTATGGTTTTGATGTGCGTTTCTGTAATGACTAATGATGTTGAGCATCTTTTCATATGCTTATTGGCCACACACATATCTTCTTTGGAGAAATGTCTATTCAAGTCCTTTGTCCTTTGCCCATTTTTGAATTGGGTTGTTTGTTTTTTGTTGTTGAATTGTAGGATTTCTTTATATATTCTGCAGGTTAACCACTTATCAGATATATGATTTGCATATGTTTTCTCCCATTCTGTGCATTTTCTTTTTTTTTTTTTTTTTTTTTTTTGCGGTATGCGGGCCTCTCACTGTTGTGGCCTCCCCCGTTGCGGAGCGCAGGCTCCGGACGCGCAGGCTCAGCGGCCATGGCTCACGGGCCCAGCCGCTCCGCGGCATATGGGATCCTCCCAGACCGGGGCACGAACCCGTGTCCCCTGCATCGGCAGGCGGACTCTCAGCCACTTGCGCCACCAGGGAGGCCCCCCATTCTGTGCATTTTCTCTTCACGCTCTTGGCGATGTCCTTCAGTGCACAGAGCAGTGAAATTTTGGATCCCTGTCCATCCATTTTTTTTCTCTGTTGCTTGTGCCTTGGGTGTCATATCCACAAAATCATTGCCAAATCCAATGTCATGAAGCTTTCCCCTGTGCTTTCTTCTAAGAGTTTTATAGTTTTAGCTCTTAAGTTTAGATCTTTGATCCATTTTGAGTTAATTTTTGTATGTTGTATAAGGTCAGGCTCCAACGTCATTCTTTTTCATGTGGATATCCAGTTTTCCCAGCACCATTTGTTAAAAAGATGGCCTTTCCCCCATAGATGTGAGAGTATTTCCCTGGACTCTCTGTTTTGTTCATTTGGTATATATGTCTGTCCTTATGCCAGTATTATTTTGATTGCTGTAGCTTTGTAGTACGTTTTGCAATCCGGAAATGTTAGTCTGCCCTGTTTTTGCTATTCAAGGTCCCTTGAGGTTCCATATGAATTTTATGATGGATTTTTCTATTTCTACCAAAAATTTCATTAGGATTTTGATAGAAATTGCATTGAATCTGTAGATCACTTTGGGTAGTATTAACATCTTAACAATTTTATTAAGTTTTCCAATCCATGAGCATGGAATGTTTTTCTGTTTATTTCTGTCTTCTTTAATTTCTTTCAGCAATACTTTGCAGTTTTCAGTGTACCAATCTTTTACCTTCTTTGTTAACTTTATTCCTAAGT
Organism: Mesoplodon densirostris; assembly: GCF_025265405.1. Lineage (NCBI taxonomy): Eukaryota > Metazoa > Chordata > Mammalia > Artiodactyla > Ziphiidae > Mesoplodon > Mesoplodon densirostris. The sequence goes on along the minus strand of NC_082661.1, from coordinate 20,255,566 downwards.
ATCTTATTCTTTTTGATGCTACTGTAAATTGAATTATTTTAATAATTTCCTTTATGGTTTGTTCATTGCTACTGCAAATGATTTTGTTGGTTTTGTATCATGCAACTTTGCAGACTTGTTGATTAGCATTAACAGTTTTATTCATGGACTATTTAGTATTTTCTACATATAAGATCATGCTGTCTGCAAACAGAAATAATTTTACTTTTTCCTTTCCAATTAGAGTGCTTCTTATTTTCTTTTCTTGCCTAATTGCTCAGACTAGAACTTCCAGTACTGTGTTAAACAGAAATGGTGAAAGCAGGCATCTTTGTCTTGTTCCTGATCTTAGGGAAAAAGCTTTCAGCCTTTCACCATTGAGTATGGTGTTAGCTATGGGGTTTTTGGTTTTTAAAAAAATAGATTTATTTATTTATTTATTTTTTGCTGCGTCGGGTCTTCGTTGCCGCGCGTGGGCTTTCTCTAGTTGCGCTGAGCAGGGGCTACTCTTCATTGTGGTGTGCGGGCTTCTCATTGCGGTGGTGCGGAGCATGGGCTCTAGGCATGTGGGCTTTAGTAGCTGTGGCATGTGGGCTCAGTAGTTGTGGCTTGCAGGCTCTAGAGCGCAGGCTCAGTAGTTGTGGTGCATGGGCTTAGTTGCTCTGTGGCATGTGGAATCTTCCCAGACCAGGGCCTGAACCTGTGTTCCCTGCATTGGCAGGTGGATTCCCAACCACTGTGCCACCAGGGAAGTCCCATGCTATGGGTTTTTCATAAATGCCTTTATCATGCTGAGGAAATTTTCTTTTATCAGTAGTTTACTGAATGTTTTTATCATTAAAGAGGGTTGAATTTTGTCAAATGCTTTTCTGCATCAATTGAGGTGATCATGTGTTTTTTTTCTTTCATATTTTTAATGCCTTGTATTACACTGATTGATATTTTATGGTGCACCATTCTTATATTCTGGGAATAAATCCCATTTGGTCATGGTGTAGAGTTTTTTTATTATGCCGCTGGATTTACTTTGCTAGTATTTTATTGAAGATTTTGCATCAATATTCATAAGGGATATTGGCCTGTAGTTTTCTTTTCTTGTAGTGTCTTTGTCTGGCTATGGTATCAGGGTTATGCTGACCTCATTGAATGAGTTAGGAAGTGTTCCCTCCTCATCATTTTCTGGGAAGAATTTGAGAAAGATTGGTGTTAATTCTTAAAATGTTTGATAGAATTCACCAATAAAGTTATTTTGTCCTGGGATTTTCTTTGTTGGGAGGTTTTAGATTAATGATTGAATCTCCTGCTTTTTATAGGTCTTCTCAGATTTTCTGTTTCTTCATGGGTCAGTTTTGGCAAATTGCATGTTGCTAGGTATTTGTCCATCTCAGTTATGACCATTTAAAAATTGAATTTTTGGCAGATTATTTCTGTCTGTTTGATTTTATTACTTTCTTGCCTGAGTGAAACTCTCATTTTAAATGACGTGTTGTTTTCTTTACAAAGTAAAGTACCAAAGGAATATGAGAGTTTTGGTTGTATATATTATTGTTGATATGTATTCTATTTTTGTCAGATATTTAATAAAATATTTTACTCTGTGTTTTGTGACTCATTAAAGGTGAAAAAGTATACATAAGATTATCAGGGTATATAAAACTATTTCCAACATACTAATTACTTATAGTTTAGATTACAGGGTTTCTGTGGAGTTTTTGGTACAAAATCAGAATAGACTAAAAATTATTCTTACTCATAAACTGACTGTTTTCATGTAGTTTTTTTTAAGCCCATTTAATTGGTACCACAGAATGAACCAGTTATATATTTGGCTCAAGTTTCAATTTCTTAAGTTTCTTTTCAGTAACTGGGTCTGACAGAGCCAAGAGAAGCAGCCCCCATCTGTGTGGCATGAGAGCTTGTGACTTTCCCCTGTGCTTCCATCTGGTCCTCAGGCTGGGTGTTTTCTAATAGAAAGTCATTCATTCAGAGTTATTTACTGAGCACCTGCTGTGTGCCACACACTTTTGTAACCGTAGTTCTCCTGATGATACAAAACACAGAAGCACACAAAAAGGGCAACTTCCTGTGTCTTGGGAGAACCAAGGGATAAAACCAAAACCAAAAGGCAGGGTTGGTCCTCAAAAAGAAGAGGATTCTGCCATGTAAACAGTAAAGTCTAGCACCTTTTCGTCCTGTTCCTATTAATGACTGACTCCATCCCCAAGCGCTGTCATCTTGGTTGGTGCTGGGTTGGCCCTTGTGTTGGAAGCTTGAGTAGCCCCTTGAAGGGGAAGGAGACTGTGATGAAGTAGTAGGTAAATCCGTGCAGGGCCTTGGAAGCCTTCCAGAATTAGATGTGAAAAGTGACATTGTCGCCGCAGAGCGAAATATGGCAAAATGGGGATCTAACCATTTCACTGAAACAGAAGATTGGATTCAAGCTACAAATGCAGGGACAGACAGATGGAGAAGAGTTGAGGTTTGAATTCTGAGTTGCTCTGCTTGAAGTGAAGGGCTGGGGATGGTTTGGGCTAAAAAGTAATTTCCAAGCCATAGGCCTTTCAACAATGGCGAACTGGATCTTCCCCTAAGAGAGCTCGTTCTGTTAGAACAGACCTTAGTTTTGCATTTTAATCAAAGTCCATGAGAAACTGACTGGCGTTTAATTTGAGAATTCCTACAATTTTGAAATACCTTCTACCCAAAGAATCAGAGTACGTCTGGCCGCTGGCCTCCTACCACTAGTCAGGAGAGTGTCAGGAAAGACATTTCAGCAAGAGCACCATGTCCGCGGTTCAAACGTTGTGCTTTACCTCCTGAGTTACATTGTCATTGAGAGAACAGAATTGAATTTTTCAGGGTTGTCACTTCAAAGCACTCTTAAACCTCTTCTACACATGATCACATTTCGTGAGGACATCCTTAGAGAGTGAGATGATATCCCAGGGTGCTGAAATTGCTAAGTTTTCTGGCCCCTGCTGAGTGGTGACCCAGAGTCCCCCTGCAGTTTAACTGAGGTGCTTTATTCATCTGCAGACTGGAAGCCCAGGATTGGAAATCTAACACGAGATAAATAATTAAGTCTCGGCTTCCACAAGTGCAGAGGGCATAAATAATCCAACCACATGCTGCCCGGGCATTCCATACCGTGAGCCATTTCGATTTAATGCCCAGGCGCTCACTTGTCACTGAATATGTCAGAATGTGGCTCCTGCCTGGGACAGGGAGAGGGTGCTATTTCAGAGAAGTGTGCTTGCCTGTCTGCTGGAAGACTGCCTCTACCCTCTGACTCTTCCGGAGACCCTTTGCTGGCTTGGTCTCCAGGGAAATTCATCTTCCCTGCGTCTAGCCCTGAGTACAAAAAACTATAACCAACCCCTCTTCTGGTTAAATGAAGGAGGTGATATATTGAAGGGAGACCCAGGAAAATCGCTCATTTAATTGGAGACATTTGGAGCAGGTGAGTTCACTGATGGGAGTGGACCTTGAAAACTTTATTCTCAGAGTCAGGAGTTTGAACCTGAGACCATCTGAGCATTGAGGAGTGGCTGAAAAAAAAAGTTGGTGTCATTTTCTGCTTCAACAGCAAATCTCGTGAAGGGCACAGAGGAGTAGCAATCCATTTTCTGGTGACCAAAGGTGAGAAGACAGCTACTCGTTCTAATTATGTCTCTATCTTTTATATGGCTTTGCTCCTGGTAGAGACTTAATGGAAGTTTGTTAAATGTGCAAAGGAAAGAGCACCGATGCATCGTGATGTTTCACTCTTCCCAGCTGTGGTCTTGCTGGTGCCACTCCCAGGGAGGTCCCTGGGCCACACTAGCATCACCTGGGAGCTAGTTAGGAATCAAAATTCTCAGACCCTGTTCCAGACCTACTGATCCGTATCTCTGGGGTGAGCCCAGTAATCTGTTGTTAACAAACCCTCCAGAGATTCTGTTGCCCGCTAAAGTTTGAGCACCCCTGGCCTAGAGGTGCTTCAACCAGAGAGGTGACTTAATAATCTTACACATACCCACTTCCTCTCTCAGTAGGAAGTCACCACAGCTGGCTGCAAGAGAATCACGTTGAAAATCCTTACATGCATGTGTTTCTTCACCCCAACAGCTTCCCACCCAGGATGCAGCTAGTCTCCTGGCTTTTTTCTGCAGATCTCACGTTTCCAGGTTCTATGTTCAGTCTCTTTAGGAAAATAGAGATGGGGTGAGCTGGGAGGCATCCTTCTCTTTGCTGATTGCCAGATGGAGGATGAGCTATAATGTCAGACACTTGCTGAACGCCCACTGTGTGCTAGGCCTGGACCCCAGTGAACAGTACACAGCCTCTGTCGCCACGACCTCGGGAGCTCCCAAGGAGGCAGACAAGGAGGTGACAGGTGCTGGGGGTGGGGTGTGAAGATGACAGTCACTGGGCTGTGTCTGGGAGTGGCCAGATGAGCCCAGCTCAGACCTGGGCTAGCCTGGGATAGGAGAGCCTTCCTGGAAGCAGTTCTGCCTGGCCCACCTCTTATTGGATAGGCAGGGTGGCAGTGGGGTGCAAAGAGAAGGGAATTCTAGACGGAAGGAGCGGCACCGCCGAAATCACACTCTAGACAGTGCTTCACGCAGATTTGGGGGACTCTATATTGTTAAAAAGTACATATAGTAAAGGGTACAGCTCTTTTTGTGTGTGTGTGTTTTTTTTTTTTTTTTTGTGGTACTCGGGCCTCTCACCGTTGTGGCCTCTCCCGTTGCGGAGCACAGGCTCCGGACGCGCGGGCTCAGCGGCCATGGCTCACGGGCCCAGCCGCTCCGCGGAATGTGGGATCTTCCTGGACCGGGGCACGAGCCTGTGTCCCCTGCATCGGCAGGCGGACTCTCAACCACTGCGCCACCAGGGAAGCCCTAAAGGGTACAGCTCTTTGATTTGCAGCTTGATGAATTTTTAAATGTGTCCTCACTCTTATAACCCACCACCCAGATCAAAATATGGGACATTTCTAGCCTCCCTGTACTCATTCTAGTGCACAGGCCGCTGCTCCCAAAGGAAACCCCATTCTCACCTCTGTCACCATAGATTAATTTCTATTGGGGACTTTTTTAGATTATAAACTTCTTGAACAGAAAATTTATCCTGGATAGTCAGAGGTCACTAACAGACTGGACATGGCTCCAAATTATGTTTTGTTTGGACTGCACAGTTTTTAAAAAAACATTTACTGCCAAAAAATGGGGTATTTCTCATAACAATCAAAAGATCTGATAACACAGGGCTCACGTACCTTGGCAGTGATGCTGGGCTGCAGTTGGGTGGGGACTGTCCCCCCAGAAGATGGGTGTCGTCTCTTTAGTAACTCCCACTGCCCCCGTTGCTCACTCCTAGCTGGCTACGCTTGTTGCCTGCCTGGTCCTGTGGGCACTTGACTTTGCAGTCCCTGCCATTAGGTATTGTTTGGTTTGGGGCCTCTAGCATGGCTGAGGGTACTTAATAATTTTTATTCGTTGATTCATCAGCATTTATTTTTTATTTATTTATTTATTTATTTTGCGGTACACGGGCCTCTCACTGTTGTGGCCTCTCCCATTGCGGAGCACAGGCTCCGGATGCGCAGGCTCAGCGGCCATGGCTCACGGGCCCAGCTGCTTCGCGGCATGTGGGACCTTCCCAGACCGGGGCACGAACCCGTGTCCCCTGCATCGGTAGGTGGACTCTCAACCACTGCACCACCAGGGAAGCCCTCATCAGCATTTATTGAGTACAGGCTGTGAGTCAGGCACATGCCAGGTGCTGGGAATACAGAGTGTTCATGGGCAGAAAGATTATGCGTTGTTTGTTAGCTTGCGGTGAAGCTCACCAGATGTGTGGCATGTCCCATCTTTGTGAGTTCACTTCTCATTACTCCCCTGGGTGCCACCCATGCTGGCTGTGTCCTGGTCCCTGAGCCCAGGGACTTATAACTGTCCCACTTCTGCCATCACCATTCCCCTCTCTCTTTCCTCCCTGTCTGGCCCTCACCCATCCTTCAAGCATTTGCTCAAGTCCTGTCTCTTCCGAGAAGTCCTCACTGACCATCCCTTTCTCCTGGGACATCTTCCTCCTCTGAATTCCTTATCAATGTATTTCTTATACCACCAAAGAATGGACTGTGTCATTGATTCTCTCACATTAAAAAAGAAAGGCCTGGGCTTCCCTGGTGGCGCAGTGGTTGAGAGTCCGCCTGCCGATGCAGGGGACACGGGTTCGTGCCCTGGTCCAGGAAGATCCCACATGCCGCGGAGCGGCTGGGCCCGTGAGCCGTGGCTGCTGAGCCTGTGCGTCCGGAGCCTGTGCTCCGCAACGGGAGAGGCCACAACAGTGAGAGGCCCGCGTACCGCAAAAAAAAAAAAAAAAAAAAAAAGGCCTTTTTTCTTAAACTATAGGTGGCATGCCCTGTGGGCAAAGGCTTTGCCTCATAATTCCTGACATGGCTGCATAATGCCCTGCATGGTTCTGAGCATACAGAAGGTGCCCAGTAAATACAGGAGATGGTCTGGGAAAGTAAGTGGAGCCCCAAAAGAAGAGGCTGCAGATGGCAGCACCTGGGGCGAGGGGGCAGAGAGGAAAGCCCTAGGAGATGCCCTCACCGGCAGTCGCCTGGTAGGAAACCGGCCTGTGAGGACCGCTTGTCCTTGTGAGAGCGTTGACACACACATGCAGAGACACACACTCCAGCTGGCCATCAGGCTTCAGGCATTCCGAGCAGTGTCATGTGAGGTGGCCTTTGAGGTTCTCCCCTTACAGCCTGACAGAGTGTCCCTGGGGGTGGCAGGACAAGGTTCACTGAAGATGGCCAGTGGCTAGAAAGGGAAAGTAGCATTTTGATGGCTGTACCCCCAGCTGTGCTCCATCGAGAGCCTGGGTGCCTCACTCTATCCCACTTTTAGTTCCTAACTTGGTGATACTGATGGCCTACGGCAACCTAATGGCAAATAGCCCCACACCTTGTAACATTGCCTCCTTGAAAAGTACCTTGGATATTGGCAAAGGATGATGACCTTTCTTTAGTGGACTTCTGTGCCCAGCTCAGCCAGCCGGACCACTGCAGTGGAGGGGGGAGAGGTAAGAGGAGCCTTTAAGGACGTTTGGCAAATAGCCATCTCATTCGCTAGGGTTCTGTTATATGTCACTTGGTGTGCAGGGTTCCAAGAACTACTTGGCCCCTTGACAGGGAACATGATAGAATGTCAGGACCTAAGCTAATGTAAAATATGCTTTGCCCCGCCAGGTCATGCACAGGCAGTGCAAGAAGCCCATCGGTCATTCACATGTCTGCACCATGTGGCCAAGGGGCTCCGCTGATGGGATCTGGCCTTTCCAGAGCTCTGTGAGGATGGAGATCAGGCACACAGTGGTTTTTTACTTAGAGTGTGCTGATCTTGAAAGTGTGAGGGCATCCCTCAAAAAAAAATAATGCACATCCTTAAAGGGCACTTGTTTCTTGTCTCTCTTTCTTCCCTTATACTTAGGCCTTCCTGTTTTTCCCCACTCTCCACTCTCCTTTTCCCCCTCCTTTCCGGAAGTCTTTGCGTTTATTTGTTGTGCCTTTGGCACTAACCCCCGATGTCCAGGTGACAATGCTGACTAGGTTTATAGGTGCTACATTCTGTTACTTGGGAGCTTCAGATTTAGATACAAGGATCAAGAGATCTACAGGTTTCATCCAAGTTTCAGCTATGGGCCAGTTAGGGAATGTGACATTAGAAGCTATAATACAGTTGTTGAGCAAAGTCATTATGGGAGGTTTATGCCAATTAACAAGTGTTTGACTGAGAACAGAAAACCCAACAAACGCTGGGTTAAACCAGAGGGACATTTATCATCTTCTTAACAAGAAGCCTGGAGGCAGGTGGTCCAGGGTTGCTTTAGTGGTTCAACAGGGTCTTCAGGGACCCCAGGGTCTTTCCATCCCTCCACCTCTCCGTGTGCAATGATGTTTTTGTTCTCATGTCCGTGGCCTCCTCTTCCCAGGGTGGCTGACACAGATTCCAAGTATCACGTACAGTACTTTTATGCCAGCAACCAAAGCAGGAAGTGGGGATGGAGGGTGGGCAACAGAAAGATCTCTTTATTTACCTCTCTCTTAACTGAGAGCAGAAAATTTTGGATCCTTATTGCAAAGGAAATGCTGTTTAAATGTGAAAACTGAGGTGGATCTGAGTCATTTGGGGCTATCTGTGACAGAGTGAGCTGAGACTCCGTTTTCCTGTGCCCCTTTCCAACTCCATTCCCAATTGTTCCTTCTCAAAATCACAGATTGAGAAGAACTTTATTTTCTCCTAGTTTCTTCCAGCCCAGAATTCATAGTTGGGCTTAACTTTCATCAACTGATGACCCAAGGCTCACCCGAGAATGTCTATGAGCCCTTGCCTTAGAAACCAAAGAAGTCTGGCCCCTAAGGTCTGGTACCCATTCCCCCTTTTCTGAATGGTGCATCGTATCACCCTGTACCACGGGTAACATACTGTTCACATCATTTACCCAGTGGGAACTCTGAGCCGGAGCTCTCACGATTAGTGTTAATTTACAGTGTCCTCTGGTTGGGAGTCTGTCTTTTGAAAAGTTTGGGTCTAGCCCTCCCTTTGCTGTTTCTAGCACTGAATCTTGGGAAATGATTTCTCTGCTAAAATAACTTTGGTTTGTATGTATGCGTGCATGTCCACACCCACATGCACATTCACATACCCCAGCTCTGAGCCTCTCCAGTGGGAAAGGGAGACTGCGGTTTCATGGTAGCTGTCTTTTTGATGGATGTCCCCATGTCCACCCACAGAGGCCGTGACATTCCTGCTTTCCCCACTTGATAATCTGAAAATCTTCCAAGACAGATTGCCTTGCTATAGACCTGCAACTCTGGAATGCCACATAGGTTCCGGGTTTCAATCGCCAGGGTCCTCATTGGCTCGCATTTGTAAGAGCTGGTGGGCTTGAAGCTGATAAGGTGGGGAGCTCATGGAGGGCCATTCCCAGAGTGCCAGGAAAGACATGGTGCCAGAGATAGGACAGCAGGGCTGTGAGAGCTGGGGCCAGGGTGTGTGGAGCTTGACTCAATCCCATGGTCTTGTTTCAGCTTTCCCCTTTCATCTCCTCCCAGGTACATGTTGCTATTTATAGCTCCTCACTCTTTCCCTGAAATGTGCTCCCCAAGTGCCCAGCTCTTCTCTCCATTTTCCAACCTCTGCTGGCAAAAGTGACAAAGCTCCGGAGGAGTAGATTTTACTCTGTGGCAAGTTGTTCTTGCGTTAAAAGTTTTCATCCTCTCACCCGGTGGAAGATTTTGACACTATAATCTGATAACTCTGTTTACTGACTTTAAAGTTGACAGCATGTGAAATTTATGATTGGCTTTATGGTCAGAAGGATTTGTCAAACTTTCGGCCTGGATTTGGGGAATCCTCCAGAAGAGCCCCTGTCAGCATTCAGGATCTAGTTTGCTTGGTGGTCCCCAGACTTCTAGGGTGAAATGCAAATATCTCTGAGGGGAGAGTTCTGGATCTGGATCTTTTTTTTTTTTTAAGCATTTTATTTTTTATTTATTTATTTTTGGCTGCGTTGGGTCTTCGTTGCTGCACGCAGGCTTTCTCTAGTTGCTGCGAGCAGGGGCTACTCTTCGTGCGGTGCGCGGGCTTCTCGTTGCAGTGTCTTCTCTTGTTGCGGAGCACGGGTCCTAGGCAGGGAGGCTTCAGTAGTTGTGTGCACGGGCTTAGTTGCTCTGCGGTATGTGAGATCTTCCCAGACCAGGGATCAAACCCGTGTCCCCTGCATTGGCAGGTGGATTCTTAACCACTGTGCCACCAGGGAAGTCCCAGAGTTTTGGATCTTAATTGCCTGCCTTGGGATCGATTCAATCAGTTAACCTACTTGCTATGTGTCCTTTGGACAAGTTATTTAACTCCTCTGTACTTTAATTTTTCTGTCTGTAAAATGGGAATAGTAATAGTCATGACACCCTATGGTGGTTAGGAGGAGTCAAGGAGTTAACATTTAAGCGCTTATAATGTTACCTGGCAATTAGTAAGCTCCTTATAAGTGTTAAATAAATACATCTTATTAGTTTGAGATTTTTTGTTGGCTTACTACTTTTCTGAGATGATTGTAAATTCAGATGCAGTTGTAAGAAATAATACAGAGTTCTCACGTTACGTGTTCCATTTATCGTGTTTCCCCCAATGGTAACGTTTTGCAAAACTGTAATACAGTATCACAACCAGAAAATTAATATTGATGCAATCCACTTCTCTTATTCAGATTTCCCCACCGTTATGTGTACTCATTTGTATGTGTGTATGCATTTAGTTCTGTACAGTTTTATCACATGTGTAGGTTCACGTTTGCACCACCACAGTCAAGATACTGAACAGCTCCATCATCAAAAGGATTCTTCATGTTGCCCTTTTGTAACTACACCCAGATCCCTCCTTTTCCAGCAACCCCTGGCAAAGACTAATCTTTTCTCCATTTCTAAAATTTTATCATTTTAAGAATGTTAGAGACTTCCCTTGTGGTCCAATGGTTAAGACTCCAGGCTTCCACTGCAGGGGGCATGGGTTCGATTCCTGATCGGGGAACTGAGATCCTGTAAGATGTGTGGTGCAGCCTTAAAAAAAAAAAAAAGAGTGTTATATAAATGGAATCATACAGTTTACAACCTTTTGGGATGAGCTTTATTCACTCAGCATTAATTTCCTGGAGACTGACCCAAGTTCTTGAGTATATCAATAGTTCATTCCTTTTTCTTGCTGAATAGAATTCCATGGCATAGATGTTTAACCATTCACCCAATGAAGGACATCTAGGCTTTTCTCAGTTTTTGGCTATTACAGGTAGAGCTGCTGTGAACATTTGTGTACAGGTTGTTGTGTGAACGTACGTTTTCATTTCTCTGGGAGGAATGCCCAAGAGTGCAGTTGTTGGATTGTATGGTATATGTTAGGTTTGCTACTGTAATAGGTATAACACTTTGTTATGTAAATTTGCACCTCCAACAATAAATTTATGTTCAATTCTTTGACTTATAGTAAGCACTGTACTAGTATGTGTTAAATAAGTAAAAATGGGCCACTGACTTTTACAGTGTATCCAAGACGTGTAAGAGACAGGCAAGGGTATGGTGACTGGTTTTTGTCTTTAGGAAATGTTTCATCTTGGGTGTGGGGATTGAATAGTTGCAGATAAGAGCCCAAATATAAAAATTGTGTGCTGCCTGACTATAGACAGTTTGGAAAAGCCCAGTGGACAGTGCAGAGGTGGGAGGTGCAGGATGGGGAGAGAGTGGAGGTTTGGGAAAGGGTTGTCAATGTCGGTGCCACCAGTGCTTGAAATCAGGAATTTCATGGTCTTTTGTATTTGAGAAAAATTTGGAAATATTTGAATTTGAGGAAAAGCATCAATTTTGCATGAAATATTTGTTTTGTTCAAAGATAGGATCATTATAGAATCATAACTTCCTTCGTAAGGGCATCCTTTACTTACAAGAGAGAATAGAAGCATGGCATTGCTGGAAAACCAGCTGGATTTCACATTTCACCGTTGTGGACAAAGAGCTGGACTCCTGGCCAGGTCACACGCTGTTTTTCCCAGGCCCTAGAGGATGCTGGCTCTTCCTGTGGATGGGGGGTCAGTTCGATGGAGTGCAGTGAAAGCTCACCTAGCATGTCTGACATCTGGAGCAGATAATTTTTCACATTCCTATCCTCTGAATGACAAAATTATTTCCAGTAAAAACCACGTAATCAGTAGTCATTATTTTGTTGATTGTTTTCTTTAGTTTGTAAACAATGAAAGATTGAAAAAGAATACATTTAAGGCTTAAAGATACTACTCAAATTTAATAAGATATTTCACATCTGAATTAAAGTTTATGCTTCCAAGCAAAATTATCACATCTTGCAGTTTGCTGTTATACTGTTTTGAATTTTAAACACGAAAAAAAGCTCCAAGTGGTCCCGTAGTGTGACTGAATTGAAGTAACTCAAGTTCTGTTTCTTCATTTTTACAAGCACTGCTATCGCTGTTTATTTTAAATCGGCTTATACACAGGAATATATAGTACTGCGGGGATTGGAGACATGGACTGTGTCTGAATTGGAATCAAAAGATTCTGACCTGTTATGAATTTATTTTTGAAATCAATAGGAGTCTGGTTTGCATGGATGGGGGCCAACTGCAAAGCTAGGGATGCTCCAAATTACCTTTCATTTAAATACAATGTTTATCAAAGGATAAATAATACAAATATGCTCATTTGAAGCTTACAAATATATTACTCAAACTCAGCAATAACTGCAGGGGTATTTTAGAACTTAAACCAGCAAAATATGCTTTCCAGGAGGAATAGCTTCTCACTGACATTGTTTAGAATTGCTGATGCTTGGTGATAAGAAAAAGCAGGTGACTTTTCATGGTTTTTGTTTTAAATTCTCTAGAGACAAAGCCCTGCCTTATTGCCTGCACTGGGCAAGCCCCACATTGGGTTTCAGCACCGATGAAAAGTGGGGGCTTTTCGAGTTCGGTTGAACAGATCTTGAAGCCCGGCATTGCCTTTTTGTAGCCCTGTGACTTAGAGCAAGTTACTTTACTAGCCATAGTCAGCTTGTTTATCTGCAAAATGGTAAGGTTTTGTGCAGGTTAATATCGATACTGTAATCTTCATAGAGCACCTGGAGTAGGCTCTGGGGCACAGTACGGTCTTAAGAAATGTGAGTTGTCTTCCCTCCTCCATATGGAATGGGCAACATCTGTGTGTCTCTGGGACTAGCCCTGGACCCTGAGAAGGGAGCTGAGGCTGGCCAGTCACAGACCTGCCTCCCTTCTCGTCCTCTTTCTGACGTTCCCCCAGGAAAAGCCGCTGTTCTGGTTAAGCGGTGTTCATTGAGCCACTCTATTGAAGCCCAGGAGAAGCCTGAACACACTCCCTGGGATTCCCAGATGAGTCCATCAGAATGCGGGTTTGAGTGTGGACAGCTATTCTGGTCTCTCCTGGGCTGAAAGGTGGGGAATCTCAGGACAGTGTGTCCAGCTTGTCTATCTGAAGGGTAACCCTCAGGAACACAAGTGATTCTCCTTTGCTGGGGAGAGAAGAGGTTCTGCAGCTGTTTCTCTTAAATGAAGAGGCTTGGGTATAGTCGAGGCCTTTTACAAACTACTTTCCCCCTCTTTCTCTGCCACCTCCTCATACTGATAATTGCCAAAGAATATGGTCCAGGCCTTTGGTTGGCTTTTGTGAGCCTTTTATAGAAGTTTAGAAAGAATTTTTTGTATTCTTATCATGTATTAAAAGATCAAGCTATTTTTATTCATGACCCAGCTCATGCTAAACATGGAAATACCTTTAAATGACCCAGGGAGGCACTAGGATGACTATTATATGTAGCAATTTTTTTTTTGTTGTAAAATGAACCTGTTGCACTTTAAAGGGACTAAAGAGAATTCTTAATTTTATACAGTTTAATCTGCCAAGTGATAAGGTTTTCTTTTCCTTTGCTTTTAGGGGAAGTCTGTTTAGTGATGGCTTATTGGAGTATAGGAAAGGAAGTACATATCTTGTTGTTTTTAAAAAGCTGAAAGCACATTACAAGATTTATCCTAGAAAATTATCTCATGTTGTAAATAATCTCAAATGTAGATTTTTGAATGTGAAATGGAGCTTAAGATTTTTTTTTTTTTTTTTTTTTGCTAACTTGATATTCCAGAACTTTTTGTGTTTCTCCAATATTAGCTGCATAGCCAATGCCTTCTGACTGGAAAATATGTCAGAAAACATATAACTTAATCAAGGTCAAGCTAAAAATATACTGTTTTTTTTTGTTTGTTTTTTTCAACATTCTTCTTGGCCTTATTCTCATCTTATTCTTACTCATTCTTTAAAGATGGTAAACATTTTTAGAAAACAGAATGAATGGTCTTAAAGGCAAACATGATAGATATGAAGCCTTAAAAATACAAAGAAAAGTAAACATTTGGTAATCATATGGTTAAATTAACGTGCGTAGGCAGGGCCGGCTTCACTGGCATGTGACATGTGCAGTCACACAGGGCCCCAAGCTTAGAAGGGTCCTATGCTTCTTTATGCTCCTTTGTCACTGTTTGGAAATTCTTAATCATTTTTGAACAAGGGACCCCACGTTTTTATTTTGCCCTGAGCTCTGCAAATTAGGTAGCTGGTCCCATGACTCAGCCACCTGGTAACTCACCTTAAACTAGTTTGGGGCTTTCAAATTTCCACCTTAATCCTAACCAGATGTTTACCAGCTCTTTTTCCCTAAATATGAATTTGTGAGGACCAGGACCATAAAGGACTAATGACCTTTCGTTTAGATATATTTCTTTTCAACTATTTTCAAAGTTCTAAGTAATGGATAAGGCTGTGTTTTTGAACATTTTAATTTTGTTGCATATGATATAAAACCAAAATCCCATTTCTTGGCTAATATCTATTAAAATATATAGGTTCCATATATTTTTGCTAGATTAAAAAAAGTGAAGTGACACTCTTGTTTCTCGAATTATTAATAGTGGCTGTTTCTGGAGGCTGAGATTTCAGAGGAATTTCACTTTTTCTGTTTTATGGCTCTGAATTCGAGTTTCTACGAATTATTTTTGCAGGAATTATTTTTGTAATGTGGGAAGCGGGGAGAAACAATAAAGCTAAAAAAACCCCAACCGGATTCATTCGTTGTAGCTTTAAAAAGAAGAACAACTCCTTTTGATTCTGGCAGGCAGCCTTGCAGAGTTGGGGTGCTGGGGTTCCCATTCCTGCAGGGCAGTCACAGAAGTCACAGAAATGTTAGCGGAGGTCAAGAGATGGCTTGGATTGAGTGTGGCTGAGAGTGGGTGGTACTGTTTTGGCAGAAATGTTCAGTGCGTGTTAGTAAACTTGGGGATAATCTGGACCTGGTATCCAATTTTACATGAGGCACTGATGGAATCTTATTTCATTTTAAGTCCTTGGCTATCAACTCTTGTGTTTCTTGGTTTTTCTTGTGTGTGTGTGTGTGTGTGTATCAACTATAGACTTGTATATGTTTTTCTTGTTTTAAATGCTCCTCTCACAGTTTAATAGCAGGTCAGAAATGCATTGCTTTTGGCCAGAGCTGCAGCTGGCCTTTGTACCAGGGCAGGGCTCTCCTTCTTCCGATGTGTGGTCAGATTCAGTGTGAGATAAACAGTTTTGGCTTCAAAATTCTTGTTGACATCTCACCCCACTGCTATGCATGGTGACACCCCTAAAGCCCTCCTGCTGCTTGTGAAATGACGAGGAATTAAATGCCAGGTTGAGAGTAAAAGAACTAGGGGGTAACCAGGGTCGTTCTTCTGCTGGACACCTGCTTGTGAGAGGGGCAACACTGCGGGCGTGCTGGGAACACTGGACCAGACACCAGGCCAGTCTGGGATAACCCCCACTCCAGCCAGCCTCTGTCCAGTCCCTTTGCTAAAGGGAAGTTCTGCCCTGGGGTCATCTTTTATTTTTTGCCTGTGGGCAGAAATGCTTTGGTCTATGCTGTGCTTTTTTTTTTTTTTTTTAAATACATTTATTTTATTCATTTATTTATTTTTGGCTGCGTTGGGTCTTCATTGCTGCGCCCGGACTTTCTCTAGTTGTAGCGAGCAGGGGCTACTCTTCGTTGTGGTGCGTGGGCTTCTCACTGCTGTGGCTTCTCTTGTTGCAGAGCACGGGCTCTAGGCATGCGGGCTTCAGTAGTTGTGGCACGTGGGCTCAGTAGTTGTGGCTCACGGGCTCTAGAGCACAGGCTCAGTAGCTGTGGCGCACAGGCTTAGTTGCTCCGCGGCCTGTGGAATCTTCCCGGACCAGGGCTCGAACCTGTGTCCCCTGCACTGGCAGGCGGATTCTTAACCACTGTGCCACCAGGGAAGCCCTATGCTGTGCTTTTCTTTTTTTTTTTTTTTTTAATTTCTCTATTTTTGATTTTTTAAAAATAGATCTTTATTGGAGTATAATTGCTTCACAATACTGTGTTAGTTTCTGTTGCACAACAAAGCGAATCAGCCGTATGCATACACATCCCCATATCCCCTCCCTCTTGAGCCTCCCTCCCACCCTCCCTATCCCACCCCTCTAGGTCATCACAAAGCACCAAGTTGATCTCCCTGTGCTCTGCTGCTGCTTCCCACCAGCCAACTATTTTACATTCGGTAGTGTATATATGTCGATGCTACTCTCACTTCACCCCAGCTTTGCCCTCCCAACCCATGTCCTCAAGTCCATTTTCTATGTCTTTATTCCTGCCCTGCAACTAGGTTCATCAGTACCATTTTTTTTTTAGATTCCATATTATGTGTTCGCATACGGTATTTGTCTTTTTCTTTCTGACTTACTTCACTCTGTATGACAGACTCTAGGTCCCTCCACCTCACTACAAATAACTCAATTCCATTGCTTTTTATGGCTCAGTAATATTCTATTGTATATATGTGTCACATCTTCTTTACCCATTCAACTGCCAATGGACATTTTGCTGTGCTTTTTAAAGATAAATTATAATTTCAAAAATTCTAAGGCTCAAAGTAGAGCAGAATGAAAACCCATCTGAGGTTAAGAGAATGTAATGTTCGATCCATTCAGCTAGTTTGTTTTTTAACTTGTGTCCCCTGGAGCCCCGGGGGCTGCTGCAAAGGGACAGGGCAGGGTAAGGGTCCCCTCTAGGTTCTTGCCCCTCACATTTCCCAGAATTCCTTCAATCACATCAGCATTATATTTTAGTCTTCCGCCTACTATTTCACACGAGGAAAGTGTTCATTGCTAAAAAGCAGGAAGTGTGAAAACTACAGAATTTGACCCATCTCTTAATGATGCTGTTTGACCCTTAGTAACATCTGCCATCTCTCTAGCACTAACGTTTGTGCTGATGAGTGAAAGCAGATACCAACAGTTGGGCTGTGACCATATTGAACACTGTGCTTTGTATTTGTGGTGGCTTTTAGCACAGCAGGTTGGTGGTCAAGCTGAGCAGGATATTGTTCCCCAGTAGTCTGGAAATGTAGCCAGGACTCCAGTGAGGAGGACGATAATGCGAACACTTCTGTAGCAGACGCTGTGTGCTCCGCACTGGCCTCAGCACTTGCCATTTCACTCACTTAATCCTCACAACAACCTCAGGAGGTAAATAGTGTTTTTATCCCCATTTCACAGCACCTCTGGTTCTGAGTTTAGAGAATAACTGAATATTGGGGCTCCTGAGAGCTGCTTTCCACTTTCAGTTCTCTGCCTCCCAGCCAAGCCCCCAGCCCCATTGGAGTCTACCTCACCAATAGGGAGAGGGCTGAGGAGGGAGAGAGAAGCTCACATTTGGGGGAGGGCAGGTTTTCTTCAAGAGAGGCTGGCCCCTCCCTCCCTCTCTGGGTTGGGGGGAGAAGGGGCGGGGCTTCCTTTTCCCAAAGTCTCTCATGGAGACCAGACACCCCAGAGGCTGCCTTCGCAGTTGGATATCTGCTTCCTCAGGAACTGCTAACTGCCCTGGGCTCCTGGCCCAGGGGGAGAAGCGGGGATAGGACAGGTCCCCCACCTCCAGGACAGGTCCCACATGAGCCCCAGACCCTAGAATGTGGAGGCGGGCAGGTGACGTTGGGGCCACAGTCTGTGGGACTGACATTGCTTGAGAAACAAGGAGGCTCCCACATGGACTTGCTGTCGTGAGATGTCACCCCTGGAAGGGGGCATCCAGATTTCCCAAGGTTCCTCTAGAGGAGGGGCTTGGGAGGGAGGCTTTTGTCAGTGTCCTTGAGGCCAGAGACCACAGATGAGGTCGTTGTGTGTGTGTGTATGTGTATAGTATTAGTAGTCATAGTAATTGTGAACAGAGCTGAGTCCTTTTAAACTAAAGGCTACTGCAATTGAGCAGCTACTATAATAGTCCAATCATGGCATGAGAAGACTTTTTAGAATTTTTCAGCCTTTATTGATTGAGGCTAATAAATTGTTCTGGAGGCCCCAATAAATTACTCTTCTGTTATGTCATAGGTGTATATGTTATCACCTGGACTCAAATATATGTTTCTCTTTGGCAGAAACAGTTTTCTGGCTTTTCTGTAATTCCCCAGCACATCTATTAGTACATCTGTTGTACTCTCTGTAGAGTATCTTAAAATGATTTTCAGTCATTTTGGTCATCCGCACTTCGGCTTCCCTGTTTGGAGTGTTTCTTTCGTCCTCTTTGAGTGCCTCGGTTCCTCTGCGCTACCTCCTGTGGTCTTCTTTTGTTCTCCCCACTATTTCCGTTCTTGCTTTTTTCTTCTCTGTTCTTTGGGACTTTCAATATGAGAATCACGAAAGGTAAGTAGTGGACATAGAGGCTGGCCTAACAGGGCAGAGGCACAGAAGTGGATTTATAGGTACATGGGAGTAGTCCTGGCCGAGCAGTCTGGACACTCGGGTTCCAGGCTGGGCCTTGGTGCTGCTGCGCCATCCTAAGCAAGTCTCCGACACAGAGTAACATGCAGTGTTAGCATTATAGCTGCTGTTGGTTATTAGTTAACCATTCTGGGCCTCAGTTTCCCTCCCTGTTAAGCAAGAGACATGGCTGGCATGATATCCTGAGTCTTCTCCACTCATATTTTAAATTAGATTTTTTTGTGTGTGTGTGTGTGGTACATGGGCCTCTCACTGTCGTGGCCTCTCCCGCTACGGAGCACAGGCTCTGGACGCGCAGGCCCAGCGGCCACGGCCCACGGGCCCAGCCACTCCGCGGCATGCAGGATCTTCCCAGACCAGGGCACGAACCCGTGTCCCCTGCATCGGCAGGCGGACTCTCAACCACTGCGCCACCAGGGAAGCCCTTAAATTAGATTTTAACCCTGATGAGGATAAGTCACTAAAGACCAAGGACAAGGCCTTAAACCTCTCTGGGTCCCTTGTGATACTTTGCATACTTAAGGGCCGGAATAGCTATTTAATAATTTAGTACCTTAATCTGAGTAATTATGACATTGATAAAGGATTTTAAAAATTAAATATATTTAATATATTGCTAAATATATTAAATATATTATTATATTTAAAATATAATATATTTAGTATATTGTACAATTTGCAAAAGGGTAAGTAAGTAAGAAGAAGAAGTAAGAAGAATGAAGTATACATTGCTAATTGCCCAGTTTGGAAAAGACTAGTAACAAGTAGTTTAGGCATCCTCTGTGTGATGGTATCTTTCCTACTAACAGAGAGGAGGGTGTTTAGAGCAGGCCCAGATCCCTTGGTCCAAGGCAAGGTTTGACCTCATTTCCTACCATGGAACAAGGGCAGGCACTGCAGCA
Organism: Mesoplodon densirostris; assembly: GCF_025265405.1. Taxonomy (NCBI): domain Eukaryota; kingdom Metazoa; phylum Chordata; class Mammalia; order Artiodactyla; family Ziphiidae; genus Mesoplodon; species Mesoplodon densirostris. The sequence goes on along the minus strand of NC_082661.1, from coordinate 20,236,303 downwards.
TCACCACATGCCTGGACACCAGAGTGCTGGCTTCTCTTGCTCTCCAGGCCTGGGTGAAACCAATCTTAATTACGTGGCACCCAACGTAATTAAAAAATGCATTGTTTACCTTTATACATTCAACCACCACTGAAAGAGTGTGGTTTGGGTTTGGGGTAATCTGGTTGGTTCAGTAATACAAGAAGTAGATTATGTCCTGATTTAGTATGAAGCCTAAAAGTGGTCAGGATTTCAGAAGGCAGTGAGTATTTGAGTAAGCAAATATCTGTTAAATAAACGTCTGGAGTATGGGAGTAAAAGGATTCAACAATATGGAAAACTTGAATTTGCACCTGTGCCTGTTATCCTTCCTGTAAGTGTATTTGAAATTATCTGTTGGCTGGGCTTTCTTCCTTTTGCATTTGGATTCTGTATAAAGAAAAGCTGGTTGGCTATATTGATGTCATGCTTATCTTGTCTGGGTATCCCGTGATGGTCACTTGCATCCGTGTGACCATCTTCAGTGCAAGGTTCTGCAGACAGAGCAGTGATATACCTGCTCCATTCTCTTTACACAGCTACTTCTGCAATGCAAAACGCAGTGTTTAATAAATGATGAAGTTGATGAGGTGGTCTTGAGGAATGGTCTTTATATTTAATTCACTACACCCTCATACTTTACTATTCTTTCAAAGAATTTTGGGACCCATCTCATCTTTTTCCCTCATAGCTCATAAATATTCTACTGCCCTCTCTCGCCCTTTACTTCTCTTTTTCCAGCAAAATTCTATCTGTGCAAATTTCATTTTGTTCTAAGGGTAATAATCTTGAAGGAACTTTAAGGAATGTGAGGGGTTTGCTTGAGTTCTTGGACGACAGGCTCCCAGCATCCCCTTCACACACACAGGGCTTACTGAGAGTGGCCTCCCTTGGCCATTGACTAGCTGTGCAACATTGGGCAGTAATTTCAGATCTTGTTCATTTCTAGTCTGTCATGGATTGTGTGGTCTGTTGCTTGGTCTGCCTGTCACACTTTCCCAACCCTCTTCCTCTGGTTGGGGTTCCTGTGGGGACATGCCTCACCCATTCATTCCACATGGTCCTGGGGGCTGTCAATCATGGAATCTGGAAGAGGGGCTTCCTCACTCACTGGAGTGGGCAGGTGACCCAAAGTACTCCATTGTCAAGTTTCCCCTGGGACTTATCGATGGAGAGAAACAGTTCCTTTTGCACTAGGGCTGCTCTGCAGAGAGGATGTGTGTCTGGGGCTTAGGCAGCCCTCTTGTTTGTCACGTGGTGATATCCTCTGAGGATGATGAGGAACTGAGAGGAGGAGAGTGAGAGCTGGGGCAGGAGATAGAGGCTTGGCCACGCTGCCTCAGCCCCTGCACGAAGCGGGCCTGGGGTCGGTGCTACCCCAGCTTCCCGAGTTCCATCACCTCCTCTTTTTGTTTCAGTGACTTTGTGCTGGGTTTCTGTTATGTGCAATTACAAGAGTTTGAATAAGTATCATCATCCTTTAGTTTTTAAAAAAATGTATAAGCAGTATGAATTCCCAATTAGAAACATTCAGACAGCTTAGTGTTTCCTTAGAGAAATTGAGTGATAAGTGGGGGCTCCGTTCTCCCCCACCCCTGCCTGATATGAACCCCCTCTCCCAAAGTCTAACTGCTGGGAACAGTTTGGGGTATATACTTCTAGCCTTTTTTCTTTGTATTTACATCCGTATACATGTATGCACACATATATACTTTGTGTTTTATTTTTTAACATGTAGAGTAACATACTGTGTATATTGTTCTGTAACTTTTTTCAGCTTTTTTAGGAAGCCTTTAATGCTGCTACACATAGTTCTACTTCATTCTTTTTAAAAGATTTCATTGTATTTGATAACATGGATAATTTGCTTAAATAATCCCATGTCGATGGACATTTAATTGTTACTGTCATGCCTTTTTCTTTCTGTTACAGCACTGCTGCAGTGAATAATTTGGTGTGTTTTCTTGCATACATACGGAGATATATCTGTAGGCAGAGCCTTCTAGTAAAATGGCTGAGTCATAGGACATACACGTGAAATGTTTGGACAGATTCTGCCAAATCATGTTCCAAAAAGGGAAGACTGATTACTCAGAGCAGAGTGTTTCCCACCCCCTTCCCAACATTGAAAGTGAGAAGCCTTCCGTTTTCCTAATCCCCAAAGTGAGAACATGAGGTCCTTGTTCTCATGAATTCCTCTGAATGCTGGCAAGGTGAGCATCCTTTCACAGAAGTTCTGAATTTCTCCTTTGTGTTAGTTGATATCCATAGTTTTTGCTTGTTAAAAATGTGGTTCTTTGTCTTTTTCTTATTGATTTGAATAAATTCTTTGCATATTATAGATAACCAACCCTATGTCATTGACATTGTAAATATTTTCTCCTCCGTATTGCTTTTAGTTTTGCTTACAAATGGGTTTGTGTTTGTTTTTGTCTTTTGGGTATGTGTGTGTAGCCTTAAGTTTTGTCTCCTTTTTTTTTTATCTTTGATCAGGCAGACCTGTTACATTTTTATGAATTCAAATTTGTCAATCTTTTTCTTTATGGCTTCAGAGTTTTGCATCTTGCTTGGGAAGGCCTTTCCTATCCCGGATTACAAAGACTTTCTCCTATGGGTATTTTTTAAAACTTCAGATATTTCATCCAGCACTGTCATTGTCATCTATAGATGAAGACATATGTACCTCCTGAGGGTTGAATGAGATAATGTGCAAAGGCTCCTGTCTCCCCCTCCGACCTCCTACTTTTCCAAGCACCGCATTGAAGCCTCCTTCCTTCATAATGGTTTTGTGAGAGTTGTTTCTCTGATGCCACGGAGTTTGGGCACAATGTTTGGGAATCCTGTGTCCATCCTGCCACTAGTGGGTGACTAGCTGCTTCCAGGGAGGACCTGAGACCTCACTTGCTATCCTCAAAAAGCAAAACTCTTCTCATGTCCTCTCTCTTAGTGCACAGATTGTACCCTAACTTTGAGACTCAAACATATTCTCAGACCCCAGACCTTAAAGTCATCTGGGACTTTCATCTTTCTCCGCCACATCCAGTCCATCAGCGGATCCCATTAGCTTTACCTTAAAACGCAGTCAGAACCTACCACTTCTCACCACCTCCTCTGCCACCACCAGGGCCAGGCCACGATGGCCTCTTACCCAGACACAGCGGTGTCCTTCCCACCCTCGCCCCCTGCAGTCTGCTCTCCAATAGCAGCCAGAGGGACCATTTAAAATGCAAGTCCAGTCACTTCCTTCCTCTGCTGAAAATCCTCCAGCCCCTCCCCAGGTGACTCAGAATAGAATCCAGAGGTCTTGCCTGGAGGCCCTCCATGGTTTTTACCTACGGTCCTCTTCTGTCATTCCTGTCTTCTCTCTGACACTCTCCCCTGGGTGTTTTGCTCTTCCTCCGGTGCCCCAGGGCCTTTGTGCTTGCTGTCCGGAGCCCTCTCCTTCCGGATGCCTGCTGTGCTCACTCCGTTGTTTCATGCGGGCACCTGCTCAACTGTCACGTTATCCAAAGGCCCTTTTTCCGTTTTCGGTTTTTCTCTTATCGTTTACCAATGCCTGACACATTATGCATTTATCAGTTTTTCTGTACTGCAATATAATTTCCATGAGAAGAGAGATTTTGTTTCCTGCCGAATGAATCTCCAGCACACAGAGCAATGCCTGGCATATCCAAGTCCCTCACTTATTTGCTGAATGAACGTGTCCAACCTGGGCTCTTCCTGATGCGGGCCAAGGCTGCTGTTAGAAGCTTGGCTGCCTTCACATTGGTCAGCTGGGGGATGCGGGCTTTGGGAACGCTTGCTCTTGGTAATGCCGTTTCCCGCGGGCTCTGGGCTCAGGTAGGCTCGGTCAGGACAGAAGGGGTTGACGTTTGCGTGTGTCTGCCCATGTTTGGGTCTGTGCAGGCAGAGTCCTCCCAGCAGTAAATCATCGCCGCCCAGACCATGCCTGCCCACATGACCAAAGGGCAAATCAGCAAGCTCTTCAGCAGCCTCCCTAATTGGTGTCATCTTCAAAAACACCCCGTGGCATCCGACTCTAGTTTTGCTTGCGAAAGCGTCTCCCTGCTTCTCATGAGACGTCTTAATGTAGCCAGGTATTTGGGTCTCCCACAGCTTCTCAGTTCAGTGCATCCCAGGGCCTCAGATGTCAGAATGAGGCATGTGGGGGGCAGAGTCTCGTCTACCCTCCCATTAGGGGAGGGGAGGGCTTCCCATTGGGCACCCGCGCCTGCCTCGACCTCTGACCACTTCCTCTTCTCTGCCTTTGGTTAGTTTTGGTGGCTGGGGAGGACTGTTGTCAGTGGTTCGGAGCAATGAATTTAGTTGTATTTCTTTCGGTGGCAGTGTTTCCTCTATAGAGCCTTCCTGGCTCTTAGTTGCTATTAGTGCTTGAATGACTGTTAGGACAGACGGTTTGAAATGGTATTTTAAGCATAGTAGCGGGCATTTTAAAATTTAATTTTAATTACTCAAGTAGTATGTGAATACATTCTGCTTTAAAATATAAAACATTAGGGCTTCCCTGGTGGCGCAGTGGTTGAGAGTCCGCCTGCCGATGCAGGGGACATGGGTTCGTGCCCCGGTCCGGGAGGATCCCACATGCTGCGGAGCAGCTGGGCCCGTGAGCCATGGCTGCTGAGCCTGCGCGTCTGGAGCCTGTGCTCCGCAACGGGAGAGGCCACAACAGTGAGAGGCCCGTGTACCGCAAAAAAAAAAAAACCAAAAAAACCCCACATTACATTTAAAGCTAAGGTGTTTTTTTTTCACCACCACCCACAATCTCAGAACCTGTCCCAGTACCAATCCTCTTACCCCTGTGTATCCTTCACTTTGCTCCGCAGGGAGCCTGGAGCCCAGGGTGATAGTACTCATTCCACCTTGAGTACTGTTGACAAAGGAGCCCCAGGACCCGGGTTCCAGGGGCGTTGCAGCAACAGGCTCGGTAATTCTGCCAGCAACCCTGGGAGGTAGGAGGTGGGTACCCTACAGTGGGTAACAGCTCTACTGGAATACATGTCACACGCTCTACTATACAATTTGCCCTTTTAAAGTTTGCCGTTCCGTGTTTTGTTGTTGTTTGTTGTATATTCACCGGGTTCTCCATCCATCACTGCTATCTCATTCCCAAACATTTTCATACCCAGAAGGAAACTGTGGCGTGTAAGTTGTTCCCACGGGTTGCAGGCTGCTCCAGCTGGACTAGCTCAAAGCTGGGAGCTGTAGCACCGAGGTGGCTTTACAGCCCGTCACCACTTCTCTGTTGAAGGGGAGGGAGTGTGAAAGTGTTTCCTTGCTGCTCTGCAGGGGTGCTTTGTCAGGATGTCCTCAGTTCTGTTTCTAGGGCAGAAGACAGATTGTTGGGTCATTTGGTCATTGACTCACTTTACCGTCGTGAGTGGAGAGAGTGGTCAGTATTCAGGCTGCGCAGCATCCTTCCATTGACTCTTGGGCTCTTCCTCCCAAATACTTGCCTTGCAATGCCTGGTGACGTCCCTGCCGCCACTGGTATGCTGGGTCATATTGTCGCCCTGCGGGCAGCCTGGCACTTGGAGACTAAGAGAGGGTACATAGTTTTTCTGTAGCCAAAGCAGATATTTTTGCTGCATGTGAGGAGTCAGAACAGCAGGCAAGGAAGACAGGATCACCATGATCACAGAAAAGCATTTATCCAGCACCCTGTGTGCGTGCGCCTGGTTTAGTAGGGCTGTGCCCGGCTGCTCCCGATCGCCAGGAGCTTGACCTGTCGGCCCTTGATCGCACACCTAGCATGTGCTGGGTGTTTGGTGACTGAGGCCCAGTCTCTGTTTTCAAGAAGCGTTAAGTCTTTGGTTCGGAGAAACGTCTGTGGACCACCGCTGTGATAAAGAGGTCCTGGGCTGCTGATAAAGTGACAGACGTAACCTGGTGAACTTGGACCATCGCTGCCCTTTCCCTCCTGCTCATTCTTTCCCTGTTTAATTCACAGGGATGTCTTGAGAGCAAATGAGACCAAGGCTGTGCCAGCCCTGAATGTGCTAGTAGCGCTCACATTTTGGGGTCAGAGGTCCCTTTGAAGAGATGATGAAAACTTTGGACTTTCACCTCAGAAAAATTACTCTGGGGCACACACCCATGTGATTTTGCAGACAATTTCAGTTTCATGGCTTTTATGCATATCTTGAAACCCATCCACGGACCCCCATGAGGTTAACACCTGTTTCAGAGCTTCTTTCCTGAAGGGTGTTTTTAAGATCCCAGATGATAATTCATATTACTGTTATTTAGAATACTGATGCCCAGTTATTTCTTTGTCAAAAGCCTTTCTTCTTCAAAATACCATTTTCTAAATGTTCCTTATGACGAGATATTACTTATTGTAGATTCTTGAACCCCAAGGATAAAGCAAAAGCAGGGTAATCTGATTGACCAGATTTTTCTTCTGTCCTTGTATACATGTATAAAATAACGTAGAAGACAATGGCATAGGAGCAGACTTTAAAAAAGAATTCATACGGAGCACATAAATCTGGATTTTAGGGATGACGTCCTGCTTGGTTGTGTACTTTGGGGGCTGCAGAGCCCACAGAACTGTTTGTGGAGGGGACAGTGTTAAATCTACTGCTCTTGTCGACCTGATTGTATGGCACAGAGCTGGGGTGGCGTGTACGTAGGAGGCCAAGGGCATGGGCCATGCCAGGCTTCTGAGACGCGGGGGCAGGATTGACAGGCACAGCTTTTGGTCTCGGTGCTGGGGGGGAATCTGCTGTGTGTGCAGCCTCCTTCCTGCCCCTCCCCCTGCTGGCAGGCGGTGGTGCCACCGTTGGCCACCCTATCTGCCCCCTCTTGCCGGAGTCCTCCCTCCGCACTCCCTCCTCTCTGCTCCCCTGACGCAGCCCCTCAATCGGCCTGTTGGTGGAATGTCCTGTCCTGAGAGGCATTGCATCACTCTGTCCAGGCTCCTGCTTCCCGGGGGTGGTGTGACTCTGACCATGAAAGGGCTGAGGTTTGGGTTTCAGGGCTGCTGTGGTGTCTCTGTCCTAGGTGGCATGTCTCAAGGTTGCAGTGGTAAGGTCACAGTACCACCCAGCATCTATACACAGCATAGCATTTTATTTTTCCTACTAAAACGCTTTCTACGTTCTCCCCTTATCCTCCCACGGTGTGGCCTGCTGTTCACAGAGAGGCCGTCTCTTCACTGGTCTGCAGCTCTCGCGGTAGCCTGAGCTGTGGTCTGGCAGGTAGCAGCAGGACCACTCGTGCCCAGGCGAGGGTGTCACTAATGCTGCAGCTTAGTGATTGACCTCAGGTCCCCCACCTGCTGGATATGGGATTGTGGGCAAGTGAAGGCCTCTCTCAGCTACTCGGTCTCCTTGTCTGTGAGGTGGGAATGATAACACCTAGTTCTTTGGGTTTATGTGCGAATGAAATGACAATGCAGAGGGACTCCAAAGTTCGGAGGTCCTCAAGACGCTACCCTTACTTCTGACACCAGCTGCAAATTCAGAGGAGCCCAAGACTACCCTCAGGTGCAATAATTCATTAGAAAGACGTACAGAACTTACTGGAAGCTGTGATAATTACAGTGATGTTGAAAGTTTACAGATTAAAATAAGCCAAGGGAAGAGAAACACAGGGCAGAGTCTAGGAAAATTCCATGCGCGGAGCTTCTGATTGTCGTCTCCCGCTATAGACACAGTCGTCTGCCCACGAGGCTGACCTCAAGTCTCCAGCCTGTTGAAGGTCAAGCTGATACCATATGGGCCAGAGCCCTCACCATAAGTCACGTTGTTAGACTGTCCGGTGAGGCCCTGGGCACCCAGGTAACAGACACTTTTATTAGGCAGGACAATGCAAGGGCTTAAACATTGCCTCTCAGAACCAAGAGCAAGATGAAGGCCAGCCCTCTCGAAGGCCAGCCCTCTCTTTGTGAAGCTTGATTCTTTTTTTTTTTTTTTGCGGTACGCGGGCCTCTCACTGTTGTGGCCTCTCCCGTTGCAGAGCACAGGCTCCGGACGTGCAGGCTCAGCGGCCATGGCTCACGGGCCCAGCCGCTCCACAGCATGTGGGATCTTCCCAGACCGGGGCATGAACCCGTGTCCCCTGCATCAGCAGGCGGACTCTCAACCACTGCGCCACCAGGGAAGCCCTTAAGTCTTTATTGAATTTGTTACAATGCTTCTGTTTTATGTTTTGTTTTTTTTGGCCCCAAGGCATGTGGGATCTTAGCTCCCCAACCAGGGATTGAACCCATACCCCCTGCATTGGCAGGCAAAGTCTTAACCACTGGACCGCCAGGGAAGTCTCTGTAGATAGTACCTTTTTCCCCCTTTGTTTTGTTGTCTAGGCTGACTCAGCTTAGACTTTTCTGAGAATGTGCTAATGAAGATAGAAATCTTTATGGTCGAGTGGCTTCCAAAGGCAAAAGCTACCTTTCTTTGTCCACCTCAAATTGCTTTCCTTAGGGTTTGGGCTTCTGCAGGAATTTTCCTTAGTTTCATACTGAGTATAGTGTTCTCTTCAGCTGAATTTGCAAAATGTAAGATTTGAGGTATAAATCTGGTCTTCTTTCATCCAGTGAATGCTCACTCTTTGCACTTGGTATTAGTTGCCTTTTAATCTCACAGGAAGGTGGATCTCACCCCATGGGTTTACCTTCATCACCTCGAGAGCCATTTCTTGTCTTCTTAATCTTCCCACCTCTTTTTTTCTAAAAGGACAATATATCTCAAATAACTGCCACTTTTATTTATTTATTTATTTTTTTTGCGGTACACAGGCCTCCCACTGCCGCGGCCTCTCCCGTTGTGGAGCACAGGCTCCAGACGCGCAAGGTCAGCAGCCATGGCTCGCGGGCCCAGCCGCTCCGCGGCACGCGGGATCCTCCCGGACCGGGGCACGAACCCGCGTCCCCTGCATCAGCAGGCAGACTCTCAACCACTGCGCCACCAGGGAAGCCTTAACTGCCACTTTTGATGAGTTAATAATCATGCTTTATTTCTGATTCTGATGGTCTTTTCCTCCCCTTTCTGTCTTTTCTCCAGGGTATTTCTTTTACGCAGCAGCCTCCAGCATTTCTATATTGCAATTTTGTTTGCTTATCTTTTTAATGGTTGTTATGTCTGCCTTTTCCTATTCTTCCCTGCCTTTGCTTTTTGGGAAGTTAGTGCCGACTTTCTTTCCGTGACCCACCGTTAGTCTGTACTTGCTTCTGCAAGAAGCATTTCTTGTGTTGACAGGCATCCCTGCCCTTAGTCTCCTCTCTCAGACTTCTGTTAAGAATTTAGGGGAAGCTTTCATTTCTCCACCAGGTGTAAGCAATGTCACTTGGCCACTGACTTCTGACAAAGGTAACACTGGGTTTTCAAGGGCACATTCAATTCACTGTTTGTCCCCAAGAGTTGGGGTTCATTCTTTGGTAGGTTCTGAAATCATTCCCTAAATTTCTTTTATTTCCCAAGTGCCAGTTTTCCCATCCTGGGGCCCAGTGGCCTTCTGGGCTGAGTGTGAATCCCTGACACTGAGGTCTGTCCTTGCCGGTTGCTGACACCCCATTGTTGGATTCTGGAGCAGAAATTCTGTGGGAGAGGCTTGCTCTTTTTCTTGCCTCGAGAAGACTGAGCTGGTGGTAAGGGTGGGAACCTGGCCTTCTGAGCCTGGGAGACTTGAGGGCCTTGCTGGAAATCTCTCACGCTTGGAACCATCAGCAGCCCTTTCCCCCTCAGTACCTAGTTCCCTATAACAGACCCCAGGAAGCCCTAGTAAACCTTCCCAGGCAGCGGCATCTGGCCTGAAATCAGTGATGACCAATCTCAGTTCCCTGTATTATCAGGTCTATTCACCAGGCTCAGAAGACTTCCTTTAAGTCAGTACTTCCTTTATGGAATCAATTTCTGTGGGTACCAGAATCCCTGCTGGATATCCTACCTCAGTCAAGATTCTTTGCTCCCTTTCTGTCTCTGTCTTAGCATCATCACCACTTAAAAATACAGCAATAGGGAAGTTGGTAAGATTCTAAAGTGATGCACCCTTGACAAACAATGCCCTTTTGGCAAATGGAGTTTTTTGGGGTTTTTTTTTGAAACAACATAAATAAAGGGCCAATTTATTATAATAAGATATTATGTTATTGTCTTCACTGTTTTAAGTCTTTAAAATGTCAATACCCGATAATTTCTCAGTAGAATAATGCGAATTTACTCTTCTCACAAAGCAATTATGAGGATAACGATGATGGTAATGGTTAAGGGATGATGATGATGATGGAGGAACTGCAGTGTCATCCATACTAGTTTGGGGAATAAACAATGTCACTCTACAATAACAACCCCAGAGTGCATTTCTATCCAAAGTGGCAGGGAAGCCTGAGGGTTCCCTGGGGTTCTCAATCACCTGCAAAATCCAACAATATCAGGAGGTATTTACGCACGTGCAGAGATTTGGTTTTTGTGACTTCTAATACTTTATTACTAACAAAGGTTGAATCAGATGTACTTTCTTAAGATCAGAGGATTCCACAACTATTCACCCAAATGTTATTTGCTCCGAAACTTGCTGCCACTGCTACTGCTGCTACTGCTGCCGTCAAAGACCGAAGTTCGATTCTCCTTTCTGCTGACTGCCTGTCCATGAGCTGTGCCTTGACCAGACCATTTGCTCGCAGCAAATGGAGTTCTTTTTGAAGCCATTCTTGGGGCCTCTTTCCAACCTTTTAGCTCCACAGCTGGGTCATGGTGTCTCAATTCTATCCATCCCTGTCCCACCCTGACATTTCTTCTAGGGCAGAATCAGTGACCCCCTCACATCCTTCACCTCTTGCTGGGGATGCTTCTTGTGTAGGGATGAGTAGAACTATGAAATGAAACCACAAAGCACAGAGCCAGGTGTATGGATGAGAGGATTGTCCATGTGACTTCCAAATGTCTACCCAGGTGGGTGTCTTTTGGAGGAAGCTGCCTCTGGGCAAAAGATCTCCAGATACACTGAGGAGGCAAACACCGTGATTTGTGGTTACTATGAGTAGAGGTACCCATGCATGGCAAGCTCTTTGGTGTGTGCGCCTTGATTAAGGTCATGGCAAACCAGGGGTGCAGCCCCTTGTATGATCCCTGGGGATCCTGTCTGGGGTTTCTGTTTAGCCCTAGAAATATTGGCTTTGTTCTGGCTACACTTTGCCCACACTTTTGTGACTCAGCACTTTCTGGCCCCCTGATGCCCAAGAATGACCAAGAACTGCTCACTCAGCTACCTTCACTCTCAGATTAAAGATTATCACCTCTAAAGCAAGGTAATGGACATATTTTATTCTCAGTAATTTGGTTTTCCCTTCTGGAATGCTTTTTCAAAAAAGCGGTCTCCCACGTGACTTCAGCTAAGCAGCTTGTGTGGGTGTGATGTTTAGCCATACCTGTCTTCCTTGTCTTTTCAGTGTACCTGGGACTCTCTGTTAAACCACATTCACTAGATTCATTCCTTCCCTTTTTTCATAAAACTAAAACCAACCCCTTCGTTCTATTGGATGAAGAGATCATTTTCATGGTTTACTGAAAGTCTTCATTCTGTCTTGAATTATTGGTCTTTGGGCAAGAACTTGAAAGAAGCATGCTAACTCAAAAATCTCTTCTTGATTGATTTAGGTTTTATAATGTCATAGAGTGCGATAAGAAGGTCTCATCTGTGTCCTTGAAGAAATTGATTTGTGTTTCCTTTGATGCTGACCTACTCTTGAGATAGTGAGCAAAAAGGATGGTGAGATTGTGGGAGAAGAAAGAGGAAGGGAGAAGAGACTGAAACAGGGAAAATTAGGTCCAGAGATACTGCCTTATCAGTTTAGAAATGAACTCAAGACTTGGCTCAAGAAGCTCATACATATTTGTAATTTTTAAGTAATTTACTTTCAGGTATGGTTTTGAGTATTTTTTGAACTTCAGGTGTCATTGGGAATGATTCTCTCTGTTTAATCTTTCCCCCATTAAAACTGGATTTGCATCTGCATCAAATTTTACATTTTAACTACCCAGCAATCCCACTACTGGGCATATACCCCGAGAAAACCATAATTCAAAAAGAGTCATGTATCACAATGTTCATTGCAGCTCTATTTACAATAGCCAGGACATGGAAGCAACCTAAGTGTCCATCGACAGATGAATGGATAAAGAAGATGTGGCACATATATACAATGGAATATTACTCAGCCATAAAAAGAAATGAAATTGAGTTATTTGTAGTGAGGTGAATGGACCTAGAGTCTGTCATACAGAGTGAAGTAAGTCAGAAAGAGAAAAACAAATACCATATGCTAACACATATATATGGAATCTAAAAAAAAAAAAAAAAAGGGTTCTGAAGAACCTAGGGGCAGGACAGGAATAAAGAGGCAGACCTACTAGAGAATGGACTTGAGGACATGGGGAGGGGGAAGGGTAAGCTGGGACGAAGTGAGAGAGTGACATTGACATATATACACTACCAGATGTAAAATAGCTAGTGGGAAGCAGCTGCATAGCACAGGGAGATCAGCTGGGTGCTTTGTGACCACCTAGAGGGGTGGGATAGGGAGGGTGGGAGGGAGATGCAAGAGGGAGGAGATATGGGGATATATGTATATGTATAGATGATTCACTTTGTTATAAAGCAGAAACTAACACACCATTGTAAAGCAATTATACTCCAGTAAAGATGTTAAAAAAAAACAAACAAAAAGATTAAATACTTAGGAATACATTTAACCAAGTAAGCAAAAGATCTGTACACTGAAAACTATGAGGCACTGATGAAAAGAACTGAAGAAGACACAAATAAATGGGAAAAGATCCTGTGCTCATGGATCAGAATAATTAATATTGTTAAAATATCCATACTACCCAAAGTGATCTACACAGTCAAGGTAATCCCGATCAAAATTCCAATGGCACTTTTCACAGAAATAGGAAAACAATCCGAAAATGTGTGTGGCACCACAAAAGACCCCAAATATCCAAAGCAATCTGGAGAAAAAAGAACAAAGCTGGAGGCATCATACTTCCTGATTGCCAACTATGTTACAAAACTGTAGTAATCAGAACAATATAATGCCAGCACAAAAACAGATATGTGGACCAATGGAACAGAATCGAGAGCCCAGAAATAAATCCACACACATAGTCCACTAATATTTGGCAAGGAAGCCAAGGATACTCAATGGGGAAAGGATAGTCTCTTCAATAAATAGTGCTGGGAAAACTGGATACACACATGCAAAAAAATGAAATTGGACACCTTTCTTACACCTCTCACAAAAAATAACTTGTAATGTATTAAGGAAAAATGTAAGACCTCGAACCATAAAACTCCTAGAAGAAAACATAGGGAAAAATCTCCTTGACATTGGTCTTGGCAATGATTTTTGGATATGACACCAAAAGCATAAGCAGCAAAAGCAAAAATCAACAATTGGAACTACATCAAACTAAAACTTCTGCACAGCAAAAGAAACAATCAACAAAATGAAAAGGCAGCCTGTGAAATGGGAGAAAATATTTGCAAATTATGTATCTGATAAGGGGTTGATATCCAAAATACATAAAGACTCATACAACTCAATAGCAAAAAAAAATAAAATACAAAACAAAAACAAACAAAAACCAAATAATACGATCTAAAAATGGGCAGAGGACCTGAATAGACATTTTTCCAAACAAAGCATACAGATGGCCAACAGGTACATGAAAAGATGCTCAATATCACTAATCATCAGTGAAATGCAAATCAAAACCACAATGAGATATCACCTCACACCTGTTAGAATGGCTGTCATCAAAAAGACAAGAGATAACTAGTGTTGGCTAGGGTGCAGAGAATAGGGAACCCTTGTGCACTGTTGGTGGGAAGACAGTTGTTGGGGCAAAAAGTATGGGAAGAAATTGAAAGCTAAAGGGAGAGAGAAATAAACCCCAAATTGACAACTCCTCAAATAGGAGGGAATGCACCTCAATAGAGGACATTTTCATCAGATACTACATTCCATTAATTCCCTAAACTTTGTATTAATCTCGATTCTTTAAAATATTTACCAGTGTAATCTTCTTCCTTAAAGCTAGTTTACATACATGTAAGAAAACTATTTTCTAAAATAAACCAAAGTATGGAGATTTAAAAAAATTTTTTTACATTTTAGCTTACTTTATTCAATCCTGTGGGTGAATTCATTTTATCCTATAACCCAAGATGTTAAAACTTTGGCATGGATCCTATATAAAAATTCCCTCATATTCCCATTTCCAGTAGGTCCTAAATATACCTAGACCCCAACCCACTGAGATGAGTAGTGCTCTTAATCTTAATGGTGGACATTTTCTCAATTGTAAAAGAGGGTTGCTGAGAGGATGGGGTGAGGTTATGCATGTGCCCACACACCTCTCAGGTAGCTCTGTCATCATCTTCCCCCCAGCGGCCCCTGCTCAGCCCAGCTCAGCCATTATAGCAAGGGAAGTCCAGGCCAGGCTGTCTGCCCTGTGAGCATTGGGCTGGCCTCAGGTGGCCCTTGAGGCACATCCATGGCAGGGCACAGTTGTCCCTTCCTGCCTCTCTGAAGCTTGAGTGTCAGAACTGGGTGCCCAGCTGCCTCAGGGGCTCCTTGGTGAGGTTGGGACAGTGATGCTCCTTACCTCTTCCCAGGCCCCTGGGACAGCACTCAGACTCCACTTGCCTACCTCACTGGAAAGCCAAATGGAAAAGCGCTGGAAGCCAGGCATGCTTCCATGTTAACCGCCACTGTCCTCACGAGTGGCTGGTTCAGTGAGAGGCAAAATGGGGAAAGTGATGGTGATCACTCCCTACCATTTACTAAGCGCTCACTTTGTCCCGGTGATCAGGGCACTGGGCTAACCAAGTTTACCTCCAAGACCTCATTTAACCTTCACAGAGGACCCTACAAGGAAGTGTTACTGTCTGCACTTTACAGATGAGGAAACAGAAAGGGTCATCTGCTTGATGACACATGGCAAGTAAGTGGCCAAGCCAGGATTTCAACCCGAGCCCATCTGGCTTTAAACGTGTGATCTTAACTAGTCCCTAGAGAAATGTATATTTAATGAATATAATAATAACACCAAGATACCTGAGGCCAGGAGGGAAAGTGGGTTGAGCTCTTTCACAGGCAGACCAAAGGTATAAACATTTCAGAGATTTATTATATATTTTGGGGAGGGAGGGGCGTCTAATTTTGTTGTATCCTTCTGGTCCCTGCTCAGAGCTGACTTACTTCTGGAGTCATCCCCAAATACCCCAAATAACTCCACTTGCTTTTATGTCTCCTCGCAAGCTGTGTATCTAAGTTATTATTTGGGTCATATTGATTTGGGCAAAAGTCAAGTTTCTGTCTTCTGTTATGTATATTTTTCCAGTGAATAAAACTAAACTAAATTTATTATTTGAAAAACTTGCATACATACGATAAAAATGCAAATGGTGCAAAGGTATAAATAATAATCAGTAAATCTTCCTTCTTTCTGAGACATTGTTCATTTCTCTGTTTCCCCTCTTTGGTTTCTTGGGTCTCTTTCTAGAGATATTCTTCTCTACTTATA
The DNA here is from genome assembly GCF_025265405.1 of Mesoplodon densirostris. Taxonomy (NCBI): domain Eukaryota; kingdom Metazoa; phylum Chordata; class Mammalia; order Artiodactyla; family Ziphiidae; genus Mesoplodon; species Mesoplodon densirostris. The sequence goes on along the minus strand of NC_082661.1, from coordinate 20,220,737 downwards.
AAAACATGTATCTGCATGCATATCTTTTTTATGCAAAAAGTAACATATGCACACTATTTAGCCACCTTATTTCACTTTGCTTTAACAATATGTCTCTGAAGAGTTTGCCTGTGGGCACATTGTGCTTTTGTCTTGATTGAATGCGTTCTACTGTAGGAGTTACCGTAATTTATTTGCAGAGTCCCTGTTGATTTAGATTGTTTCTAATATTTTGCTGTTACTGACCGGGCTGCAGTGAGCATGCTAGCACATGCATTTTTGTATGAGTCTACTTGGAGGATACATTTCTATAAGTAGGATTGCTAGGTGGAAGGAATATGCTTCTCTAGTTTGATAAAAGTAACTATCCAAGGTATGAGAGTGCCTGTCTGCCCCCCAGTCTGCCATTGTCTCTAGATTTTATGCCTTCTAAACACCTGCTACCACACATGGAACCCAGGACACTGACCCACATACAAAAGGTATATAAGCAAAGTTGCTAATTAACATGCATCTTAGTAGGAGTTTGGCATAATTGCCTAGGATTGCCAATTTCATGGCTTGAGCATTCAGCCCAGGGAGCGAAAGACTTAGGAATTTAACCACAAGCTTAGGCTGTTAAAGGTTCAGCACAATAGGTGTGTGTGTGTGTGTATGGTTCTCTGGTACCAGCTGGGTGCCTTACAATTTCAACTCAATTATGATACTTTGTACTTGGAGATAGTGTCAGATCCCCCAGGTGAAGGGCTTAGTCCCACAAGACTGTCCCCTCACAATGTCGCCCACCTTTAGATGCCATGTTGTCACCTGTGCTTCTAACCGACTGGTTATAGATTGGAGGTTCCAGCGACCCCCTCCTTGGGTTTGATTAATTAGCTCCAGCAGCTCACAGACCTGATGGAAGAGCTGCATAGAGCAAGGTACAGGGAAAGATTGGGGACCTTCCATGCCCTTTCCAGGCCGCCACTTTCACTGAATCTCTGTGTGCTCACCAGCCTGGAAGCTCTCCAAACCCTATCCTTTTTGCATCAAGGCTTCATTACATAGGCCCAATTGATTAAATCACTGGCCATAGGTGATTGATTCAACCTCCAGCCCTTCTCCCCTCCCGGGAGGTCCCAACCCTCCAATCACATGGTTAGTTCTCCTAGCTACCAGTCCCCCTGCATAGGCACCTCCACCAAAACCCACCTCATTAGCATAACAAAAGAGATCGTTATCACTCTCATCGCAGGGAATTCCAGGAGTTTTAGGAGCGCTGTGCCAGAAACTGGGTAAAGACCCAATATATATTTCTTATTATAAATCACAGTATCACAGTTATGAGGAAACACTATTTCCTCCCCTTTGTCCTGACTGCTGATGAACTGGGCCGTGGGCAAACCTGTGCCTTCCCCATGCCAGCTGGTCTGCGTTAGAGCACAAATGCATTTGCACAAAACATTCACACTTTCAGACCCAGAGAGGATGAAACTCAATCTTTTGGCAGCAAATACTAAATAACATGCATGTAGGATCACAAAGTCACAACTTCTTTGTAGTCATAGGATTTGGGAAGAAGTTTACCAAGAAGATCGTAATGCAGTTTTTACAAAAATTAAAGAGATTGAAGTTCACTTGCCCAGATTACAGTCTGTCACTTGCTTGCTTCTCTACCATGCGGTTTGCACAAAATATACCCAGTTCACACTGAATTCCATTACTTGCTCCTTTGCCAATCACACACAATTTGTGTTTGTCAACGCATTTACAGCTGTATAGGAGAAAGTGTTGTGTTTTATATTTTTTGCGTTAAATTTCATACCTTTTTGGATTAGGTCGTTCAAGAATAATCCTGTTTCTATTCTGTCTTTCTTGGGAAAGCAAGTTTAAACATTTTCCCCCCATCTTAAAAAAAAAAAAAATTGGAAGGGCCAACCTAGATGACAGAAACAGAGAGGAACATGGTGGCTGCAAGTGCCCACATGTGCTGGGAGCATAGAAACACACCAGCAGCCCTGGAGGCTGTGCTCCGAAACGGCTCACACACCCTCTTGGCTTGTTGAGATCCAGCCCCAACTAATGAAGGAGTTGTCCTTCCATTTTTTTCGGTAAGCTTTTTACTGAAAGTATAACATACCTACAGAAATAGTAAATTCGATGGATTTCATGCAATGAACACATCCTGAAAAACCCACACCCAGATCAAGAAACAGAACATTGCCAGCACCCCAGAAGCCCCTTTGCCCCTTTCCCTCCAAAGGTCATTACAATTTTGACCATTCTGACCATAGTTTAGTTTGCCTGAGTTTGAATTTCACATAACTGGGATTATATTGTATGTCCTCTTTGGTGTCTAACTTTCTTTTGCTCAGTGTTATGTTTGTGCCACTCATCATGTTGTAAGCAGTTACTTTGTTAATTTTCACTGTGGTATAGTATCCCACTGATACTTTATTTTATTGTTCATGGATATTTAGGCTGTTCTAATTTCCAGCTGTTACAAATAATGTGGTCGTGAACATTTTTGTACATGCCTTTTGCAGAACATATGTACACATTTCTGCCAGGTTGTAGAATTGCTGGGTCTTTGGGTGTCTTACTAGGTGACCAGGTCTTGCCTATCGCTAGACTCTCTGTGGTCATTCATTCATTCATTCGTTCATGTGGCAGGCACTGTGCAGGACACTGGGATGTGGTAATGAGCAGAAACTGATGTGGTTTCTGCTCTTGTGCCGACATTAATCAAATACACCAAGATGAGGTGGTGTAATGCCAACAGAGATGAGTGTTAAAGTGGAAGGAAGCAGGATTCCAAGAGAACGTACAACATGGGAAATAGATCTGGACTCAGAGAAGGAGTGGTATGTAAGGGAAGCCTTCCCTAAAGAATTGACACCAGCTGGGATTTGAAAATTGAAGAGGAGTAAGCTGGGGATGAGAGAAGATTTCCAAGCATTTGGGAGAGCGTGTGGGCCACATTCCTGAAGCTGAAGGAGTGCTGGGATGGCCAGAGCACAGAGCTGGGATTAGGTGGTAGAGAGAATGAGGCTGAGATTGGGGCGGGCATGGGGGTTGCAGGCATTTGTGTTTTTCTGAGAGCAACGTGAAGCCATTGAGGTGTTTGAGTAGGCAGTCACGTGATCCTGTAGGAGCCATGAGGACCTCTCCCCTTATTCTTCTGTTTGTTCGTCCTCCTCTGAAACAAGATGAGGCTGGGCTGGCGGCTCTGAGTGTAAGAATGGCAGCTCTCAGAAGGGACCATCAGCCAACTGGATGACCTCTCTTGGGCCCGACTTATCTGGACCGGGTGTTGGCTAATGACCCTTTTAGGTCTGTGTGGGTTTTATGTGTCACCCTGTGGACATAATGAAGGCATTTTTCGTCTTTCTTCTGTTTCTTACCTCTCTCACTGGTTTTTGTTTGTGTGTTTTGTTCTGGCACCTTCCCCATAAAAAAGGCAACTGACTCCCATCCTAAAACCTAGCTGTACCTGTGACATGAAAAGGTCTTCATAGATTTCACATTAATAAACCTCTTCCACTTTACCTGGTCCCACACCCCATCTGCAGCATTCCTGCCAAAGCGAGGCTCCTTCCTGGCCCCAGCATTCCCAGAGTCCACTTGCTGCCTTCCTTCACAATGTTCCCTTGCATAGAATTTGTCCCTGTTTATTCATTTAACCTGTTCTTCAAGTCCCAGGTGAGGTTACTTCCACCAGGAGCCTTCCCTGATTACTCCCACTCATGCTTATTTGCCCCTTTCCTATTGCTAACAACTACTGTTGTAACTGGGGACAGAAGCAGTGTTGGAACATTTCTTTGGATGGGTGATTAGCTGAATTTCCTAAGGGAGGTTTTGAAAACAATCTGTTTGTATTTTAACATAAATTCTGATTAATGAAACAACCCCCCACTTTTATAGTAGAGCCTGTAGGAATTAAAACCAGGCAGATATTCTTGTCTAGTGATTCTCAGTGGGGTGGATGGGTATTAGCTCCTCTGTGTAGGGCACAAGGGGAGCTGGAAGTGGAGAGTATAGAATATGAAAAGGTGCTTATAGGAAAATGCAAATTAAAATCATATATAAGATATTACTAAACACACACCAAAATGACTAAAATTTGGAAAGACTGACAATACCAACTGTTGGTGAGGATGTGGAGAAATTGGAACCATCATTCATTGGTGGTGAGATGGTAAAAAATGGTGCAGCCACTTTGGAAAACAGTCTGGCAGTTCCTCACAGATTTACCATATGGCCCAGCAAAGTCTACTCCTAGGTATATCCCAAGCAAAATGAAAATGTATGTCCACATAAAGACTTGTGCATGATTGTTCATAGCATCATTTTTCATAGTAATAGCAGAAACAACTCAAATAAATATCAGTTGATGAATGCATAAATGATGCAATATGTCCACACAGTGAAATATTATTTGGCCAGAAAAAAGGAATGAAGTACTCAAGCATGCAGCTGGAACTCTCATACACTGCTTGTGGGAAGGTAAAATGATACAACCATTTAGGGACACAGGCAATGTCTACTGAAGTTAAATATATAGCTACCCTATAACCATGTCAGTCTCTTGCTAGTTATATATCGAGAGCACTGAGTACATACATCCACAAAAAAGTCTTGTGCAAGAATGTTTATGGCAACTTTATTCATAATAGTTCCATTTGGGAAGCAACTTAGTTGTTTCCATCAACTGGCAAATGGATAAAGAAATTGTAGTGTATTTATGATGGAATATCACTCAGAAATGTAAAAGAACAGACTACAGGCACACACTTAATATGAATGAATCTCACAGGTATGTTAAATGAAAGAAGTCAGACTCAATATGTATGACATAAGGTTAGTGATATGAAGTTCAAAATCAGGCAAAACTAATACCTGACATTAGAAAAAGGGTTACCTTGTTGGGGAGGTTTAGAGCAGGAGGGAGATATACGAGAGAATCTTTTGAGGTACTGGAACTATTTTATATATCCTGATCTGCAGGGTGGTTAGATGGATATACATGTATGTTAACAAAATTAGTGCCTTTTATGTATTTTACTGTACATTTATTATTTCACAATAAAAATTAAGCATTATTTTATTTTATTAAAAATTTAAAATTATTTTAAAATATATATTTTTAAATTTTAATTAAATTTATTTATTTATTTATTTTTCGGTATGCGGGCCTCTCGCTGCTGTGGCCTCTCCTGTTGTGGAGCACAGGCTCCGGACGCGCAGGCTCAGCGGCCATGGCTCATGGACTCAGCCGCTCCATGGCATGTGGGATCCTCCCGGACCGGGGCACAAACCCGCGTCCCCTGCATCGGCAGGCAGACTGTCAACCACTGTGCCACCAGGGAAGCCCCCTTAAATTTAAAACATTTGTAAACCAACTTAAAAATTATCTTGGTCTTCACACTAGTTGCAAGCTGCTTGAGACCAGGACCTTGGTTTATTCCTATCTGGGGGCCGTTCCCAAGCTGACGGGTGGCCCAGCTCCTTAGCTGTGGTTTTCCTGCAGGTCAGCAGAAATAATGTGGGGGCCAGGGCAGCTTGCTCAGTTTCAGGGGGTTCAGAGCAATCAGGCTGCTCTTCTCCTAAAGGAAATAAGTGGTGTTGCAGCATCTTCAGCCACAGCAGCCCTACAGGGAATCTGGCTCAGGGACTTTGTGAGATGTGAGGGGCCCATCTATCTGTCATTTCCCGGGGGGACTCAGGAGACCTGTGTTGGGAACCCAGGCCGGCAGCACTGACTGGGCGGGAAGAGCCCATTTGCTGCAGAATTAGTGGGAAGTGTTTGAAGTTTTCCACAACTGCTCAGAGTCGTTCAGGAGCTGACACATAACTGAAAGGGGGTGGGGCTTGTCAGTTTCCTCCCAGGATTCCCACTGTTGCAGGGGGCATTTCTGGCTGGATGAGGGAAGTCAGATAGATGTCTTTCTGTTTGTCGAGTGTAGGCTGGCCTCATGAGGACTGGTATCTGCACACATCTGAGTTAGGCTGGCAGGTGGCTGGCTGCTTTAGCCCAGCTGAGGCTGCTTGAAACCTTGCCTTGTTTTCAGGAAGGGGATTGACCAGGAACCATGATATCTTTGCAAGAATCTGCAATCTAGGAGGGTGTTTGTTCAGCAAACGTTGATTGGGTGCCTTCTTGCCTTCTCTGTGTCGGTATGTGCTGGGCGCTGCCTCGGACACTAGACGTTCCGAAGTGGAGAAAACACAAAATTCCCATCCTTGTGATGCTGCATTCATCCATAGTCTTCTCTCAGAATAGGGGTGTTTTGTTGAACTGCCTGATTTCTTAACATCTCAGACAACTTCACATTAGGAAAAAGTGCTTATGTATATGCATAAGGAAGAAAGAAAGCAGGGAAGAAATTAGAAAGCCTTCCAGATAGAACTCAGAGGACCCATCTGTTTGGGAAGGCAGAGTAGAGGAAAGAACATTAGTGTTAGTTTAAACTTCAGGGGGTGACTTCCTGGAGGTGTGGTTTAGGGCACCTTTGGTCTGTAAAAGGCAAAGTAAATCCCCACTGGCAGGATTCTTAATGAAGTTGAACTGAGATTGCGGAGGTGGGTCAAGACTCTGGCGCGAGGACTGGTGGGCGGCTGTCTTGGCCGTCAAGGTACAGGGGCTTTGCAAATGCACCCCTCACAGCAACAAGGAAACCTCACCCAGTGGCCCCACCTGTTCTTGCTGTTCTCAGCCCAGGCTGGGCTGTCCTCCACTGCTCCCTGCTCCAGCGCCCAGGCCTGCTCCAGCCTCTCCTGATCCTCAGCAATGCAGGCTTGTCTGGGAACTTGGGCGCTAAAGCAGCTTGGCATTTCCGGCCAACTGCTGAGCTGAGACAAGGTTTGCAGTCAATGCTGGGGCCAAGGAAGGAAGTCTGGTCGGCGGCCCCAGGGCTGCTCGCCTCAGAGTTCTGGAAAGATTGCTGTTCAGGATTTTGTAAAAATCTGTTGCTTGGGTGTGTGTTTGATGGTCTTGGCGTGGAATAGTGTTGACCTTGGAAGGTGAGGATGCTTTTGTCTCTGATGGAATTGCCCAGTGTAGGTTACTAGGCTTGTGTGCTGGAGGGAAAACGAATGTTTTTTTTTTCTGAGCTTGGGTGTTTTTGAGCCAGCCAAACCCGAATGGGCCGGGCAGACCCGGGCCCCTGAGTTGCTACCAGCCAGTGTGAGTGTTTCATGGGTGAGGGTGGGGTCTGGGGAGAGGAGGTCGGCCAAGGTCCAGCTGGAGAGGAAGGCTGAAGGGGGGTTGGTGGGAGCCCAGGGTGGAGGCTGCTTTCTGCAGAGCCAGGATAAGCATCTGCCAGAGAGATGGAGCCCACCCTCCCTCCTCTCCCCTCCACAGCTTCCCCTCCCATGGCACTCGGTGGGGAGTGTTGGAGGGCAATTTGTGGCCAACCTGACCTCCACTGGGAATGGACGGGGGGGCTCTTTCCTGGGCTAAGATGACTTGGTTTCTTCACCTTACTCAGGAGAACAGCAGCAGGTATGATATCCTTATTCGTGTGAAAACCTGTAACACAGTGAACCCAGCAGGCGGTGCTCAACAGATGCACAGGACATGCACGATAGCTCTTGTGAGTTCAGAGAGAGGATTCAGAAGCCAACTGGATCCTCTGTGGTCCCCGTGTTGGGAGCTTCTGTCTCGGGTAACGTGGCTCTCATATCTGAAGTCCAGGTCCTTCTCTACCTTACTATCTGCGCGTGTCTTTTCCTTTGATTCTGTGGTATTCAACTGGGCTTTCCTTAACTTCCTCCTCTGGGTAGGCTGTGCTTCCCTCAGCAGCTCCCCGGCCTGTCCTCCGGCTTGTCTTGCTTCTCCAGTGTCTCCCATCTCCCTCAGTGCATTCTTTGTCTTTGCCTTCCACACCATTTTTCATCTGGGGCCTCTTCCACCCCTCCCCATGCCAGAGGCTCCTGTGAATAAGCTGAAAAGCACACACATTAAAATAATTTTTTAATTGAAATATATTGGACATATAACATTGTGTAAATCTAAGGTGTACAACTTGTTAATTTGTTGCATTTATATATTGTAATATGATGACCATTGTAGTGATAATTAGCACCTCTATCATGTTACATAATTATCCTTTCTTTTTAGTGATTAGAATCATCAAGCTCTAGTCTCTTAGCACGTTTGATGATTATAATACAGTATCGTTGTCCGGTATTCACCATACTGCTTATTAGATCTCTAGAGCATATTTACTACTCATTGTAAGTTTGTACCTTTAAACAGCATCTGTCCTAGCCCTCAACCCCGACCACCATTTTACTCTCTGTTTTTATGTTTGGCTTCTTTAGATTCACATATAAGTGATATCACACTGTACTCGCTTTTCTCTGTCTGACTTAACAATAATGTGCTCATTAACATAACGTGCTCAAGGTCCATCCATGTTGTCACAAAGGGCGTATCGTTTTTCTTATCATGGCTGAATAATATTTCACTTTATATATATATATATACACACACACATATATATATGTATATAAATATACACACACCACATCTTTAACCATTCATCCATTGATAGGTACTTAGGTTGTTCCCTTATCTTGGCTATTTATGAATAATGGTGCAATCAACATTGGAGTACAGCTATCTCTTCACTGTCCTGTTTTCATTTCCTTTGGGTATATACCCAGAAGCGGATTTGCTAGATCGTATAGCACAGATATTTAAGTTACCTTAGAGTGGATACAAATGAGAAGAAACTGTCTACAGAGGTACCACGGAAAGCACAAATAGTAAGGAAACATGGGTCTCTGGCTCTGTGGTCTTCCCAAGCTTCTGATTTGGGCATCCAGGGGCCTGCAGCCATTTCCATCTTGTGTCCCCTGGCACCAAAAACTTCACGTGTCTGAACTTGAACTCATCATGCTCTTGGCCACTGTCCTCCTATTCCACACGATACCACCACCAACTCAGAAGGCCAGAGCTCTACAAGTCATCCTGGACTCCTTCCTTTGTCTCTGTACCCTTTATCTCTTTATCTCTTTACCTCTACCCCACTCCTCCACGTCCAAGTTCTGCCAGCTTTTTGTCCTAAGTTGTTCATGAATCTATCTCTTCAGCAGGACTGCCCCCCCACCCCACCCCCTGGCATTCACAGACTCACAGCTCTGTGCAGGTGCTGCACCCCGTGCCCACACTGTCCACCTGCCCACCCCCCGTTACTTCCCTTCCTTTCCCCAGATGCCCAAACCCTGCTTCTTGCCTGTCTTTGTCCTACTCTTTCACCAAGCCTCAGCTCAGACCTTACCTCCTCTAGGGAGCCCTCCTGGACTAAAAGCCCATGTTCCCCGCTCTCTCCCCAGGAGCATCCAGTGGGACCCTCTTCCAGGCTCCTGCTCCTCTAGATGCCCACCGCTGTGGGAATGGTCAGTTTACAGACCTGCCTCCCCCCAGATCAGCCACTCCTCCAGGGCAGAGCCCAGACGTGGCTAAAGTTGTCTTTGCCTGATTCAAGAGAGGCAGGGGAATGTAGAGGAAAAACCAGTGGATGGAAAGTTGGGACATCAGGTGCTGCCTGGAGCCACCTGGAGAACGCCTGTCCATTTTGGTTGACCAGATAGACCAAGGAGCAGCTCCAAAGTCCCTTCCTGCCCTCGTGTTCTGAGATTCTGCCAGCGGGTGTTCACTGCTGCCTGTTGGACTCTTCCATCTGCTCTTCCTCGTCAGAGAAGCCTTCTGCACCACCCTCGCCCAGATCAGGGGCTGGGGAGAGGGGAGACCTTGGCCTTTCATTAGCTTCCTGAGCCGTTCCTTCCTTAGCTCCCAGCCTGGAGACCCTTCCCCAGGTCCCCCAAATACAAGCCTCCAAGACAGAGGACATGGATAGTGTTACTGCTTGAGCAACTGAAGTCTCTGGAACCTTAGCAAGGTGGACCCCTGGACCTTTGTCTAGAGGGTGTGGCCTGGGCCAGTTCCTTTGCAGTACGCTCATCTGGACTTTTTCTGGATCTGTTAAGGCAAAAAAAAAAAAAAAAAAAAAAAGCTGAACCAGCGTTTTTCCTTCATCCACAAACTTCCTTGTATAAAAGTTCTAGTTTCTCAAAACACTATTTCTTTCTTTTACAAAGGACATATTGAAAGAAAATGAACCCCAACTTTAGACCGAAATCCAAGTACTGTAGTCTTCCACTGCTCAGGCACAGTTGGTCCAGTAACTATATTTTAGTAATTCTTCTTAGCATTTTCTGTTTTAAAAGCACCTGGTGGTAGCTGGGAGGCTCTGTTAATGTGTTACCACCCCCTGCGCCAAGCTGCACGTGCAGAAAGCAGAGACTCCTCTGATTACTGAGCACAGGGCTGATACCAACAACACAAAAACATTCATTTCCATCTTCTTCAACCACATTCTTTGCCTCCATCTCCCCCCATGGAAGATCTGCTTTCTGGGGGGGCTTGGATCCGCCAGATCCAAGGAAAGACCTGTTAGCTGGGAACAGGCCTGGGCTGTCACATGAGGTTCTGGACACTTCCTTGCTGACATAAGCCATCCCTCTCAGAGCAGCTCAGGCCTGCAAGAGGTTCTGAGAACCTCATGATTTAATCACTGCTCTGTTGGGGGAGCTAAGACAAACTGAATTTTAAAAACTATTTTTGAAAGGTTTATGATAACATGGTAAATTTTATGTGTATTTTACCAAAAAAATTTTTTAATGGCTTATGAGCTAAATAGAAACTTTCACATACATTATCTCACTTCATTCTCTTAACCTCCAATGGGGAAAAAGAATCCCATTGTATAGATCATTATACCAAGGCACAGAGATTTTAAGTGGCTTGCCCAAGGGTGTGAGAGTATTCATGAACTAACTGGGTTTCGAACTCTGGTCAGCTTTACTTCAAAGCTTGTCCTTCTTCCCACTTTCTTACAGCCTGCTGACCAGAGTTTACACACACACCCACAGACACACACATACACACAAACACACACACACACACACACACACACTCACTCAGTGCCTGCATTGTCCCTTTGTTATATTTTTCTTAGGTGTTCCTTGTTGGTAGAAATCAGCTTCTCTTCCCCAGAGAGATTTGTCAGTCATCCAAATCTCTGACACTGGGGGCTCCAGAATCCCCCGCTTTTTTTTTTCAGATCAACAGCTTTATTGAAAAACGAAAGCAGAGCCCCCCCCCCACCCCCTGTCATGGCAGCGTTGGCCTCAGGCTCTGAGCATCCAGGTATCCTGCAGCCGGAGAAGATGAGGTAGAGGTCGAGAGGGCCCTTATAGCAGCGTCCCAGTCGCGCAGATTCCAGGGCCGCAAACACGCGGGCACTCGCAGAGCTTGGCGGGGGCGGGGCCCCCGTTTTTTTATACACACATAATTATGCATATATGTAGATACACGAGTTTGGAGGTTGATATCTACATAAGAATGTTGCAAGGTTATTGTGGCTCTAATCTGGGATTTCTTTTTTTTTTAACATCTTTATTGAAGTATAATTGCTTTACATTGTTGTGTCAGTTTCTGCTGTACAACGAAGTGAATCAGCTATACGTATACATATATCCTCCTATCCCCTGCCTCTTGCGTCTCCCTCCCACCCTCCCTATCCCACCCCACTAGGTGGTCACAAAGCACTGAGCTGGTCTCCCTGTGCTATGTGGCTGCTTCCCACTAGCTAGCTATTTTACATTTGGTAGTATATATAATTACATGCCACTCTCTCACTTCGTCCCAGCTTACCCTTCCCCCTCCCCATGTCCTCAAGTCCATTCTCTACGTCTGCTTCTTTATTCCTGTCCTGCCCCTAGGTTCCTCAGAACCTTTTTTTTTTTTAAGATTCCCTATATATCTGTTAGCATACGGTATTTGTTTTTCTCTTTCTGACTTACTTCACTCTCTATGATAGACTCTAGGTCCATCCACCTCACTACAAATAACTCAATTTCATTTTTTTTTATGGCGGAGTAATATTCCATTGTATATATATGCCACATCTTCTTTATCCATTCATCAGTCGATGGACACTTAGGTTGCTTCCATGTCCTGGCTATTGTAAATAGAGCTGCAATGAACATTGTGATACATGACTCTTTTTGAGTTATGGTTTTCTCAGGGTGTATGCCCAATAGTGGGATTGCTGGGTCATATGCTAGTTTGATTTTTGGTTTTTTAAGGAACCTCCATACTGTTTTCCATAGTGGCTGTATCAATTTACATCCCCACCAACAGTGCAAGAGAGTTCCCTTTTCTCAACACCCTCTCCAGCATTTATGGTTTGTAGATTTTTTGGTGATGGCCATTCTGACCAGTGTGAGGTGATACCTCATTGTACTTTTGATTTGCATTTCTCTAATGATTGGTGATGTTGAGCGTCTTTTCATTTCTTTGTTGGCAATCTGTATATCTTCTTTGGAGAAATGTCTGTTTAGGTCATCGGCCCATTTTTGGACTGGGTTGGTTTTTTTTTTTATATCGAGCTTCATGAGCTGCTTGTATATTTTGGAGATTAATCCTTTGTCAGTTGCTTCATTTGCAAATATTTTCTCCCATTCTGAGGGTTGTCTTTTTGTATTTTGGTTTCCTTTGCTATGCAAAAGCTTTAAGTTTCATTAGGTCCCATTTGTTTATTTTTGTTTTTATTTCCATTTCTCTAGGAGGTGGGTCAAAAAGGATCTTGCTGTGATTTATGTCATAGACTGTTCTGCCTATGGTTTCCTCTAAGAGTTTTATACTGCCTGGCCTTACATTTAGGTCTTTAATCCATTTTGAGTTTATTTTTGTGTATGGTGTTAGGGAGTGTTCTAATTTCATTCTTTTACATGTAGCTGTCCAGTTTTCCCAGCACCACTTACTGAAGTGGCTGTCTTTTCTCCATTGTATATTCTTGCCTGCTTTATCAAAAATAAGGTGACTATAGGTGCATGGGTTTATCTCTGGTCTTTCTATCCCGTTCCATTGATCTATATTTCTGTTTTTGTGCCAGTACCATACTGTCTTGATTCCTGTAGCTCTGTAGTATAGTCTGAAGTCAGGGAGCCTGATTCCTCCAGCTCCATTTTTCTTTCTCAAGATTGCTTTGGCTCTTCAGGGTCTTTTATGTTTCCATACAAATTGTGAAATTTTTTGTTCTAGTTCTGTGAAAAATGCCATTGGTAGTTTGATAGGGATTGCATTGAATGTGTAGATTGCTTTGGGTAGTAGAGTCATTTTCACAATGTTGATTCTTCCAATCCAAGAACATGGTATATCTCTCCATCTGTTTGTATCGTCTTTAATTTCTTTCATCAGTGTTTTATAGTTTTCTGCATGCAGGTCTTTTATCTCATTAGGTAGATTTATTCCTAGGTATTTTATTCTTTTTGTTGCAATGGTAAATGGGACTGTTTCCTTAATTTCTCTTTCAGATTTTTCATCATTAGTGTATAGGAATGCAAGAGACTTCTGTGCATTAATTTTGTGTCCTGCTACTTTACCAAATTCATTGATTAGCTCTAGTAGTTTTCTGGTAGCATCTTTAGGATTCGCTATATATACTATCATGTCATCAGCAAACAGTGACAGTTTTACTTCTTCTTTTCTGATTTGGATTCCTTTTAATTCTTTTTCTTCTCTGATTGCTGTGGCTAAAACTTCCAAAACTATGTTGAATAATAGCAATGAGAGTGGGCAATCTTGTCTTGTGCCTGACCTTAGTGGAAATGGTTTCAGTTTTTCACCATTGAGAATGATGTTGGCTGTGGGTTTGTCATATATGGCCTTTATTATGTTGAGATAAGTTGCCTCTATGCCTACTTTCTGTAGAGTTTTTATCATAAATGGGTGTTGAATTTTGTCCAAAGCCTTTTCTGCATCTATTGAAATTGTCATATGGTTTTTATCCTTCAGTTTGTTAATATGGTGTATCACATTGATTGGTTTGTGTATATTGAAGAATCCTTGCATTCCTGAGATAAACCCCACTTGATCATGGTGTATGATCCATTTAATGTGCTGTCAGATTCTGTTTGCTAGTATTTTGTTGAGGTTTTGCATCTATGTGCATCAGTGATATTGGTCTGTAGTTTTCTTTTTTTGTGACATCTTTGTCTGGTTTTGGTATCAGGGTGATGGTGGACTCGTAGAATGAGTTTCGGAAAGTTCCTCCCTCTGCTATATTTTGGAAGAGTTTGAGAAGAGTAGGTGTTAGCTCTTCTCTAAACGTTTGATAGAATCCGCCTGTGAAGCTATCTGGTCCTGGGCTTTCGTTTGTTGGAAGATTTTTAATCACAGTTTCAATTTCAGTGCTTATTATTGGTCTGTTTATATTTTCTATTTCTTCCTCATTTAGTTTCGGGAGGTTGTGCTTTTCTAAGAATTTGTCCATTTCTTCCAGGTTGTCCATTTTATTGGCATATAGTTGCTTGTAGTAATCTCTCATGAGCCTTTGTATTTCTGCAACATCAGTTGTTACTTCTCCTTTTTCATTTCTAATTCTGTTGATTTGAGTCTTCTCCCTTTTTTTCTTGCTGAGTCTGGCTAATGGTTTATCAATTTTGTTTATCTTCTCAAAGAACCAGCTTTTAGGGGGCTTCCCTGGTGGCGCAGTGGTTAAGAATCCACCTGGCAATGCAGGGGACACGGGTTCGAGGCCTGCTCTGGGAAGATCCCACATGCCTTGGAGCAACTAAACCTGTGGGCCACAACTACTGAGCCCATGTGCCACAACTACTGAAGCCCGCGCGCCTAGAGCCCGTGCTCTGCAACAAGAGAAGCCACCTCAATGAGAAGCCCACGCACTGCAATGAAGAGTAGTCCCCACTCGCCACAACTAGAGAAAGCCCGGGCACAGCAACAAAGACCCAACAGAGCCAAAAATAAATAAATAAATAAATGAATAAATAGGTATATAAATAAAATTTTTTTAAAAAAGTGCCACCTTTTAGTTTTATGGATCTTTGTGATTTCTTTCCTTCTGCTAACTTTGGGTTTTGTTTGTTCTTGTTTCTCTAGTTCCTTTAGGTGTAAGGTTAGATTGCAATAGAAATAAAGATTGTTTATTTGAGATGTTTGTTGTTTCTTGAGGTAGGATTGTATTGCTATACACTTCCCTCTTAGAACTGCTTTTGCTGCATCCCATAAGTTTTGGATCGTCGTGTTTTCTTTGTCATTTGTCTCTAGGTATTTTTTGATTTTCTCTTTGATTTCTTCAGAGATCTCTTGGTTATTTAGTAAAGTATGGTTTAGCCTCCATGTGTTTGTGTTGTTTATGTTTTTTTCCCTGTAATTGATTTCTAATCTCATAACGTTGTGGTCAGAAAAGATGCTTGATATGATTTCAATTTTCTTAAATTTACTGAGGCTTGATTTGTGACCCAAGATGTGATCTATCCTGCAGAATGTTCCATGCACACTTGAGAAGAAAGTGTAATCTGCTGTTTTTGGATGGAATGTCCTATAAATATCAACTAAATCTATCTGGTCTATTGTGTCATTTAAAGCTTGTGTTTCCTTATTAATTTTCTGTTTGAATGATCTGTCCATTGGTGTTAGTGAGGTGTTAAAGTCCCCCCACTACTACTGTGTTACTGTCAATTTCCTCTTTCATAGCTGTTAGCAGTTGCCTTATGTATTGATGTGCTCCTATGTTGGGTGCATATATATTTATAATTGTTATATCTTCTTGGATTGATCCCTTGATCATTATATACTGTCCTTCCTTGTCTTTTGTAACATTCTTTAATTTAATCTATTTTATCTGATATGAGTATTGCTACTCCAGCTTTCTTTTGATTTCCATTTGCATGGAATATCTTTTTCCATCCCCTCATTTTCAGTCTGTATGTGCCCCTAGGTCTGAAGTGGGTCTCTTTTAGACAGCATATATATGGGTCTTGTTTTGTATCCATTCAACGAGCCTGTGTCTTTTGGTTGGAGCATTTAATCCATTCACGTTTAAGGTAATTATCAATATGTATGTTCCTATTACCATTTTCTTAATTGTTTTGGGTTTGTTTTTGTAGGTCCTTTTCATCTCTTGTGGTTCCCACTTAGAGAAGTTCCTTTAGCATTTGTTGTAGAGCTGGTTTGGTGGTGCTGAATTCTCTTAGCTTTTGCTTGTCTGTAAAGCTTTTTATTTCTCCATCAAATCTGAATGAGATCCTTGCCAGGTAGAGTAATCTTGGTTGTGGGTTCTTCCCTTTCATCACTTTAAATATGTCATGCCAGGGCTTCCCTGGTGGCGCAGTGGTTGAGAGTCCGCCTGCCGATGCAGGGGACACGGGTTTGTGCCCTGGTCCGGGAAGATCCCACATGCCGCGGAGCGGCTGGGCCCGTGAGCCATGGCCGCTGAGCCTGCGCGTCCGGAGCCTGTGCTCCGCAACGGGAGAGGCCACAACAGTGAGAGGCCCGCAAACCGCAAATAAATAAATAAATAAATAAATAAATAAATAAATAAATAAATAAATAAATAAATATGTCATGCCAGTCCCTTCTGGCTTGTAGAGTTTCTGCCAAAAAATCAGCTGTTAACCTTATGGGAGTTCCCTTGTATGTTATTTGTTGTTTTTCCCTTGCTGCTTTCAATAATTTTTCTTTGTCTTTAATTTTTGACAATTTGATTACTATGTGTCTCAGTGTGTTTCTACTTGGATTTATCCTGTTTGGGACTCTCTGTGCTTCCTAGACTTAGGTGGCTATTTCCTTTCCCATGTTAAGGAAGTTTTCAACTATAATCTCTTCAAATATTTTCTCGGGTCCTTTCTCTCTCTCTTCTTCTTCTGGGATCCCTATGATGTGAACGTTGTTGCATTTAATGTTGTCCCAGAGGTCTCTTAGGCTGTCTTCATTTCTTTTCATTCTTTTTTCTTTATTCTGTTCTGCAGCAGTGAATGCCACCATTCTGTCTTCCAGGTCACTTATCTGTTCTTCTGCCTCAGTTATTCTGCTATTGATTCCTTCTAGTATAGGTTCATTTCACTTATTATATTGTTCATCTCTGTTTGTTTGTTCTTTAATTCTTCTAGGTCTTTGTTAAACATTTCTTGCTTCTTCTTGATCTTTGCCTCCATTCTTTTTCCGAGGTCCTGGATCATCTTCACTATCATTATTCTGAATTCTTTTTCTGGAAGATTTCCTATCTCCACTTCATTTCATTCTTTTTCAGGGGTTTTATCTCGTTCCTTCATCTGGTCCATAGCCCTCTGCCTTTTCATCTCATCTGTCTTCCTGTGAATGTGGTTTTAGTTCCACAGGCTGCAGGATTGTATTTCTTCTTGCTTCTGCTGTCTGCCCTCTGGTGGATGAGGCTATCTGTCCCTTGTATGTTATTTGTTGCTTTTCCCTTGCTGCTTTTAATATTTTTTCTTTGTATTTAATTTTTGATAGTTTGATTAATATGTGTCTTGGTGGGTTTCTCCTTGGATTTATCCTGTATGGAACTCTCTGTGCTTCTTGGACTTGACTATTTCCTTTCCCATATTAGGGAAGTTTTCAACTATAATCGCTTGGAATATTTTCTCAGTCCCTTTCTTTTTCTCTTCATCTTCTGGCACCCCTATTAATTGGAATGTTGGTGTGTTTAATGTTGTCCCAGAGGTCTGACACTGTCCTCAATTCTTTTCGTTCTTTTTTCTTTAGTCTGCTCTGCGGTAGTTATTTCCACTATTTTATCTTCCAGGTCACTTATCCATTCTTCTGCCTCAGTTATTCTCCTATTGATTCCTTCTAGAGAATTTTTAATTTCATTTATTGTGCTGTTCATCATTGTTTGTTTGTTCTTTAGTTCTTCTAGGTCCTTGTTAAATGTTTCTTGTATTTTCTCCATTCTATTCCCAAGATTTTGGATCATCTTTACTATCATTACTCTGAATTCTTTTTCAGGTAGACTGCCTATTTCCTCTTCATTTGTTTGGTCTGGTGGGTTTTTACATTGCTCCTTTATGTGCTGCATATTTCTCTGTCTTCTCATTTTGTTTATCTTACTGTGTTTGGGGTCTCCTTTTCACAGGCTGCATGTTCATAGTTCCTATTGTTTTTGGTGTCTGCCCCAAGTGGGTAAGGTTGGTTCAGTGGATTGTGTAGGCTGCCTGGTGGAGGGGACAGGTGCCTGTGTTCTGGTGGATGAGGCTGGATCTTTTCTTTCTGGTGGGCAGGAGTGCGTCTGGTGGTGTGTTTTGGCGTGTCTGTGAACTTATTATGATTTTAGGCAGCCTGTCTGCTAATGTGTGGGGTTGTGCTCCTGTCTTGGTAGTTGTTTGGCATGGTCTTTCCAGCACTGGAGCTTGCTGGTCATTTAGTGGAGCTGTGCCTTAGTGTTGAGATGGAGAGCTCTGGGAGAGTTCTCGCTGATTGATATTACGTGGGGCTGGGATGTATCTGGTGGTCTAGTGTCCTGAACTTGGCTCTCCCACCTCAGAGGCTCAGGCCTGAAACCTGGCTGGAGCACCAGGACCCTGTCAGCCACACGGCCAGGTACGTGGGGGTGTTTCTTGCCTTTTGGGAAGTCTGAGGTCTTCTGCCAGCATTCAGTTAGTGTTCTGTAGGAGTTGTTCCACATGTAGATGTACTTTTGATGTGTTTGTGGGGAGGAAGGTGATCTCCACGTCTTACTCCCCCCACCCGTCTTGAAGATCCTCCTCTAATCTGGGATTTTCATAGAAAGGAACAAACTGCTGAAGCATGCAACAACATGCATGAATCTAGCAGACACTATGATGCCTTCTCTCAACTTCAAAAATGTAAAGTCAGCTGGAAGAAGACAAGGTGGCTCCAAGCAGGAGGAGAACCAGACCCCTTTTAATGTGGAAGAAATAGAACAGAATTATCAAGATCTTGGGACTTTGGTGCTGTGGTGCCACATATCCTGAGTTTGAACCCCAGCTTCTCTACTTGCCAGCTGTGTGACTTTGGGCAAGTTACTTCACCTCTGTGAGTCTCAGATACCTCATCCATTAAGAGGAAATGCAGGGCTTTCCTGGTGGCGCAGTGGTTGAGAGTCCGCCTGCCGATGCAGGGGACACGGGTTTGTGCCCCGGTCCGGGAGGATCCCACATGCCGTGGAGCAGCTGGGCCCGTGAGCCATGGCCGCTGAGCCTGCACGTCCGGAGCCTGTGCTCTGCAACGGGAGAGGCCACAACAGTGAGAGGCCCGCGTACCGCAAATAAAAAAAAAAGAGGAAATGCAAGTAGGAGTCCGAGGAGGATTAAATGAAGTAGCGCCTGTCAGTCCCTTAGCAAATGCCTGGCACACGGTAGGCTTGCAGGACGCCAGTGGTCCTGATGCAGCTAACCAGGAGCCCATTAGGAGGGCATTCCAGACTCTCACGTCCTGTCGTGGGGAGAAAGTGGCAGGGAAAGTGTAGTTTCACAAGCAGCCGACTGATGCTTATTATCTGGATGATGGGGGTGGCTAACAATGGGATGAGAATATGAAGGTGACTTGATATATAAAGTAAAAGAACTTGGAGGAAAGCTAGTATCTTCGAACATTCTTTTTCAAAGTGTGGTCCTGGACCAGCAGCATCCTCACCTGGGAACTTGATAGAATTCAAATTCTTGGATCTTATTCCAGACTTAACTGACTCACAATCTCTTGGGGTGGATGCTAGCAATACTGTGCTTTAACACACCCTCCAGGTGATTCTGATGCCTGCTGAAATTTCTCAGCCATGCATTAGAATTGAGCCAATCCCTTATTTCATTTCAAAGAAGTTTAGATGTACATGTAGCAATTGAGGAAGAAATCTAATGATACGTTCACTTGTACCAAGACGAGAAAAGAAAGGAATCTGTGCATAGGGGGCTCAGCTCTGTTTCTAGCAAAGGCAGTGAGTCCATCCTTTGCTTGTCTTGTGGTGAAGCACAGTGGCCGGCGTGTGGACCAGAGAAGACGCAGTTGGGACACTGAACAGTGGCCTCAAACTCGCCTGTTCCCAGCACCAACGAGAGCCCGGGGTGAGAGGTTCTTTCTGCTTCTTTGGTGCGCCAGCATCTTCCTTCTGCACCCTCTCTGTCACTGTTGTTCTTGGGGTCACAGTTGTAAGCAGTTGCTCAATTACAGACCTTCTGTCTTGTCATCTTTGTTCTTCCTGAGCAAGCCCAAGTGGTGACTGCAGATCATCTCAAAATAGTCACATTTATCTCAGCATCTCCCACCCAGTTCAGCAAAATACCCCCATCTAGTGGCAGTGGAGTCGTCTGAGCACCCATGAGTGTAGATTGTACAATAACTGTTGGAATCAGGCTGTACCTGTGACAGAACAAATATCACAATGCTCTCCACAGAAGATAAGACCCTCCTAATACAAGATCTGCAAGGAAGGGGCGATTAAGGAATGGAACATTATTTTCTTTAACTCCTTGTATGTTGTCTCCGTGGCTTCCTGCTCCTCTGAAGCCATCACATCACCCTCTTTTACTTTCTTTGGGTGTCATGAATCTTTTAGGCTACTTGTTCCCTTTTTTTTCTTCCTCTTCTATCAACGTTCTTACCCCCCAGATCTCTGGGCTGAGATCTTTCTCTGCTCAGATTTTCTTCTACTTTATTAGGGCTGAATATTTCTTTCTTTTTTTTCTTTCATATCTTCTCCCTCCCTCAGAAAGCCTCTCTGTCCCTTTCCCCCTCCCTGATTTGAGATATTCCCAGACTCCTCCGGTATGTGAAAGAACATCTCATCTTGAGCAGGTAGGATCAGTAACAGCCCTGGGCAGGCCTGTTACAGCTGGGGCCTGGGAAGGGTGGCTCTGAGGTTATCTGGGCAGTGGGGCCAGTCTGTGGGGTGTCAGGGGGATTCCCCATCGCACTCACAGTTGGTGTTGGAGCTTAAAGGCTTGGGTGTCCTCATGTTCCACCTCCTCCCAAATGAGTCCAGCAGTTGCTGATACATCTGGATGTTCCTTTTCCAAAATCATTCCTTAAAGCTGTAAAATAACAGTAACAGCTACCATTTATTGAGGGTCCATTACGTTCTAGCTAGATCATTTGTTCTCAAACTTTAGCAGGCATCAGATCCCTAGAGGGTAGAATCAGACACAGATCGCTGGGCTCACCCCAGAGTTTCTGATTCAGTATGTCTGGGCTGGAGCCCCAGAAGTTTCAGTTCTAACAAGTTCCCAGGTGATGCTGATGCTTTTGGTCCAGGGACCCCACTCTGAAAGCCACAGACCTAGATCATCTGACAGGTGCTCAGGGGATTAACTTCATCCTCACAACACCCTGTAAGTCAGGAATTATTGCCCCATTTTACAGACAAGAAAACAAAGGCTCTGGGAGAGAACAACTTGCTGCAGGTCATGGATAGTGAGCAGCAGAGCTAGGATTTGAACCCACAGCCCCGGTAGCCGCTGTCCACTATCAAGCCACAGTGTCTCCTAGATCTCACAAGTTGCATGGGCTGTGGAGGTGCTCAGGGTTCTCTTCCAGGTTTGTCTAAGAATGTGAGACCCAAAAGAGCCCTTAACCCTTCTTAGCCCAGACTGCCATCGTTCAGGGAGCTGCCCATGTTTCCCCAAGGTTTCTCTTCTGGCTGAGATCTTGACTCAGCCAAGTACTCTGTCCTTTATCCCACATAGTTTAATGCTTCTTATTCAAACATTCATTGAGATTCTCCTTTGAAAAGGGCCCATGTAGACACAAAAGGAACCATGTCATCTCTACTGTGGTGGCCTTTGACCATCTTTCATGGCAGAGCTAGAATTGCACCAGGATGAAAGATCATCAGAGATCCTGATGCTGCTCCGTGGGTCGGGGAGAGGCAGGTAGAGAAATGGATAGATGGCATGAAATCATCTGATCATCTCCTCAGTTGTAAAGCCTTTCTAGCCCACAGCACCTCACGTGGCAAATCCTAAGCCTGTTTGCTGGCGTTCTTTCCTTGTTCTTCCAGTGCTGTGTTCCACATCCCAGGACGCTGATCCCTGCAGGTAGCATCTCCTTGGCTCCTGCTGGGTTTGACCAGTGACAGGCACTGGTGGGAGACTGGAGGGTGGAGAAAGGGAGATACCCAGGCATTTCTGCCTTTCCTTCACTGTGGCTGGTGGCATCTTTGGCAGTAACTGACTATCCTCCAGGGCTCTACCCACCTCTTCCTGTCCCACCATCTTTTGTTTGCCTTCTCACCTGTATAACAAATTCCCTGGATTAAATCCTCTTTGTTCTAAATACTTGGCGTGGTTTCTCTTTTCCTAATTGGGTTTTGACTAATATATCCACCCAACCACCCCCCTCCCTACCCCGTCCGGGTGGTTGCTCCTCTGTTCAACCTAACACATACCAGTGTTCTGATGCGTTTGTATATGTGTATTCTCCAAGAGCCGTGACCTTAAGGGTAGGCATCATATCTAATTCAACGCCAAGTCTTTCGTGCCTCCCCTGTAGCTATTACTTGTGACATGCTCCGTTAATATTTGATGAATGAATGAATGGTAACACATGGCAGGGTCTGAAAAATGCATAAGAAAATCAAAGGATACAACATTCAAAATTTGTACGAGTCAAGATTCATCATGTGAAAATATCGATGTATGCTCCCCCCCCAGTTTAAAATAGTAATAAGAAACCTTAAGCTTATAGTTCAGAATACATATTTTTAAAACATAAATTTGAGAGTGTGCGTTAGTTATCTACTGCTCTTTTACAAGCCACGCCAGAATTTAGTGGCTTAGAACAACAATTTACTATTTCTCATGATTGCGTTGGCTTCAGCGGGTCTTGCCTGCGCTTATATATCACTACACTTGGTAGTGGTTCGGCTGGAACTGCCTGGTCTTGGATGGCCTCATTCACACGTCTGGGACCTTAGAAGAAATGACTGAGATAGCTGTTCCTCTCTCTCTCTCCCCGCGTGGAGTCCCATCCTTAAGGAAGCTAGCCTGGGCTTGTTCAAAAAGTGGCAGTGTTCCAAGAGAAGGAGGTGGGAAGCTCTGAAGCCTCTTGAAGCAGCGGCTTGGAAGTCAAGCAGCATCACTTCCTGTGCATCAAGTCACCAGCCCAGCTCAGAGTCAAGAGACAGATGCCACCTCTTCATGGAAGGGGCTTCAAGGAATTTGTGGCCATATTTAATCTACAGCAGAGTAGTTATTTCTCATTACAAAACATTCCTTATTAGAATATTCAGTGCCCTAAGTAGAGCTTCCTGGAGAAGATTTAAAAAGTGAGTAGCTAACTCAAGGTCTACAAAGAGCTACCCGTTATCACCAATTTTCTTAGTTCTTTGACCACCAGATGGCGGCATTGCTAAATCAACCTGGAGTTTTCAAGGTCAGCACCAAATTCCACCTGGACATGCCCTTAAAGCTGAGGACTCCTGTAATTGGGCTGACTGGATCAGGGCTGGGTGGTGCTGATCGCAGAGGGGGCCTGGAATGAGGACCCAAATGGGCGTTGGCTACCCCTTTGGAAAAGGAAACACCACCTCTTCCTTATTCTTACAGAACTGTTGTGGGAACAAAGATCAGTGAAGCCTCTTTACCTCCTAGGATGGGAGATTGTGTAAATATAAGCAAATAAGATGCTTCAAATATCATCTCATCACAATGGGCACAACACGAAGAAATACTGTTTGTAATATTGTTTGTAATTGCGTACTCATGAGCTACCTATCAAAATTACATTGTATTGATTTCATTACAGTGTTGCAAATTATTCTATAGCAGTGTTTTCTCTATCCTCTACCATTATAGCTGTTTGTAAACTTATGTGTAGTGAGGTGGATGGACCTAGAGTCTGTCATACAGAGTGAAGTAAGTCAGAAAGAGAAAAACAAATACCGTATACGAACACATACATATGGAATCTAAAAAAAAAAAAAAAATGGTACTGATGAACCTAGTTGCAGGGCAGGAATAAATGAGGTAGACATAGAGAATGGACTTGAGGACTTGGGGTGGGAGGGCAAAGCTGGGGCGAAGTAAGTGTAGCATCAACATATATACACTACCGAATGTAAAATAGTTGGCTGGTGGGAAGCAGCAGCAGAGCACAGGGAGATCGGCTCGGTGCTTTGTGATGACCTAGAGGGGTGGGATAAGGAGGGTGGGAGAGAGGCTCAAGAGGGAGGGGATATGGGGATATATGTATGCATATGGCTGATTCGTTTTGTTGTGCAACAGAAACTAACACAGTATTGTGAAGCAATTATACTCCAGTAAAGATCTATTTTAAAAAAAAAAGCGACAGTGTGAGCAAAAACTGATGACATCTGATTGAGATCTGTAGTCTAGTTCATCGTATTGAGCCAAGGTCAGGTCCTGGTTTTGATATCGTAATACAGTTACATAAGATGTTACCACTGGGGGAAGCTGAGTAATGGGGACAGAGACCTCTCTGTGCTATTTTTGCAACTTCTTGTAAGCCTATAATTATTTCAGAATAGAAAGTGAGAAAAAAATCCTCTCTATAAATAACCCCCACCTGCTTGTGTTTTACTCGCATTTGCATTATTGTTTGAGAGAAGAGAGTTGAGCCTCGATTTAAAAAAATTTTTTTTGCTTGTTCTGCCAGAGTAGCGTCCTCTCCTCCCCCGCTCAGATCCACTGGCCATTTCCAGAGAGCACCTGCTAGACCGGCTGACCAGCTGTGCACAGGGGCTAGAGCCAAGGACGTGGAGGTGCTTTCACCTTCCTTCTTCCCCTCTGGACTGAGGTCCTGTTCTGGGTGCCTCCTACATTCAGGGCTCTGCCTTTTATTAAGCACTTTCCCATTTGGAGTATTAATAGTGTCTTACAACACTCCTCCAAGGCTCATAGGAAGGCACTTTTAGTCCCATTTTGTGGATAGGAAAACTAACTCTGATGGGTGAGGGACTTGCCCTAGGTCATAAGAGACGGATCCAAGGCTAACATGCGAGCCTTAACCTTTAACCTAGGTTTTCCTTGCCAATTCCTAAATAGAGTAAAATGAAAAAAACTTTTTCAAGTGAAGTAATAGAACTTGTTTTGAAGTTTCCATGTTTAAACTCTAAGCCATTATTTCACATGTTTTTATTTATTGGCTTGCTCTACAAAAATGCAGCCTATGATGTTCACCCAGTGTTTGAAGTAGAGAAATGAAACTTTCTCTTACGAATGAGTGGAGAAAGTGGTGTTAACTTTTGTTTTTCCCACCAATGAGAAAACAATAGGTAGCAATTGGCTTAGTAGATCTGTGGCAAAAAGGTATTTCCTGAGATTGACTCACTGGCAAAAGGAGACTGTGATGTTTTGCTGACCAAAGAGCATGGGAACTTTTCTGTTAAAATGCAAGTCAAAACCTTGAAAAAATATAACAGTGCCCAGCATGCTTGTCAGTATCCGCCACACCAGTGAGGTCAGTAAGCTGGGTGGGAAGGCTGTGCCACGGGTCCTGCCCTCAAAGACCTCAGGGTTTAGCTGTGGAGACCCAGACCAGTGTGCATGAAGCCGCCAGAGAGTAACACGGAGCAGTGATGCCTTTGTGCTGAGCTGTGTACCATGGGCGATTCTGGAAACAGAGGCTCCTGAGGCCTGGATCACTCAGAGGGGGCGTCAGAGAGAATGCCCTGGACTTGGGCAGGATGTGGAGATGTAGGGGGATAGCTCTCTGTTGACTCTTAAAATTTCAGTGAAAAACTAGACTCTTAAAATCAACTCTTACAGTCATATTCACTGGCCCTGTGCCCTCAGGATAATTTATATCTTTTCAGCCTCAGTTTTTAAAAATTGAAGTATAGTCAAATTACAATATTGTGTTAGTTTCAGGTGTATAGCAAAGTGATTCAGTTATGTGTGTGTATATATATATATATTTTTTCCGATTCTATTCCATCGTAGGTTATTACAAGATACTGAATATTGTTCCTTGTGTTATACCGTAAATCCTTGTTGTTTATCTGTTTTATATATTATAGTGTGTATCTGTTAATTCCGTACGCCTAATTTACCACCCCTCTCCACTGGCTTTCCCCTTTGGTAACCATAAGTTTGTTTTCTTTATCTGTGAGTCTGTTTCTATTTTGTAAATAAATTCATTAGTATTATTTTTTACATTCCACATATAAGTGATATCATATAATATTTGTCTTTCTCTGACTTACTTCACTTAGTATGATAATCTCTATGTCATCCATGTTGCTGCAAATGGCAAAATTTCATTCTTTTTTATGGTTGAGTAATATTCCATTGTGTGTATATACCACATCTTCCTTATCCATTCATCTGTTGATTGGCACTTAGGTTGCTTCCATATATTGGCTATTGTCAATAGTGTTGCTATGAACATTGGGGTGCATGTATCTTTAGAGTTTTCATCTTTCAGACTCAGTTTTGTGTGTGTGGTAAAATATCCATAGCATACATTTACTATTTTAACCATTTTAAGGTATACATTTCAGTGTTATAATGTTGTGTAACATCACTGCTGTCTACTTCCAGAACCTTTTCATCACCCACAAAAGCGACCCTGCACCCCTTTAACAATCACTCCCTCCTGCCTCAGCCCCTAATAACGACTGATCTGATTTCTGTCCCTATGGATTTGCCTACTGTGGATATTTCATATATGGAATCATACCATATGTGGCCTTTTGTGTCTGGCTTCTTTCACTCCGCATAGTGTGTTCAAAGCTCATCCATGTTGTTTAACCTTGGTTTTACTTCCTGAAAGATCACCATGTAAAGGGCACTGTGGGGTATGACTAGAAGAATGAAACATAGTTCATGCCCTTAAGGGTGCTTGTCTGCTGGAGAAGAGAGGCGTGTGTCTGGTTCATTCTGTCACAAAGTGGTGACACTAGTGATACAGGAAAGAGCACTCACGTTCACGGGTGAAAGGTATAGGTGTGTTTGGGTAACTGCTGACGGCCTGGGTGGCTGGCGCATGAGGCCTCTAGGGAAACAAGGTGGGAGATGAACCCAGCTCAGAGCTGAATGCCTTTCTGGAACATCTGGATTCATTCAGTGTCAAGTAGGAGCCATTGAAGGTTTTGAGCAGAGGAGTGACGTGCTCCACGCTGCTCTTTAGGAGGACAGCATGGCAGCATTATGGAGCTCCATCTGGGGCTGGGAGTGATGGGATGGGGTATTAGAATCCTTCAGGCAGGAATACCGAGCGGTGAATTGGCAGTGGGAACAGCCATGAGCAGATGACTTTGCCGTTTGTAGTGGAGGTGGACTCAAAAGGATTTGGCCCCTGCATGGCTCTGGGGCCTGAGGGAGGTAAGGAGGTGAAGGTGGGCCCAAGGGGATCCTGTAGGAGGCCCTGCGACCCAGCCATCCTGTTCAGCTTCTCTCATTTCTGCTTTGTTCCACATTGAGCTGGACGTATCCTGAGACAGGTTGCTGAGTAATAAAGGAGGTTTCATGACACTGTGAGGGAAGGCTTTATGGGTCTTTCTGGCAGAGCCCAGCTAATAACTTATCCCCAGTCTTCTTAGCTTGCTCTGGTCCTTCAAGCCAACCATTAAGGGATTTTCAATCTCTAGCCTCAGTGCAAACTTCCTTCAGGGGCTTCGGATGTTTCAGGGACTAAGCAGACTGTCCTTTAACCCTGGCCCATGATGCAGTTGAACTTGGGACCATAGTGCCTGTCCCCATTTTACAGATGAGGTACTTAGAGACTGAAAGTTTGCCTATGGTGATATGACAAGTAA
Organism: Mesoplodon densirostris; assembly: GCF_025265405.1. Lineage (NCBI taxonomy): Eukaryota > Metazoa > Chordata > Mammalia > Artiodactyla > Ziphiidae > Mesoplodon > Mesoplodon densirostris. The sequence goes on along the minus strand of NC_082661.1, from coordinate 20,193,216 downwards.
GTGGTCAGGTCAAGACCTGAACCCAGGATCCTTGCCTGCAGAGGAGCACGGTCCTCTGTTCACCACCTCTGCCTGCTCCTGCCTTTGCACCCTGCTGCCGAGGAGCGGGTCACTGCCTTCAGTCTTGCTCATTTTACCCCAGATGTGCAGCATCACTCCCGTTTTCCCTTTCCAGCTGTTTGCTTGGACAAGGCTAAGGAGAGTTTGGGGTGGCGGTGAAAGTCATCTCATCTCCTGACATTCATGTTCCTCCATGTATGTCAGGCAAGTGAGCTTATCGCTGGGGAAATGACTCGGGGTTGCAGCCAATGGCTCAGCCAGGGGCAAAGGGAGCAGGAACTTGAGCGTGAGAAGGAAGCACAGACTGCAGTTCTGTTTCTCTCTTCCTCACCATAGGCATTTTCTCGTCAGGACTGAATGGAGTTCCTGGTGGTTTTGTGTGCATAGCCTCAGGGGGACTATGCTGGCCACATTCCCAGGAATTGCGTTTTTGCTGAGAAGCCAGAGGTGTGTGGCATCACTCCAACTGAACTGTGAGGGCAGCTCCCTCCTGCCTGTGGAGTTGCTGCTCTACACAAAGGAATAGGTCCTTGTGTATCCGAAAAAGTCAGTGACCCATTCAGGGGACAGTCTCTTCAATTAATCCTCTCTTATATGGGGTGAACAAGGAACGAGCAGATAAACAGTCTCCAGAGGGTAATCAAATCCCAAATCCTTGAAAGAATTCACTTTTTAAAAACCAGAATCCTTTGTTGTCTTCATGAACCCTTAGAGCCTCACTATTAAAGCTATCATCTTCATAAAGTTAGGTACACACACACACACACACACACACACACACACACACACACACAAAGAACACTCATCTTAAAACCATCTAGCCAAATGTTGCTGCAGTGTCTACCACATTCACTGGGGTTAGAGAAGCAGGAAGTGTCAAAATAAACACCAATTAGTAGAGTTTAAATGTATATAGACAATAGCAAACATTTACTGTGCGCTTACTCTGTGACAAGCACTGTGCTATAATGGGTGGAAAGATGTATGCAATTTAGGCCTTGCTCTGAAGGAGCTTACTAGTTGAGAAGATGCCAGCTGAGAACATAAAAAAGGCAACTGCCATCCTATGGCCAACATCATGCTTACTAGTGTAACCTTAGTCACCTTCCCAACTAAAGTCAAAGATAAGGATACTAGACATCACCACTGTTCAGCATTGTGCTGGAGGACCTAGCCAATGCAACAAGACAAGAAAAGTAAATGAAGCATAAGGATGGAAAATAAGAGACAAAGTTTTTGTTATGTGAAGATTATATGATTTCTTACCTTCAAAATTCAAGAATTTTGAAAACATTATATATAACAAAAGAGGTAAACATAGTTTCAGAGTACAGTATCAACATACAAACAGCAATAGCATTTCAGTATAGCAATAACCTATAGGAAATGCTGTAGGAAAAAAGATATTATTCATAATAACAACTAAACTGTATGGTGCCTAGGAATCAATTAAATAAAACATATATAAGGCTTTAGTGGAGAAATTGTAAAACATTATTAGAGTATAAAATAAATAAACAATGATACGTTCATAGACAGGACAACTTATTAGCATAAAAGCATCTCATTTAAGACAATTCTAATAAAAATCCCAACAGAATTTCTCTTAGAACTACAAAAACCAATTCTAAAATTCTTTTGGAAAAGTAAGGTACATAAATAGGTCTGATTTTTTTGGGAAGAAAAGGAACGAGGAGACCAATAAAACAGATTAGAGAGCAAAAAACCAGACCTAAGGTTGTAACTTGGCATGGGGTAGCAGTGCATTATAAATCAGTGGGAAAGTCTGTGTCCTTCAGTGACTCATGCTGAGATAACTGGCTTTCTATAGAAAAATATTAGATCCTTATCACACAACATATACAAAGATAAATTTTAGCCACGCCTAAATGTGAAAATCAAAACTTTAAAGGTCTTTGTTAGAAGATAACCCCAGGGGAATTTATGACCTCAGGGGTTAAAAAGAATTTCTTAGAAAAGACCCAAAACACACAACTCAGAAGCAAAAAGGTTGATACATTTGACTATGTTAAAGTATTATTATTTACTGATGTGTAGTATAAGGATATGGCTTAGAAGTATACACATAGATGTTGTCTCTGGACAGTGAGGGAGAGGGGAAGATGAGACAGGGAACTCAACTTTATCCATAATGTTAAAAGCGAGGGGCTTCCCTGGTGGTGCAGTGGTTGAGAATCTGCCTGCCAATGCAGGGGACATGGGTTCGAGCCCTGGTCAGGGAGGATCCCACATGCCACGGAGCAACTGGGCCCGTGAGCCCCAACTACTGAGCCTGCACGTCTGGAGCCTGTGCTCTGCAACAAGAGAGGCCGCGACAGTGAGAGGCCCACACACCGCGATGAAGAGTGGCCCCCACTCGCTGCAACTAGAGAAAGCCCTCGCACAGAAACGAAGACCCAACACAGCCAAAAATAAATAAATAAATAAATTTATTTTTTAAAAGTGAGGAAATGTTAACATTGGTTAATTTTGGATGGTGGGAACATAAAACTTATTATAGTTATAAATATTTTTTATAAAGTTTTAAATTTTTATTTTTACTGTCAGTTTTATTGAGATAAATTGACATACCGCACTGTATAAGTTTAAGGTGTACAGCCTAATGATTTGACTTACATACATGATGAAATGATTGTCACAGTAAGTTTAGTAAACATCTATCGTCTCAAATAGGTGCAAAATAAAAGAAATAGAAAAAAAGCTTCTGCTTGTGATTTACTCTAACAACTTTCATATATAACATACAGCAGAGTTGTACATTACATCCCTAGTACTTATTTACCGTATAACTGGTAGTTTGTACCTTTTGACTGCCGTCTTCCAGTTCACCCTCCCTATCCACCTATTTATAAGTATTTTTGTATTTAAAATTGCTTTGAAGAAAACACATAGCAACTCCCAACCCAAATGGGCAAGCAACGTGGAAGGTACAGTTGTATTACGGAAGTTGCCTGGACCCAAAAGTCTGACTCTGATCCTGGCACTGCCATCAGCAAGCTGTGTCCATGGGTAAGACCTTCTGTCTCCAGGGCTTTTCACTCTGGAAAACAAAAGTCTGCTAATATCCTCTCCCTTACCAGCTCTTACATTTTTTCTTCTTTTCTTGGGAGAGGTTACAACTGCTGGAGGAGCAGAAAAGGAAGAATGCACAGGGAAGAGCATTTTCACAAGCATAAGTTCTGTATGAGCTCAGGGAGATGATTATCACTGCATTCGGTTCCTGTTTGCCTGACCTCTTAATTCATGGGCCCCGCCTGATTTTTGTTAAACCCTTGACCTTGCTGTTTTCCTCGACAGGGTGGATCTGGGTGCCCTGTAGTGATAAGTGTGTTCCCTATCAAGTGGCAGAGATTCTTAATTAGCTGGGACTGCATAGGAGCGGCATGTTGCTGACATGGATGTCTCAGCTTAATTGGTCTCCATTATTGCTCTGGAGTCAGAGCCTGAAAAAGAGCCAAGAAATTCACCCGGGTATGGTGGGGTGGAGCAAGGAAGAATGTCAGGGGTCTCCAAGGAGATACCAGTGCTTTGATCAAGGTGGTTGTCTGTGGGCTGGTCATTTAGAAACAGGAGTCTTGGAATCCTACCTCTCACCTATGGATCTGCTGGCCTGTCAGCCTCAGTTTTCTCACCTGTGAAATGGAGCTGACCAAATGAGACCAGAGGGATGTAGGGGATCATTTCCTTTTTACCTGCAGAGAGAGGGCTTTGTAAACAAGAAGAAGGCGGGGTGCGGGGGACGGGATGGGGAACAGTTTTCCACTGGCTGAGTATTTATAATTACAGTTATCACTGCTCTCAATCCCAGTAGGGAGTGTAACCAAGATCTCAGTCATCTTAAATAATTTCTGTGTGTGGACACATTCTTCAGACTTTACATGATGTCCTTGTAAAACCCTTCTGGGTGCTTAATGACAAGAAAATCAGAATGGAAAGGCAGGGCATCCTCTAATGGCCCCTCTTTGCCACAGGAATGAATTTTAAGAGACTCAGTTGATCTAAACGGAGAGCTGGTTGTAGCAGGATCAGATTGGGAGTGTAGGCACACAGTCTCCCTACATTCATCTTGATCTTTCTGCTGCAAGTACTAAAGAAATTCATTTTCTACCACAGCCTAACTCCTATCTTTTCCTCTCTCCTCTGTTTCTTACACTCTTTACTTCATTTAGCCATCTCCTCTTTGCATCTCCTGGGTTCTTTCCTTGCGAGGTGGTTTGAGAAATCCTTCAGAGGCTTCATTCTGTCGTCACAACGGTGTTTTGTAGGGTAGGCTCTAGAGATGCCCTAAAACAAATCCACTGTGGCTTTCTGGGACCTGAACGATTGGAGTGAAAATGGCCACGCGTTTTGAAACCCATGGTTCCCAAAGTACTGGCTGTGATTTGACTTTGTAGCTTTTAAGCTTCATCACTAACTTGTTGACATCAGTGAGGAGAACGTCCTTATTTGAGCGAGTTCATTGAAGGGATAGCACTTGCATAGCAGAGGCTGAGAGTGAGAGGGACCTGGGGAAAGTGGACATTGCCCAGAGGCAAATGTGAAGTTCCTGTTTTCAGTGACCAGTGTTGAAAATCTTGTGTTTTATGGCAGTTGTTTTGATCTGTTAGGAGATTATAATTAAAAATTAGCAATAAATGAAGTTGCTCACTAAGTATTAGTATTAAGATGAAATTGATTTATTTCAAAGAGTACAGATTTTTTTAAAAAATAAATTTATTTATTTATTTATTTAGGCTGTGTTGGGTCTTCTTCGTTGCTGCGTGTGGGCTTCCTCTAGTTGCGGCGAGCAGGGGCTACTCTTTGTTGTAGTGCGCAGGCTTCTCATGGCCGTAGCTTCTCTTGTTGCAGAGCACGGGCTCTAGGCATGTGGGATTCAGTAGTCGTGGCACACGGGCTCAGTAGTTGTGGCTATGGGTTTAGTTGCTTTGCAGCATGTGGGATCTTCCTGGACCAGGGCTCGAACCCATGTCCCCTGCATTGGCAGGCGGATCCTAACCACTGCGCCACCAGGGCAATCCCCGGATTTATTTCTTAAGCCACTGCTACTATTTGTGCTTCTCCTTCTCCACCACCCTCCCTGCCCACCTCTCCCCACCCCCCTCCCAGGGCTGTGTGATACTTCCTCCCTGAGCGAATGCCTTGGTCTGGGGCAGTGGCAGCTTCCACCTACTATGGTGCTATTTTCCTTCAGTTTGATGCATGACTTGCGGTTTTAGCAGTGCTGTTTTTGGCGAGCATCTCACTGGGAATCCACCTCAAGTCCAGGCTTGATTATGTGTCTTGTTTTTTTAATCCCTGGTCTTGCACTGTTGCATCAATATTAAGGGAGAGTCTTGCAAAAGCACTGTTAATTACAGGCGCTCTCACGTTTCTGGCCACTAGCATGTCTCTCTTAAATATGCAGAATAGTTAAAGGCAAGAGGATGCAGACTCAGTTCTGGGGCTCTCTCAGTGCAACAGATACAACCCTGGGAAATCTTCAGCTGTGTTTGTGACAAATGGAGTGTGTGTCTGGGGGGAAGCAAGTGAAAAATAGAATCTGCTTGTTTTTTTGTTTGTTTGTTTGTTTTTTTGCGGTACGCGGGCCTCTCACTGTTGTGGCCTCTCCCGTTGTGGAGCACAGGCTCCGGACGCACAGGCTCAGCGGCCATGGCTCACGGGCCCAGCCGCTCTGCGGCATGTGGGATCCTCCCGGACCGGGGCACAAACCCGTATCCCCTGCATCGGCAGGCGGACTCTCAACCACTGCGCCACCAGGGAAGCCCCTAGAATCTGCTTGTTTTTGAAAAGCAGAAGTAAAAGTTATTCTCGGTTAACTGTCTGGGTAAAATCACTATGGCCTTGGACAACTTGTTCAACTTCATTAGACTTCAGTTGCTCACCTATAACCTAGGTAAAATAAGAATATACTTGTCTGTAGACAGGAGGCTGGATGAGATGGTCCCTGGAGAACGCACCTATGGATTTTTGATTTGCTAAACACTGAGCTGGGATAGAAGAGTCTGGACATAGAGTATAGTTGAAAAGGATACATCCGTGATTGTTGTTTGCAGTTATTTTCCATTGTAAAATATTGTGTATATACCAAAAAAATAATTAAAACATATATACAGAGGATGACAAATAAACACCTGTGTAACTATCACCAGGTCGATGAATGGGATGCTGATGGCTCCCAGGGTCTCTGAGGGGCCCTGACCCATCCCAGCCTCCTCCCTCACTTACACTTTTATGGTAAATTCCTACTTTTCCCTATAGTTTTACCACCCGTGTTTCCCTCTACTGCTTTGAAAGTTATATGCTCTTTGTATTCTAAAAATTACAGTATTTGTACTTGTACGTGGAGTTTAAAGTTGATCAAAACTTTCATTTCCCATTGGGTAATACCAGGTCCTTGGAACACTCTAAAACATTTACCCCCTTCTCACTTATTTTCTCTCATTGCTGTGTGTTTTAATTCTGTACATTTTTAAGAACATTGCAAAACAAATTATTCTACACAGTCAGCATTCAATTAGATTTATTCTTGCATTTGTTACTGTCTTTGCTTTTCATTCCTTTTTTGTGTTTCCACTCTTCCATCTGCCTGATGTACAACCTTTAGAATTTCCTTTGCTGGTAATGAACTCTCTCAGGTCTTATATGCCTGAAAACTCCTAAATTTCACCTTCATTGTGGAAGGGTAGTCTTGGCAGTTATATTAGTTTCCTGCGGCTGCTGTACAAACTTGGTGACTTAAAACAATAAGAATTTATTCTTGTATAGTTCTGTAGGCCAGACACCTGAACCCCATGTCACTGGGCTAAAGTCTAGGTGTTAGCAGAGCGGTGCTCCTTCCAGAGGCTCTAGGGGAGAATCTGTTTCCTTGCCTTTTCCAGCTTCTGGAGCTGCATTCCTTGTATACTTTGGGTCATGACTCCTTCCCGAATCTTCAGTGCCAGCATTGTAGCATCTTCAAATCTCCACCTTCTTTCACATCACCTTCTCCTCTGTGTTCAGTCTCTCTCTGCCTCTCTCTTGTAGTGACATCTGTGATCGCATTGAGGGCCCGCTCAGATAATCCAGGATAATCCACCCATCTGGAGATGCTTAACTTAATCATACCTGCAAAGTCTTTTTTGCCATATAAGGCAACAGGTTCCAGGGACTATGTATGACCTCACCATCTTTGGAGGCCATTATTCATCTTTGCACAGGACTGTATAAAACTATAGGTTGATAATTATTTTCTACATTAAAGATATGATTCAACTGTCTTCTGGCTTCCACTTTTTTTAACCATTAAAAAAAAATTGAAGGATAGTTAGTTTACAATGTTGTGTTAGTTTCAGGTGTACAGCAAAGTGATTCAGTTCTTTCTCGGGTTCTTTTCCATTTTAGGTTATTACAAGAGATTGAATATAGTCCCCTGTGCTATACACTAGGCCCTTGTTGTTTACCTATTTTTTATATAATAATGTATATATGTTAATCCCAAACTCCTAATTTACCTCCCCCTTTCCCCTTTGGTAACCAGAAGTTTGTTTTCTATGTCTGTGAGTCTATTTCTATTTTGCAAATAAGTTCATTTATGTCATTTTTTAAGATTCCACATATAAGTGATATCATATGATTTTTGTCTTTCTCTGGCTGACTTACTTCACTTAATATGATAATTTCTAGGTCCATCCATATTTATGCATATGGCATTATTTCGTTCTTTTTTATGACTGAGTAGTATTCCATTGCATATATGTACCACATCTTTATCCATGCATCTGTTGATGGACACTTAGGTTGCTTCCATGTCTTGGCTATTATAAATAGTGATGATATGAACATTGGGGTGCATATATCTTTTCGAATTAGAGTTTTCTCAGGATATATGCCCAGGAGTGGGATTGCAGGATCATATGGTAGCTCTATTTTTAGTTTTTTAAGGAACCTCCATACTGTTTTCCATAGTGACTACACCAATTTACATTCCCACCACAGTGTAGGAGGGTTCCTTTCTTTCCATACCCTCTCCAGCATTTATTATTTGTAGACTTTTTGATGATGGCCATTCTGACCAGTGTGAGGTGATACCTCATTGTAGTTTTGATGTGCATTTCTCTAATAATTAGTGATGTTGAGCATCTTTTCTAGTGTCCATTGGCCATGTGTTTGTCTTCTTTGGAGAAACGTCTATTTAGGTCTTTTACCCATTTTTTGATTGGGTTTATTTTTTATATTAAGCTGTATGAGCTGTTTGTATATTTTGGAAATTAAGTCCTTGTTGGTAGCATCATTTGAAAATATTTTCTCCCATTCTGTAAGTTGTCTTTTCGTTTCATTTATCATTTCCTTTACTGCACAAAAGCTTTTAAGTTTAATTAGGTTCCATTTGTTTATTTTTGTTTTTATTTCCATTATTCTAGAAGACAGATCCAAAAAAATATTGCTTCAATTTATGTTAAAGACTGTTCTGCCTAAGTTTTCCTCTAGGAGTTTTATAGTATCCATCTTACATTTAGGCATTTAATCCATCTTGAGTTTATTTTTGTATATGGTGTTAGAGAATGTTCTAATTTCATTCTTTTACATGTAGCTGTCCTGTTTTCCTAGCACCACTTATTGAAGAGACTGTCTTTTCTCCATTGTATATTCTTGCTGGCTTCCATTTTTGATGTTGAGACATCATCTCTTAGTCTAACCATCATTTGTTTTAAGGTAATCTATATTTTAGTCTTGGTTTTGATAGCTGTGACTACTGATCACCATGATGTGTCTAGGTGTACATTTCTTTATATTTATTCTGTTTGGGAGTCCGTGGGTCTTTTGAATCCATGGTGTCTTTCAGTAGTTCAGGAAAATCCTTAGCTGTTATCTCCTCAGAATTATCTCAGCCCAACCTCACTCTCTTCCTCTTCTGGGACTCCAGTGAAATGTATGTTGGACCTTTTTACTGTATCCTTCATGTTGTAAACTCACTCTTCTCTGTTTTCCATATTTTTACTCTTCTCTGCTATATTCTGGACATTTTCCTCTGATCTAACCTCTGGTTTATAACTCTCTCTTCTGTTGTTTTTAATTTGCTGCCAAACACTTCTATAGAAATTTTAATTTGTTACTGTATTTTTCCTTTCCAGAAGTTTTGTTTGATCCTCTTCCAGATCTGCTAAGTCATCCTCTACAGCTTTTTTCCCTGCAGATATTTGTGAACTTGTTGTTTGCTTTTTTTCATGTGGTAAGCATGTTTAAACTTACTAAGTCTATATCTGAAGCCTGTCCAGGTGTGTTTCTGTTCTCAGCTGTTTATACTGGTTCTCACTAATGTTGCCTTATTTCCCTATGCATCCAATTATCATTAACTGTTTTGCTAGTCATTGCCCTTAAAGCATTATTTGTGGGGATTTTCTGAGGCTTGGAATAAGTGTACTTTCCTCCTTATGGCTGGCTTTTAGGGGTGCTACAAGTTGGGGACGACATCAAACCAAATTCATTGCCCATCTGTGCTGTACATTCCTGGGGCGAAATGTGCGTGAGGACAGGTCTATGGCCACATCTTCGCAAGATTGGTTTATGCCCCTTCCTTTTCCTTCTCCTGCTCTACTTAAGTACAGAGCAACCTTCTCTTGGCCTGTGGGGTAGGGGAGGAATAGGAAGTAACAAATTAGTTCAGGTTTACCCTAATTCTGAGAGTGGACTCTGGGACCCTGCTTCATGCAGGAAAAAGTATCCTATAAGTCTTTACATTGAATGTGCTCTTTGCCTGGTTGTCTGTCACCCTTACCCCTCCAGTGTCTTCAAGGTGAAAGCAACTTGGGCTCTCAAATAATTCTCTAGTTTCTTTGAGTTCAAGCTTCCCCCCGGAAATTGGCCTGGCAGGGCTGCACTATCTTTTCAGCTCCTGAGTGCTTAAAGGTGATTATCCAGCATTTTTTTCAGCCAGAGGATTTAGCTGAATAATCCCCTACCTAATCTGCCCTGTGAGAAACAGCTGTTCCATGTTTATATGTTTATTGTATATAATTATGCACTATATTTACCTTTAGGAAATTTATAGTGCCAAAAGATCAAGGGAAGGTGGGCCCACAAGTTGTGTGTGTATGTGTGTGTGTTAAGAGATTAGTAGTCATCCTGTGGAAGACTGATCTGGTGTAGATTTTGGGGGAAAAAAGGTGTGAGACTTTGTTTGTTCCAGTGACATTATGAAATTGAAGAGCTCATCTTGCTTGACACCACCTGTTCTTTCCTCAAGGGGTAATTTCAGTTGGTTGGCTAATAAGTTGCATCCTTGCCTTGAAAAAATAACCACCAAAGGAAAACCACTCTTAGCTGGTTTCCCTGACACCTCAGCCTGGTCCTGAGCTGCCCTGTAATGGCCAAGGTCCAGCTTTTTCAAATCCGGGGCAGCTGGGAGGGCAGCTGGCTTTGATTCAGATGGTAGAGACAGCATTAGTCAGTAGCCTCCTCTCTCATGGCCTCTGATGCCTTAGCACTGCGACGTGTGTCTGTGACAGTGAAGGTGGACTCCTGACTCTGGCCGTGGATAAGTAGATATGCCTGGGCCAGGTTTGTGAGTCCAGTCTTTGGCCAACCCTCAGCATCACGCTTTGGCCAGTTGGTCTTGGATCAAGCTTTCAAAACTTTAAATCCCAAATGTCAAGAATGAATTTTTGATCCCTTGGTCCTCCAATCCCAGATTTGGATGGAAGCCTCTGAAATGACAGTCAACATGAGGAAAAGCTTGTAAATCATTTGTTGATTCATAAAACATTTAACGGACTTCTACTGTCTGGAAAGCATCATGCTGGGTATTGTGGTATCCTTGCCCCCAGGATGCTTAAAATCTTGCCAAGAATTAAGTAAGGATGGTCACCTAAGAAAGAAACGGAGATTTAGGGGGGCGGGCCCTGAGGCTGACTGTGAGAGCCATCTGTGATGTTGGTCATCCCATTGCTCATGAGGTGTGATTTGGCTGGTCTGGCTGGCTGGGGTTCTTTTCCTTCCCCACACTTCAGTGAGCATCCCTCCCCAATCTGGGTTCATATCTGTGAGTGTGACCTTTCCACCTGGAGGAGGCCCATCCTTTGGTCAAGTATAAAGGTGGCTGTGCTTCTCTTTTTAAGACTTAGTAAAAGACAAGGTGGAGAAAGGTGGAAACCAATCTTGCTGCCTATCACCAAGCTTCACGCAAAGAAACAAAAATTAATTCATGATTTATGTGTCAGAATAGACTCAATTTCCTGGAAATCATCTTAGAATGGATATTGGAATTTGATTAATAAAACATGGCTGGAGTGAAAGATGCGTTCTCTTCACCAGCTCGCTCAAAACTCACTGTTCTGCATTGTCCTACACAGATGAGTTTGATGCACTTTTTAATTAATGCCACTAAGAGAGCAGGTAGAACTTCAGTAGACAAATGCCACATGTGCCTTTAAGGACAAACCAGCTTAAAATCAGATTTGTTTCTTCAGCAAGAATTAGAGGATACACTCGAAAGCTTCACCAAGCTGCCCCTCTCTTTCTTGGCAAGCAGTCATCAGGCTGTTAGTTTCCAGCCCCCAACTTCTTTGACAATGGGAATTCCTTCTTGGTTTGATTCTGAGCACAGATTCCGCTTGCTGTTATTTTTGTTTTCTGTTTGCTCGTTACTCTTCTTTCATTGCACAAGCTCTTTTTCCATGTCCTGCTCCTCTGATTGTCTTGCTGAGTTTTTTTTGATCCCAAACAAGGGTGATTTCTGTACTCAGAATGTTGTGAAAGTTCAGTAACATGTGACACATGGTATGTTGTCCAACTTTTATATCTTTATACTCCTCTAGCGTTTGGCCGTGGGGATCATGTTTTGCTGAATGTAATTCTCTTGCCATTTAAATTTTAATTCATGTAAATAGTAAAACACAATTCTAGTAGACTGGACGCTCTACCTCCCCCTCCTCCTCTCCCCTCCTCCTCTCCCCGCCTCCTCCCTCTACCTCCCCCTCCTCCCCTTCCCACATCCTCCCTCTACCTCCCCCTCCTCCTCTCCCCGCCTCCTCCCTCTACCTCCCCCTCCTCCTCTCCCCCCTCCTCCCTCTACCTCCCCCTCCTCCTCTCTCCCCGCCTCCTCCCTCTACCTTCCCCTCCTCCTCTCTCCCCGCCTCCTCCCTCTACCTCCCCTTCCTCCTCTCTCCCCGCCTCCTCCCTCTACCTCCCCCTCCTCCTCTCCCCCTCCTCCCTCTACCGCCCCCTCCTCCTCTCCCCCCTCCTCCCTCTACCTCCCCCTCCTCCTCTCCCCGCCTCCTCCCTCTACCTCCCCCTCCTCCTCTGCCCCCTCCTCCCTCTACCTCCCCCTCCTCCTCTCCCCGCCTCCTCCCTCTACCTCCCCCTCCTCCTCTGCCCCCTCCTCCCTCTACCTCCCCCTCCTCCTCTCCCCACTCCTCCCTCTACCTTCCCCTCCTCCTCTCCCCGCCTCCTCCCTCTACCTCCCCCTCCTCCTCTCCCCGCCTCCTCCCTCTACCTCCCCCTCCTCCTCTCCCCCACTCCTCCCTCTACCTCCCCCTCCTCATCTCCCCCTCCTCCCTCTACCTCCCCCTCCTCCTCTGCCCCCTCCTCCCTCTACCTCCCCCTCCTCCTCTCTCCCCGCCTCCTCCCTCTACCTCCCCCTCCTCCTCTCCCCCCTCCTCCCTCTACCTCCCCCTCCTCCTCTCTCCCCGCCTCCTCCCTCTACCTTCCCCTCCTCCTCTCTCCCCGCCTCCTCCCTCTACCTCCCCCTCCTCCTCTCCCCGCCTCCTCCCTCTACCTCCCCCTCCTCCTCTCCCCGCCTCCTCCCTCTACCTCCCCCTCCTCCTCTCTCCCCGCCTCCTCCCTCTACCTCCCCCTCCTCCTCTCCCCCCTCCTCCCTCTACCTTCCCCTCCTCCTCTCCCCCACTCCTCCCTCTACCTCCCCCTCCTCCTCTCCCCCTCCTCCTCTCCCCCACTCCTCCCTCTACCTCCCCCTCCTCCTCTCCCTGCCTCCTCCCTCTACCTACCCCTCCTCTCCCCACCTCCTCCCTCTACCTCCCCCTCCTCCTCTCCCTGCCTCCTCCCTCTACCTCCCCCTCCTCCTCTCTCCCTGCCTCCTCCCTCTACCTCCCCCTCCTCCTCTCTCTGCCTCCTCCCTCTACCTCCCCCTCCTCCTCTGCACCCTCCTCCCTCTACCTCCCCCTCCTCCTCTGCCCCCTCTACCTCCCCCTCCTCCTCTGCCCCCTCCTTCCTCTACCTCCCCCTCCTCCTCTCTCCGCCTCCTCCCTCTACCTCCCCCTCCTCCTCTCCCCGACTCCTCACTCTACCTCCCCCTCCTCCTCCCTCTACCTCCCCCTCCTCCTCTCCCTGCCTCCTCCCTCTACCTCCCCCTCCTCCTCTCCCCACCTCCTCCCTCTACCTCCCCCTCCTCCTCTCCCCGCCTCCTCCCTCTACCTCTCCCTCCTCCTCTCCCCCCTCCTCCCTCTACCTCCCCCTCCTCCTCTCCCCGCCTCCTCCCTCTACCTCCCCCTCCTCCTCCTCCCTTTCCTTCTTCTCTTCTCCCAGAGGAGGCATCAGAAAGCACTCATAGAGTATGCAGAGTCTTAAAATACCAACTCCTTAACTTAGGATAAATCTTGTTGTATTAATTGCTTTTGTAGGTACATGTGGAGGAAAAGTGATCACGTGTTGGAGAGTATCTAATACTTTGTTAGAGGTTGTTTTGATCTTTTACAAAAGCAGAGAAGGAAGACAGTGCAAGTGTGTTGGGCACAGCGCTGTTGACGGGTTGATAGCGGTGACACAAGGTAACCAGTGTTCTTGGAGGAGAATCAGGACAAGGTTGGGTTTGGACTTCTCTGCTACTACCTGGGCACCCCTGCAACACTCAGCCGCCCCAGGTGCTCTTATGGGCCCATGCTTGGATGTTATCTTGGCCCATTGGAAGATAAGCTGCAGCTCTGTTGGGTGGCTGGTGTCCTCTGATCCCTGAGTGTTGGGGTAAACCCTACTCTGAGTCATTTATACAACAGTATTTACTGAGCTTCTGCTTGTGCCAGGTACGGGCGTTGGGCAGGCAGCAAAAGAAGAGGCAGATAAGCTCCCTGTTCTCATGGAGCTTATATTCCAGGGGAAGGATAGGCAATAAAGCACAAAACAAACAAGATAATTTCAGATATTGACAAAGGTAGGATAAGGGGACAGAGTGACCATATGTCCTTTAGGTTCCCAGGTCTGAGGTGGCCTTTTTGGGAAGGGAACAGTAGCACAGGAGCCTGAGGTTGAGACGGGACCAGTCACATGAAGATCTGAAGCAGTGCTGTCCTGTAGAACTTTCTGAGTGCCAGCGATGTTACATACCATCCAGTGTGGTAGCTGCTCGTCCCATGTGGCTATTGAATGCTTGAAATGTGGCTCGTACAACTGAGGAACTGAGTTTTAAGTTGTATTTAATAGTTATAACTTAAACAGCTTTGTGTGTTAATAGCTATCCTCTTGAACAGTGCAGATCTAGAGGAAGGACTTTCAAGGACAGGGAACAGATTGTGCAAAGGTCCTGAGGACATGGTCCCCCTGAGAACCCAGCATGGCATCTATGTCTGGAAGCTGGGCTCAGTCTTCAAAGAGCAAATCTGGAAAATTTAAAATTGCTTCCTGCCTGTGTTTTGTGGGTCCCTGGAGAACCCACAGAGGAACAACAGTTAACCAGATGGGAATTAAAAACCCCGGCCCAACAAAGAACCCGTTTCCTTTAAGAAGGGCTCATTCCCACATTGTCTGACTCACAACTCTTAACTGGTTTCCTCGACTCATGGGCTGGGGCTGGCCTTTGTCTGTGCAGGATGTAGCTGTTACATAGGCCTCGCTTGTTCATTCTGGGAATGAATCCTGTCTTTGTTCTTTCCTTGCATCTTTTTGTAACCAGAGGCTGGAACCTCTACTATTGCTCTTTTAAGGGGTCCCTCTGCATTCTTCTTACTGCCTTCCATTCATCCCAGGGGCCTGAGGCCCCATCTTTTCTGGCTTATCTCCCCCCTCCCCCAACCCTATTGCTAAAGATGGCATAGTCAGCCCTGCTTATAAAGAGAAACTGGTCTTTCGAGAGAGTTTCACTGTGAATTTCCACTTCTGTTGAAAGGGTTAAGAAAGAAAAGAGGAGAGGAGAGGAGTGACAAAGAAAGGCTCCGGGAATGTTTGCAGTGGTTTTCTCACATGCCACACATGCACTGGGATCTCCTAGGCCATGGAAACCTCTGCACCGCTTGGCCAAGCATTGGGCTATTCCAAGCAGCTCTTGGCTTATCCCGGGGCTGAGGCGGGGGAGGGGGGCAGGGAGTGGCAGGGCCCAGCTCTGCCCCTCCAGTGCGGGTGGAGATTCGTCTCCAGCAAGATTCTCAGATGAAAACAGAGATGAGGTGGCCGCTCCAGGGTCAGTGTGCTGAAGATTAGAGGAGGCCCAGCTACAGTCTCTAGTCCACATCTAGCCTGGACTAGTCATTGGCTACCACTCTCTCTGCACTTGCACACCCCAAAGGAGGTACAGTTACTTAGTACCACCCTGACGGGTACATAGGACTGAGGCCATGGGCCCAAGCCAGCTTCCGGGGTTGAGCTGTGACCCTGCCTTTTCCCCTCGGTCCTGCCTGACGGTCTGCAGTGAACTCAGAGCTCCCCTCCCCACCCCCAAGCCAGCAGTGGGAAAGGGAAAGAGGCTGCGGACTTTGAACTGCAGCATGTACCATGAAGCTGTCTCGATGCTGGCAACCTTGATCTCTCTAGTGAGAAGTCTGAGGTCATAAAATGCGCCGTTGTTGACCCCTGAGCAACGTCCTGGTTGCTCTGCCTGCTTTGTACAAGTGCCTTCCCGGTACAAGTGTGAAAACGCATCTGGATTGTGCGCTTGAGCCTTCATGAGAGGACAAACGCGGATGCCTTGCTTCTCCAGGTGTCTTACCCTTATTTTTGGCATATGGTTCTCCAGGAGAGAGGTGTGTGCTCTGGCAAAGAGGCCGTGATAGACAACTTAATATACGGGAACTCATAAAAAGGTCCTTATAAGCTAGATGGGGCAGTATCTGCCCAACTGAATTCATTTGTCTCTAAAAAATGACTTTTTTGCCCTGAAAAATAAACATGTTTATTAGAGAAAAATTGGAACATTTACCAAAGGAGAAGAGAGGAAACAGTTTCTTAGATTCTACCACCTAAATACAGCCACTCCTGTTAACGTTTTGGTGTGCTCTTTAATATTTTTTCTTCCTACCTAAGGGTTATTTTGCCTTTTACATGTCTGGAACCATAACATATATGCAATTTTGTGCACTGGCTTTTACTTTTTTTCATTTAAAAAATTATTTATTTATTTATTTATTTATTTTTATTGAAGTACAGTTGATTTATAATGTGTTAGTTTCTGATGTACAGCAGAGTGATTCAGTTATACATATACATAAATATTCTTTTTCATATTCTTTTCCATTATAGGTTGTTACAAGTTATTTAATATAGTTCCCTGTGCTATACAGTAGGACCTTGCTGTTTATCTGTTTTACATATAGTAGTTTGTACTACTAATCCCAAACTGCTAATTTATCAATATCTCTCCTCTGCCCTTTCCGCTTTGGTAACCATAAGTTTGTTTTCTATGTCTGTGAGTCTGTTTGTTTTGTAAATAAGTTCATTTGTATCATATTTTAGATTCCACATATAAGTGATATCATATGATTCTTGTCTTTCTCTGGCTGACTTCACTTAATATGATAATTTCTAGGTCCATCCATATTTCTGCAAATGGCATTATTTCATTCTTTTTTTATGACTGAGTAGTGTTCCATTGCATATATGTACCACATCTTTATCCATGCATCTGTTGATGGACACTTAGGTTGCTTCCATTTCTTGACTTTTGTAAATAGTACTACTGTGAACATTGGGGTGCATGTATCTTTTCGAATAAAGTTTTCTCCAGATACATGCCCAGGAGTGGGACTGCAGGACCATATGGTAGCTCTATTTTTAGTTTTTTAAGGAACCTCCATACTGTTTTCCATAGTGGTTACACTGATTTACATTCCCACCAACAGTGTAGTAGGGTTCCTTTTTTCCCATGCTCTCTCCAGCATTTACTATTTGTAGACTTTCTGATGATGGCCATTCTGATCGGTGTCAGGTGATACCTCATTGTAGTTTTTATTTGTATTTCTCTGATAACTAGTGATGTTGAGCATCTTTTCATGTGCCTGTTGGCCATTTGTATGTCTTCTTTGGAGAAATGTCTATTTAGGTCTTCTGCCCATATATATTTTTTTTTTTTTGCGGTACGCGGGCCTCTCACTGCTGTGGCCTCTCCCGTTGCGGAGCACAGGCTCCGAGCGCGCAGGCTCAGCGGCCATGGCTCACAGGCCTAGCCGCTCTGCGGCATGTGGGATCTTCCCGGACCGGGGTGCAAACCCATGTCCCCTGCATCGGCAGGCGGACTCTCAACCACTGCGCCACCGGGGAAGCCCTTCTGCCCATTTTTGATAGGGTTGTTTGGGTTTTTTTTGTTATTGAGTTGTATGAGCTGTTTGTTATTTTGGAAATTAAGCCCTTGTTAGTGGCATCATTTGCAAATATTTTCTCCCAGTCCATAGGTCGTCATTTCATTTTGTATATGGTTTCCTTTGCTGTGCAAAAGCTTATAAGTTTGATTAGGTCCCATTTGTTTATTTTTGCTTTTATTTCTATATCCTTGGGAGACTGACCTAAAGAAACATTGCTGTGATTTATGTCAGAGAATGTTTTGCCTAGGTTCTCTTCTAGGAGTTTTATGGTGTCCTGTCTTATATTTAGGTCTTTCAGCCATTTTGAGTTTATTTTTGTGTATGGTGTGAGGGCGTGTTCTAACTTCATTGAGTTACATGCATCTGTCTAGCTTTCCCAACAGCACTGGTTTTTAATTTAACATTAAATAGCAAGTGGACCGCAGACTTCATGTTTCATGGCCACATGGTATGCCCTTAAGTTCCTGTGTGCTTGGCACTTTGGGTGTTTTGAGCCACAAGGACTCTGTAATGGGGTGGAGGTCACACACTGAAGCCAGGTGCAGACCCCACGTTTCCCTCCTCCCAGGTGAGAGTTTCTTATACTCGGTTCTCAACCTTCCACTGCCTTCATCCCTCACCCATGGGTTGTATACCCCTGTCAAATGTGTCTCTTGTTATGTTACTGTGTGTAACCCCTTGCCCACCTTCCACTGAGGGTCACTACACCACCCCCTTTGGGACGTCACCCCAGGAGTGGAGGCCAAATTATCCCCTTCCATCATGTCACCTCAAGGAACTCATAGTCTCATAATAAATAGCAGCATTCATCTGGGCCAGATTTGCCTTCTGCTTCTCCCAGCCCAAGGTCCACCACTGAACCCTTCCCTTCCCCTGTGTTAATGCTGGCTCTGTAGCAGGAGAAAGGATTAGCCGAGAAAACAAGGACAGGCTTGGATGTCCAGTAAACAGCCTTGGGCTGTGGTGCTCTGGGAATCGCTGCCATCAAGGTGGGTGGATGATGAGTCTCCCACCCCTCCTCTTCCCTCTCTGAGCTCTTTCCTCCCTTTCAGGACAGGCTTCGTGGGTATGGGTTCACATAGGGCCCTTTGCTTAGAAGGTTTAATGCTCCTCTGCTGCCATCTTGAAATTCTTAACAATTTTTGAACAGTGATCCTGTATTTTCATTTTTCACTGGGCCCCACAAATTATGAGCCCGTCCTGCTCTTATGACACTTGGAACACACCCTACCTGCAGCATTCATCTTATTTTACTCTATTATTCACACTTACAACTCACCTTGCACACCGGAAGGTGTTTTAGTGGAAGGACAAGGCCTTTGGAATCAAGCAGACCTTTTTCAAAACATCACATACTGACTTTGGGACTTCGGGTAAGTTACCCAGTCGTTTGGAGCCTCAGTGTTCTCACCTATAAAGTGGGGATAGTGATCTTAATTTTTTAAGACTTGTGAAGATCAAGAGAATGTGAGGGTAGTGTAATGCCTTGCATATCCAACTTCAGTATTACCTCTTGTTCCTCCTTCCCTCCTTGCCTGGCCCAGTGCTGGTATACAGTAGGTGCTCAACATACACTTACTACATTTCAGTTTGTGATGGTCAGTTTGTGCCTCTTCATTTCCAAGTGGAGCCAGGGTTTGTGTCCTAATCTCTGGGTAAGATCTAGGACTGCACAATCACAGGGGCTCATTCTAAGGACTGACTTTTCTTCTCCTGGGAATTGCATTACAGGCCATGTATCGGGCACTTTTTTACTTAATAATTAAGTTCACCATCAGTGTATCATGCCGTGGAGCTCACGATTGCACATCCTCGGCCGGCGCCGATTGCCCCAGGCCCTGGGCTGTTGGACACACACCTTCTTCCATAACCCTGGAGGTAGGCACAGTCCTCGTCCCATTTCCTGTGGCCGCCTGCGCTGTCTGGCTCCAGGGCCTGCGTTCTTAACCACACACCACTGCTTCTCCTTCGGGACAAGTGAGGGCAGAGGCTTAGATACGGGTTTCGGGAGATGTGTGTGGTGGAGTGCCTTTTAGTAAACTCTTATTCTAAGAAAGTCCCAAGTATAATGAAATGAGACAGAGACAGAGGAAGGGCAAAATGTTCAATGGTTGGTTGGAACCTAGCCTCGTGCCTTGGGGAGACCTAGTAGATCATGGGAGGGGCACAAGGCCTGAGCAGAAGTATGGCTGTGGCCAGGTTGGCTGGATCCCGTGGGTCAGGATCTGGGACTGGCGCTTTTAGGTGTCTGTGACTGAGTGAACGGCAGAGAGCCAGGGTGCCTGGGGCAGCCTGTGGGCTGTGACTAAATTAGGAAGAAAGAGCCCTCGGGCTCTCCAGGAGCTCAGTGGGCAAGTGGGCGGTGGACTGGCTTTTGGTGGGCAGTTGGGAGCTGTCTGTTCAGACAGGCTTCTCAGTGGCTGCAGGAACGTCACATGCTGAGTCCTAACAGGAGGGGAGCCTCCCTGACGCTGGTGACCATCCCCGCCCCCCCCGCCCCCGCAAGGAGTCTCAGAAAAATAGGAGAACGCTGTGAGCTTTAATCTCTAGTCCTTTCTAAGCTCTTTTGGGGAGGTTTTACCCTGTAAAAGGTGTACCCTCCTGAATAGTTTTGAGAGGGTGTTATGCTGGACTGTGGCCATCACAGATGAACATCAGATGGTCCAGACAGGGCACAAAGGGGAGATGGCTGCTCTATGTAACCTGGCAATGAGGTACCTGCAGACAGCAGCTTTTGACTTAGAAAATCACGGGAAGGTTTAGTTGGTTTGATTAAGAATTACAGTGTGAGATTTGGAAAGAGAAGAGGAAGAAAAGTGGCAGGAGAATGATGGCTCCGGGAGAGAAAAGTGAGCAAGTTCCTAAGTAATTAAACTGTTAAGTCAGGCCAAGCCCATCACGGGACCCATGACCTTCAGTCAGTGCCTCACAGAGAGGGGGCTTCTTGGCTTTGTTTTCTTCTCTTCCTTGCTTTCTTCCTTTCCTTCTTCCTGCCTTTTTTTTTTTTTTTTTTCCCTTGGTGTCATACTTTTTGCAAGACTTTTAGAAGTACTTAGCTGTAGGATATTTTCTCAGCTGCAGCACTATTGACATCTTGGGCTGGTAATCCTTGCTTATGGGTCTGTCCTGAGCGTTTAGGATTTTAGCAGCGCCACTGACCTCTGCCCAGGAGACACCAGTAACGCCCCCAATTCTGAAACAAAACATCTGCAGCATATGGGGGAAATTCTCCCCCAGTTAAGGGCCCCTGCTTAGAGCAGAAGACAGCTGGTTTTCCCTGCTGCAAAGTGTTGCAGTTACTACTTGGGAAGGTGAAACGGTGGGTCACCTCACCCCATCTCTTCCTGCTCCAGAAAAATATAAAAAAGAGGGGCCGGCTGTTGAGGAGTTTTGCGGGTTGGGAGTCAGTGTGACCGTGCTGTCTGAGGTGGCTACATCGCTAAGGGTCCTTATGGGGTCCTTTTGGGGACCTTCAGGACTAAATCGTCACACGTGAAAACCCAGAGTCAAAAACAAGCAAGTAAACAAACAAACGGACAAACCACCATCATCACCACCTCCCACAAAAAATAGGAAAGTAAACCAGGACTGAAGGCTTTGGGGTTTTATTAAAGATGGACTCATGGTTAGCACCAGACTCCCTCCTTCAGAAGCGGTCTCAGGAGTCCTGTCTGCATAGAGCTGGCCTGGGTGTTGATATGTGAAGAGGCTGAGAACATGCGGCGTAAACATCGACTGATATTGTTTGCCATTTACACTCAGCATGTGTAATGCAGCAGGAATGGCTCCTGGTGGCATGTGACTGCCCTTCCAGCCGGGTGCGTGGTGCCTGGGACCGCTCTTTCTCTTTCGCCGGCTCCCTAGTTCATATTCCCCCTCCTCTGAGACTCGGGAGGGAGAGTCTAAGTGGACGCTTGTCAGGACTGGCATGCGGAAAGCTGGTAGAATGGCAGTGGAATTTTCTAGGGGGGCACATGCGCGACACCCAAAATGATTCCCGGCTTCAGTGGCCTCAGGTGAGCGCTCCATGCCAGGAGTCCTGCTCTTTTTCGAAAAGGTAAGGTTGCATGACGTCATCCTACCTTTCCCCGGCCCAAGCAAGAAATCAAGGGTTTGGTGGGGTTTTTTGTTTTTTGTTTTGTTTTGTTTAATTCTTTAGTCCAGGCAGCACTTCTGACCGTGTTCTTGGCGCTAAGCATTTGTGCATGAGTATGCTATTTGTCTGTATCCCCACCCCCTCCTGTTTAAAAAAGTTGTAATAAATGATTCACAACAGCAGGGTAACATGTGAGCTAAAACAGCTCCTCATGACCCCAGTGAAATCAGCGATCCCAATATGAAGGAAGTGTAGATGCTTTTTTTAAATTCTGGTTTCTAAACTCTTTTATAAAGAAAAGTCGCATGGCTGCGGGAAAACAGATTGCATTAACACCAGATCGCATTATCACCAGATCGGAGGGAATGTAAGGGGACATTTTCGAAATCCTGAAATCTTTTGAATAATGGGGGTTTCCTAAGGTTGAGGTGTTTTGTGTTAATTGCTGGAATTTGTCTATGATGGAAAATGAACCTTAAGGCATTTGAAATGTCTCGTATCTGTTGAGTGTAGAGTCAGACTCATGAACCGGAGGGGAGTGCTGTGTTAGGATTCATGAGCAGGAATATTTTGCCAGAAAAGAATGCAGGAAAGTTGCTTCCGAGCACCTCTGAAGGAGCCGTTATATGCATTTCAGCAACTTTAGGTATCTTTAAGTAAATTACATTTCAAAACACAACTATTTTAATAGTCCCTAAGCAAGCAAACAAGCAAGTATATAAGCTTCTGTCATGAGGTTCAGGGGACATATTTGGACATAGATGTGATGATCTGTTAGCAGGCTCAAGCACAACCAAACGTGACTCACCTCGTTTCTTTATCTGATGCAATTAGAAGTCGCTTTGACACATTTGGGAGAGGAATACTGGTTCTCTGCTTGCAAGCGTGTCAAAGTAAATCCACACTCTCGTAAAATGGTGTGTATGATGTATCTTACATCATGGGAATTTTTTTAACCTTAAAAAAATCCATCTGTAGCTTTGCCATTGGTTTCTGACTTACATGTGTTGGAATCTTTTTTTTTTTTCCTTTCTTTCTTTTTTGCACATTTTTGCCAAGATGTCAGAAAACTGAAGGGGAGAGGTTAATACTTTCACACACTCCCCCCTCCCCCACATGCATACACTAACAGCTGCCATGTATGATTTTGTGGAATTTGATATTTTGAACGAAATGACTTCCTTATTTTCCGTAGTAATACAATAATCAATTTTACTATAGAGAACTGTGCACATGTCAAGCCTCGGCTGCCCCTAATTAACATTGTGCAGGGTAGCAGGGGAAAGGGCTGGAGAGCAGTTTTGAGTGAAAAGCCAGCCATCGGGTTTTAACCATTCTTTTTTGCCTCAGCCAAGGCAGTTCTCAATCTGCTTGGATCCGAATCACAGGTTTAATTTGTGGCGATTTGAGAAAATATCTACAAGGGCATGTGCACGTGTAACCGAGATGGGCCTGTCCCTCTGTTGCTGCTTTCTGTTTCCTCTCCACAGTAACTTTCATACGACCACCGCTTTGCAAAACAAAGGCAAAAGTCAGAAGTCACCTACATAGAATATTCTCTGCCTTGGGTGGCACCTGTGTTTTGTTGGCTGTAGTCATAAAGGTATGTTTCTTAAGGCACCAGAAACTTCCATCTACTTTCTCAAATAAATAGTTATATGGTGTTTTAAAAAGTCCCAACCATAATATTCTCATTTACTCTAAGGAATTTAAAAGAATTAAACAGGGCACATTCCCAGCACACGCACTAAAACATATACCTCATATTCCACAATGAATCACTTAGCATATTCTGCTAAGGTCTCTGTTCCCATAGGCTTAGAGACAGTCGTCAATTCAAGTGAGTTGAATAAGTATTTGTTCAGTGCCTCTAATTTGCCCGGCCCTGAGCCAGACAGACACTCAGGAATCTGAAAGATTTTAGGATGTGGATGATGTCTTCAAGGTGCTTATAATTTAGAAGGCAACAGTCATCCCCCAGGAAACCTCACCCGGCTTCCTACAGCAGAAACTGTATATGTACTCTGGGGCAGTCTTGCCACAAAAAATAGTTTTTGAACTGTGTGAAAGACGCTTCAGTATAGCTAAGAAATATTGACTGATTGCCCACCATGTTTGTGACCCTTTGTGGGCATATAAAAATTTCAGTGTTTATTCTTAAGTATAATTTAAGACAAATGGTCATGCTGTTTGTAGTGACAAAAATGGCTTGTGGGGATCAGAGTAATGAAGAACAGATTGATTCTATTCCTTTAGAAATTGGTGAATCTCAAACTTCGTTTCACAATATGTATCCCGGGTAGCTATTAAAAATTCCAATGCCTAGGGTGAAAAAGAATCTCCGGAAATGGGATCCAAGCATCAGTACATTAAAAAACACCTCAAGTAGTAATTGCAGTGCCATTGAAATCTAGTGATATAGATGATTTTATCAGAGACTTTTTTTTTTTTAAGCCTAGGGTGAGTTGGAAGGTGGACTTTCTCATGATGATGTTGCTTGACTAAAGAACTTTTGACATTCTGGAGTCTGATTCTTCTGTTCTCTGTGTTAGTGAACTCAGTGTAAATGGAGGTATGTTTTCTTCCTATTCAACAAAGATAACATGACAGCGAGCCAATCAGTCTACCAACTAAATTACCTGAGGTTTGTTAACCTTGAGTGTTTTGATTCCAGGAGGCCAAATGTTGTTGAACATGTCGGCTGAGCCTCTTAAAGGAAGGTAGGTATAAGAATAATCACATTTTTCCTTTGCATGGAAAAGGAAGCCCCTTCCTGGGGTACTGCACGACTAGTAGATAGAGGTGGCTCCTAAAAAATACAGCTGTTACTAAATTCCTTATAACTCACCATAGATTCTTAGAGTTGGAAGATTGGTTCAAGATCGTCTAGTTCAGTGGTTCTCAAAGTGCAGCATCAGAATCACCTGAACTTGTTAGAAATGCAAATTCTCAGGTCCCAACCCAGACCTCCTAAGATAGAGACTGGGGTGAGCTCAGCATCTGTGTTTTGAAACTTTCCTGATGCCCCTGATTTTCCTGATGTTCTGATTTTCAACACTCGAAAATCACTGTTCTGGTTTCACCTTGTGATTTCACAGACAGATCTAAGTGGAGATTAAGTGCCTCTGAAGTCACCCAGGACTAGAGGAGAAACAGAGGCTAGAAACTCAGATCTCTCAGGCTGAAATCTGTCTCTACACTGTGGCCAGATCATCCTTGCTTTTCCATGTGTCCATAAATAACAGCTTTAGGAAAACACCCACCATCCTGAAATCACAAGGCATAAAGGAACCTTAAATGTTATCTCATCTGACCCTCCTATTTCACAGATGAGAAAACTAAGGTCTGCAGGGTAAATTGACTGCAGTAAGATGTACGATTATTGGTGACAGAGCCTGTCTAAGAAGGGGGTCTACTTACAACCAAAATAGTGTCTCTCCTGGCCTCCTCCCCAAATACCCCACACTGCCTCTTCAGTTTCAGATGGGCTCCTAGTATTTGGCTTAAATCACATTGATTAATATGTCCAGGTAATAATCAGGTAACTCTAGGAAAAGACCAGCTTTATTGAGTGAGAATTTAAATTCTTTAAAATTAATCTAAATTTTTATTTTGATTTAATATTGGCTTGAGTTTTATAATCATCCTTGTACATTTACCAGAAAAATCTCAGTGGTATAAACTACTGAAAATAAAGTTTAGAAAACATAGGGGCCATTCCTGGAACATGTGTTTCATTTCAGAATCATGTAGATTAGGCACATATCTCCTCAGATCACACACTGAAATTGCATTTTTTTTCAGATTTAGTTAAAAGGAAAAATGTGGCAACAAGTCTGTTTGTTGAATATTTTAGAATTTTATCCTTGATGTGGTGGTGGTATTTACATAATTTTGACAGTGTTCAAAGACGGAGTCTAATCTACATTCTCCACGGAGCTTCATCTTCAAAGCCTTTTAGCAGCATACACATGGCACATTTAGCTAGGAAAACAAATTGAGAATGTGATACACAGCTATTATCTCTGCACACACACACACAGAGTAGGTGTGTACACGTATAGATGTGTTTATTGGCTCCACACACGTACTGTGTGCCAGGCACTGTGACATGAAATGGCCATGTAGTTTCTGCCTTCAGAATGACCGTTGGGTGTGAGGACATCAGATGCGTGATGGAGTAGACAATTAGTAGCGAGGGTGGTAGGGGTTAGAGTGTAACTGAGGCTTAGCAGAACAGCGGGGCCTTATGGGGGGCTCACCGAAGGGGCACGAGCACACGCTGGATGGGGGCAGGAGTCAGAGGAGGCTGCCTGGAGGAGATGCCATCTAAGCTGCATGTTGAAGGATGGTAGTTACCCAGGTGAGGGGGAGTAGTGGGGAGGTTGTCCAGCTGGAGGGAGCAGTGTATTGCAAAGGTGTTCGTGTGCCCATTGTTCTTCCCTGGGGCTGTAGTGGCCTATAAACCCCAAAATATTTCATTTGCTTCTATAAGCATTAACATTTGGCTTCATAGAGAGCTTATATAGCAGTTTTAAAATATACATTTCAACTTTTTTTTTTGGCCACGTCCACGGCTTGCAGGGTCTTAGTTCCCAATCAGGGATTGCACTTGAACCACAGCAGTGAAAGTGCTGCAGTGAAAGCACCAAGTCCTATACACTGGACTGCCAGGGAATTCCCTTAAATATACATTTCAAACAGCTTCTTAAAAAAAAAAAAAAAAAAAAAGAGCTTCTTTTTCCATCTCAAAAGACCCTGATGTTCCCTAGAAAAGTTTGTGGGTTGAGAGGTCACTGTATCTTATATCACTGAGAAAACAGAAAGATCTCTCCTAACCCCTGGAAGTGAAATCACCCCCCTTGATTTCAGCCTGCACAAAATGCGTGAAATTCTGCGTGCATTTCCTGAAGAATTGTGTCTCAGGCAAACCAACTCCAGTCCCGAATGGCTCTGAGCTGCATTTTACTGTGAAAGCTGGTTCTGTCTGTGGTATGCTTCGCAGAGGACAGCGTCTTATGGCGAGGCACTTTCGGTACTTCATTCACTTAGTCTTCATGGACAGAGTTGAGAGCCTCTCCTTGTGTAGAACTGCCTGCCCAAGAAAGGAGGGTTAGAAGAAATTAAATTATTTCATGCTGGCTGGACTGCAGCACGTCTATCTGAACCAAGATATATATAACAATTATAGTATAACAATAGTTTATTTAAAAGCATTCCTAGGAGCTTAAAAATAGCCCAATTTGTGAGTAATAATAATAATAATAATTCAGTATTATTCAGCTGCTATTATTATCATCACTGTGCTTTGCAGAACATCTGTACATCATGTTTGATCTTTGTAACAGCTAGCAGGGTGGACATTATTATGTCCGTTTGACAGATGAGGAAGTTAAACCTTAGAGTCATCAGATTTCAAAGGTGGAAGAGGCCTTGGAGATCCTTTCATCCAGCTTTCCTCATGTTACACAAAAAGGGAAGTTGACTGACATGTAATCCCACTGGGAGTAAATGGTGGCTCTGGGACCTGGCCTGTGTCTTCTGAGTTCTAGCTCACCAATTTCTTCACTCCACCACACTGCTTTCAATCTTCAGTGTGTGAAAAGAAACTTGGAAGAATATGCATTTGTCTCTTCAAGGGAAATGTTGAAACCAGTCTTACATGCTGTTTTATGAGCTCATGCAGGTACAGAAAAAGTCTCTTACTTTTATAATTTTTCTATATATAGATGGGTAAACTGACAGATATATAAATAGATATACACACATATATAGATGTTATTGGTGAGATGAAGGTGGAATTAGGCAGTGTCTCAAAGGGGATGTCAGCTTTATCTGTATAATTTTATTCTTTTGATAAAAAACATCTGGGTCCAAAATGCCCATAATGGTAGCATTTGTTAATTTGGAGTGATGAGCAATTAATTAGTAAGTATTTGTTATATTCTTTAGGTTTTTGTAGTTTTATAATTCAAAACAAAACAAATATGAATATGAAAAATAAATTACCACCTACAATATCATCGTTTTATAAAATAAAGGTTTTGTGTGTGTGTGTGGTACGCGGGCCTCTCACTCTTGTGGCCTCTCCCGTTGCGGAGCACAGTCTCCGGATGCGCAGGCTCAGCGGCCATGGCTCACGGGCCCAGCCACTCCGCGGCATGTGGGATCTTCCCGGACCAGGGCATGAACCTGTGTCCCCTGCACTGGCAGGCAGACTCTTAACCACTGCGCCACCAGGGAAGCCCAATAAAGGATATTTTAAAGAAAGAAAATTGGTACAGAAGGAAGGAAAAGAAAAAACAAAGCTAGTATCTGGCTCTTGGTGGTTAAGTTGACATTAATTCTCTCTGCTTTAAGTCTTTTCCTGTTATGACACTAGCAGGATGTGTATTCTTTTCTCTGCAGTTGTTGCATTATCAGGTCTCTTTTGCACATTTTGAGCACTTCTAATAACTCCGGCAGGAAAGGCAGGCCCTCTCTTGTCAGTTATAAAATCACTAGCTGCCCCTTTGTGACTGCACGTCCCCCAGGTTCCTAGAATCTTATTCTGACTGATTAAAGTGGTACAGAGTGCAATGGACCAAAAGGCTGGTGATCTGATATCAAATGTGTTATTTAACATCACATCCTAAATGTGTTAACTAAACTTACTGTGGCGATCATTTTGCAGTATATACATGTATCAGATCATTACATGTGTACCTTAAACTTATATAATGTTATATGTTAATTATATACTCATAAAGCTGGAAAATGATAAATTGGGAGAAAAAACACAAAGTAAAGGAAATAGCTTTATATTTAGTACCTTTAAACAAACAACTCCCCCCCAAACAAAAAACTGCACCCAAGGAAGTAGGTACAGGAATGTGGTTTTAGAAGCTCCCTTTAATGAATGTGGAAACCGAGGATAGAAAACTAGCCTTACGGTAAAGAGACCCTCATTCAAGTCCCAGCCTAGTCCCTGGATGCCCTTTGGTGATTCATCTGACCTTTCTTGGTCTCACTCAGTCTTCTTAATATGAACTGGAAATGGTCATATTTGATTTACCTACCCATATGGTTGTCCTAGAGGTGAAATGAGGTGAAATGATGAGGTGAAAACACTTACTAACACTCCAACTAAAAAATATGAAACAGGGCTTCCCTGGTGGCGCAGTGGTTGAGAGTCCGTCTGCCGATGCAGGGGACACGGGTTCGTGCCCTGGTCTGGGAAGATCCCACGTGCCGCAGAGCGGCTGGGCCCGTGAGCCATGGCCGCTGAGCCTGCGCGTCCAGAGCCTGTGCTCCGCAGCGGGAGAGGCCACAACAGTGAGAGGCCTGTGTACTGCAAAAAAAAAAAAAAAAAAGAAACAAAAGAGAGATGATAGGATTATCATTGCTGTTATGAATCGTTCCAAGAGGTGTCATGGTGATATGAATCATCATATGATAATGTCAGGCTAAAACCCAAACATGGGATAATGCCAGCATGAACCCAGCCATCTCAAAACTAGTCACAGAGGCCTCTCAAGTGATAATCCAGGAGCTCTCTTGTTACCAGGAAGACAGCACTGTCAAAAAAGTGCGTGATCTCACCCTTCTCCCACAAAGAAGACTCACCTGTTGCATGCTGCTGGGGACGGTACACCCTAGTGGCTGCATGAGCCCCGAGGAACGAGGATGAGGACTGGCTTCCAGTCCCAGCTCTCCTCTATCTAGCTGTGTGATTGGGTTGATTCACATATTATGGCAACTTCTTTGG
Source organism: Mesoplodon densirostris (assembly GCF_025265405.1). Lineage (NCBI taxonomy): Eukaryota > Metazoa > Chordata > Mammalia > Artiodactyla > Ziphiidae > Mesoplodon > Mesoplodon densirostris. Next base: position 20,163,797 of record NC_082661.1, on the reverse strand, counting down.
GCTTCCCTTTTTTCCTCTGTAGAATGAGTGTGTTAAACTAAATAGTCTCTGAGATCTCTTCTTGCTCTTAACATTTGTGATCATTAGCTACAGTTTAAACTTCAGCCCCAAGATTACTGTGGTATCATCATTGTCCTCTTTGTAACCTGACACTTAGGGATGTTCCCTGTGGTTCATATCCTGACCTAGCTTCTAAGAGTGTTACAGCGAGTTGAGAATTTATGATTTGAGGTTCAGCTCCCAGGAGGCAATGGAAGGGCGGGACCCAGCAAAGGCCTGACCCTGACCCTGACCATTGCACTTGATTTGATTTGGTTGCTCCGTAAAATGTGAACAAACCTGGAAAACATTCTCTTGCCTGGTCATGAGCTCTCTCATCCGGATGGTATTTTGTATCTTACCATGTGAGAAGAAATGGCATATTCATTGGGACTGTGTTGAACTGGAAGTGAATTTAAATTCCTGATTGTTTATCTTGGAAGTCATGGTGCTTACTGAAAATGTGACCGGTCCGGTTGGGGTAGGTGCCACCATGCTCTGAGCTGTGGTTCTTGGCTTCTGCTTCTGGATGGCCAAACGTTACCAGGGAAGAGCTTGCTGAGTCCACACACATTCATACCACTGAACTTCAGCTGCGTCCTTGTGTTATTGCATGGCCTTCAGATCTACTGTTGACTCCTAATCCAGTTCACCAAGCAGCTGTGGTAACACTCTGTGTCCCCCCAAGTGCCAGTCCCCACTCCTGCTCTCTCCTCTCACAGCACATGTTCACTCTTATTTCTTTTTACTTCCTTTCTCTCTGTGTTTACATCTCTTTGTGTTCTCTGTCATCCATCTCTCTCTGTCTCTAAGGAAGATTCGTCTCTCTGCCTTGGCAGAGCTCACCTGCCCTTTGCCCTGATGATGACTACGATGGCGGTGATGATAGTAATAGTAATGGTAATGATCGTGGTAAGAAGTCTAGTGGTAGTGCAGCTCGCTGCTGCATTGCTTTAGCAACTGCTTACTGTGTGTAGGAGCTGTGTGGAGCAGCTTATGCCTACCCTGTCATTTAACTCTCAGAACAAACCTATAGCTTAGGTTATAGCTCAGATATAACCATCTTTGCTTTAATAATGAGGACTGGGCTTCCCTGGTGGCGCAGTGGTTGAGAGTCCGCCTGCCAATGCAGGGGACACGGGTTCATGCCCCGGTCCGGGAGGATCCCACATGCCACAGAGCAGCTGGGCCAGTGAGCCATGGCTGCTGAGCCTGCACGTCCGGAGCCTGTGCTCCGCAACGGGAGAGGCCACAGCAGTGAGAGGCCCGCATACCGTAAATAAATAAATAAATAAATAAATAAATAAAAATGAGGACTGAGGCTGAGAGAGAATAAGTATTTGCCCACAGTCACCAGCTGATACGTGGCAAACTAGAATTCATACCCAGGTTGATACAAATTCTGAAACCTGTGCCCTTAGCCTCTGGGCAATGCCTCTTCCCTTCCCTGCCCCCCATGTGTGATGCAGAGCTCAATCACATCGGTATGCTTGGTATTCCATTAATATGGCTGAATCGATTTTACCTCTTTCTACTCTGAATCCTAGTGGCAATGAGATTATCTCCAAGGACGTGAGTGACAAATATCACTTCCCCTGTAGAGGAATGCTTTCTGAAAGGGAAGAGTGTGCTGTGATCACACAGAAGATGTTCTCTTTCCAGTAATCTTCGGCCAATGCCACATCCTTAGGTCTGTACAGCACAGTTTCCAAAGCGTTCTGACAACTCCTTAGTGAATCCCGCATTAACCCTCATAATGTAAATGAGGAAAGACTGTGACTTCTCTTTTAATAGATGAGGACACTGAGGCTCAGAGAGGTAAGGTCTGTTGTCCACTGTGACTCAGTTGACAAGCGCTGAGGTACGACTGGAACCCAGGATGCCTGATTTCCCACCCTGGTTCGTACAGGGCAGCCCACAGCTCAATATGTACACTTACCTCTCCTCCAAGTGAAAGAAGACCAGAGAACCATCATGTCTGTAATAAAGAACTTTTCCTCCTGGGGGATAAATGAATGCCTTCCATAATAAAGCCCGTTCTTAGTACAACAAAAAATGGCTTGTTAGGTGCTAAGGAATGAAAGGTGTGTCTTAGAAACTGCTCCTAGGTGAGGGCCGAGGCATTATGGGCCGAGGCATTATGTCCCCTCGCACAGGAGCACCTGTGTGGCCAGAGCCGGATCTCCAAACCTGTAGAAAGTTGTGCAGCCCACACCCTTGCGGGGCCTCTCCCCTGGCACCCTATTCATACGTGGCCTCATGACCACGGTGCGGGGCTCTTGGTCCACCGAGGATGGAGGAGCGTTCTGTTTCCCGAACCTCCAGGAAGCAGGTCTCTCTGGTCAGCAGATACACCAAGTGCCTGCCCGAGCGTCCCCTGACTAACCGCTCGCCTCCAGACGCTGGGTCCGTATGGTCATTCTGCTCTGCAGAAGGAGCTGGGGCGTGACAGGGAGCTCTTGAGTCAACGTGAGACCATGGAGGGAACTGTCTGAATTCCATGCAGGTGGTTCAAATAGGTTGGCTTTCTTTTTACATTGTTATTTTTATTAAGCACATAAAGGAAATGCATTGGTTCATGGAAAGAAAAGTCCAAGCAGATCCAGGGGAAGCCGGCATGAGGCATCCCTATGCAGATATTCAGGAGTGGCCTGTGCCCCTGTCTCCATGCCAGTGTCTTTGGGTGGGCTTTATTCTCAGGCATCCTTAAGTGGTGGCTTAAATTCTGCCAGTTTAGCAACCTGGCCATGGCCTGACAAGAAGACAGGTAAGTGTCTCTCTCTTGACAGCTCCAGCAGTATCCAGGAGTGTCCATTCCTGAGCCAGTCACTGTGGCCAGGGGCTCTGACTGTCCAGGACTGGGTCACATTGGGTGGACATTACTATTCTTCTTGTATGGATGAGAAAATTCTGAGGGTTGGAAAAATTAAGCGACTTTCCCTCATCATACAACCAGTAACAGGCAGACGGAAGCCGGGTCTCTGACCACAACTCACCCTATAGCTGCCTTTCACCAACAGCTGATGCATCTTTGCATCTGTAGGTTGATTAATAAACCCAGAATGTTTGTAAGTTTTTGTTCAGAGTTCAGGGAAGGCCCTTGAGTTGGCCTTTTCTTTCACTTGTTACATTTCTCTGAAATGTCTGAGGCTTGAACCACTTCCTCGTGTACCTTACTGTTTTGTGCTTACCTCAGAACATTTATCCTCTCTGTGTTGACCTGCCTCCCCTGTGGTTTCGGGAAGATTTCTCTTTTTCCATCTCTAGCACGTTTGCCTGGCACATAATAGATGCTCAGTTCCTGTCGGCTGAATCAAACTTGTGAAGCCCCGTTGACCCCTTTGCTGGAGTCTGTTTCAGAGCAGAGGCCCCGCGGCCCCTGTCTGTGTCATGGGTACCCTCCCTTCCTTTCAGAACAGGATGGATTATGTCACAAAAATCTTGCTGAATTTCCAGCACCCCGACTCAAACTGAAGAAGTGCCTCACTTCTTTTGCCCAAATACTAATCCATCATGACATCCTGCTGAGGACTCAGAATAAAATGTGAAAGAGCTTTGGGACAAAGAGTGAGGGTTAGAGACAGATGTTGGCTGTCCCAGGGGGTGCAATATGTCACACATCCATTTGACACTATGGGATTAAACCATTAGAAACAGTTTTCATCTGGAGCTCCTAAATCTCCCAGTATTATAAAGGCAACTTGTTCTCCTTTATGTTGTATTTTATTTCTAAAACTCTTGAGAGAAATTCTGCTTTAATTGAAAAACAAAACCAAAAAACAAAGAAAAAAACCAACTTTCTAAGTGAGCAGGGAACCAAAGTTTTTAATGGAATTATGCACTGTGAATTCTTTTTTTGTTTTTGCACTGTGAATTCTTTGTTACAATTAACGGCTCAGGAAAGGAAAAGAAACCTCAGCCCTGGGGGAAGTGAGCCTTGTGGAGGCCTGGATGAATCAGAGTGGCTGTGCTGTTTCTTCTGCAAATGTGGACCAACCCTCTGTGGGGTTGTGTGGTAGGTATTCTAGCTCTGTGCCGGATGCCCAGGTCACGTGCCTGACTGGGCTGCACTCCCTCCTGCCCAGAGATGAGGTTTGACCATATGACTGCAAACAGAGCTGCTGCACAAGACCTAGAAGAAGAGAGGATGTGGCAGGTGCATAGAACCCTGCCCCCGACCTGTTCCCCAGACAAGGGGGCATCCCTGCTCTCACTTCTGGAGCTGACAGGGGTTCCAGAAAGGGCCTGTATCTCTGCATCTCCCCAGTGCTCAGCAAGTGCCTTGCATATGGAAGGTAGTCAGCATCTCACTGAACAGAGGGGAGGACCACAGGGAAGTATGGGTGGAGATGATAATTTGGTGATGAAATAGATAGTTCTGGAACTTAAGGCTTTTGGAGGCAAGGCTATTCTGTCAGGCACTGGAAGCTGGTTTGAAAGCTCTGGGTTTTCATTGAGGTTTACTGCCATCCAACTGTGTGCCTTTGGGCAAGTCACCTTCTTTGTTAATGAGAGGGGTGGATGACTTGATCGCTAAGGGTCTGTAATTCTCCCAGGGTTTCATTGCTCCAGCTGCTTAGAGAAATGTGACTCGGAAAAGGAAGAGACCTCTGGGTTTTTCTGGCTCTTGGCTAAGTTCCCGGGTCCGATGGCCTGTGCTCCCCAGGATCTCTGGGGGCGAGAGTTCATACCAGAAAGATCCAGCCAATGTCCCAACACCCACTGCTGCCTCTCTGAGTGGAAGCCTCTTTTGTGTCTAGTTTTCTTTCTTATTAGTTTCCTATTGCTTCTGTAACATGTTACCACAAATTTAGTAATTTACAGTTAAATTTAAAATTTAAATTTCTCACAGTTCTGGGGATCAGAAGTCCAAAATCAGTCTCACGGGGCCAAAGTCAAGGTGTCAGCAAGGCTGGTTCCTTCTGGAGGCTCTAGGGGAAATTTTGTTTCTTTGTCTTTTCCGGTTTCTAGAGACCACTTGCATTTCCTTGGCTCACGGCCCCTCCCCCTATCTTCCAAGCCAGCAGCATAGCATCTTTTTTCCTCTCTGACTCTGCTTCCATCCTTATATCTTCTCTCTCTGACTCTGATCCCGCTGCCTCTATTTTATAAGGACTCTTGTGATTACATTGGGTCAACTCAGATAATCCAGGATAATCTCTCCATCTCAAGATCCTTAATTTAATCACATCTGTACAGTCCCGTTTACCATTTTAGGTAAGATTCACAGGTTCTGGGGGATTAGGATGTAGAGATATTTTGGGGGGGGGGAGGTGTTCATTATTCAGCCTACCACAGGGATTATCCATTTGATTTCAAAATCTAGATTTGGACAGGGAGTGAGAGTATTGGAACTCTTGCTTTGGAATGGGGAATTGTAGACAGCTCCCTAGGCCAGTGACTCTGTACCTGAGTGAAGTTTAAGCTGTATACAACAGCAAGATCCATTTGCTTTCTGCATATACTTAGATTCTCCTTCCTATAACGCATCCATTATCTTTCTTCTTCATTCTGTTCGTGGCGGTTACCAAGTACCCACCAAATGCGAGGCAGTGTGCCCGGAAAATGCGAGAATCTCCGAGACATGCTCCCTGCCCTGGTGGAGCTTACGTTTAGTGGAGGGAGAGAGGCACATAAGCAGTTATTTTCAATATAAGGCAGTGATGTGACAGTGAAAAACCAAGGAAGACAGGAGGGTGACCTCTGTTCCATCCTTTAGGGTGTCAGACCACATGCCCCAATTTTTGGCTCAGAAGTATAATTGTTATATGCACCTGAATTTTAAGTTATTAATGCTGATAGGCTACGAATTTTAAGGCTTTTTAAAAGTAGGATAAAGTGTCTTTTCTTTTTTATCTAAGGGTCTTTGGTTCAAAAAGTTATCTAGTTCTGATGATTCATGTGAAATCACTTCCATCCAAGGTTGATTCAAGTTAGGGACAATAGGAATTTGCTAGGCAAAGCGGAAGTTGGGAAGAAAATCTAGCCAGTCTTCTTAATTCATGCTGCATGTGAATGAGTAAACTTCTGTAACCTGGACTGTCCTCAGAAAAGCACTTGTTTCCCGTGGCTGACCTACAGATACCCAGTGAGGTTGGCTCTTCTAGTTGGAAAGACAGCTCTTCCTTGCGTGTCCTTTCAGAGGCAAAGGGGAATCTCCAGTAGGAGCTCCCTCCAGCCCAGAGCACAGTTTTAGAAAATACAGTTGACTTCTCTGGGAAAAACAGAACCAACCTTGTCTTACTCTCTCATGGAAACCAAGTTGGCACCTATTATTGCCTTGTTAGCAAGGACAGGCTGCGTTGCAGGACAGCCCTGGTAGGAAGGGTTGGCCCTGTGTGGGCAGGGTTTTGAGTTAAGCTTAATTGGTCCTCCAAAGCTCAGCTACTTAATACTACACAAGTAGAAATCTATCACCAGACTCTAGACCTTCCTCCTTTTTCTTTCATGTTCTTGCCTACGTGGATGGTTAGCACTTCCGCAGCTCTGCTGCTGCCATGATTTGTGCCCAGGCCACACTGGGGCCACCAAGGCTTGGCTGCAACCAGCACAACCACCCAGAGGAGAAAAGGTCGGTCACCACCTTTAACCAACCCCCCAGTATCTTAAAATGCAGCCAGCCTGTTCTGTCCTTGGAGCACAGCAGGGCTGCTGGCTGGGTGAAGGTCCTGTCTCTTTAATGACTTACAGCAAATTCTTGATCTCTCATAGAATGAGAAAGAGTAAGACAAAGTCGTTTTTGTCTGGCTGCGAAATGTGTTTTGTACTTGAATTTGAATGTGGGTGTGCCTAATGTTCTGAGAACTCACTTCAGGCAAAACAGTGAAGCAGCCCATGAGGAAGTCCTCAAAGAGGGCTGAGGAGCTGTGTACTTAACCACTTGCGCCCCTTCTCTTCTTTGCAAAGCCTGGCTGGGGTTTGACTCCCTGGTCTGTACTCACCAACAATGGATGTTCGTTAAGTAGATCACCTAATCTCTCTGAGCTTTAGGTTCTTGCCCTGCAAAACTGGGATGAGGTTACCGATAGCCCATAGGACTAATGGCGAGATCCCATGAGATAACATAGGCAAAGCACTGGCCACACAGTGTCGCGGTAAATGTGAGAATCTCTCCCACTCACCTGCCTCCCCCATTCTCTCGGACCAATGTAAAGCGCCAACCCGAAGTGGGAGGGGAGTGACATGCCACACACTTCCATTTTTTCCCTCGCCTGTCCCTACCTCTGGCCCTTCTCCTTTGTTTCATTATCATCAGACCTGTATGGTACAGAGCATGTGACAGTGGACACCTTGTCAAAAGTGTCCCAGCTTTGCAGTTTCTATCCCACACTGCTGTAGACATGCTGAACGTGCAGCCTTGGCTGTCCATGGCAATCCCAATCTCAATTGCACGGTCCCATTCTTCCCATTAAAATGTCCTGAGAATTCCAGTTTATCAACATCCCGAACACATTTCCTGATTGCACCCACTCCTCGGAAGGGGACTTTAAGACCAGGAAATATAGGGTCTTACAAAAGAGCCCTGACAATGGTAACCACGTGTCCCAGATTTTCTGGGAAAGTCTGTTCCCTTTTCAGTCCACGGGTCCTGATTTTTGGTCTAGAAAACACCATAACCAACCAACAGGGGTCACGTGAAAGGCACGTGTCAGGCAGAACACCCCCAAAATAAGATTCTGTGAGAGCCCACCACTGCCTATGATCTCAAATTCAGATTCTTCACTTGTAATTTTTTGATTGTTTCCTATGCTAGTTGGGTTTGAGAGTGAACTGAAGGGCACATGATTCTTGTTGCTTTTGGATGTGAAATGAGGACAAGGATGAAAATGTGTTCGGCACAAATATACACACACAATTCATTCTGTGTGCAATTTTGAAAAAGACTTTTTTCATTTAACATTAGAGTCTATGGATTTTTCTCATGTCACTAATTTTTTTTTTCTTTGTAAACGATGACCTTACCAAATTCAAAATGGAGCCTATCACTGGCAAGGATGAGTGTGGGATGAGGATGGGGAGAGCAGATACCCAAGGAGGACTTAGTGTGGTGGAATGTTTTCTGTCTTAAGCTTGGTGATGGGAACACTTTTCTGAATGTCTTAAATATTACATGATACAATAGAAATGTATGCACCCGTAGTGAATGGTTACTGAACATTTCATTCTATAAATGTGTTATAATTTACTCACTTTAAAACTCCCCTCCCTAGTGTTATCAGTTATCTGTACCTTTCAATGTTGGACTCTTAAATGATGTAGTATCATTAAATATCTTTGGGTATTAAGTTTTATCTGAATTTTAGCTCATTTTCTTAGGCTAGATGTATAGAATTGAATTATTGGGTCAAAGAGTATGGCTGTAATGAATGCATGTCGCCAGACTACCTTTGGACAAAGTCGCACAAGTTTAGACTATCAGTGATATCGTATCCTTTCTGCTTTATCTCACCAGCACTGAGTGCTGTGAGATATATTGGCTATATAGTTATATATACGTGTGTGTGTGTGTGTGTGTGTGTGTGTGTGTGTATTTGCTACTTTGCTAGGCAAATATTTGTTTTTAATGGTTTAACTTGTATCTCTTTGATTACCAGTGAAATTGAACATTATGCCATATAAGAATTTTTCTGTTGGAGTTTTATTTTTTTATTTTTATTTTTTTTTAATTTTGTATCCATTTTTTTTACATCTTTATTGGAGTATAATTGCTTTACGATGGTGTGTTAGTTTCTGCTTTATAACAAAGTGAATCAGTTAT